>NC_135013.1:42103086-43303086 GCF_051020955.1 Megalopta genalis | reverse complement strand
GAAGTATATTATTTATCAATTTTTCCAAAGTATTTCTCGTAATTTCATTCTATTTGCTTTTTATGGCTGTAACGAGAAGTCCGATTTTATATATCTTCGATTTCTTGAAATTCTTCGCTCTAATTCAGCATGGAAATAACATTTTCTTCGAAAAATTTTTTAACTATTTTTGTAGTGTGTTTCGGATCGTTATATTGGAACACCTAAGACCGGCCAACTCCAAATTTTTCAATTAATTGAAATAAATCTTCATTAATAATTCAATATATTTAACAGCAGTCAATCTTTCATCAATAATAGTTAAATTGTCACCGTGTTTGACAGTGGGTCTGTCTGTTTGAAAGCGTCGCCATTTTTCCTCCATAAATATTTTTTCCTTTCGTTTGAATTCAGTTCAAATTTCGATTCATCGCTCCGGATTATAGATTTCCAAAATGAAATCGGCTTATTGTAATGCTCTTTAGTAAAATTTGAACATTTTCGTGTATTCACTTTTGAAATGTATGGTCCTTTTCTCGATATCCGTCCATAAATATCGTTTTCATGAATGCGAGATTTGATTTGCGTGATCGATATTAGTAAACAAAGATTTTCTTTGATTTATTGTGTAGTAATATACGGATTTTTGTATTTCTTTAGTGATTAACCGATCTTTGCGAGCAGTTGTTTTTCTTTTTCTATCCGATCTCATCGAGTTTTCAGATTTACCGGTCTTTTGTAATTTTTGGCATATCTTCCTAACAGCTTTCTTAGATATTCCAAACTCATGTACAATTTGTTGCAAATTTTTTCCTTCTATTCTTCTTTTATAAATGCGCACCCTGACGGATATTTGTAGCTCTCTAGTTTTCGGCGCATTACAAATAAAAAGTACTTGTCATCACGACAGGAATGTGTGAAAATATCCTACAAATCATTAGTCTAATAATACAATTAAAAAATAATTATGACACGTTGATATTTTATTCATAAAATAAAAGTTTCATTGCGTCAACATATTTTTCGTCAGGCCAATATTCGACAAAAATTCTTTAAATGTACAGTAACTTTATTCTATATAATGCTTTCACTTCTGCTTTTCCCAGGCATCTCGGCATTATCCATACTTGATGTAAATAAAAATACAGGAGTCACGTAAATACATCAGCAAAGCTGAAAAATGCAACGCATTCTTCGGCCGTCGACATAAATACCATAACGACATAAATATGACGTGTCAGGTAAAGGATTGCATATGCAAGCACAAATATCGAGGATGAGACAACGTTTGACACATAGTCGAGGGTGAAATGATAAATTTGTAGACGGTTTTCGGATGTTTCATAAGGGGATAATGAAATGACGTTGGCATACAACGTAACGTTAACAATAACAATAATGATTAATGATGATCGTAACAATCATAGTAATAATAATATGTAGTGGACATAACAGCAGCACTGCTGAATTGTTGGAATTGCCGAAGAGGGCGGTAGTGCGTATAGGTCTCTTGCGGGTGGGCATTTCCGACAGCGTACAGCAACGGAAGACGACGACCGCCGAGGTGCAAATGCAGACTTCCGGCGGGCGGCAGTGGTTGAACGTGGCCCGAATACTAAACAGACGCACGGGGTAGAGATGGAGGACGAAAGCACCGACCTTTCTCGTGACGCTCCTCCATCGTCGGAAACCGCTTTCGAAAGCTGCTGTTGAACGCATCCGAGCGTCGCTAACGTACGTTCTGGCAAAATAACCGCTATCGCGGCGAATACTTCGAAGACTGCGAGAAAACCGTTTCGCAATCATACAGTGTCCCATAAAAGTGTTCGTTTAAAACGTAATAGCTTTTTTAAAACTCAACTGAACGACTTGAATCTTTTTTAGATTGCAGAGGGACTAGTCTATTAGACGATGGCTAAAATGCCTCTCTTTAATTTTGCTATTACATGGAATGATAAAAAAAATAAAAATCACTCGTTTTTTAACGTTTTTATCTGAGCCTATAACAAAAATTTTAAAAATGCCTTTCGTAGATCTCGGCAATTCACGTGCGTGCTGAAAATGTGATCAAAATCGGTTAACCCAGAGTCGAGCTACAGGAGTTGAACAATTTTAAAAACTGCAGATTTCTTCCAATTTTTGGCCAAAATCGTGATAAAACTGCGATTTTTGCCATCTTTAATTTGTTGTAACTCACAACAACGTCAACTGAATTCGATAAAATTTTCAACATGCATATAAGTTACCGAGATTTAGGAGAGGCATTTTTTAAATTACCGTTATAGGCTCAGATAAAAAAGCTTTAAAAAGCGAGAGTTTTTTTATTTTCTTATGTCATTCTAAGCGGTAGCAAAATTTAAAAGAAGCATTTTGATCAACATCTACTAAACCAGTCTCGCTATCATCTAAAAAAAATTGAAGTCACTTAGTCCAGTTTTGAAAAAGGTGTTGCGTTTTAAAAAGTGTGGGAACATTTTTGTGGGCCACTTTAGCTATTTTGAATTGAGAGAGGGGGCATGAAAGGGTTGCACGAAGGGGGACATAATTCGAGTCATATCAACCATTTTTACCGTCTATACCAACCTAATACATAAGTTTTTACAAAATGACCATTTCCACAATTTCCGCATATGCGTCTCACATTATTTATACTCTATAAATAGAATCATTTCTCTTTGCACTATGTACAGTATTTCATATCACTATTTATCTGCAAAATAAAATTTATATTAACTCTCATCTCTCAGTCCAAATTTCTACAATTTAACGCTAAACCTATCAAGTCCAAAACGTAACTGACGTACGTTATGAGGATGATTTTCTCAATTTCTGTGCCCTGGATATTTTGTATCCCGCAGAAATCGATATTCTTTTGAATATTTCTTTTTCGCGAATGTCGAATAAATTCTTATACGGATAAATTTTGATCTCGATAAATTTTTAGTTCATTGCATATTTATTTATGTACGCGAGTAATAAACCCTTTTGTTGCAGGAAAAACAATAAAAAGAAAGTGATTTTATGCAGCAATTGCAAGAGTACAAACAAAGAGAAAAAAGACAAAAAGGTCGAAATAAATCGGAATATATACATAAATGTCGGCGGTGATAACATTATAAGACCGGCATTCACGCTCGGCCAGTTCAATAAAAAAAGTCCTCAGCAGACAAGGCATGGGCGGAGTAAAGAATGGAAGATTTGTTTTCCAGTTCCGTAACTCTAGTAGAGAGGTTGGAGACTTCCGAGCAAATATTTGATAACTCCGAAACCAAGTCGTGTCGAAATGCGTCCAGCATTAACTGAAATCTTGACAATAGCAAGTCCTCGAAGTCGCCGCTGGAAGAAGAAGGAAAACTCGAAATATCCGTTCTGCAATCACTAAGTCCTCCGTGCGACCAGGGATGCAAAGTTTTGGCCATGTACTTAACACCGGGATGAGAAACCACATCACAGTAATTGCACACAATCGGTCGACTACTGATATTTTACAACTTTTACAAATAAAACGAGACGATTCTGACATCGTTGTAAAGTTGACCTTAATGAGGCACGGAAACCAAAACAAAGCGAATCGATTGTATATGTATCTGACTCATGCGACTGCTAGATACGCACTGATCTATCTACTGATCGATTTATTCGATAGTGCTGGATAAAATTTTATTCGTTAGTATCTATTTCTCATCTCCATCATTCGAATAAAATTTTGCCCAACTTTGCAGTAATCTGGCTGCAACAATAAGTACTTTCCAACTTATAAAATTACATTGTCATTATCTGTGATTCCTGCGGGATACACTAAACAATCAGCGATGGTTCCCAGAATAAGATGCTTAGTGCTATATATACTGCATTTGATGTGTCCTAAAGGAGCAGTCTTCTGCAATCTCTAAGTAGCATTTAGGTAGTGAAAACGCGGAAAATGGTTGGAATAATCGACGATGTAGTGAAACTTAAGCTCAATCCAAGCTCTAACGAAGCACCGATTATCATATCGAATTGTCAAATCTTAGCAAAAACTATTGTAGATGTTTCTAATTGTAAAAATAGTTGGGATTATCAAAAAACAAAAATTATTTTGTTCTACTAGGGAAATTGTTAAGGACGGAGAAGTGCTAATCGACGTAGCTGTGAAAGAAATCGTAATGCAAACGGTTAAATGGGCGTGGTATCATTAACGTACTTGTATATTTTCGTGTTACTTACATCGATTTTTGAAAATGTTCATTTTGTCTTTTTTATAAGTTGATAGTACTGACATGTACGAATAGGAGGTAATACAATTTAATATAAGAGAGAATATAAGATAATATATATAATATTGGAATAATTTCTTCAATCATTACGTAATTAAATATTAAAAATCGATTAAATGATTTCTCAATTGATCATATCGAACTTCCTTTCTATATTATTTAGTTTACTGCATCTTGTATTTTATTTGTTCTAACACGATTTCATTTTTAGGTTGCACATTTTATTTCAACAAAATTAAAAAAAGATATCCATAATAGAAACTTCTTAACGCAAGATTTGCGTGTATTCATTATTGCAGTAAAGTTTTAATATTAAAGATATTTTTCTTCGAGAAATGCTTATTCAAACGTGGTCAAAATGAAATTTATCACTAACAATAATAATTCGAGAAGCGTTTCGATGACTTACCAAAACTTGAATCTTTACTGTCGACAAAATTCAATCGCATATTACTGCTGTGTTTGACAGGGTAACGATTTGTAACTAGGTGCAGATGCATAAATGTCTCTGTAACAAAAAGAAAACGACAGCACTGACTAGTTTTCTTATTTTCGAGAAATTTAATATAACTCTTTTATTGCACCTCTCTTCTAACCAGAAAGTAACGTTACGGCTTGCGATAATTGGAGGGAACCCGGTAAAGAGAGTATTTAACTGGAAAGAAAGTAATCGCTATCGGAAGTTTGACAATTTTCTTTAAAAGAGTACTGCCGCGCGATAACACTATGGACTATGCAGCTTTAATAAAGTAGGAGTAGACCTCGTTCAGCCAAACGTCTTAACGCTCTCTATTCTAATTTCCTCTTTTCCATTCCGCCCAATAAGACCACTACGTAAGCCAGCAATTAGAGCTGAGACCAAAATACGAGAGAAATCCATGCACGATCCACTTTCTCTAGGTTAGTAGGTAATTTCAGTGGGTTTCAGTCTGGGTATCCGAGTTGCGTCAAATTGTGGAGGAAATTACTGGAGAAAGTGTAATCTTGATTATTGGGCGGGTCACTGAGGATAGAGTTTAGCAGTCTGTAGAAGGTTGAGTGATCCTCTAAGGGGATGAAACGTGAGTTGCGATCTTGCATTTTTTCAATGTCTCTCGCCCGCTCGAGCAACGACTTCAATGCTCGTAAGCACTTCTGGTCGAAGTATAAAAATTAGAAGATCACTCGGTAATCAATAGACTGCACTTTATGCATTTATTATAAAAATGGATAGGTTAAATACAAAATTATAAAGACCCGAAAAAAATTGATAAATATTGCTAAATTAGTTTCAACTTATTACAATTATTAAAAGACGAAAGACATGGTCATCTAACTTCTATTTCTTACAGTTAACATAGACAATTTTTAGCTTGCATAAAGATTCACAATTTATTTATTACTTCGTGTAACAAGTTGTCCTCTAACCTATTACTATACTTTACTATAACATTTTCTTTATTGTTACGCAGTTCGTGTTTAATCAATTAGCTGTTGCAATTTCTTTGGAAAGTGTGTAAGTTACTGTAATTATATTTTCATCATATTTTGTTTAAATACAACACTTTTATAAAATTTTATAAACTTTATAAATTTATATATTTTTATAAAATACATAATTTAATAAAGAATATCAAAGCATATATCTTTCTTAACCAGTTAGCTGCTTTCGACGAGTATACTCGTCATGAAGAAATTGCTATATTTTGCGTTATAAATATACCCGTCAAATACAACTAGTTGGTTCAATGATTTTAATTGTTCATGAGTTAAGAGAATTTTTAAGAATTTGAAATTATTATTATGTTTTCTAATCCATATTTGATATATTGTAACAGATAACTAAGTTTTATTATACTAGATTTAAAAATTGTTAATAAATTCTAAGGGGGGGTGGGGTTGTCGATTTAATAAGATTGTCGATTGTACGTTCGATCCTTTAATATTTGAAGAATATTTTGTATAGCAGATATTTAACTAAATACAGCTGGATATGTCTAATATTTTATCTTTTCTGTTGCCTGTCACCTTGTAGGGAGTGGAAATAATGTTTTTTTTTTTGTATATTTAACGTTGAAGAATACGTTGAAGTATGTTTGAATAATGAATCTACTTGCGGTGGAAGTGCAAAGTGAGGGGTATAACCTGTAATTTCCCGTCTTTCTTAACCACGTACGTGACAAAACCCGTGGCAGCTTAACCTTGATTTTATACACTAGGTTTAAGGAACGCGTCATTTTCACACGTTCAAAAATTTTAAATTTACGGTTATCGAAACTATAAAGATATATTTATGGGGAATTTATGCCATAAATTTCTTTCATAGGACATACGGTGGCTGAGGTAATGATAGGTTCATCTCATTTTTCTGATGTAACAGCGTGTTTTACGTAATATTTCTGTATCTTGTTCTTAGTGGGTGATTCATTACAATGCATTTAGTAAACTATATAATTATTTAAATAATACAATTTTTATTAATATCGTTATTATATTAATATTGCAAAAATTTGAAAATTTTGTACGAAATAGCTATAGCTTCACTTAATGTTATTGTATCTATATTTAAAATATTATAATTAATTGTAATTAAAAATTAATTAATTATGAAGACAACTTAATATATAGTTAATCTTTCATTGTCTTTTTGAGATCTCAAATATTTTTTGGGGCAGACAGTAAGGAAGTGACGGAATTGTGCCAAAATCAAAGAACTTTTGATAGAAATGAGATAAAGCGATGATATTTTTTTACGTCAAAGTTGAAATGTTGCAGAATAAGGAGAGAATTGCGAGAATGTAGTATGAACATTTTTTAGCATTGAAAAAATGTTCAATGCTAGTATAAATATACTAAACTTGAAATGTTCCAGCAAAATTGCGATTCATCCAGTACCATGTAGTGTTGTATTACACATTGTGTAATACATTGTATTACATCATTTCCCGTAGATTTTGACATGCTGATTTCAAATCCGGTCGTAAAATTTATCCATCACTTCAGGATTTTGAAGAAAGATCGATTTAAACGAAAAAGCTAACAAAATCGTAATTTCGGTCACAATCGTAATAAAAATCGCTAAAAATCTAAATAATTATTGTTCTCTATTTTTATAGAGTAACTGCTGCTGCTAGTGCTCTATAAACCTAGCGTGAAGTTAGCAGAGTTAACACAGGAACTCGACGTTATTATGTCAGATCTTTTAGTATTATTATTTCCGATTGTGTTTTTAGAGGAAATTTTTAGAATTTACATTGCACGTCAGGAGCGCACTATGTACTTACGGCTATAGCAGAATGATCCTGAAGGACCTTCAGAAGACGCATCGTATTTGCATATCGCCATGCAAACAACGTAAGAAAAGAATCATCCCAGTCGCAATCTGTAAAAAATATGCAATCTATGAAATAATCCTTTGGTTGTAAAAGCAATATCAATGTATTAAATAAAATGTTAAATTAGTAGAATCTTCGAGTATTATTAGCAATTTGAATATCAAATATGTTACAAAATCTCTCGTCATAAATACCAATTAGAATGAAGAATATGTTTCGAAAGATTCAGTAGATGCTAGACGAATTAGTCTATTAAACAATGACTAAAATGCTCTTTTTTTGTAATCTTGCTGCTACTTGGAATGATAAAAAAAATAAAAGACCCTTGTTTCTTTAACTTTTTCATCTGTCTTTTTTTCTATCTTAAAATGAAAAAAGGAAGCATTTCAGTCATTGCTTAGTAAACTAGTCCCTTTGTCATCTAATAAAAATTAAAGACATTTAGTCCAATTTTAAAAAGTTATTGCGTTTTAAAAGATGTACGAACACTTTTGTGGGCCAGTTTATGAAGTTACTAAAGTATTTTATATAAAATAGCACTAGAAATTTTTTAATTCTTATATAGTGCAGTTGTAATGAGAAAAAATGGTTTCCAAGAAACAGTGAATCGAACTTTTTATATCTGTGATTAGTTCACGAGGATTAACCTTTTCAGAGCTGAATAAAATGAGAGAGTATAATAGACGGAGGATTTACCTTTTACGTTTATATTTTTATGATTTTGTATTATACTCATATTGTACAAACGCCATTCACATTATCGTATTACTTAAATATATATTAATTGGACTGCGGATCTTCATGCGGAATAAAAATTGTCTACATAGACTGCAAGAAACAAGAATGAAATGAAAATGAATTGTTTCTTTTCATAATTCTGTTAACTTGAAGATAGTATAATAATTATAATTAAACTCTCCAGGAATGAAATGAAAATGAATTGTTTCTTTTCATAATTCTGTTAACTTGAAGATAGTATAACAGTTATAATTAAACTCTCCTTATGTTATCGTTATATTTCACCTACTCATTTTGCCATAAATGTATAAAATCTGAAGATTAATTATAATAGAGATTATGGCAGACTAAATTTTGCATAAATGTTGGAAGTTAATGAATGTGGTCCTCGACCGTACCACGTACGTACTAATCATTGAAAGGGTTAATTCTGCGATTCACGAATCGTTTGACGCTAATTTCGTTTTACGTTTTGCATTTACAGGAGCGTAATCAAATTGCTGCGACCGGATGAAATTTTCAGCCTACTGCATGCATTGAAATTAATCCAGTACATGTTGTGTAATTTTAATGGGATAACTACCATGTCGCGCGTTGCAGGATGAATACTACATGGGTGACCAACGCAATGTATTGCACGTTCCCTTTAATCCCGTTGAAATATATGCGTTTGACATTTTTATTGGTTACAGGTTTTTCACTTTTACGGCTTATATGTATACTGCATGTAGGTACGTGTGCAACGTGTACGAGAAAATGTATTATTGATTTCATTCGCGTAATGAAAAATGTTATTCCGATAAAAGGACATTTTATGTTGCATTCGATTACAAACGGTATATTGAAAGCAAATATATACAAAACAATGATATTTAAAAATATTCACTAAAAATGTAACGATTATTAAAATTCATATGTTTAATTATTTTAATGAAATAGGTTGATACATAGTTCGTTTCAATATGTAAGTTGTTACAGTTTAATGGTAACAGTGAGGGGTTTGTATGGCTTATAATATATAAAGTATATAATATATTTATTTAGATTTTATGCGATTCTCTTATTACTTCATTGATCCGAATAAATAATTCAATCAATAAGTTTTTGTAGTAACGTCTATACAGAGTGTCTCAGCATCAACGATACAACTGAGAAGATGATACTATATGAAAAAGAAATAAAAAATATGGAATAAAATCAACATTTTAAAAAGACTTTTAATATTCACTTAAACGAATCAAAGCCCCAATTCGTGAACCTAAACTTTTGCATTTAAAATTATTGTTCTTCGCGTCTATGTATTTCTTCCTAAAATGAACAGTCAAAAATCATTTCCTTAGCGAGAATAGAGCGGATCACTGATTTAGGGCGTTGTCCCAAATTGTGCAGTATCTACTGACCTCGTGACTTCGTTTTTTCCACGCAAGCCACGCAGGAGGGTGCTCAAAGATCCCTTTTTTCAAGCACATTGATCTATAAATCACTGTCGCCCTGCCGCTACGTGTGGGACTACGGTGGCAATTGCCATTGGGAAGGGTACATCTAGTCTGCTATTTTTCATCCGTACTGAAGACATTCAAGAAAATTCTAAAGCACACTAATGAATACACAATTAGCAAGATATCTAAAACGTGGTAGTAATAAGGAATAAATAATTTGCATGAGTCTAATATATCTATTATATTATTTTAACTTAATTGTAAAAACAGAAATTAAATAAAAATGCACAACAACACTCACTGTTTTTTTAATAATTCTGATAAAGTATAGAGAACATAGAAATATTCTTAAATTTTTCATTTCAATAATTGTGAAATAAATGACATGGAACCTGTTATTTGATTTATAGGTTTAGTTTCTATTCTAAAGATTGCATTCAATTAGTAACAATGATCTCAACTCTCGAAATAATTTTCGGAATCGTATGATAGTATTAAGTTCAGTTGTCATTTGTTGAATTTCATCAAGTTTAATGATACAAGACACAAATGGCATAGACAAAGTATTATAATTTAGTTCAGTTACTGAAAGGCATATAAAGTGCAATGTAAAATCAGCTGCTAGGTTTTGAACATAATAGACTCATAAAACAGATACCATGATCAATTTAAAGACATTTTTATCGGAAACGATAATTTATATCAGTTTTATAAAAATCTACACTATGTATCGCCTATCTATCAAAGATAGAACATGACTGAGTAAATATCAGAAACTATGTTAACTAGTTTCTTAATTGGGCAAGGTGATGCTTCAAACATTTTGCAATTAGTCGGCATGTCACGTACAAATACCTTGACAGTTTGAATGATCGAGTACGCGAAGGAATTTAGTTATAATAATTTACATTCTACACAGTTACATAATTTACAACAAAAAAGGTAGAACCGTGATAGAATTTACTTACAATTCTTTATGAGTGACTGCAAAATTTTAGAGCGTTTTATAAACTTATATTACTTTTACATGTGTATTATGGGTACTTTATTTAATTTAGTTAATTTTGAACTCTATCAAATCTTGACAGAGGTGTAAAGTGTGTGTGAACAGAGAATTAAAATATAGTCTTAGACAAATTATACTACAAAATGACAGATATAAAAGACAAATTATAATATTATGTTTTCCTACGCAACATAAGAAAATTTTGGCATTCTTGTTGTGTGAGTGTGACGTTATTTCTGTTATTTAAAATATGTGAGCGTGAAATTATTTTTATTAGTTAAAATGTGTGAGTGTGAGATTATTTTCATTAATTCAGTTTTTAAGTGGTACGCCATTACTGTAAATAAAGGCTAATAAAAACGAAGGGGTAAATGTGGTGTTATTTTTATTAACTTCGATGTATAGAATAATTATATATATAAATGAGGATTGAGAAGTCTTATTATTGTATTTAACATTATTAATTACATATTATCGTAAACACTATTCAAATGGAAACTATCAATTATTATGAAACTTTAGATTAAAGAGAAAGAATCGCGTGAAATTAATTATTGAATCTAGCCTTCGCGAAGTTTGGCACTATTGTTTCTTCAGAATATGAAAAATGAAGTCGTTTTTCTACGTGAAACAGGTATACGCGTAATTCAGAGAGTCTCTAGAGTAATAAAGATAATAAATACGATATTAAAAAATAAAATAAATATAAAAATAAATAAAAAATAAATAATATAATATAATAAATACAAATTGATACTTTAAAATAATAAATAATTTCTAGACACACGATAAAACTCTAATTATTACGGAGTAATAACTGCTATTCACATTCAACGATCATCCTGGAATCGTTTTCAAAACAACGAAATACGATTATTCAACAGAATAATTCCATCATCACTACATACTTACGCGAATGTATTCAACGCGTATTCAATATAAATAATATTATTACTAAAACAAACAGCACGCGCATATACATATGTCACTATGTGTGAACGCTGTGTGGTAACGAACATGCTGAATTAAATCATATAATTAACACTTTGACTACCGGTGCCACATGCGCTCGAGTTCTATTTATAATATGTATAGGTATTGGTTGGGATCTCGCGAACGTGGTTTCGTTGTTCTCCATGCTATGCTAAATTAAAATTGTCTGACTATCCTACGTTTCAGATGAAATATGACATGATAATTATAATGCGGATTTTACGCATTGATGAGTAAGTGCAATTTAAAGCAGTGAAATGTAAGAGTCCGGAATATTTCTGACATATGTTATTTGTTTGTTTTTATAAGGACTGGGAGAGACTGTGTCGTCAGTTGGCCGGGATAGTTTAATTGGTTAAAGCAGTCGCCCGGCAAACGAAAGATCCGGGTTCGAATCTCGGTCCCCGATCTACATATTATCCGATCGGGTCGACTTATTTTCTCCCACGGAAAATATTAAAACGGACTGAAAATGTTTGATCCATGAATTTGATCTTATTAGAATATTTAAAGAAAGAAAAGAAACTGTGCTTCACATACTTACAAATTTTAAAATAAGACTAGTTCCACTATATGAAATAGAAATTACTGCTGTATCAATTTCTAAAAAATAAGTTAGTTTATATTCAGAGATAGCATTTATTTATGTAATAGCATCTTCAAAATATGTCAACGGTAGATAATAAATTTAACACATTGAATTTA
Organism: Megalopta genalis; assembly: GCF_051020955.1. Taxonomy (NCBI): domain Eukaryota; kingdom Metazoa; phylum Arthropoda; class Insecta; order Hymenoptera; family Halictidae; genus Megalopta; species Megalopta genalis. The sequence continues at coordinate 43,290,656 of NC_135013.1, read as the reverse complement.
ATACATGTCAGGCTTAATTAGGTGACAGGATGATTTATTCAAACTTCGAAGTTAATGTTTACGTTAATTGATCGTATATATTTGCTTGTGATTTATGACGTGTAAAAGAATTGAAAGAGTAATTAATACCATATATCTTAGCGCTTTATTTATCTATTACTAGATATTTAAGTTTATTAATAGATTTTTAATGACTGAACTGTGTGTAAGAGAACATCGAAAATATTTAGTTCAAATAATAATTTCAAAATAACTTCAAAATAACTCTAAATAATTATTACTTTAATCTAAATAATTTGTTAGATTCTAGGTGAGATTAATATATTTTTTAAACACTTTTTTAACACAATCTCTTAATTACTGATCTTTGATGATAAACAGAATACTAGAAAACTATCCGTAAATAAAGGTGTTAACTTCACGGTCTTCCTTTTATCAAGTAAATTAGCGAGCTTTTCTAGTCGCTAAGTGGGCGGTCAACGTGATAACAAAATACGCGACTTTCAAAGCATTAAGATGGCATATTTCTAGTATTAATTATTAAGATTCAAAGTATTAAATTGTGATGCTTTAAAATTCTATTCGCCACTTTTTTCGTGTGGACGGTTTATCGATGATTCATTCAATTCGACGTGTAAACTATCAAGTTTGATTTATAGTGCCAACGATTTGACAGGGCGTGGGAATAACTGCAAATTGAAAGGCCTTGTAAATCGAAAGAGTACGTTGTATGGTATCACCGCAACGACCCGAAACGAAACGTAACGATTGCGGTAGAAATATGGAACTGCAATAGGAATTTATTCCTCATGCACCATATTTCCCAGCTCTGACAGCCACAGATCCTCGCAGTTTTCGATTACTCCGAAACCGTTTACGTAAGGAAAACTTCAATGGTTTCGACGACGTGATAAATGTAGTATATCTACTGTATAAACATCACTTTAAAGATTTATAAGAAAATGTACGTTACAAAATGTTGGAGATAGATAAATACCGATTAATATCTAATTTATTGAAACGTATTTTTTGAATGATTCATAAATGAGATATAACTAAGCGATAAATTCTAAAATTAGGAGAAAGTATGTGAATATTTATGTAACACTTATCACAACGTGTACATTTATTCATATTTTTAATGATATATATTTATAATATTATTTTATATATGATAAATATTCGGAATGGGAGCCTCAAAATCGATTTCAATGACCTGGAGATATGTTGTCAAGGTAATCATTCTAAACAATATTTTCCAGGACACCATAGACGAATAACATTCGCGTTGTGAACAGGAAATATAGAGTGTAGATGAAAAATCGTAGCTCAACCGGCCAAGGGATGATTCTACATGGAGAAATAAATCGAAAAAGAAGAGTAACATTTCTTCATTGATGTTTTTGAGAAAACTGAGTTGAAAGATGCATCCAATTCGCGTGGCTTGTAAGGTGACTAGAAGTAGAATTGGTACATGATAGCCAGACACGCAACTCGATTCCTATTCAATAGTACTATTTTTTCAACCTATTCTTTTCGAAAACGATGCTTTAAATGATAAAATGTTATCCTTATCTTTCCAATTATTTTTGCACATCCTCCGCCGATCGTACCACGATTTTTCACCCATCCTGTATATTTTGTGTGAAACATATTTTCGTGAATATATATATATATATATATATATATATATATATATATATATATATATATATATATATATATATATATATATCTCGGAAACTGAAGGTGCCAAGCGGGGTAACATGTATAGGAAAAAATTGTTCCTTGATAACATATTTCAAAGTCATTGAAAATGTTATTTCTAGAAATATTTTTCTGTAATAATATTTATTTATAATATTATTTATTTTATTTCATTTCAATATTATTTATCTTATTTGAAAAAAAAATAAAAATAGAATTAAAACTTTCTTAAAAATCTGTTTAAAATGTTTTTAAATTCCTTGATTACAATAATATCATGCACGTATAAATTATGTAAATGATTTTTTAATCTCACGTGAATTAGTTACCTTCGAAATATATTACCCTAATATTACAGCAGAGAAAATAGTATCATAAAATAGTTACAAAGAGCTTTTTGTTTTTATCACTTTAATTTTAGGAATTCCTAGTACTTAATCATCTTGTCAGCATATTAATGTCAGTATAATCACAGGAATGGCTACTTTAGATAAGATTCGTTTCATAATTTATTTATTTCGTGTTATCATAAATCACATTGGATAAAATTCTATGCCGCGTGTTTAGGACTCGTTTTCATTCCTGTCAACTTTCGACAATTTAATTGATCACAATAAAACATTCTGCGTATTGCTTTATTGCGATGAAACTGGTTATTACACAGTGATCACATTATTCAGTTACAAAATTACGACTCTGTATCGAGAACAATTGGTAATTAGATTGCGTTTCTTATACAAATGCGTCAAACACAATAAAGTTGCAAGTATTGTTATAGTTTGGTATTACTTTAATCTTCTCTTCTATGTAATATAATACATTATTCTTGCTAAATTCTATCCTTCTCAATGTAATGATAAAGTTATTATTCGTATTATTTGTTATATTGATTTACATTGTTTTATGAAATGCTACTAAGCATAGCAAGTACTAATTACTTAGGAATATTGTGTTACTGCAATCTAAATACTTAATTTTTAATTATTTATTTCGTACACTTACGAAATAAATCAATGAGTGAAACATTACGTTAGACAAAAGTTTATAATAACTGTATATTATAAATGATATACTGATATACTCTGCTTGACTTATGCATAAATATTGTTATATTGTAATCAAAATAAAAGAGAACTCTACATTGAGGTAACTCCTGCGTAATGTAACATAAACGCTGTGTAACTCGGCGTTCTTGCTAACAGGAGGGAACTTCAAAGGGCAAGCTTTTCATCGTTTATCACAAAGTCGATATACGTTACGGAATTTTTAAAAATTTCTGAAGAGAAAGTGTCAAAGCAAAAAGAATAAATTTCTCGACAAAGGTGAAGCGTAGGAAGAAAATGTTGCAGAGGAAAGCCCAGAAAGTGCATTTCGCGACGAAGAGGAGATAATATTTAATAACAGTCTATTAATATATGTATACAGAGTGTCCCACAATTATTTTAACAGCCGAAAATGAGGGGTAGCTGAGGTCATTTGAAGTAACTTTTTCCTTTGCGAAAATGCAATCCGCGGCTTCGTTTGCGAGTTATTAACGAAAAACACTGGCCAATGAGAGGTGACGGTGCGAGAGAGAGAGAGTCCGTGAGAGAGTCCGCAGCACGAGGCTTTGACAGATTGTCGGGACGGACTCGAGCCACGTTCGAAGTATTGAACAAATCACGAAGCGAGAACTTTCGGGATTTTTTTTTACTACGTAACAGTGATATTTTTAAGAAAAACGCTGTTCACCTTTACTTTAGAACGTCTGAAGAATATTTACTCATTTTTCGGACCCGAAATAATAAATAATTTAACCGTGACGGCCGTTTTAATTTTCTAGTGTGCATGACACCTCGTGTGTAACATGTGAAATTTTTAGCAAGGTGTACAGTGAAGATTAACAAAGTACGTAAATGATATTTTACGTTAATGGTATTTTATTTAAATAATTCCGTGTCCGAACATAGTTCAACGAATGATTCGCAAAGCTAATTTAATAAATAATATTCGTGTTAAAGGACGTAAGGGATATGTTTGTTAGAGAAATATGAAGAATATTATCAACAAGAAACTCACCCATTTAGTTGTAAAATCCACTTCATGCACGGAAATGTGTGCAGGAGGATAGTGCATTGACCTCGTACAATGTATGATGAACTCCACAGCTGATCTGTATCCGACGACGACGAACAGAAGGATATCTCCAGGCAGGCAATTTCAACGTTTACTTTCACTGCATTATCACTAAACACTGATCACTTATCAATAATATTTATGGACCAACTTTCCTGGGTTAATATGTATGGCTCTGAAAAGAGCCGATTGTTTTATGCGACGCGTTCGAAGTTCATATCGTTAAGAACACATACCGCGTTGACGGGATAAACTGCGGAATACTAGCACGATAGCTGACAATGCTCGCGTTCGATGGAAAACAGTTGAAATTCGCTCGTAGGAGAACGAAACACAGTCGGCCATCGTGCCAGTCTTCTGCAGTTCATCTCGACAACGCGGTACATACGTGTCGTTAACAGTGAGAACTTCGAACGCGTCGCATAAAAAAATCGGCTCTTTTCAGAACTATACATATTAACCCAGGAAAGTTGGTCCATAAATATTATTGATAAGTGATCAGTGTTTAGTAATAATGCAGTGAAAGTAAACGTTGAAATTGCCTGCCCGGAGACATCCTTCTGTTCGTCGCCGTCGGATACATGAAGTGGATTTTACAACTAAATGGGTGAGTTTCTTATTGATAATATTCTTCATATTTCTCTAACAAACATATCCCTTACGTCCTTTAACACGATTATTATTTATTAAATTAGCTTTGCGAATCATTCGTTGAACTATGTTCGGACACGGAATTATTTAAATAAAATACCATTAACGTAAAATATCATTTACGAACTTTGTTAATCTTCACTGTACACCTTGCATAAAAATTTCATATGGTACACATAAGGTGTCATGCACACCAGAAAATTAAAACGACTGTCACGGTTAAACTACATATTATTTCGAGTCTGAAAAATTAGTGAATATTCTTCAGACGTTCTAAAGTAAAGGTGAGCAGCGTTTTTCTTAAAAATATCACTGTTATGTAGTTAAAAAAATCCGGAAAGTTCTCGCTTCGTGACTTGTTCAATACTTCGAACGCGGCTCGAGTCCGTCCCGACCTTCTGTCAAAGCCTCGTGCTGCGGACTCTCTCGCGGACCCTCTCTCTCGCACCGTCACCTCTCATTGGCCAGTGTTTTTCGTTAATAACTCGTAAACAAAGCCGCGGATTGCATTTTCGCAAAGGAAAAAGTTACTTCAAATGACCTCAGCTACCCCTCATTTTCGGCTGTTAAAATAATTGTGGGACACCCTGTATATATTTGTAACACGTTACAAGAAAATGAACCACGCATAGCAAAAGTAGACACCCATATGTGGATGACAGAGTTATTTTCTCAAACTTGAAAATTAATGTTTACGCTAATTTATTACATCTTCGTAATTTTATTGGGATTCACAAAACGTAACAATGTTAGTAATTGCTGCCATATAAATTTAGTTAGATTGAACAAAATTCTTTAATTTTATGAAACATTCAAAGTTATTGGCGTGTAAATGAAAGTATTAAAATGAATCCAGGTGTATCGTGGAATAGCCTAAATGTTGACAATTTGTCAAAAATTGCAAATTCAGTGTATCAATACTTCTTGAAGCCACTGTACACTAGCATTTCGCTTCAGTAAACAAACGACCAACTGACCAAAAGGTGGCAGGTGATCGATGTGTGCTCAACCATACTTTCTCGTGACATTCTGATTAGGCAGCGATAGCAGCAACACGGCGGGGAACACAGTTCATTCCCGAAAAACCGGGTTATCAGCGTGTGCGGTAGCAACGGCGCGATCTACGAGCGTATATCGATGGAAATTTGCGCGTGAACACGATACGAATCGTTAATAGCGAATGGCGTATATGGCTGCTGACGCTGACCTTTCAGGATTGCGTGGTACGCTCGAAAACATAGTACCGTTCCGTGCCAACGAAAACACAGAACAAAGCTTCGGAACCGACAACCAGCTGGCCGCAAGCTTCGAGCAACAAATGAAAATTGCGGTTTACATTGGCCCGCCTTTATGCGTAGCCTCCAGAAGTCTAGGGTCTACAGTTCGGTCAACTGCATGTACACGTATAGATACGTATACCACGAAGAAGCCGCAGCACTGCATACTTGTCATCACTGTTATTCTCGCTTTCTTCCCGAAATCCCGACTCAAACGCCTTGTGTCAATTATCGTTCGCAAACCGAAAATGCGGGACAATTTCGCGAATCAATTCTAATACTTCACAATACTTCAAATTCGAATTTGTTGTCATCGGCATTCAGCTTGGAAAGTGTCAATCGTCAAAATGAAGAACTCATTATCTAACTGGACGATGTTGATGTACACGAAACATATTGAATACGACGCCACTGCATTGCGTTCGTATTTCTGTTGAAAAAATGCTCTTGAGCTTTAATATTGTTGTATTTGAATAAAATTGACGAACTGTTCGAGTTATGCATTATGTCAGTTACTCATTATTTATTTGGTGAATCCTTCTTCGTTATTTATTATTCGTCATTTCTAGTTCCCATTTAACCATGAACAAATGCGATCAACAACAAGTGCATGCCATTTACAGTATTTAGATTATTGTGAGGATCTTGATATATTCTAGTCTCTGAGAGAGTATATGTATATATATATATAAACAAAATATTTTCGTTTATCTATCGATTATTTTCGTGACCGGTTGGCCGATGTTTCAATTAGCATGTCTATAGTCGTACAATTGATAATGAAAGAGAATAGAGAATAGAGAATAGAAACGAAATTCGCACGGTCATAAATTCGATCTTCGATCGATGTCAATCATGTATTTGTCAACAACGGTAGACATTTTGAAATGTATTAATAAACACAGCATACATAAACACACGGCATGTGCTGATCTATTCAAGCCAATGCTCGCAGTAACAGCAAGTTGATTACTATTCCTATTCTGAATTTTTGTTATAACTTCTTAATGAAGCTCTATATGACCTATGTTTACATAACATTTTTTCTCACTTCGTGCCATAGAATACACTGACAAAGTTTGAACATTAAAACCTGGGACACCCTGTATATCTCGTGGCTCATACGAAATCTAATGATTTTGAACCTATCAGTATGTGCTCTAACCAGCCTGGTAGGGGAGAACTATCATGAATGGGACACATATTGAATGAGGCATTACCCTTATCTCAAACATTATGAATCGTTTTATAATAGAATTATACTTGTTTTGTAACTATAGTTATAATCTGGAGTAATTTGACGCTGTTACCAGTTAATACGTAATTACGGCAGACAATAAATTTTCCTTAAGCTTAAAGGTAATATTTTTCCTTTTCCCCGCAACATTGTATGAAGTACTGTTACTTTTGACTGAGTTTTTGTTTAGTGCATTCGATCAGGTATTTCTTCAAGAATATAGTGAATATAGTGTTAAATTAAAAAGTTTGCAGAGTTTAATGTATTTTGATCAATCAATTTTGTCAGTAAACAACAAATTCATAAAAAAAGGGCCACGAATTAATTTGTACATCAAAATACAATAGTAAAAATGAACACAAACGTGTTTAATCAGTTGTTTTTAAAAATGCTAAAAAACTGAACAACGTTGTGTACGTAATTGGTTATTTCAGATGTCTTTTTGGAAATGATAGCTTCGCTGAATTAAAGTCAACTAGTTCTTTAAATTTGTAACGAAACGGATGACTTTTCTTTAAGGAATTGTTAATGATGGATATGTGAAGTCTTTCTACAGATGACAATTGCAATTAAATAAATAGATGTGTCCCAACTGGTCTGTTCTTTATCCTTAGTTTTCCTCGCACGAATGAGAACTTCCCAGAGCCGACTATTCATCTTTGACTTAACTGAAGAATAATCTATTGAAAATATAGGCAATATTCGCATAGTTGAAAGTTTCATTTAAAAATTGCAGCAACTTCGGATTTCAATCATTTCCATGAACTTTGCTGTTAATAAGAGGCATTTGCGCAGTTGTGCACAATAGGGTTTCGCGAAACCTAGTTATTAGTCTGCCTCGATTTGTGATGAGATCGCCCACGCCCGTTTCAATCACCTATCATGGATACCTTAGTCAATTGCGAACCACTGAACTTTCCTCTTCTACTCATCGCTAGGAGATCGATTCAATTTCGAAACAACTCAGTCTCAATATCCTGCTGCCATGCTAAGAATCTCAGCGGGAACCAGTAACTAATAAGCTTTAGTTTCCCAAAGAATTCCGAAGCCAGGTTCGACCATTGCATTCGTAACTCATGTTCAAATATTTAACACTCGAACGGCGAACCCTCTTGATAAAAATATAACACAGTATACTTAGAATCATTTACACTTTTATTTACCAATTTCTTTAACATATTTTTTGTGATATTTTTTCTAAACGCGATAATTTTTCTATAGACCTCGATGAAGTATGTAAAAATTTTAATTATAATTTTCAGAAACTAGATATTCAAATAACAACGTTTTTACTGTGGATTCAGATGGACACGAGCTTCGCAGTTCGAGTGTCAATTTATTGTATTCGATTGCATTTAAGTAATTATTCATGATTCCAGGTTCTAAACAATCATTGTTACGTAATCTCTCAGCTGTTACATTTAGTAGTAACATTCAATTTTTTAGTTTCAATGTATGCATGCATTTTATTGACATTTTGCGATTCAACCTTATCAATAGGTTTCTGAATGATTGAGTTGTATGTAAATAGAAATCGAAAATAATTTCATTTCAGATAATATTTTCAGAAGAAACTGTTACATTATAGTAATACAAATCATTTGTTGAATCATTGATGACATTTCTGTAATTTTTAAACAATATTTTAAGAAATTCTCAACTGTTGATCCCTGCTATAATCTAATCTACTAATCTTATAAGAGCATAACTTTATATTATATATGTTATATATTAATATGTTAAACGTTTGTATTTTTATTTGTAGAAAATTATTTTTCAGAATTCTATGACGCATGGTGTGGTACAATAAATATTGGTTTATTTATGTACTATTTATTAACAGATATTCGGTGATGATGATTGAAAATAAAAATAAAAAACGGAATATTAAAAAAAAATAAAAAGCTGAGATATAACGTGGCAGTCTGCTGCAATCGTGCACGCTTTTAATCGAATTTTATTTATCTCCGTCAGCCGTAAAATTTCAGTTGAATATTTTTCGAAAGAATAATCATCACTGAACGAAACTGAGGAAATTACTTTTGTTTTTATAATTTCATCAGTTTGACGCTGTTTGGTGATATTATTCTAACCAAGTCTATCTCGGTTAGGGGGCGAGAAAGCGGCGTGAAGAAATTGAACCGTAAAAATGTATCAGAAACTGTATGGAGATAGTAAAAAGAGAGACTCTTCGGGATAGGGTAGAAGTTGAGTGTGGTCACGGAATGCTTCATTTTTTGCTTATTTAAACCTCGCCTGTCTAAAAGAAGGTTCTCATTCAGCAGAGGCTGCGTTGCACGATTATATGAAGTAGGTGATTTTTTTAAAGTAAAAATGTAGAATTTAGACAATTTTTTATTTTATAATGACAATGTTCGCGGTAAGAATCTGTGTGTAATTATAACTTTTCAATTGCTATAAATAATCGAAAAATGGTCACAAATTTGTGTCTGCTTTAGAAATGATAAAAGCAACATCTTAGAAAAATTCTGTTCTATAAAATCAAATTCTTTGATACACATGTATCTTTTTGTCAGTAACTATTCTATCGACCAAGTCTTGTATAATTTTTTTTATTCGGTACGTCAAGATTCTGTTTGGTTAACATGCATATCTAAAATAGTACTCGAGTTTCTAAACGTTTGAAATATATAGCTGTAATAGATTCTGGGAAAAAGCAGAGTTGAGCATCATTCGAATTGTTTCGAATAAATATCTACCTAAGGTAATTGTCAGAATTAATACTTGTCAGTCTAATATTTTATCCGAATAACAATTACTTATTATACGTCACAAAGTTATTCTATCTATTTATTCGAACAATTCTTCATTGTGATTTATTAAGATTGTAAAATTATTTGAATGATAATGCGAATTGTTAACTGTCTTTGTTTTTACGTAATTTTATAAGAATACGCTTGTATGAATACATTCAGGATCAGTTCAATTTCAAGTACTCACAAAAAAAACTAATAAACTTTTCGATGCAACATTTAAAAAAAGGTAAATTGTAAAAAGGAATGTGGAAAAACCAAATCAATAAACTATGAAAAAACACCATCATTTTTATTCCTTCACGAATAAATTCTTATTCTAATAAAATCTTATTCGCATAAATTTTTTATTCAATTGGTTATTTATTCTATAGTGTCGAATAAAATTTTATTCGTTACTTTGTGTCTCTTATCCGTCATCCGAATTAAGTTTTGCCCAACTCTGGGAAAAAGAAACATGGAGTGAGCATATTCTACGTACCGAAAAAAATGCATATTTTCTTTAGATTAGGTTTGAAAATTTTGATTTATCTGTCACAAACAAACTGCAAACTGCTGTGAAAAATCATAATTTTCGAGAAATATAACTTGGATGGAAACTTACGCTGTTTTATCGGGTACTTTGGTAGCGTACAAGTATCTAGAAACTGTTCGCAATAAAATATTTTATCGCATTTCGTTCGCAGATGTGACTCCTGCAGACGTATAAAATCTGTAGCTCCGTAATGAAGTAGTGTTCTCCAGTTTTATGCTATTTAATGTTATAATCCATATTATGAGATGAATACTGATAGCCTAATATTCTTGCCTATATTAACTACGAACAGTAAATACGTATCATTCATAGATGTTCGAAACATCAGAAACTGTCATGATTTCTAACGATTATGTTTCTAACAATATACTTCATAATTAATATTCTATTAAAAATGGATTTCTAGTAATGAAGCTGCAGTTTAATCCTCTATGGCTCGGTGTCACTTTAAAGTTGCATACCTACTTATATTTTTAGTCCAGTTTCTTTTTTGGTCACAATATTGCAAAAATATCTTCCGTTGTTTCTCCTTCGTAATACATGAGATTATGCATCATGATTATCAACTTTTATTATACATCAGAGAAAATTCAATCTCTTTAAATTTGTGGATTCGTTGTTTATTTATATGGAAAGATTAATATTTTCTGATTTGAAGTTACATAAAATTATTTAAACTCGCATAAAAAAATCTACAGTGCTTCTGATCTATTATAATTTTATTTTCGGTAACTATTAGCACTTAACCTACCGAACTGTAAAATTGACTGCTATACGTTCTCTCGTAAAAGTGATAGGATCCAATTTATTTATATTTCGTACATATTTATTATAGTAGTTCCTTCAATAATATACTTTATCCAATCACTTCCCATGAAAGTGTGCCTTTATAATTTCTGTAATTGTAAAATATATATAATATAAATATATAATATTTATATAATAATATAATATATAAATATAATATATAATATTTATTATTATATATATAATATAATATTTAGAATATAAATATATAATTTCTGTAATTGTAATATATATATATTGAAGGAACTACTATAATAAATATATACAAAATATAAATAAATTGGATCTTAAATATAAAATATAAATATATTGGATATTAATAATTATTGAGAATAAAATTATAATGGAGTGTAAGAATTATAGCTTGAAATTCTATTTTGATAATAAGACACATTTTAACACATATATTTTGAACGAAGGTTGGCACAATACTCTAATAATGAAACTCATTGTCAATTCTTGAAAGATGGAATTCTTGCTAAAAAATAACAAATGCAACGTGATACTGTGTATTACTAAATACTAACTGATCAAACGTACCAAAAAAATGTTGTGTCCTTATTTCACCACGTGGATTTTTCAAATAAGGTGTGTTTTCTGAAGGAATAGCGCGTGGATCGAGCTCGACTACACTGAGGTTTGGAAATTTTGCGCCGTACATCACGGCGCGTCACTGAGCAAACTCAAGAAACAAATGGCTTGCAATATACAGCTTCCATTGCAATTGACAACTAACCGTAATTAATGACTCAGAATTTCAGGCTCCGTCGACCCCGAGTTTATACAATTAACTGCAAGTTTTATTCATAAATGTGTCATCGAAAGATCGATTTGAAACGATCCAAAGTAACAAATCGTACAACTGATTGAATACAGTGTGCAACAAAAATTCCGTGAAACTGTCAAATATTTTCAAAATGAAATATCTATAGAATATTTTATTTTTTTCTATGTAATGTTACTTTATTTACTTACGTATATATGTATAACATAGAATATGCACACATGTGTATCATAACATGTGTAATTAAAATAGATTAATAAGACACACATTTATTCTTTACATATCACAGGTTCTCGAAGTACTCATTTCTTGACAATTGCGATGAACAAGTGCACTCCATTTTAGTCTCCATTTCCGTATTTCCGCAAAACTATTTCCCCAGAGTTTTATCGAATCTGATAATATCGAATCCACGTAAAAATTGGTAATGCATTTCGATTTAAACCTCATTTAAACGAACGTTATTACGCTGGATATACGTTGCTATACGGGCCAAGAATTCATGACTACTAATACTGCATTACTATGTTGATACCACCATCACGATGGCGATCACAAAATTCTCGGTGCACAATGTCAGAGATAACGACGCATCGAAGATATAAAGGACTGTTTTTAGATTTCTTTCGATTTTTCGTTGCTGCAGATGTGATAATTCTACTTGGGAACTTGTAACCGTTCAAATGAAAATAGTTTATTTTTGGTCAACTTTTCAATTTTAAAAGACCAATTAACAAATGCACGTCGTAGTTGCTACATTATTAAATTGTCCAACATGGAAGCATTTGAAATGCCTTTTCCAATTATTCTACGTTTCACAGTACCTTTGTAATTTTAATAAAACCACATTTCTATCAATTTATGTTGATAACCATAGATAAACTATAGATAGCCGTAATAAACGCCATCAGATTCAATTACACGAATTCAACTGTGAATTCACATATATGAAATAAAAATGTTGTAAATAAGTTTTTAATAAATGCAAGTTATATAGGAATGTATTTCTTTTCTGAATAATCGTAATAAATTGAGGAAAATGTAGAAACATTCTCTTTGTCTAATGCCCTTATAGTGTGATATACTTGTCCTGATTATTGTTATCATAAATGCAATAATTCATAATCTAGTTATAATATGGGAGAGATTTGATTTATATCTGTAACTTTAAACAGTCATAACTTTTTTTAAAATTAAGTGTATCGATCAAAGCATGTATCATTACACCGAGGTTACTTAACTTTTAACATTACTTATTGTTAGCTCATTAATTCCAATAGCTTATGTCTTTCATTCCCATACCGTCAGTAAGAGATGCATTCATTCGTCATACTTCGATCGGACACTGCATTATTTTCACTGATAACAAGAAAAGTACACAAAAATCAGGTCGATTCACACTGAAATAACTGTGGAAGTAAAATTAGACACCTAAATAAAACTGTGAAGGTTGGATCTGAAACAATAAATGCTGGTCGAGCAAGAAGTATACAGAATATTTACAGACATATGCATATTTTTGGAAATACTTTAAATTTTAAATTTACTTTAAATTTTAAAGAAATACTTTAATTTATACAAATCTCAATTTGAGAAATGGTGATTATATAATGTGTTTTCTGTGGTAATGTTATGCAATGAAAAATCAGAAATCATATACAGCAAATTGCAGTTAGAAATTGTACATGCAGTCCAATGAATGTATCGACAGACAGCTTGAATGTTAGAGGTAAAACTTCCAGTTTCCTAATAAAGTGTTCCGGTCACGCAAATAAAATACTCAAGTTGTAAGTGGTGAATTGCCTGTTACTTCTTAATATGCAAACGTGTATAGACACTTGCAACGAAACTGTTATGGATTCTCTGCATTGCGGTAAATTCCAAATCATATGTTAGCATCATTCTATTACACTAACATTTCTTAAGGCTCTTTTAACATTTTTTTTGCGGTACAAAATATTTCTAGATGAATTTTCATTAGAAAATGATATAATAACGCGAGCTGACATTTTTCATATTAGTTATTTAATGCTGCTTTCAACAATGTAGTAACGAAAATAAATAAATTAAACATCATTTTATCACAATTAATATGTTACAATCTATCCCCGTCTCGTCTATTCGTCTTAACGACAATATTGATGTATCAAAATATCGATGGAATTGCAACATTATTGACATTTATCTATTATATTGTCCGTGATAGTGGTATTTTTAATTTAGCCATCAGTGAGAGTAAGTTCCATGTAATGCAACCATCTGTACCGGGATTTTTGGAAAATGCTGGATGGTTTTTCAGATTACCAGATTAAAGTAAATGATACATCACCTCTGCACCTTCACACACCTGGCACCAACGCGCCGCTGTTGGCGAGTTGCCGTAGTTCAGGGCGGACTTTTAATAATTAATGCGTTGAAAGTAGAGTTTCTACCGCAATTTCGTCGCTCTTGGTTTTCAAGCGAAATCACCCTCTAAAAGGATTCTCACCGATTATCAAACAACTCGTTAATTTTTTAAATCTCTGCATCCCACCGTTTCTAACTATTTAGGTAGATTATTGATTGGAACATAGCTCTTGAATAGGGTAATAGCTGCCTTTTTTAAAGAAATAGATAAAACGGATCATTTCAAGTATTATATCTCTATGCTATATTTTGTTTTTATCTGCTTGCTAATTATATACAAGGTATCCCATAATTATGTTAACTACCAGAAAGGGGTGATTCCTGAGGTTATTTGAAGTAACTTTTTCCTTAGCGCAAATGCAATCCGCGGCTTTGTTTATGAGTTATTAACGAAAAACACTGACCAATGAAAGACAAGCTCGCCTAACGCTAGACGGGCCGGCCAATCAACGGAACTGGGCTTCGACCGCTCGTTGGCTCGGCCGCCTCGCGTCACCTAAGCTCGCCTCTCATTGATCAGTGTTCTCGCTAATAGCTCGTAAACAAAGCCACGGATTGTGTTTTCGTTACTTCAAATGACCCCTTTCCGGGTGTTAACATAATTATGAGACACCCTATATATTCAGTGCAATATATCCTTTATTTTAATATATTCTGTGCTGAATATCTTATATTTTGCACATTGTCCACTAAATTATCTTTCACTAGTCTTTTTATTTTTTCTAGTGTTTTGTATAACGAATGCAGATTTTATGCAATTATGGCACAAATAAGTAAAAAAAGTATAGGACAGTAGGATGATTTAAGGAATTTTAGAATGTTGACAGATTATTCTCAAATTATTAATATTATTGATACAATAATGAAACTTCTAATTAGCTACTGTTTATCTGATGCAGATGCAGTGCTACTGATGCAGACAATGTTTATTTTGTATACAAATCTGCGGTCTGGCAATGCGGCCGCTTTAAAACGAGACTAAATTTTTAGAAACGGATTACAGAATATGCAGTGGTTAAGGAATGACTTTTGAAACCACATTACGGCATAATTCGACACAGTAATACATGTGCACTATAATCAAATGAGAGAATTGCTAACGGTAAAAATACAGAAGAGTTCAAATACTTATGGACAGTGGCGTAAATGGTGTTGCAATGAACAGTGATTGCCAGCAGATAGCAGCAAATTTGCATATCGTATGTTGTTAGATATCTGGGACAGCAAACCTCTACATTATCATTTAAAAGTAGCATGAGACTTCCAGAGGAAAAAGTTGCAGTTCCGTCCAAGTAATGATCGTGCACACCTCAACGTAAGAAGTCCAAGAAAACTAGGATTTCTCAGTTTACATTGTTATTTGCATTCGACAGTGTGACTATGCGTCATTCACTATATAGGTGACACAGTTCTTTGTTTAGAATAGAGAAACCAGTTTTTACGGCGATCTATGAATTTGCAAGATTGAAGACGGTTCGAAGAATAATCACTAGACTGCGGATTTGATGCATTTAGGACAAAAATGAATAGACCAAATACAAGATTGCAGAGACAATAAAAGAATTTAAAGACATTATTGCACTGTTTCTAACTCGAACAAATAATTAATGAGTGGAATAAGTGTCTACATGGCCTCTGTATCTTGCAAATAATGCAGACAATTGTTAGTTTTGCACAAAAATGGGTAGCTGTCATTTCGAAGAAAAAAAGAGGAAATGAATTAGAGAGTATCAATACATTCTGTTCCACTTACTGTCGTTATTAAAGAAAAGGAGAAGTTCTTAAGTGATACCTGATTCTTGCAACAAATGTAGACAATTTTTATTTTGCCTACAAATCCGTTGTCTATTATACAGTCTATTATCACTATTATGCATTATATAAAAAAAATGCCTGGAATTTGTAAATACTGCATAAACTTTTTATTCATCAAAATTTATTTTATTGCCTTCAAAATAGGCCACATAACGAATACGTTATTCGAATAAAATATTTGTAGGATAAATTTTTATGTCGAACAAAATTTTACTCGTTAATCTTACGCATCATCCGAATAAAATTTTGCCGAACTCTGATAGGTACGTAGACGGCCGTGTAGCCAATAGTTACAATAATTCATTATTTATTGAAACATCTCAAACAGTAATAAAGTTTTCGATCTGAAAGTACTGCAGTTTGTGTGCACGTCGAAGAGAATTTGGTATGGATTTTTCAGTCCGACATTTATCATAAAAAGAATGTTTTTATTATAAAAAAAAAATGGTTGTAATTCGAATCGGCGTAAAAACTGCTATAAAAATGCATATTTTCGAAATTGTATCTGTAAAATTATTGATAGATACTTGATTTTCGCCTATTCAGGCATTCGCCTGCCTGAATTCTACTGCTCAATTTGTCCCATAATTTCTCGATCGGATTCGGATCAGAAAATTGGGTTCTCCAGACCATAATATGTACTTCATTTATTATCTTCTAGTGCTTGCAAATAATTTTGCATATTTTTGCTGTAACAATGACTTTTCTGATAAATAATTTTACATATAAGTTTATGGAACAGCAATAAAATTAGACAACTGCATATGTGTATTAACAATCATTTTCCACGAAATAAGTAAATGTCCGGTGACTTCTCGACGAGGGTGTACACACAAAAACTTGGAATTGACTTTGGAATGAGAAGTTTCTACTCTTTTCTACTATTACATAATGTAAATCTTGACACTTCCATGACTGCTTCGTCATAAAAATTACCTCAGTACAGAAGGATTTTTATGGGCACTGGTTCATCGGTGAACGTATGAACGGCGTAGCTACGTTAACTTCTCTTCGACCAGTTTCCGTGAAAAGTCAATTATCCACTCTCTATCGATTAAGCTCCGTGAAAGCTTGGAAAATTACAACTTCAACCGTACGTTCCACATTCCCCGGTTGTTAATTAAGAGGAAGAAACATGAGCAGAGTGGAAAAAAATGAAAATTTCGCCATCCCTCATTTGCCACCATCCAGGACTTCATCACGTGTAGGGTTTTTGCTATACTCCTGGGATCATTGCTTCGCTCTCTGACCGAGGTTAACCGAGTGGAAAGACGATATTGCATTACAAAGTTGATACACGCTGTGTCAACAAAGCGTTTTAGTTAATAAGCAGTGCAATATTTGTACTATCGTTAGACTGCGAATCTTTATGCAAAATGAAAATTGACTACATGAACTGCGAGAGATGAGTATTGCACACAGATTTATTTATTCTTTTATTAATTTTAATAAGTTGCAAAGAGTATGATGCTATCCTCAAATTTTTATAAAGGTTTAACTATCCCATATTTAACTTATACATTTTTGTCATAAGTGCATAGAGATTCGCAGGTTAATTATTACCATTATAATCTATATCTTTTATTATTTTATTATACAAGGAAATATTATGTGCGATTAGATCTGTGCTATTAGATAATGCAAGCAAAAATCTAATAGCAAGAAAAATATTTCTCAAATCAAGTAATGACATTGTCATAAATAAATTGTACTGTATTGATATACACAGTGAACTGCTATATTTATAATCGCTAATCATAAGAATAAAAAGAAATTGTTAGGCTACATAAAAGTAGAAATAGACACTTATTTTGTCCTATTTACGAATTGTATTACTTACTATAATATTATTCTTTGACACTAATATTCATCCGTTTGAATAAAGAACATGAAATTTATTTTCTTTAAAAAAAAAAAAAATTAAAATACAAGTGAACGCGACATTCTTTCAGAAACAAATTGCATTAAACCAGCGTATTATTTTCGTACTTTATCATCTTTCAAGCAATTATTATTAAAAAAATACTTTGTGTAGAAATAAATTTCTAGATATTTCTGTTTATAGCAATTGTGTAGGATGCTCCAAAATGATAATGAACGTTGATCAAACACACAATACAGGTTTCTTGATGTATTAGTCTAAGTTAAGATAAATTATTCTTACAACACGCTGTAAATTGATGGAATTAATTTAAATCACAAAAGAAAGACGACAAACGTTGTATAATCATGTGTCCAATTTTTATTGAATCTCTTCCTTTCACAGAAACTGTTCCAAACGTTGTTATACAAAGCTTGAAGAATTTATTTCTCTATAATCCGTTTAATCCATTGGAAAAGGTCAGAATGCGTATATTTTACTATATTGAATTTTGAAAACAACGGCTAATAGCTGAAAGGATTATCGATTTTATATATCGATTATATTTTCGTATAAATTATTTTTCATCTTTGTGTTTCAAATACGGTACAATATTGACTGCATATTTCGAAACACTTTTCACAAATTATTTTATGCTCTGCATGAATATGCATATGCACGAGTGTTCCACTTCACAAAATCTATTATTATGAAGTTGTCCACACATTGTAAATTGTTCACCTTAAAATGTAATCTACGAGAAATACCTTCAATATTTTAAAACGTCGCGTCGTGTCGCACAGTGGTCGGTTTCCTTAGAAAGTGGAAGAAAAATAAAAAAATTATTTTGTAAGTGGAAAGTAGTTATGTAGTTTGATTTATTATCGTCTAATATGTATAATTGCTAGGTTTTATTCGTTTATTTTTGCTAATAACTGAAAATATTAAAAATTATTTAAAGATTAAAAATTAAAAATTATTATTTCTTATATATTTATCTTATATTTATTTTCTTATATATATTATTTTTTATATTCATCTAGTTAGCCGGATAAAATCTGCCCTTAGCGATTTTGCAACGCATATTATACCGATCGATAGTTGACCAAGAAAAACTGGTTTGTATAAAATCTCGACCTTGTAGCTTGACAAGAAGGGTAGTTACAGGGTAAATTTGATTGCGCATTTTTCCGCCCAATTTCTTAAACTTTTGAAAAAAAATCTGGCCTGTTTTGGATAACAGACTGCATGTTAAAGAATTTTTTCAGATTTTTCGGTTATGCCAACTATGGTTACAAAGAATAAAAGACCAAAATAAATCGGAAAACTGCAGACTTTTCGAAAACAAATATGCCCTCGCATATTAATTCTATCGAAAGATATTACCGAAAAAAACGTTGTCAATTCTTGTCCGATCCTCTTTAGGTGGAACAATGTCGCAAAAATAAAAACCGAACTTTCGACATTTTTTCTATGAGTTATTAAAAGAAATTCGATTTTGTCTACTCAATCTGTAAATTATTTAATGTTAGACATTTCTACATTGGAATACGTAAAATTTGTAATGTGAGAAATGAAATTAAAAATAAGTCGCGATGAAAATTGTGCTGTGTCTGACATATAGTAAAATTAGTAATAATTAGTAAATAGGTAGTACGATAATTAGTAATTAGATAATGATTAGTAGATAGGTAATACAGTAATTAGTAATTAGGTAATGATTAGTAGATAGGTAATACAATAATTAGCAAAAACTAGTAATTAGGTAATAATTAGATATTACAGTTAATCATTAATCAGATTACTTTTCTCCCAATTCTGTCCATCAATAAAACAAATTTTCAAGTCATAATGATTTTCGTCCCGCTTTTAAAAGGAATCGACCACAGTGAATCATTTCCGTCTGTCTCTTGAGTATTTCTAATGCTTCAGTCTGTCATGTTCAATTACGGCTGACGTATTACAAAACTACGCCACTGCGGATGTAGTTAGAAGCCCCAGCAGTTGTATATTCTGTACGCTCGATTTCCTTGCAATCTCCTACATCGCTGATTCGCATGCGAGACATGACTTTGCAGATAAAAATTTGGTGTGCAAATTAGAGCAATGCTAATCAGCAGTGACACTGATAATTAACACATTAACAAATAACCTTGACACATTATAATTAATATAACTGTAGGTACTTCAACTATATCTAGCAGAGTTTCTTTGTCACGTATTCTCACGATTTTATATCATTTCAAAAATACTATCCTGAAGGGTTATAGACAAATTTGAGAAGTTGGCCACGCTCCAAACCTTGAAATAGAGCACTTCTTACTGGTCTTAACACGAAACGTGGAACACATTTTTCTTGAAACGATATTTTTCCAGTCAGCGAACATAATACCTTATAAATCAGCCATCGAACCATTTGTTACTTTCGCAACAATCTTTAATATTTTCTAGAAAGATTAAAGTTTTACTTCTGCTTTAATGTGCTAAAAAAGTAACTATGTCAAAGCGTACAGAATAGTTCGTCAAAATGTTTTACTACTGAAGAACATAGAAAAATATTTACAAAAAATGTGAGAATTCTAGATTATACTGCATTCAAATGGATACATGTTCATTGTAAATCTACATTAATATATTGTTTTTACGTTATTCATATAATTAATTATTATAATGTATTATTAGTTATTATTATAAATTTTTAACATATGAAGATAAACTATATATTATAATGTAACGAATGGAATATGTTTGCCAACATTTATTTAGACATTTATTTATTCTCAGTTGTATTACTATCAACGATATTGAAACATTTTGTGTTCTACTATATGTATATTTAATGGAAATTATTTTTAATTGTCTCGCTTCATAGATTTGGCTAAATTATTAATGTCAAGTACGTCTCGAATATTTCATGTGATGTAAATATTTCATTATACGTCAATGAATGGTACTTTTAAAAAACAAAAATATGATTTTCAAAAATTAATATCTCATTTTTAAAATTAACCTTCTCTTATGAGTAGGGATCAAATTTGTATTGCTTATTTATGTTGTATTTTATAAACATTGATCATGAAAAATGTAGAGAAGTTTAGCAATTCGTAGTGTCACAATTTTATCCGACTGTTGTGAACATTATATTTTGTCAATCCAACTCTAGAAACCATAGAAAGTCATCATCGGATGCTTCACAGCCAACGAAACCATTGCAAAATACGTTTCAAAGACGACAGATAACGTTTAATGACGACTTCGAGTTGATATAGTAATCACTACATTGTGCACACTTATTGTATAATCCTCAAATGAAATGTAAACGTAACGAAAATAACAGAATGTGGAAAATAAATAGATTTAACATAATAGTTTTAGTATGTTGACATTAATAGAATGTTCATGTTTATTAATTGCAAAATTGGTAGAGAAGGTTAATAAAAATTCCAGATTAATTCTCCTGCCAATAATTTCAATACGTTAACATGGATACAAAAATAGACATGGAAAATAAACATGAAGTAAATTTTATTCGGTTATAATTAACAATTTATCACGCCTGAAGTGCGAAGAAATAAGCATGACAGTAGTCATCAAAGTGTTAACAGTTAAAAACAAAAGATTCAACTTCTATATTTGTTATTATGAAAAATATGCTGTCAAAATATATTTTAAATCCGAATTAATGATCGCTAATATGTTAACTGAAGTTCACCTAAAACGAGGCCTGCGAATTGTTGTAATTTATTAGATCTCATATAATAGTATTTGTATAAATATGATATGTATAAGTGGAATGAAGGAAGATAATCGGCATAATGTGTATGTATTATATGTATGTTCCGAATGTTTATTGTCTAAATAAACTGTCCAATTAAATTGTCTAACGCTGCCTTCATCCTAATAACCTTATTAATTATAGTAATAGTTGCTGCAACATACATTTTACAATAAAATATCATAGGTCAACTGTATACTAACAGGATACTTATCGTGTAAGTTTTTAGTACGTTACTAATTAGCATGCTTTCAACTTTAAATACGAGTAAAATTGATTATAATAAATTTTTAATATAAAATTTAATTATAATGGATTTTTATCATAGATTTAAATAGAAAATTTAATTATAATGGATTTTTAGTAGAAGTTTATATTATAATAAATTTTTAATAAAAATTTAAATTATTGATTATAAATATGAGTAGAATCAATTATAATAAATTTTTTATATAAAATTTAATTATAATGGGTATTTATTATAGATTTAAGAGTTCTAACAGATTTTTATAGGAATTTCAATGAAAAATATGTATGTCTGTTATGACTACTGACATGTCACCAAAGTGACACATTGCGAGTCACTCGCAGTGAATTCTGGATCAAAAACACTATCGAAAGTGCTTGATTTTCTACTTTCTATCGGTAGATCGCTTTTCTGGTCGTGACAGGTGACAACAATATTCTTGGAATCCAACTCGCAGGCGAATACTCGAGTTCAGTTATGTAAGAAGGTAAAATAGGGATAAAAGCAGACGTATTTCCGGAAAGCTACGACACTTCCCTAGCTGTGCTACATAAATTTTGCAAGCGAAGTGAACAAGACCTTCCGCAACGGCATTTGCCAGTCGTCTACACCACATCAAATTTCTCAACTAATTTAGCTCCTCAGACCACGCCCCTCGAACTTCGAAACAGGCAATAACGTTTCTGTGAAGCTTTCTATAACCTCGGATATTAGTATGCATTTTCTATTGACTGAAGTACCCACTTGTTCTAGTGAACTGAGAGAATACCAGGAACCGAAACATGTAGAATGTAGACAAATAAGTGTGTAATATGTGCATTGCGAATTTTTATGTAAAATAAAAATTTTGTGCATGTATTACAAAGAAGAAAGGTCACTTAGGATATTTTTTGTCCTCTTAATAATTTTAGTAGCACGAAAATTACATATTGTAACTTAAAATCTTTTTACTGTTTGAAATAAAATCTTTTGTTTTGTCATAAAATACATAATCTAACAATATGATATCATAATTGAACTGTGCATTTTTATGAAAAATATAAAATTGCACGTCCATTGCCATAGACATTTATTTCTTCTCACAATAATTTAAATAATTTAGAAGTATTAGAGTGTAATTCTTAAAATCTTCTGACACTTGCTCTGCTTTGTGTTTCACGTACTCATTTTTGTCATAACTATACTGCAGATTTTTATGGAAATTGTTATCTTTCAGCCTTAATTTCTTCATTTTAACAGCAAAGCTATCGAGCCCTAAATGTAACTGACGTGCGATATATCATAATGATGGCAAGATTCAATTCATTTAGAATTTTCACAATTTTTATTATAATGTACGCTACGATTAAGAAATTTATTCAATCATTTCCCTTGAACGAGTCCTCACAATTTGAACAATGTTAAAATAACGAATGCGAATCTTGTGATTTTGGCAGACTTGGCGTTACTGTTAATCTGATCGTTGATATTAAATTGACATAAAAATAAATATCATAGAAACATATGTAATCAACTTCATGAAAACTTTCTTTAAGAATGAATACCTACGGCATGACGAGACAAGTTTCTGATTATTCACGTTGTTCGCAAGTAACGAAACGATCCATAAAACTTACTATTGGATCATCTGATAAGTTTCGCAGTTTCTCAGATCCGCACAGAATTACATCAACCTTAGCGAGTAAATGAAGAAATTTTTACGAACACATGAAATTTTTCAGATAGCAGTGGGGTGACAAAAAGTCATTGAACGAAATGGAGATTATCTCGATTAGTAAAGTTCTATATTATTTAAATATTACATCCATGAATCCGTTGTTGCAGAATTTTCCGGGTTGATATACAATTCTCATTAAAAAAAACTGTATTAAATTGGAGAACTGAAAACTGAATTATAATTCCTTCCATGTCTGAAACATTGAAGGAGGTTCAATAAAACATGTGCAGCAAGTTAGCTGTAAAATTAAACACTTTCCAACTCATACAATAATATTATTATAATCGGCGGGTTTTGCACGATACCCTCAACAATTAGCGATGGTTTCCAAAGTAGGATGCTTACTTAGTGATATTGATATACATACTGCATTTGATGCGTCCTAAAGGAGCAGTCTGCTGCAATCTCTAAATAGCATTTAGACAATGAAGACGTGGGAAATGGTCCGTATAATCGGCAACATAATGATGCTCAAGCTCAATCCAATTTCTAACAATTTTCTAACGAAGCATCAATTATCGTATCTAATTGTAAAGCATTTCATACCATAGAATTAGCATCAACTATTGTAGATGTTTCTAATTGTAAAAATGATTACGCGATTCTTAGTATTTGATTATCAGCTCAATTGTTTCGAATTGCAAATCCATCAAAGATAAATTTTGGTGCTTGCAATCTGAATTAAAAATGCATACTGTGAATATTACTCTTCATACATTACTGGTAGTTTCCACAGAAACTTTTATTAATATGTGGATTCAAGAAAAATGGAATGGCGAAGTGTACTAATTAAATTAAAAACTTGATGCATAAAAGTTACGAAAATTAAACAACAAAAACAAAGTTATAAGTCCTTATCGCTAGACTGCGGATTTCATGCATTTTTTTATAGAAGTACAAAACTATGAAGACATTAGAAGAACTTGAGAATGTCTTTCTATTGTGTACAATTTACTAAAATGACTAAAAGCAGATACACATTCTTATCAGACTTACGTTTCGTACGATTCAATCAGGTAATCTCTATTTTGCATAAAAATCCATAGTTTACTTGTCGCATAAAAATAGACTGTTTTGTACTCTTGCAATTTTAGGGTTTTCTCAAATTAATTGATTTATCGTTGAACACGAACCATATCAATTTCTGTCTATATTCCTTCTCTTATAGTAATGATCTTCTCATGCTTGTGTCTCGATTAAAGTTTAATATTCGACCAGCGAAGTTAAAGTTTTTATATGTGTACCCGATTATTAGTAAAGTAAATATGATTTTTCTCAGTGGTTTAGGAAATCATGTTTAATAATTACATTACTTTATATACTTGTTTCAAGTGTAAACAGTTTGCTCTCGATTATCAAGTTTATTTTGTTACAGGCAAACGTGAAAGGAACGCATGTCTCGGATTCTGAAATGTAAGTTAAGACTATCTTTAAAAAAATGAAGCATACTAGGAACGTATGAATAAAATGTTATGAAGATGTGTGACATTTTTACGATTACTGTATTTTGTTAAAGAAATGAATTAGTTTACTACATTTCATGTTGAAAAAACGTTTATTTATATACATATTAAGCTCAAGTTTTTGTTTATTTTTGTGCATATAGAATGGTTTTCGTTTAAATAAATAAATTATTTATTTAAAACTGAGTATCCAGCGGCAGTTTTTCCACACATTATAGCATGTACAAAAGAATTAAATTATTTAACGAGATTATTTGAAAAAATTATTTACAAATCAGCGAACTAACACGAAAATAAAATCGTAATTTAAAAAATATTCTAGTTATAAGAGTTTTCTTTCGCCATTGTGTTGTATACATGTATACATTTACTATTCTTCAATAACGTTCGAACCTATCTATTATTAGTATATACAGTAAGAACAATAGAAATTAATCTCTATTTGCCACTCATGCGTACACAATAATAACACAATATACATTAGTGTTCTGTCAGATTTCTTATAGTAATTACACAAGTTTCAATGTTTATACTAATTAAAGGTTGAAAAAATTCTATAAATTTCATCTGTTAACAATTCCGGTTACAAACATTCGTTTACGTTTGTGTATAACTATAGATGCGAGTGATTTGGATGCTGACCGAATTCATCGATTATTGGACCATGTATTCAAGTGCCCACTGACCACACGATTTATCGTGGAAGTTGAATAATACTGCCCTGTGTGATTGTTTCATCGTATTTATAATGCATAAAATGTTATCGCAGCTGCCATGAAACGTTGAGCCTCTGGATTAACGACCAACGAAATAAATTGTGTACAATTCAGTCAATTCAAATGATTTTCTGAACGATTTTAAGGATGTAACATAAATTTTAATTCTTTCAATCGTTGAATGTGATACTTATTGAAACAACGAACTATAAATGTTCAAGCGCTGTAATTTAATTTTATGTGTATTTAGAAAAAAGCATTCTTCCTTAGCTATGACAATCTTTTGGGTATTATTTGGCTGCTATTTTCCCTTTCAACAGAGACACGTCAGTGTCATCTCGTAATTTTGTGCATTTTTATCAATTTTCTTTTCGAATGTATTGTAAAATAAACTATTTTTAACTATTTTTATTTCGTATACTTTGTAAAATTTTAATGCATTCATTCAGAGTGAAACAAAGTATTTTATTGTTTAGGGGCGGTTTCAGGGGTTGATATTTAAGGGTGGATTTTGCAAAGCATTCTTTTAGAGACACATGCTGAATTTTAAATTGCTAAATAGTGTAAAAGAAGTTCTTGTATGTAATATGTAGAATAACAATTTTCTTCATACGATTAAATACAACATATTTATTAAATGAAAATCTATTAATTATGTGTATCAAAATTTAATGGATTACACGAAGTTTTTATTCTCAAATGATTAATTACTACTTAAGTATATGCCATATGTATACCTGTTATTTTTCTATAATTAGGTAACAATAGATTTATAACCTTTAACTGGTCACGAGTGGCACCAGTGTTGTATTTCTATTTCACTCTATAGTAAAAATTTAATTTTCCATATTTGTATTATTACTAGCCAAGTATTTGTATTGTATTTACACTAGAGCCAAGAATAAAATACAAAGGATCGTTTAGAATTAGAATTAGAATAAACAATTTTTTGTTTGCTGTTGTTATTTATGATTTATCATGACCCTGACCCTACTAGCCATTTTTATGAAAATCGTCGTAAAAGTAAAGGATTAATATTACAATTATAATTACATTATATTATTATAATTACGTGCGATTCAGGAGGAAAATGAATTATATAATGTAACAGCATATTATAAAATCAATATTGAAATAATTAATGAAGCTGCATCTAGGAATATCGCTGTGCGGATTGTGTATTCACACTGATCACGAGCTCAATTATACACCATTAAGCCGTGTATTCACATTATAATTATGAAGCATGCATCGAACATTCATATATATTAACGTATTATTGAGCAACGATTCAATATTATGCCGAATTAAACGTTGCGCGTTTAATTGCTTTGCTATTTCTCATTCCTATTGTATACGTTTCACGATGAACATATATAAAATTTTCTATGTTCAATAAAAATTCTGTAAATCATCAGTTTTTCTGTTAAAAGAATAATGTTACAATATAATTATAAACGTTTTCAATTTTTGTAGCACGTGTAAGTAATCCTTAGTATCACTCCGTCGATAAGGTATTAATATTTGTTATGGTCCATAGTTACGCAATATCTGGTTGTAATTTTAACCAATTTTTTATGTAAGCAATATATAAACGTGTATTACCATAATATGCTGCAGCGACATACCAGATTCTTGCTTAACCGCTAATTATGCTTTGAAGAGGATGAACATTTAAATTACATGACTTTCGAGTTAATTTTATGGCGCTCATTATCCTAGGACTATAACCCGGTCGCTAACATACCAAATTCTTAAAACATGTTTCAGAGGAACATGTACACCATAAAATTACACTTTACCATGTACTAATTTAATAACTTTCATTCATAGACTATGATCACGGAAAAAACTGTTTCAATTTATAGAAAATAAATAACATTCATATTTAGTAGATTATGTATGATATCTTTGTCACGAGTCTGACTTGTAATGGATGGAATTAACTTTGTGAAATGAACAAAAAACAAGTGGGTTCATTACATGCAATCTTCCCGGATGCCTCCGTTACTTTTATCAAAGCCGCACGAAATGTTTGCACCAACCAAAGGTAGTTCCAGAAACTGGGACAAGTCATATCTTTCACCAAGTGCAGATAAAAAAAAGGATAAGTGGAAAAAGCTGAATGCTTCAAAGAGGTTTAAGATTCTAACCTCAGTTTTTATTAGAGAGAAGTGGTATCCGCAAACTCAGTTCTTGCAATATCAAAAATAAAACTACAGAAATGTGACGGCACACTTTCTTCTATCGCACTCGAAACATTTGAAGATTTTACATAGAGGAGAAATTAACTTTATTGAATGGAATATTCGATTTTATTGTTCAAAAATACATTTCTTTGCCTAAAACAAAAATACATTAAAAAAAAATAAATCGCTTTAGTTTAAGGTAAAATTTATGTATTCGTAAAAAGTAACTTGAATAACACGATTTATCGAAATTTGTACTGAAAAACTATTTTCACTATATAACAAGTTATATTAAAGTTTCAAGAATATAATATTCTCACTTACACATTTAATATGCCGAATTTAAAAACAGATTGGAGATACTGTAAGCGTATAATATTTGTAGTCTATAAAAAATATTAAATTTGCGACAGTTTAAAAAATTTTAAATTTTAAATTGTAAATTCGTAACAAAACACAATCAACATATCAGACAACAGTCTTTTGTCACAACCTAAAATATTATTTTATTGTTTTGTACACTTGAGAACAGAATTGGGCAAAAAATAATGTGATTAATGATTAACGATTATAACTCGTTAATTTATAATAACTAACGAGTTATAATCGTTACGAAAAATAATAATGAATATATAAATTAGTAGAAATTGTTGTCTTTCTCGAATAATTTTAATAATTTATACGTACATATCATAATAATAATCTTGTATTCTTCTCATGTTTCTTCTTTTCTATCTGTCACCTACTCATACTTGTCATAAATGCAACAATCTGCAGTCTACTTATTCCTAAAAATATGCTTATTTGCCTTTCTAATGTAAACTATAATGGACAAGCAACGTATATGTATATGCCTTGCTAGAGCGTAGTTCGTTCTGTCTCCTGATACTACCACAGTTACGACCAGTTCATGCAAAGTGAGGCTTCAGTTACATTTACAGTTTAATTATCGGGAGAGCAGAAGTTCGGCGCCAGTGTTCAGCCAACGGTAAAAGCGTCGCAAACTTGTTTTCTGATGGAAACGATAATGAATTTTGAAGTTAACCGTGCACTTGAGTGAATGTTCGATGATTTCTTCTTAATGGACGGTTGCTCTTATTTCAAAGCTAGCAAGTATCAGGCTTTGTTAGTCGTTACTATTATCCTCTAACTGCGGGCTAGTTTTACTTGCTATGCAGATATAAAAAGGGTATGAAAAGAGGAGCAAAAATTTAAGAAAATAAGACTTCTGATTAATATCGTGTTACATTCTCAGGAAATGTGACTATTGTATTTAACAAGAAGTAGTAAAGGATACAAAAATATAAAAAATATTTAGGATATTATATTATTAATATATAGGATATTCTTATAAAAGAATAAAAAATATTCTGCCCGCTAAATTTTACGAAATATTTGAAACGTGAATTTCACGTCGCCCACAGTTGGAGGATTTAACAGAGCGATATCATGATACACCAGTCGACTCTATCTCTCTATTTTAAATTAAATCTATAACGAATCCAGTGGTATTTCATTTTTATACTGCAAACGCGCATTAAAATAATTTTGTCTAGATCCTAGATCATAAATTCGAGATTATTTAGTTTTTAAATGATATTAAGTGATAGTCATTAACTGATGATTGAATATTTTCATACTGACATTTATAAGCAGACGGTAGATTTTATGCATTTATGTAACAATTGAGTAGCTGTTACTTAAAACAATAAAAAGTTAAAAGAATTCAGTAACGTCTATTTGCAACGTTTTAAAGTGATCAAAGATAGAAAATCACTTTTGTTTGATACCTGTCTTGAAACGGACAAGTTTTACTTTGCAAAAAGATCTGCAGTACATTTATTAGTTATAAAAATAGAAAGAATGACATTTTAAATGCATTTACCAAAAGAAAGTAGTTCGTGTCGTATTTCTTTGATGCTTGTTTATTTATGGTAATAATAAAACAAAATATCTGAACAGTTTCTCGTTTTCTAAATTCGCGTTCTAAATATTTTGTAAAATTTAGTAAAAAAGAAACTAAATTTAAAAAGTTTCTAATTAAACATAGTTCTATTTATTTTTTTAGTTTCTCTTTTTATATCCTTTTCAATGTAATTTTTGGGATACATCTGCATAACAAATGGTACTAGCACGCGATTTCATACTGAAAAATCAAAAAGCTCGCGGTTAGAAGTTTAAGTTCAAAGCGAGCTATTGTAAGGATGACATCCAATTTCAATGAGAATCCTAAGAAAACTTGTAATGAGTGCAGGTTTGGAAACAAATGTGAAAAATGCTCCACGCATTTCACGATGATGTAAGCACTTAGGAAGAATTTGTAGGGGATGTCTTCAGTATATGGATATAGAAATATCCAGCTCCACTCTTTACCATGAAAGACTAGCAATTCTTTTAAATTCGAAGTTTGACGCTATTATGAAAGCTTAATATACATTATGTTAATATCATGATTACCGAAAGAAATCGATACGACATCAAATGAGACTTCAAGAGTAATAAAAACAATATTCTAAATGTTCAAATGATCATAATCAAATAGCGACTTCATGATTAATTTAGAAAAGAAAGAAAGGGAGAATAATGTGCGAGTAACGTTTGCAGAAAAATAACAAAAATTAATGTTAGATATCAGAATTTTAGTATTTTTTAGAGGCAAGAGTAAATCTTTGCCTTCAGGCTGAAGGTCGCATTATTGAACACCAACTTTAAATAGGTGAGTGCTAACACTGTGCATTGCTAAAATTCAAATATCTTCTAAATCAATGATCTTTCACTGTAAATTCCTTGGTATTTTTATGAAGAGAATGACGAGTTGAATCGACTAGTATAATAAAAAAATATATGATTCTATTTAAAAAAATGAAATTGACCTTCATGGATCCTCGACGCGTTCAGTTAGAGAAATCTTATTAATATCATACTAAGTGTTCCCTAAAACCATTCAGTAACTAGAAATGGTTCAGTAACTGACATACAATAATTAACTTCTCATCATTTTAAGGGCGCAATAAAAAAACTGTTATGTACTGTTATGTATATATTTCATTTATGAAAAAATTCGTACTTATTTAAAAGACATCAACGTATAATTTAAATATTTTAAGAAGTACGATATAGGTAAAAAAGCTATTGAAATTATCGTAAACTCCGGACATCACTTACACTACGTATAATATATTGTTTCTATTCTTCATAATCATCCTTATAATCTTCATAATTGAGTGTCTCCAATTTACACACTTCTGTCCTTTATTCCAGTGTCATTACATCATGTTTTTGCTCCTTTAGGTATTCAGTTCTTTTTACCGTTTTCAGTACCTCTTTCAGCATTTTCTCTTGGTATTTTTTGCCTCTCGACTGCAGCTCATGTAGCATATCATAACCTATGCAGTTTTCTCCTCTTTCAGTCTCTTAACTTGTCCCCGCGCTTCCGTTTTAATTAGATTGTTCTCATCTTTCTACTTTCCCTGCAACATTAGTTACCCTTATCTTGTCTCACTTTCTTTGCTTCTTTAATAAGCACTTCCTCAACTTTTGTATCCTTCTTCTAATATATTTTCTTTTCTTGTATTCTTCAAACAGTGACCAGAATTTTCAAATTGACTCCATGTCAACGTGTAGTTACAAACGTAATTATAAATTGTCACCATTAATTGTTACGGAGTCAACTTGATTTCAAGTTACCATTATTGATACGGAGATAGTTTGACTTCAAATTACCATTATTAACCCTTTGTCATTCTTTGATGAGTCTGACTTGTGATAGAGATTTCTAGTAATGTTCTGTTAAGTATGAATGTTACTCCGTTCCTTTAAGCTAGAATAAAATTCTGTCCTCTCGTCATCAGTATTTAAGCATTTAAGTAAATGTAGGCATACGCAATAAATATAAATTTTCCTTTTCTTCTAAGAAATTATTACAATCGAAAAAGTGTTCGTTATTGTAACTGTGAAGAAAATGATAAGGCAAGGAGTTAATATCGAGTCGAACGACAGAATGTAACTTGCTAATACTTAAAATCATTTATAATTTCATTAATAATAATTTTCTCAGCAAATTTTTTAAAGATACTAATCCTATAAGCGTTAGTTTTTCTATAAATCTTAACGAAACATGTGGAAATTTAAATTAAATATCAATTTCATTACAACCTTTTCTCATCAATTTTTTCCTATGTTTGGAAACGAGCTTCTCAGAACTTATCGATCTGGTTTTTCGCGTAACACAATCATCAAGCCAAGTCTGCGGTCGACACATAAGAGGTTGGAAAAATTTTCTAATAACGTGGGTCGAAATTCTAATCATTGTCATCCGAAGATTGTTTAGTCGCTCGTATAGTAGCCTAGATATGAGTGGATTATAAACATACCGGTGTAAGTCACAAAAAAATAATTTCGAAAATTTCGATTTATTTCTTAAAATATAGTCTATACATACCAAAAATGTTAAAAAGACAAGTGAAATAAATCATTAAGTTACTATGAATCAACTTAACTCTAAATTATCTTAACAATAAATTTGGTTAGTAAATAATAACACTTCTCGTTTCTCAGGAAAACGTGACAAACCAATACTATTTTGTTTTCAGCATATATTTCAACTATTACTTATATTATATTTTCATACATTGTAGCATCATTAAACCACGTCCACTTCTCAAAATTATTTACAGAGAAAATTATTTAATTTAATAATTTAATAATAATCAGCATCGAATTATGAATGCGGACATTAAAATGCAACATAATTATAGACAACAATAACATCTTAAAAAGCTATATTAATATAAAGCTTATTACGAGTGTCTTAATTTTTGTCACAAAAATAGTTAATATGCAGTTAAATATGTTTATTATTAGTAGAGAAAAGATAAAATTAGTTTTCCTTGTGTGCAATAATTTTGTTTGTTTGTATGACTAAGATTCAATTTCTATGTATAGTTACTGAACTCTATACAGTGTTCATTTTATAAGCATGATCATAAAAATAAGGGAGACGAGACAAGTGTGTGCATAAAGGATCATGGTGCGAGGACAAACGTATCAAAGTTAATATACTGATTATTTCTATTAATTAATTTATATTTGTATATCGTTAATAAACAGTTAGAATCAAACAATCGATTTTTTTGCACGCTGTAATAGTTCTAATAACTCTAATATTAATTATTGCACAATGAAAAGTAAACGATTTTCAAAAAGTCTTTACAAAATTTATACAAATTTTACAAGTTTACACAAGTTTATACAAGTTTACACAAAAACAGATTAACATGTACTACGATAAATAACGGCAACATCCAAGATGTTCTCTAAATTCCCTGTTTCCCCAAATATTTCGAATTCTGACAGTGATAATTAAAACCAGCACGTGTCAAATATTTTTCGATGAAATTCCATGCACGAGAATTTTATCAATACCAACACGTGTGTGTTGAATATTTTATCGAACCTTGGGTTATTTCTTTTTTCGTAAAGGTTCAATATTCTTTCCCTGCGCTGTGTATATTTGTCTTTCACTATCGATTTCTTTTTATTACGTCAATCTTCACTTCCCGTTTAGCTACATCTGTTACATCGTATAGATCATAGTTTTCGCTAAAACCGAAAATTTCAGTTTCCGTTTATTTTCGTTATATTTAGTTTAACTTTTAAAACTCGAAAATTAATAACTTTTGGATATTTCACATGTATTACTTACATTACACATATTACTACCGCTAATTAACAAATATATTAATTGATTCGTGTAAATACCCGAATAAAGCGCATAATAGAAAAGGTTTCGAAAAATGTACCGTCAACTATAAAACATCAAAAACTGTGATACAGATAACATTGATATTCATAGTTGTATGATCAAAACTAATCTAAATATAAACTAATAAACTCTAGATATAAACTAATCGTAACATAGTTTAGCCATAACGACCAAACGAGACAAACGATTTATTACAGTTCGAAACATCTATTTCTTATGAATTGATTGCAGATATTTTTGCAAAATAAAAATTGCCTACCCAATGGCAAGATTTATTTCGTTTATCAATAATTTTAATAAGTTACTTTCTCTTAGTTGTCCTTATTCTTTTTTTCCGCGTTTTGCAATTTCTAATATAACGGATTCACTTTTGTTAAGATCGAATAAAATCCGTAGTTAATGTATAAAGATTGGACGAAAAACTCTATAATTCTTCGTGAGTAATTTCATGGGTATTCTACCTTTAATAATTGACTTGACATTGACATGAAAGAAATTTTACCAAGCCGAAAGTACACAACAAATGAAAAAGAAACAAAATAAGGTAATAAATCACACAAAACAAATAAACACAATCCGAAATTGTGAAGTTATCTCTAAAAATCAAATTGATGCAACACGGAATTATAAATAAAAATCTGTTTTCATGACTCAAACTGTTCTGTGTATGGTAGTGGGTAGAAATACATAAATACCATGAATTTTAATATATATAGTTTCAATGAAGTTATATATCTTCACTTCACAATGTGAGGAAGTTGCTAATCATCAATTAGTAAACAGTGAGTTAGCTATTAAGGAAACGTGATATTGTTTTGAGAACAAAAGCTGACGAAGTTCGTCGAAAGCTTGGTACTGAAAGATATTTGTAATTATCCAAAATTGAATTCCTGGTGAATAATTGGTATAGGAAGGTAGTTTCGTTTGTCACTCCTATTTAGTCTGAATATTCGTCGACGTCACTCCTGTGAATTATACGGATATTGTTCACTGAATTTTCACTATGCCGACTTCCACCGCTACGCATTCGTACTGCGAAATCGATACTTGCCATATTTCACTTCGTTGCTTTAATTGAATCTTTCCCATACTATACACTTTGCAATACACTAACTGGTGCAATTGGCCCATTTACTTCTTATAACTGTATTTTTTTACTAAAGAACCATAACATTGCATTTGCTGGAGGAAAATATTTTACGCACGATATAGACCTGTTACAACAAAATATATCATGATAATTGTTAGAATATATCACAATACATGTAGGAATGATTGTATTTGAAATAACAGAATATATAATTAGATATTATATGTATATTAGATATTATACATATATTTTTTAGAAATCATATCTTAGAAATTATATATATATTAGAAATCATATATTAGTAACATCATGTACACATAGTGTGGTAAATATTTCAGTTTGAAAACTTTATTATTGTTCGAGTTATTTTGATTTTATTCAGCTGACGAATAAGAAATAAAGATTAACACGAATAAAATATTATTCGGCACTATCGATTAAATATCCAGTCGAATAAAAATCTAGATAAAAATTTATCCGAATGAATTCTTTCTAGTCGAATATTTTGTTGGAATAACGATTATTCATTACTCGTAAAAAATAGTTTTGTTATCAAAAAAATTAGTTGGCAAAATAATAAGCAGCGTAAAAAATGCTATCAAAATGCCTGTTTTTAACATTTCATCCGGAAAATTACTGGTAGATGATTTTTACCCGAGTACCCTCTCTTAAATTGTGAATTCGTTGTTTATTTACACCTCGAGCTGGATATTTGCTAGTAACGAGATATATAAATTATGTGTACTCATTTTAAAAAATTGAAACCGTAGAACGTGAAAGAGGAGCAGCTACGGTATGCAGGACAGAATTATGCGAAATGCGGAAAGCGAAAAATACGATAGGAATTTTGTAAAAGAAGAGAAGAGTTGAGGAATGAAGATGAGGTAGCCCAAGCATGTAGCAAAACCGAAAGCGTTGGTGAACCAAGCAACCGCAGCGTCGAGGGTTAAAAAGGGATAGAAAAGATGCTAATACGAGCGTAAGCGGAGATAAAGGAAGAGTTACAGGTACTTAAGAAGAAGATCGATGCGATTGAGGGAAAAGATGAAGGAAAAATTTAAACAGAACGAGGGATGATGGTAGGGTGAGCCCGGGAGAGTCTGACAACTTTTTGAAAAAAGAATCGTGTTGCTGTGGTTTTCCCAAATTTTATCGTATTATCCAAATTACAGCAATGTCTAAGTAATTTAATAATAAGAGAAATAGATGCAGTTTATAATAACATCTTTGCTTGTAAGAAGCGTACATTAAATAATATAAAAATCTCGAAAAATTGTCTAGAGATATTGTAAAAATGAAAAAATCCATCCTTAATGGAAAAATAATTTTTATACAGTGTCTCCTAATTACGTTAACACTCGGAAAAGGGGTGACTCCTGAGGCCATTTTAAGAAACTTTTCCCTTATCGAAAATTTAATCCACGTTCTGTTTGCGAGTTATTATTCGAAAGTAATTATTATGTTATGTTTTCTTCAGCTTTCCACATAAATTATAAAAATTTTCATATTTGGAACATCCCTCGTGATATCAACGACTACACCTCATAAATTTAAACCAGTCGTCACTTTTTGTGATTTCGAAATAGTCCTCTCTGCGTATTATGCATTCATTTTGGTCCTATTCTTTTAATGACGTGCCATTTTCTCGTTTCCTACGTTTCTTTACATTCTCCCCCCTTTTAATTGAAACATCCCTGTTTTTTTTATAGTTCTCTTGTTCTTCTATGTCTTAATGTTCTCTGAACTATTTATGACGTTTCCAAGTTGCCTACCGCGTCTTCTGACCATGACAGTTGCATTTGCTTGCTAAACTGTAAACCTAACGAACAGGACATTTTATTAAGTGCAACTTGAAAAGGAAGCAAATTCGCTTCGCAGAAAACCGGATAGTTGAAGAATAAAAATTCCGTTAAAGGTCGGAACAATTAATGTAGTCGAACTCTCCCGGATTAGTATGGTCAGTTTATGCCAGAATTACGGAAGAGATCGACCTCATTTTTAATATAAAGTAGAAATGAATACATTCGTACTAGTGAGGTTACACAGTAGTTTTATGAATAATATATCCCTTAAAATTAAAACTGTGTAAATCTGTCAATTACTGCTAAGAATATATATTATTGAAAAAACTTTCAGGCCCGCCTAAAGCTTTAAACGCAATTTGCAAAATTAGGACACAGTTTCGCGACAATTGCAATACGTGATCACCAATCAATTTATCAAAGCGTTTTTTGACTTTTAGCACAACGCCATATGGCGTCGTCGTTTCGAGATATTTACACTGGCCGGTCTCTCCCGCTGGCCAAACTTTCCCGGATTTGCCCTATAGAAAGGATGGTACAAGTGCAGGAAATACTGGAAGAGTTTGAGATTTAATTAAAAGAGATTAAATACGAATGAAGGAGGGTGCAGTGAGGCAAGCATGACAGTAATCAAGGCGAGAAAGTGGAAAGGGCTGAATGCAAGAAAGAAAAGGGGTAGGTGAGAGAAAAGAAAGGGCAGAAAATGATTGAACATAGGCGCAAAGCAGAATTGGGCATTTGATTCGAATGTCGGATAAGTGGCAAGGATTACCGAACGACATTTTGTTCGACATTGGCGAATAAAAATTTATCTAGATAAGAATTTCTCCGATTAAGATTTTATTCGAATAAAAATTCCTTTGAATGACCATATGACCACAAACAAAGATATATTTTTGTCGCTCGAAGTGTATCAAACCATTTTTAACAGAAAGCAACCTAAGAAAGATTTTATTAAACGCCGCGCAGATATTTGAAATTGGAGATTGTTTGTAAAATTAAAGTACCTTCACATTTCCATCTCACATTCGAGTAAGAAAGAATCTCGAAATGAAATTGAAACAAGAGTCAATAAGTAGAGACTCTGCTCTTTTAAATGAGCGAAGATTCATCTTTGTACGATCTTTTTTTAACGAAGTTACAGTAGTTCAAACATTGGCAATTTTTCGATCGAAGTTTTGTAATCCCTTAACAGAGTATTGCAGTACAAAAGGAACGTTAAACAAGGACTCTGGTTCGCACGACGAGGGATAAAACCAGAATGTTCGGGAAATAAGAAAATTGAGGAAAGAGAAATAGGGTGAGACGAAGGTGGAAGTAATGAGGAAGACGGAAGCGGGGGAAGCAGAGGGAAGCTGACAGGGGGACAAAACGCGGATCAAAGGGGCTGTAGAGGAAGTGGAGGGACTGTGAGGATTCTGATGAGGAGAACAAACCGAGAAGCGAAGGCGAGAGAGCGTATAAAAGCGGGGTCAAGTTAAAGAACGGTAGAGACGAAGAACGAGAGAAGAGGATAAGCGAGCGTACTGGTGGAAGGGTTGAATGCGAGCGACGATAATGAGAGGAAGAAGAATAAAATGGAAAGGAGGATGCAGAAGAGGATAAGCCAGAATGATTAGTTTGCAGAAAAGCATATAGCAAATACTATTTGAGTCTAGGTGTCAGTTTTTGAACATAGAAGTTGCTAGTGTTTTCTGTGGAATATACGTCATGTTCGAATTAGAAACACTCTTAGTCTTCTGAAAACGATGGCATATTATTTTGTTCAAAATTTGATTTAAGTATACAGTAAATTCTCCCTAATTCATCCTCAACTTGTACACAAAAATAGATAATTTTGGAAGAGGAGATACGATTAATCGAGCCTTGCGACTCGTTTTCGTAGTTATCGATTGTCAACAACTATAAAAACGAGCCACAAGGCTCGTATAATCGTACCTCCTCTTCCTAAATTGTCCATTTTTGTTTCCAAGCTGAAGGTCAATTAGGGAGAATTTACTGTTCAGCTTTCCCGGGGACCAGATATACAGAGTGTCCTGTAACATATGAATAACATTTTCTTATTTGCGATCTAGGTTTCGAAAAAATCGTGTTTGACAATTCGCTTTGTACATACGCATTTACGGCTGAGATGTAGTTTTTCGAGCGACGTATGTACATATATCGCCTATAGCCGCCAGAACGTATGTACAAATCAAATTTTCGAACTCGATTTTCTCGAAAACTAAGATCCAAACAAAAAACCATATTTCATATTTTTTTCATGTTTTTTCATCACCTGGAATCACCTGGTACCCGCTCGTACATACCTTTTAAGGACACCCTGCATATTTAATAAGCGATTGAGGATCTTCAGCCTGAACGAACTCAGCATACTAACTAGGGTTGGGGGAAGTTTGAAATGTTTGGATATAAGAGGATGTAAACACTGAAATATTTGCGTAAGTAAATATTATTTCAATTTATATGCTTAAATGAAGTACTATTTTGAAATATTATTTCATTTAATATTTAAATGATGAGAAAATACTACTTATCATTTACACTTGGATACAAATACAGAATGACGATGCGGATGATTACATTATTGCAACAGTATTTCATCCAAGATGGAAAATTACTGAAATTATTTTATTTACTATCTGTTTACTCAGTTACCTCAAAAGCAAGAAGACAATAAAATACCGTTTATTAGAAACAAATTAATAAATTTGATGCTACAGTAGCTGACAGTGGCTGCTTAATTGACATACAGAGTATCTCAGCTAAAAGAAGCTACCTAAATGTCTCTGTTATTTTTGGGGATATCGAAAAACTTTATTAACAGTAGTTCAGTTCAGGGAAATTTACAATAAGGCCGCAATAGTTTTCTACAGTTGGATAATTTTTAGAAATTTCAATGTCACCTTCACGTTTTTAATTATAATTACATACATTTTTATGCATTAGTTGACGCAGCTCGTCATTTTCTATAAAAATGTATTGAATTATTAGTTTAGTGGATATTAAATATACTTTAAATTTCAAATTTCATCATTTTTCGATGAAAGTATATTTAAGAATTGAGAAAACCTTAAAGTACATAAAAATGCAATCTTGGGCATAGAAAAATCTACATTGAAAATTCATATAATTGAGGTAAAAATAAAAAAAACTTTCATTAATAAAGTTCTTCAAAGTTTCCAAAAACGACGAAGACATGTAAGTGACCTCCTTTATCAGAGACACCCAGTATACAATAATTTTTCAAAATGTGTAATAGATTTCGACCTATATGTGTTAAATACAAAAAAATCAATCTAGCAAATAGGTGTTTATTTACCACCTAATATGATTGTCTTATCCGATCGGCGCTTTGTTTAACCGAGTTGAATCGCGTTAGTTAACGCAGACGTCTCATAAAGAGAGAACATATTTTCTAACTTCCTTCATTACTAATATGTATTAACTAAAAGTTATAAAGTGAAAGTGAAATGACTATTCCCACAACTAAATATAATTCTAACAATGCGGAACTTCAAGGATTCAATCCTCCAGCCCAGTGTGCTGCGGAGCGTCAATTATACAGTTATGGCCATGATATTTTGAGGTCATAAAATCGGCCGGGTCATAAAGTAATTATGTCGCGGTTTTCAGGACAATGACTGTGATTTGCGACCGGATTAAAGCTCGAAGAAAATCTTGCACCCGAGGAATATTAATCGGAAAAACGGACCAATCAGAGAGCGGGCATAGCTGGCGCTGAATCAAGTCAGACTGATTTTTTCGAACGGTCCTGGCCATTGTTTTGAGTTCTAATCCGGTTCTAAATCAAAGTCGTTGTCCCGAAAACCGCAACACGATTACTTTATGGCGCAGCCAAATTTACGGCTTCAAAGTCCACGACTATAGAAAGACAGCTAAATGGTCAAGCTTTGTCGCTACCCATACTCTCCAGAATTATATAAATACCAAACCACTATTAAACAATTTAGAAGAAAAATTGTAGCGGAAAATTGTACACTATTTAAAACGTTCTATTATCTTATAATACAATTTTGTTCACGAGTGCATCGGTGATCTTGCAAATACCAACTACACTCTTTTTTAAAATAGAACTGCATCTTTTATTGCAGGTAAATCGATTCTCTAGAATATTCTCGGTAAAAAGTATTAGGATACAATTCCAAAAATGTTAATATTTCCCAAGATATTTCAAATTTTACACAATTCCCTACTTTGAATCTTCATGACGCGACGACGCTATTTTATTTATCAACAACGTATCGTTCAAAGTAAAATATTTCATAAAAAATATTAACCTTTCTTGATATTGTACTCCATTTATTGGAACGTGGCCATTTTCCCATGTACAATCAACTTTTGCTGATCTGCTATTACCTGAATTATCGTCGAGCGTAACTCGTATTATGTGATCATTTAAGTATTGCGAACGTAAACAAATGTAAGCTCAGCACGTTTTCTTTAATTATTTGGTTAAACCTATTTATCTGAGCATGAACTCCGGTTCAGGGCTGAGATAAGATAGATTTTTGAAATAGTAAATAGATTATAAATATTTGTATCTTCTCATGCACTACAGAATTTGACAAATAAACTCTTTTTTAAATAATGGTTACACACGGATATTATGTGGTTAAATATACTTAAAATGCAATTTCCATATGTAACTATTATTTAAAAAAAAATTTAGTTGCCAAATAACACTGTGTTACATGAGCAGATAAAAATATTTATAGCCTATTTATTATTTCAAAAATCTATTTTTTCCCAGCCTTGTTCCGGCTATTTGAACGAATGGTTACAAGGAGTGGGGATAATCAGCGGACTGTTATTACATGAATCTACCCGATTATATGAACCGGTTGTCTCCCGCCGAGTTTAGATAAATAGAGTTCCACTGTACATGTAAACATCTGTAACATACAAGTATAAGTTCTCCATTCGTAACGAACAGCTTTGTACAGTAACATAATGCACAACAAAATATTGTACAATACAGATGAAACACTTGATGTGAGTGGGTACTATCGTGCATTAATGAAAAAGAGTCATATCATCGTTAATTCATATTCATCCCTTCTTGTACCTTGACGAGTCTGATTAGTGATGGAGATTTCTAATAATAATCTATACAGTATGAATGCTATTCTGTTCTTTGAAGTCGGATTAATATTCTGTTCTCTTGCCATTATTTATTTAACACGTTAAGTGCCATTAATTTCCAGAAAATTTCAATAATTTTTTGTAAGGAAATTGAAACTAGAATGTAAAAATTTATTATGGTGGATGATATTTTAATCCTTTTGCATCCTAAATATTATAGTTAAATTCAGTTTGTTCGAATACATTAGAATGAAAGTGAATATTGAAAATCAGTAAAAGTTAGTGTCACCCAAACGTGACCGACGCGGCACTCAACGCGTTAGGTGTTCCAGTAAAATAAGGCACACGACAAATCCTGTAAATAGCAAAGAGTTAACATATCTGCAACATCGATGAATCATGTCTGGATAAAGCAGGAATCAAAAATGCGCTATCTGGAAGGTAATGGGTACCTTATGTTTAGCATGGATTTTACTTTATTCCACAAATGCCAGAACAAAAGGCGCGGGAACTCTCGTGAACCGAGCGCAATACGTTAAGATAAGGTAGTCAAACGTTCCACATGTCTAGAACTGGGAAGATCAAACGGTTCTCTGCTTAGGTCGTAAATCAAAGCATTTGGAAGCGGCAGCGATTGCCATCGTTGCGGTCGGGAACGTCATGTCGTTATGGAGTAGATGCTTTGTTCACGAATCACAGAAATTCAGACAACATCTGCTTCACAGATTCGACCATCGATAATGGGTATTTGGAAATATCGATGTGCAAATAGTACGTGAAGTAGGAGCAAGATCCGATAGAACAAAGATTCAGTAGAACTAAGATCCAATCAGATTTGGGTAAAAATATTTCTATTTATTTATTATATTTAAAAATATTTGGATAAGAAATACAAATATTTGCAAATACTATTTCTCTCAAATGTTTTACGAATGCTTCATTAGAAATAATTACTTATTTCTGTACTAAATGAAATACCTCGTGTAACTCGATACTTGATTACTTAATTTTATAAATATATAATAAATATTTCAAATATATATTTTACAAAAAAAAAAAGTGAACCTGAAATACTTCATTGAGATTTTCTTTATTGGACCTGAAATGAAACACTTGAATATTATTTTCATGAAATTTTGTAAACCAAGTAACTACGAGTATGTCTTCACAATCGTGTTTACATTTTAGACACGTATGTTATCAAAAGCAAGCAGATGTTAAATATTTCAATTACATTCATTAATTAAGAAAAATATAAGAAAAATCTAATTTTATTTGAATTTTAAATGATCAATAAAAATTTATAGACACGTGAAATACTACGTGAAATAATTATTTCCATGTAAAACGAAATATCATTGATCTTTGAATTTAATTAAATTTGCGTATGTACACGTTATCCTGAAGAAAGGCTTCAATG
This sequence comes from Megalopta genalis, assembly GCF_051020955.1. Classification (NCBI taxonomy): domain Eukaryota; kingdom Metazoa; phylum Arthropoda; class Insecta; order Hymenoptera; family Halictidae; genus Megalopta; species Megalopta genalis. Next base: position 43,247,398 of record NC_135013.1, on the reverse strand, counting down.
TCAAGAGTAAAATCGACATGTGTCCCTCTTCCTTCAGAGCGGAAACAAATCACAGGTTGGAACTCGGAAATGCTACCACTGCTCCTAATAAAATAAAAGTGTTAACAACGTGTACAATGTTTGCATATCGTATATTTATTGAGAAGTGCTGCGAATATTTACTGTTCAAATTTTATTAAGATTTCGTAAAGAAGAAATGTCCATCATTTTCCATACTGTCTGTATGACGTGTCATATTACTTTAATTTATATTAAGCTCTGCTACTAAATATTGATACTAAAACTTAATCAGTCTCAAATATTCTTACAAACATGTACGCAACTATCAAGAAATTGTCCGCGAACTTCTTGAAAATGTATTCAATACTAAACCAACAACTCTTCCGAGGGAAACGCATGAACCACTTTGCCGAGATACATGAGATCACATGGATTCAAACGAAAATCCGTGCAGCTACACGTGGAATAAGAGGGATTGACCGAAAACGTACTGTAGGATTTAGGCTTTGTTACAGAAAAGTCACTTCGTATATACGCCACATACATGTATGTATGTGTATACTCAATTTAAGAAGTGAATACGGTAAGTTATAGACAGGCACAATAATCAATACTTCTTCAATACGGTGTGTGTTTTACGAATTTTTAATTTTATTTTCTCGTAATTCTACGATGGATGCTTCAACATAACAAGTTCATTACGGTGTAGGGAATTTATGTAATCCAAGAATATAATTAGCAAATAATTATAATGTATTACTATACAATTATAATTATAATTAATCGCATTTAATTATTATATTTTTAATTGAATTATAATTAATTTATTATATTTATAATTTAATCATAATTAATTGTAATTGATATATCATATTTGCAATTTAATTATAATTAATTACAATGTATTTTTACAATCAAAGTCACTGCTACATAGTCATAGTACAATTAATACTTGCTATGCAGTTTTTATTTTTTGCAATTGATGCAGAAGTACATCAATTTCTCCCTAATTCGCGCTCAGATTGCGCACAAAAATTGCGTCTTGTTTTTATAGTTGTTGACAATCGATAACTATTAAAGTGCTATATATCGAGCTGAATAATCTCCTCTTCCTAAATTGTCCATTTTTGTGCGTAATCTGAGCACCAATTAGGGAGAAATTACTGTATTCATAATATCATCTTTCGATGTTTCTGTTAAATATATCATTTTATTATCAACTGTGGCTATCCAATCGATTCACACACAGATCAATACGAAGTTACGAATCCTACCAGATAATCTAATCCACTACCGAGATAAGAAATCATGCTGAGCATAATGAGTTAACGTGAAGCAATTTATATCCGTATAACTCAGAAGCCTTTGAGTTTACGACTAGTGTACGGATTTACCGCGGGTTGTTTTACGATTCCGACCAGCAGTCACGTCGTACAGATTTTATATTTTTATAGTGTCTCACCCTCCAACGGGAGTGAAGTTCAAGGATGAAATCTTAATAGCGTCATTTCTTACGGAGAAGCGTTATTGTTTTCCTGAATATTATATTTAATATCGTACATTGTTGCCGCTGAAGAAGAAGGAAAATCTACGACTGTGATAAGCTTCCACCGAAAATGTCAGATGAGAATGCATCCATTTTGACTGTTCTGAACTTGAGTGAATCCATTATGTATTTAAACTTATGTGTTTCACTCACAATGATAGGTACATTTTTCACAGCTCAAATCAATGTTATATCAATCATATATATATACAACATTGTTAATAAATATACTATCTTATATTATAGTAGATTACCACTACTGTATTATGTATGTAATAAGAATACTATTATTATCTTCTGTATATATATATATTAATAAAGATAGTATATTTATTAACAATGTTGCTTAGGTTAGATCATTTCGAATTTATAAATATAATTACATTTAATATAAATGATCCAAAGAAAGTAATATATAACGCAGTAAAAGACGTTGTGAGTCAATTTTGTAGAATCAGAATATACACATTAGGATCATATAATTTGAATAAATATGTTAATTTGCAACGGAAGTTAAAAAAGAAAACGATCTGTTAACTTTAAATATCAAACAGAAACTGATCAAGAGTACTTGCTTTGATGTAATCGGGGAATTCTAATTGAAAGATGTGAAGAAGAAAAAGAGAACAGTGATTGTTAACAGTTCAATGAAATAGATCAATAACATTCATTATATCTTATGTGAATAATGACGGATTAATCCTTGGATGTTAGTAATAAGGTTCATTTTGATTGAAAATATCAAAATTACCATTTAACTTTTCAGATTACTTTATATACATATTAATATGCATGTTAATGCATTTCTAATGTTTCTATGTGCCATAGGAAACGTAAGTGAGATCTTATGAATATTATACAGATCAAAGAATTATGTTAATTAATAATTAAAATGTGAAAAATGGAAAGTATCCTATTAATTTAGTTCTCCTACATCGGAGAGAAAAATGAGAAATATATTATATATTTAGAAATTATATAATTAGAAATATATAATATTTCTAATTATAATAATAATATAATAATATTAAATAGAATTATATAAATTAGAAATATTTATATATATATATTTTATTATGCATATTAGTATGTTTACGAAGCAACTGTGTGAAATATGGTGTGTGCATCATATACATAACAATAATGTTATTCAACAACATAAATATACCATATCCAAACAAACGCAATTCGATCTTCTTGAGGGATATATAAAAAAATGTTTATCATGCACCATTAGAATCGTAATCCAAGCTTTTCTTTTCTATTCCAATTGTGTATTCTATTTACACAGATGTATGAAAACCCCAAAAGTGAACAAGATTGATGAAGAAAAGGAACTACCATTCTCGGAACTACTTATGATTCTGACTCTATTTTTCTAACGAATAGGATACTGTAACTTCTAATCGTCAGCTTTTTAAAATTAATTGGACATCTAGGAAATCTCCCTTGTGAGTATCAAAAATCGAAATATCTGACTTGCCACTGTTAATACCCATAAACATTGGATAAGTAAAGATTAGCAAAAAAATATTATTCTCGGACGAATCGAAGTTCAGTCGTATTTCTTCTGATCGACCGCGATGACTGAAACATCATTTTGGAGAAGATTTGCAACTACTGTACATTTTACCGATTTCTTTCTTTCCCTTTGTCTTAATCTTTCCTCCTGTGTAGATCTCTTATACAATTTTGAAAATGAATAAATATTTAAAGATTTCACTTATGATGTTTCACGAAATCAAGTCAAAGTTGTACCACGTTTCGAGATTGTATTGACGTAACACGTTTTACGGTCAGAAATGCTCATCGAGCGAAGATCTTTTATTCCAGTCGAGTATCCGGTTCCGTTCGCGCTGGTCTCCGCAAACGTAAACTGGAATTTTTCAACAATTTGGCCCATCACGTGCAAATGGATATCAAGTTCATTATTAAGCCGTCGACGTTTCGAAATCCCAGAACAGTACACGGGAGTTTTCAACCAGAAAATTTTCTCTCGAACTGAAACCATTAGTAACGCGCTGCAGGATATAGACGTACAAACATCGTTGCATTCACTTAGCTCCGCGATATTAAATTATTAACGAGCATTTGGCCATCGTCACGGGTCGACTGGCTGAAGCATCCTGATCGCGAGCTTTGCCAAAACATCGTGTATAATCAGAGACTCGTTCAACCGAGGGGAATGAACTCGACACCTACTATACTCCATCGATATATGTACTGGTTCGTCTTCGATATATTCGCGATGTTCGTCTTAAACCGTTCGTTTCGTGCGCTCTGTCATTTATAACCGGACTGCGGATCTTTATACGAAATAAAAGTTTTCCATAATGATTGTAAGAAATAGAATGTAAATAAAAATAAATTATTTCTTGTAATAATTTGAATAAGTTGAAACTAGTGTAACAATATTATTAAGTTCTTCTTGTTTTTATAATTTTATCTTTCAGTTATTCATTTTTGTTTTAAAAATATAAAATCCGAAGTCTCTATTTATGGCAGATATTTAATTATTTTAGTTATAGTTAGACTGCGGATTTTATGCTAAATAAAAATAATCTGCTTCGATTCCAAACACAGAAGCGAAGTTTCTTTTAATTTGTTCATTATTTTAAACTACGCCTATTCACTTGTACCATGAATGCATAAAATCCACAGTATAACAAATCGCAACCAGATAAGTGATAAACGATTAACATCGTAATTAACAATGTGATAAAGTAAAGCTGAAATTGCACTAGTGAATAAATTGATAATTGTCATTTATAATACTAATCTCTGATTAAATAGAAAGAACGATGCTTACGAAGAAATGTTTAGAATCAAAGTATTAATTCTAAATTTCACTGTAATCTTTCGATAATACAAGTAATCTAAATTATATACACAGTCAGTTTTTATATACATTCACTATACTTATAACATCTACAAAAAAAGATTTCGTACACTTTGTGTCTTTAATTAACTGATTACATTTTAATTAGGCATATTTTGAATAAATTATTATTATTATTTACATGTTCTTACCTATATACAATTTATTGTTCATTTTACTAGGGAAAAAACTCATTCAAATTCTGAAGATATATCATAATACCATAACAGTTTCATTCATCTTATATATTGGTTGTAACTGAACTGTTGATTTTTATGGAAAATAAAAATTGTCTATAATAATTACAAGATAGAATAGCTACATTCACGTAGATTTCATCTCTCATTGATTTTAATGAGTTGAAAGGAATGCAGAAGTAGTTTGGAACTCTTTAAATGATTTTACTGTTTTGCTTCTGATCTACTTAGTTTTGTTATAAATAGATAAAATCCGCAGATTAGTTATAATACTACATAATCCCCTGGGGGAAGATTTTAAACTTTTCCGAAAGACTGTTATTATACGTCACTTTTCGTGAACAGTTAACTGTCAACTCCCATCAGCCTTTTGGATCGTCTCCAAGCGTAACGTCTCCTAATAAAAAAAAGATTGCGTATATTATTTCAGAGAGAGGCTTCATCCGTTTCAATTTGGCGTTCATTCAATTGATCAAATCAAGAGAATATCGGAGCTCCAGATTCCATTTTTTACCGAACATTCTTGGCTCGTGTAAACGTGTCAAAAATTTCTAAACGAATTTAACAGATCATCGCCTTCAAATCAAAAGTTTCACAAAACGTGCCGGTAGAATGATTAACTGAATGAGGTTCAAAATATATGACTTTAAAAATCAATCTTGAGTTTGATCTTATGAACTCTTGTCATTTTTTTCATTATTTTTTGTGCACATGCATTATCATTTTCTGTTACTTATATTTATAAGCTTTTCGTTTTCTAGGAGCAATCTTATTAATCGTTTAGTATTACAGAAAAATTAATACAATTCAATGGCTATTTTCGAATTATAAGCTTTTAAACTTATAAACTTTTCAAACGTCATATCGTTTCATAGGACGCTAATATCTTTTTATAATGGTAAACTGCTAAGCTGTGCACCACAGGTATTACTGACAAATTACGACATTTAATATCTTTTCGTTGATTTTATTACGATTAATCTTCAAATAAATTATCGATCTATTGATCATGAGTAGACTGCTAATCTTTGTGCAAAATCAAAAGTGTCTGCAACAATTGAATAAAATTGGAGTAAAATAAAAATGTATTACCCCTTTTAATAGTTTTAATGAATTGAAAATAATGTCAAGATTATGTTAAGGTTATATTATAATATTATTATTGTTACAATATTCTCAAATTTTTCTGACGACCTCACTAATGATGTATTTTTCTTATCAATTTTTGCTATAAATGCATAAAATCCCCGCAGTCTTGAAGAATTAAAAAATAAAAATCTGGATTCAATTTGTTTATATGATAATACGTATATCGTGGACGACAAGTATCTGGCCAGTATAAAATTAAGAGTGATTGTTACAAACGTTCTCTAAGGAATCTAAATTCAGGCATGTCCAGCGAAATTGCTGAAACGTCACTCGACATGTTGGTGAGACTTCCGTAGGTTTTGTGAAGAATAAATTTGTTATCCTTGGGATAAACAATCATTTGCAGGATCTAGACTTCTTGCTGATGCGGGTAACGTGTGAAAAACTCGGGAACAGAACAGCTTTCGTTTACATCTCTCTGTTTTGCTCCCGCTTCTCGATACGTATTCGTCATATAGAATACTTAATTGATAGCTATTGCAAAAGCTGATTTAGACAAAAGCTTCGTTTTCCACGCTAATTAGAGACGAACACAATCATGTCTTTCTTTTTATTTAAAGGATTAAAGTTGTTAGTTACTATCTCCTATCTTTATTTAAACATTGAAAACAGTTAAATTACCGGTTAATAATAAATGAAAGAAGAGAATGCATCATTGAGGCATTTAAAATAAATTTCTATGTATTTTATGTTTTATAGTTGCCCTGTAATTCTAATAAAATTACATTTCTTTCAATTGATGTTGATAACCATAGATAAAAAAAAATTATAGGTGACCATATAAATAACATCAATCTAGTGAACGTCACTAGAATAGATACTAGTCATTTATTTAAACAGTTCATGTTTCCCCTTAATCACATTGATTTCCTGGGAGTGGATACGATTAAATCACAATTAGTGAGCGCTAAAATAAAATGAAATGTATTATGTAATCTTGAAATAAAATAAAACATAGTATCGGCTACTAATAATAAAATAAAATAGCTGCGTTCAATAACGCTGGGCCAGAATATACTTCACTAGAATATACTCAAGTACGACTTTAATGTTTCTTCGTTGTTTGGTTTGCATATGTTAAAAAGTGTGTTATCATTAGACTGCGAATCTCTATGTTAAATAAAAATTATCTTAGTTTTCTATTAAATGCAAGTTACATAGGAATGTATTTCTTTTTTAAATAATTCTAATAATATGGGAACATTCTTCAATTCTTCTAATATTTTCACAGTTTGACATTTTTTTTGGTCATATTTATCATAAAAGCATCAAATTCACAGTCTAGTTATTGCCAATATCATCAAACACTTTTACACGTACCTGTCCTAATTAGTATCCTTAGTTTTCCCGAGTCTCTTCATGCAAATATTAAATCAAATTCGACAAGCTCACATTATATCATCAAATAACTGTACTATGAGACGTGAACGAATAAAAATGAAGATCAAAATTTTGTTATTGCCGAATAATTATATTGTAAACACAGAGGCAGCAGCGTCTTGAGACGCCTGATGGAACTCATCACCGTGTGCTAACTACGCCTAAAGTTGTTCCACGCTAAGAATAAGCGTAACAACCACGGCTACTTTGGTGCTGTACAGAGGAAGCATCTCGTTTCCTAGCGACCCGCAGCCAATAGGTTAATCCCTCAGACTTACACTCATTCTAAGTCTCACTACACCGATTCACTATACTGGTAAAAGAATTCTACACTGTTCGCGAATTTACAGTTCAAGATCGTATGCATAAGATTAACTTTTCGTTGCAAATTTAAAACAGAGTTGAATAATTATGAGTACATAATAACGACGTAATTACCTTTTTAATCTATATCTGTATAATCCTGAGTTAAACGTGTTATTTTATGAAATTATCTTATATGTAAGGAGATATATTTTCATGAATATATTAATCCTTTGCACTCCTTTTTTATTCACAGCTACGTTGATTAGCATATCTTCGTCCTTAACCCCTTGCAATTCTTTGATCGCAAAAAATTTCTTAAAAGAAAAAGAAAATTTATATTTACTGTGTACAGAGTTGGGTATTATTTAAGTAAATATTCATTTAAGTAAAAAATTATTTGTTATTTGGAAGTTTTCATAAAAGACAAAAATAATTACTTATTATTTATATAGTTCGAAATAAATGATTTATAATCATAACATTTATCTCTTGTTTAGAAACATAATTTCAATTTTAACATATTAATTGTCATTTAACTTCTTATTGTTTATTATTTATTCGGCACAAAGCGTCGAACACACGTCGCGTCATTGTTAGGAAATAATGGTCTTCAGTTGATCTAATTTAAATTAGAGTAGATTTTTAATGGAAATGGAAATCATAATACATTTTTATAGGAATTTAAAAACGATATCGTTGAGTTCACGAAGAAAATCGTATAAGTTCTTCAACAATAATAAACGGAAACTAATATCTATTACACGATAATCGAAAAAGACAACAAAACATATTTATTGTTTGCTTTTCACCTAAATTCAAATGAAAGATAATTATTATTTGAATGATTTTTAATTAAATAAGAAAATTAATTATTATTTCCAAACGAAACATTAATTTAATTTAATTTAATGTAACATTCACTCATATATCGATCTAATCGATTTTATTTAAAGACTGTTTAACTATTAAGAACTATTATTCATTATAGTTATTAAAATACATTTATATTTAATAGATTATATATGAAATCTTTATCGGAAGTCTTGTAGTCCAAGTAGCTAAAGTTTCACTATAATCGTTGATATAGAATGTATAAACGTCGTGTAGGTGTACAAAAATTCGTATTTTCGAGTTTCAAAATGGCAAGTGTTATTTTGCGAGGAAACGAGGAAAAGCAGAGTGGAATCTGTTTCGAGCAGGAAAAGCGATGTTTTCGATTAGACCCGCTACATTTCCTGGGCACTTTGGCTGGTGGCCAATTTCACTTTCCACCGGAAGTCGTTTGACGTTCCGTAGACAGAACGCTAGGAAAAGATACATTATTTCTCTGATTCTTATCCGCCCGGTTCCTTCGCTGGTAGGCTCGAAGAACAAACTCGGTCAAACACATTTAAGCCAGTTGTAAATGGCTGACTTTCGCTTTCTTCGTAACATGTAAGCATGGATTAAGTACACATTGTCACGAAAGCTCGGAACTCGCAACGAGTTGCAGCGTATGGTTCCATCATCAACGCGCATACACACCGCCTTGGAATTCTGTCACCAAGGAGATGGCACGTATCTCCACTCATCTGCGATACAACTACGGAAGCCTCGTTTCGTCATCATACTTGAAGATTCATATCCATGCGCTATTTATTCAATTCGCACAGCAGTATTATTTCGTCAAATACTTTACAAGTTCGTAATGTAAGATGGTTATTGTTTTTCGTAGCATCTGTTTCGGCAGCTGCACTGCCAAAAGGTAGCTACATTATTAAGTTACAGCATATTAAATGTCGGATCTTTTCTGATAATAATATGAACTTAGTTCCGCCTATTAATCGACTTTGGATCTTTATTGCATCGATCGTAAGAGACAGATGCCAGATATTAATTTAATTTTTCTTTCAATAATTTTAACAGGTTAACAATAGTGCATCAATACTCTTCAGTTATTTTAATTTGCCCACTGTTTTAAATGGTTCCCACTCGTTTTTATTATAAATAAATATAAAAGTCTACTTACTACACAAAATTTATTTAAGCGAAATATGCTACAACAGCTTAAACACAGCTTCATCAAGAGATTTTTGACGCATGCGTTCTAGTTTTAAGGAAATCTACGTTCTTTGATTGCATAAACCGAATTCACAATTACATACATATATTATTCAAATCTGTTCAACAGTCGACCACATTGGAAACAAATACAAAATTGCAAACGAACTCAAAATGCACTTAGTGTCAGAGAATGTCAAATTGCCATAATTTTCATTACAATATAAGATGATTTCGTAACTTTTTATTATTTAGAAACCACTGATAGAATAGCCGCTAATAATTTATGATGTTGTTCCGATTATAAATTAACAAAACAGAAACCTTACTATTGGATTTGTTGGAAAATGAATTCGACACTTCATGTTAAGTATATATTTCATATGAACAACTGCAAGACGGTGTTAATACTTGATTATTCGACCAAATAACATTCATCGATTTCTCGAAAATGCAAGTCAATTTGCTAAATATAACAATTAACTTGAGAACGAATTTCTATAAGACAGGTTACCATTAATCACTTGCGTCTGCGTCTATTTTGCATCGATTAATCAACTGAGAAATTCAGTTTCTTATGTTCCTAGCGTGTTTTTCTTCATTTTCATTTACTTATCGCGTGGCTCACATTTTACGCTCTTAAAATAGAGCCTTAAGAAACAAATGAGTGATATCAACAGTCGGGCGAAAAAAATTGCAGTCATTCTAATGAACGCATAGTTACGCTCAGCAATGTAATTTCACTTTTACTGAAACATATAGGAATATTTTATCTGCAAGATTTTGTAGTAATGCAATATCCAGAAAATGTTAAATAAATAAAAGCAGTGCGAAACACAATAACTGTAAATACGATCGCAATCTACATTTCTATTAAAAATCTATTATAAATAAGTTTCATATTAGAAATCTATTATAATTAATTTCACCTCTATTTGAAATGAATTACGATCGAAATTCCTATTAAAAATTTACCATAAGTTAAATTTCTACTAAAAATCTATTGTAATTAAATTTTCCATTTTAAAGTTCTATAAAGATTTAGTTTAATTTTAAATCCTGTTAAAAATCTACTAAAATTTAATTTTCTGTTTACATTCTTATAAAAATTGATCACAATTTAAATTTCTACTGTAAATCAAATATAATTAAATTTTATATTAAAAATTTATTGCAATTAATTTTCCCCAACTTAAAATTAACTACACTTTAAATTTCTACTAAAAATCTTCTATAATTTAAATTATAGATTTATTATAATCTATTACAAATTTATTACAATTAATTTTAACTCCCATTTAAAAGTAACTGCGGTCTAAATTTCTATTAAAAATCTTCCATAGACATAATAATGTGACAGGTCAATGTGAACATGTCGTCGACTTTTAAATAAACTACGTACCTTTTTGTCTAGTTCTGGTAAATCAAAGTATACGAAAATTCCAAACGATGCAACACGAAAACCACAGCACACAAAATGCAATGCATGTCTGTCGGAGTTGTTCAATTTATGCTGGCGCTCAGACGCAGGAACATTTACTGGCATCTGCGTCTTGAAATCCCCTTCTACGCGCGGTTTTTTCGTTCGGCAGCGAAGAAAGTGCTATTTCTGCTGTGGGGAAGACCACTTCCCTGAGAGATATGTAAAGGAATGGTAATGGGAGCACGAGGAAGTCCGCCAAACGTTGTGTGAAATCGTACGCGTGCAGAATCAAACTCCGAACCCTCGAATATGAAATAGTTAGCTAGATAAGGAGAAAAACTAGAGCCGCGCATAAAATTCTTCACACCGTAGAATGTATATCAATGAAATAAGCTTTATAAAATCGTTCGTGTATAATTTTATGAAGAAATAACATTTTACAGAATCATATGAAAATATGAATTCCATATACAAGTTTATAATAAAAATAAAATTCATGCATAAAATTATAAAAATTAAATTTGTAAATATATTTATAAAGAAATCAAATTTATGTAAAATTTTATAAAAATGATTATGTGTAATCTTATTTTGAACAAAATTTTGCATAATCATTTAAAAATATGAAATTCATACACAAATTTGTAATAAAAATTAAATTTGAAAATGAACAGATGTTCTGTACAACACACCTGAACACATTTGATATGACATTATTTCAAATATTATTTAATTTAACATGGTATTTTATTCTTTCAATATTTGAAACAATTATTTGATGTAATTGTGAAATCCTTCCAGGAAATTAAATGGAAATTAAATTATCAGCTCCGAGTCTGGTTTATATTGTCATCATCACTGATACTTCTGCAAAATAAAAGAGCCCATCTGACTACGTTAAATGATGATCTAATAATAAGACAAATTTTTCTCAAGATTAACAACCCTCTTCAATCTTCCACACCAGTGAAATGATTATTTTCTTTCATCACAATATTAGATGGATAAAAATCTCTTAACGATATGTAATAATAACCTTAACGATGAACTTATTGAAGAAAGATTCTTGCACAAAGCAAATTGATGCAAAGGTTTCGTAAAATAAAATCTTTTTATTACATTTTATTTCAAGAATTATATCTTTACGAAGAGAGCATTTTGCTTAAAATAAGAAACTTTTCTTCCTTTTGAAGCATATTATTCAAAGGATTATTTCTTTCGTTATTTTTTAAATAAAAAGATAACAGAATAATTCATTATTTGATATTGTTACTATTTCAAATGGATCGATATACAAAACTAAATTTATTTAGTCTTCTGATCATTTTTATTATAACATGTGCTTGGACTAAGAAATTTATTCAATTATTTATCATAAAAGAGTCTGCATAATTTTAACTTTAGAATGGAAAATGTGAACCTGGACACGTCAGGCCAAGTATTCAATATTTCATTATATCACAGTGGCGTAAAAGCTTGCCGACGATTGCAAACATATGAATTGTTCACATTACTGATAAAGCGCTATGAAACATTTATTTCGATACAATAATTTTCATATAATTCTTCGAAATTAAAATACATTTATTTTATACAAAATCTGAGATACTATTTTAGAGAAATGTATGAACGCTGAATACTGTTTCAAAGAGAATTAAGGCGAATTTTAGATTCTATTCAGGCGAACATATTCGAGATCAGCATGTGCTTTCACGTGACTTTTATTTTAATGGAAATGGAGGAACCATCGCAGAGTTAGAGGTTCAGAGCATTTCCGATTCTATCTGTTGGGAAACCTTGTTTTAAATTCATGCGTGCCTCACAACCAAATGGTGTAGCAGGAAAGGGAACGATCTCGTTGGTGAAAACAAATCAATGATTTTGTTTAGAATTTCTCTTCTCTTTTAGGAAATTCGGTTGAGGAAAGTTTGTTAATCGTGAAGGAATGCAAGAAGTTTCGAACTTTAGTGGCATGGGATGAAGTTTTTATTTCATTCATGCATAATTTATGAGCATCACAGATTATACAGGTAATATTGTTTTGTGGAAGATTGAATATACATAGAAATGAGAAATTGTTTCGATTTATACGACTAATTTTGTGGTTTTATGACGTTTTCACAGTATTTATATTACTATATTTTAATTATAAAATCAAAATTACCACCTCAATTATTTCACTAATCTGAAATAAAACAAAATATCTTTTCTTAACACATTTAATAGACTGAAAACAAAGTATCAATATTTTTCCATTCTTTTAATGCTTTTACTACTTCGTTTACAAACTACTTATTTATTTACTTATTTGTGAATTTTATAATATTTTATATAATTTTATAATCTAATATTAAGTCGTCGACAAACGAATGGTGGAATTAATTACTATGGTAAAACGCATATGAAATTTATTAGCGGCAAAATAAATAGCAAGAACTACGTAGATCTCATTAAGGAACAAATAAGGTAGTGGACTTGGATGATAATTATGTAAATCAAAGTTTCCTCAATGTGAGAAACAATGAGTATTATTGTTTACTAACGTGTGTATTGTTTTTATTGACCAAATTTATTGTTAAGATAATTTAGAGTTAAGTTACTTCGTAGGAACTTTATAATTTATTTCACTTATCTTTTTAACATTCTAACATATATAGATTACATTTTAAGACACAAGTCAAAATTTTCGATAGTGAGATACCAAGTGCATATGCCACAAAAATTGCTGGCAATGACTTCATATTTCAGTCAAAATGAGTCCATTCGTACGGCGAAAATAAAAACATTTCGCAAACGGAAAAGATAAATTACGACAAAAAGCTTAAAAAAACTATACAAATATTTGTTAAGGTGAATGATAAAGGCGGTACTAGAAAGTATTGAATACTAATAAAAACTGGCAAATTCATGTTGCAAATTCCACTTTATCCACACATGTATGTCTTATCATTTTGTCCTACTAATTATATTCAATTTTTACGTTTTTCCAGATAAAATTATATTGACCGTTGATATTTTAGCTTACCCGACTAAAACTTATAAACAAATATAATTTAAAAAATATACACGTAATGAACCTCATTACCGTTATATATGGTGTTCGGAAAATCACGGTACAACTGAGAAGGGGATGATTATACATACATGCAAAAATAAGTCGAAAAAATGAATAACATTTTTTTATTTATTGCTCCGTTTTGGAGAAAACAGTTAAAAGATGTGTCAAGTTCGCGTAGCTTATAGTATGACGAAAATAGAATTGGTATGTAATGTTCAAACGTGTCACTTGATTCCCTATTCAATAAAATTATTTCTTCAACCTAATTTTTCTTGAAAGCGGAGCCTTAAATGAAAAAATGTTATTCTTTCTTTTCGAATGATTTTTACTTATCAATTTGTCTCTGACTGTGTAACTTTAAAATCAATTCAAGTTTGTTGTTTTACGGCTGTTTTCTTCGCAATTATAAACGTTTATAAATGTTTTATAAACTTTCTGGAGTCACCGTATTGCAAACGACACAAATAATTTTATAAAATTTTTCATGAAGAAAAAATCAGTTTACTTAATGTTGACACTTCACATTTGCACTGTCACCATCAAAATATCGTCGTCGCAGAATGTTTTGCTCCGTGTATCAGGGGCGATTGTGTGTCGACAATAAGTCGATCGGTCACTGGTGTGACACAAGAGATTGATGTCGCCAGTTTGTGATCAAAGAACACAACGGCACGGCGCGGCTGATCCCCCTCTTCGATCGCTGAAACGACGTGTTTGCGTTTGTTTGGTTTGGGATACAAATCAACAGTACGTGATGCGTTCTTTCACAATTTTCTGACGAGAGCGAACGTGTTAATAGATGCATTTTTTCTGTTAAATCTTTTCCATACTATTACCGCCAATGAACACTTTGGAGATCTGTTTATTATGTTGATAATTATCGACATCTAACTCTAGCATACCCGAGTCTCAAATCTACACGTTTAATTAAATATTGTAAAGCGAAAGATCGATAAAGTAGTAATTAAATAATTATCGCTACCGACGCACAGTGGTCGGTTTCAATACAAAAAGAGCGGAAAAAAAACATACAACAAGTAAAATTATATATTTAAGTGTTAACTTTTTCATTTTATATTGCTAGCATTTTGGGTTTTCGTTGAGATAGAATAATGAAAACAAAATGCAGTATTTGCATTGTTTATAAATAAACTTTTTAAAAATTTTTGTTTTAAATTCAATTCAATTCAATTGAACATTCTCTCCACTTTCATGTTGGGAACACTGTTCCGAAACCAATAGTTCGATTGTTTCCTTGAGAAATGGTTTCGATTTCTTGATCGTTCTTTTCCTCATACTCGACATGAACGGGTCAGATGTGAGCAAAAGTCTTATAATCCAAAAAAATAATTTATAATTATTCTCATTAGTTTCAATGGAGTGCGAACAGTTGAAATATTGGTATTTTACTCATCCTATTCAAAACATCTCGCGTAACTCGGTAGCCCATAAGTATCACGGTATGTTTCGTGGCACGTGTCATTATGGCATTATTATTAGATGATTTCTTCAATAGCAGCTAATAGCAGCCAATTTTTATTTTGTTACGCATGTAAGGCATCACTCTTCAAAAATGCGATCAAAGCGATCACTGAATTTCACCGAACTCATAATTCAAAAATGAAATGAAAAATCAACATATTCAATTGAGCGTAACTCCAAAAATGTGAGAAATAAAAAAGTGTATTGTGACATAATTTAAGAACATATTAAGTACATTAAATTCTGTAAAAATTATTTATTTTCAAAGAACAAAAAAATTATAATTAATGATATAAATTTAGGATGATTTGGAGATAGACTACTTTGAAGCCATGTAGCTGTATCCAAACTGAACAAATGGTAACAAATAATAAGCCACATGTTTAATTGACTACTAGTGAATAAATTATGCATTATGGGGATATTTTTTAAAACTGACTATTTTCCGCTCCTGTATGGAAATCGACTACTGTGCAACGCAGCATCAGAGTTAGTTCTGTTAACCAGTTAGCTGTTACAATCTCTTTGAAAAATATACGACGTGTGGCTATTATAATTGTAGAATTAAATTGTAACGAAATGATTGCTTTCGAGGAATATACTCGTGATGACACAAAATGTTGACATTTCTGCGTGATGTGTATACTCGTCAAAAACAGCTAACTGATTAAGGCTAAGAGATGTGTGAACGTGTTGTGACCAGCGACTATGAGTTACGATTTACAATTGTTCATTATTTCACCAGCGTTTAACCTTTTAGCTGTGGACGACGTGTATACAACGTCATAAGGAAATGGCAATTTTACATTTTACAACAAAAATTCTTCTACAATTGAAGTTAAAATGCTCGTTTTGTATTCTTTTACATTACCGTCATCTGATATAATTGTTGCAAGATTGTAAAAATTGAATCTTCGGAATGAATTAATCGTATTTAACACACTGTGAAAGATAACCTTGAATACAATACTTATTTGAATTTATTAAAAGAAACCAAATTCCGAAGTTGATGCGACGTAAAACCATCAATTAGTTAATCTGTATTTGTATTTGTAAAATAAAATGACATCGTGAAATAGTATATTAATACGAAATTAACTCTTTGCACTACCATTTCTTTTAAAGCTACATTGATTAGTACTTCTCAGTTATTAACCCTGGAACGATCGCATGAGGTGTTTGGCACTCCAGCTATTTGTTTTATAATTGGCGTTTCTTTATTTTCCAGCGAAATGTCAAGTGGTGTCACTTAGCTGCCAATAGCTGTATTAGCTTTTAATTAAGAGTCACAGTAGCGTGATTTTGTATCTTTATTACGGTCTCTTGAGGTGTCGCGCACCTCACGCGATCTTTATGTAACTTTACCTGACGCGCCCAGTCCAGTGTTACTAATTTCCCTAATTGTAGAATAAATGAATAACATTCTATATTTAGTAGAATGTGTATAAAATATTCATCACGAGCCTGACACGTTATTATAGTGCAAACGATTAATTTCAATCTGAACAGCAAAAACATTTAAAATATTCAATAACTACCTTCTACGTTATAATATCATTTTCGCATTTAAAACAACGTTGCTTAGGTTTATAGAAACCGTCATATTTAATTATTTCGTTTTTGGCTTTCATTACGTACGTGCAGCATTTTTCTCCTTTTCTGGTGTTGTATCTTTTGCTATTTTTAGTCATTGTTATTTTTCCTGCTCTTGTTCATCAGCGTAGAAAACTCTTTTAAAATTATTCATGAATACAACTACTTATAATTTCCATTTCAGAGCAGAAAGAATTTTTACGTCGAATGTTGGAGTTCAGCTGAGAATTCTGCATCGCTCTCTTTCAATTAGTACATACGTATTTTTCGTACTCTGTACGTATTTATTATTCTTCGAAGATAAAAATAGTCCGCTATATCTGATCATCGTCGATTTAGAGCAACCTCGCATAATCTCTGTTCGAATTCCCAAGCGCAATACTCTTCGCGTATAGTGACCTTTGAATATGACTTTGAATAGGATTTTTGAATATGAATCCTGATAAACTTAAGATATATAACATTGTGATATATCTCAAAATCATGCATTGTATTCATGGAACTTTTCTCTTTTTTATCTTCGATACATTCTCAAGAGACAAGTGTTTATACATATAGTGAGTTAGATATTTTGTAATAACTTTATATGTATAAACAAATGATACATTAAGGAAACCAGTATTAATGAAGTTTCTCATGTATAGAAATAATATGTAAAACTACTATTTTTAATATTAAATTTTGAAAGAATAATGTAACAAATATTAAAATATTAGAGCCAGAAAAATATTCGTATACTTGTTAACACAACGCTAATTTATTCGCAAAGTTATTCAATGCTGGGTTCAAAAGAAACAATAGAAAAATTAATAGAATCTATTCCCGGATGGTTGCAGATTACAATTATAATATTAAATGTTACACAAATTAAAATAATTATAAAATTATTCCTATTGATAAGTGTACGAATACTTTTTTGGTTTCAAAATTTTGATATTTGTTACATTATTCTTCGAAAATTCAATATAAAATATACTTGTTTTACTCATTACAGGTTTTGCTAATGTACCATTTGCTTATAAAAAGTTATTGCATGAAATCTAAGTGCACGCATACTTCTTTTATCCACTGTATACATACATATGTACACTTCTTTACTCTTGGAATAGGCTGGGCAAATAAAGTTCATTAAATCAAGAAAGAAGATGCAATGCGAAAGATGTTTGCAGGTCCAGGTCTTATTGCGACCGCTCTCTGGGAAGGTAGTTCCAGAAATTACCATCTGCTTTCTTTTCCAAACGTGTTCAACTTGGAATGAGTTGAAGGTACCGAGGACAGAAAGCATTGGCTGCGAATAAAATGCAGTAATGTGGTTACTAACAGTGTAATGAATTCGGTTGTTAAGAGAACTTTAGTCATCTAGTGTATGCACTCTTTTGTGTAGAATCACAAATTGACAAATTGTGTCAAAGATATTTGTAAATATACAGGGTGTCCCAAAATTATTGTAGAAACGAGGAATGAGGGATTCTTGAGATCATTTGAAGTAACTTTTTTTGTACGAGTTATTAACGAAAAACAGTGATCAATGAAAGGCGTGCTCGACTGGCTCGAGGCAGCCGAGCCAACAAACTGTCGAAGCCCAGTTCCGCTC
Organism: Megalopta genalis; assembly: GCF_051020955.1. Taxonomy (NCBI): domain Eukaryota; kingdom Metazoa; phylum Arthropoda; class Insecta; order Hymenoptera; family Halictidae; genus Megalopta; species Megalopta genalis. The sequence continues at coordinate 43,228,752 of NC_135013.1, read as the reverse complement.
ATTGGCTTGGCTGCCTCGCGTCAGCTAATCTCGCTTCTCATTGGTCATTGTTTTTCGTTAATAACTTGTAAACGAAGCTGTGGATTGCATTTTCGCTAAGGAAAAAGTTACTTCAAATGATCCTCAGAAACCTCTCATTTCCCGCTTGTACAATAGTTTTGGGACATCTTGTATTGTACAGTGTATAACTGTTATTAAATAATTAACAAGGAAAGATAACATGGTTGGATAAACAGTTGTAGGTGTATTATTACTGTGTTTAACTATACTATTAAGAAACTTAGTGAAACAATGAACAAGAAAGAGAGTAATATGATTAAATAAACATTTTTAGATGAATTTCAAAGTAATGGAAAACAGTATGATTATATGAATGATTTATTATATGAATTATTTATTTATTTATTCGTTAGTGTCGAATAAAATTGTATTCGTTAACCTTTATCTCTTATCCGTCATCTGAATAGAACTTTGATCAACTCAGATAGACGAATGTAGTGCCAATAATATTACTACAGTTTCTATACATGATATTGAAGAGAATTGGATACGATTTTTTCAATCTGAGTTTTCGTTTCATAGAAAAACTTTTTCCATTCACAAAAAAATAAATTGGCAAAATAATTTCCTCATAATTCGTATCACTTTTATATTAGTATATAAAGTAATTAATAAATCCATGAATTTATGATGTCACTTAAAAATTGAAAAAATCCCAGAATACTTCTTAAAAATTCTAAATAACTATATGGAGATTTTATTGTTCAAACAGAATAAAAGTATGGAAGCAATAAAGAAAGCTTCACGTTAATATACTGAATTTATATAAAGAAGAAGCATTTGATATAAATTAATTCGCTTACGATAAACAGAAACAAAACGTTAAACATATTCAAGATCGGTATTTGCAAAGTGCCGAACCAAAATATAAAAATTTTGCTCTTATACTACAAGATCTGGTGTCAATTATAAATCTTCTTGAAGAATACGAATTGAAAAATTAATTTTCTTCCGATTTAGTAGGTTTCTGGACCAGTGCACTACTACGGTCTGGGTAGGTTAATTGGTTACAGCAATCGTTCGACAGGTAAACGAAGTGGATTCGATTCTCGACCTGGTATCAGAGGGACCGATACTTTCTCCAATAATACAATTAAACAGCCAGAATATTTTTATTTTCGACACTACGCATGCTGTTTGTATTATTAATGTCACGCACATTTGCTATTTAATTTTTTGTAAAACTTAAAGATCACATAATATCCGCAAATAGACATATTTAAAAAATAGCACGTGTTCCTCGAATATCACGCAAATTATCATAAAAGTAGCAAAAAGACTTTTGCAATTTCGAAATTGCAGAAGTTAATTTATTTTCAATGTTCTACATCGAATTTCCTTCATAAAGCCTCAAATCATTCGTTCAAACTCATTTTAAACATTCCACAAAATTGCATGAATACTATTTAGCACACTTTTCCTAAAAATGATAATATTAATACAACAACTTAGCATAAACATTTATACCATTATGCGTAGATATATGCTATCTATGCCATATTCTATGTCCTCGTTCTATCTTCTACATTATGAACCAGAACGAATTTATTATTTAGATCGTTCGATTTTCTTCCACATTTAGCGCTAACATTCTATTAATGTGTCCCCTGATACGACGGAATCGTAACAGATTTATATCCAACCAATGAGTTCATTTGCAAAAACTGAATCAATTTCTTCACTGTCTTTGACGAATATCAAGCTTTCAATACCACCAGCGACCATATTACATAAAATATTTGCCTTTACCAAGGCAACGTACACATGTGCATTATACACACATTGTAGATATGAATAGCGTTTCATAATGTAAAATACGTTTATTGAGAGTACATTTTCCATAATCCAGAAAAAAACGTAAGTAATGTGTAGACCGCGGATTTTACGAATTTTTGACAAAAATAACTAAGTCACACGCAAAACTCAAAACATTAAAAGAATTTCCGGATATCTTTATATTATATGTACATTATTAAAATGATTAAAAGAGCATAAACATTTTTATCAGACTTACGTTTCTTACAATTAACTTAGACAATTTTTATGTTGTATACAAATCCGCAGTCTAGGAATGACTAGCTTTTAATTTACTGACACAGTTTCATTTGCTAAATTTTATTTTTGTCAAACAAATACGTCTAATACTAACAACATTATTACACGAGTAGAACTAACGCAAAGAAAATGACTAAACCAGTACGAAAAATTTTTAACAGACTACAATTAACACATAGGAAATCATGAAATAAGTATAGTAAACAAGAAAGCAATTAAAAAGTACAGCAAAAGAAGTAATCGAACAAGTACGATTAACACAAAAGAAATGATTAAACAAGTATAGTTAACAACAAAGAAATTATTAAATGAACACAGCTAACGCAAAAGGAATGATTAAACAAGTATAGTTAACAGAAAAGAAATTATTAAATAAGTACACAGCTAACAGAAAAGACATAATTAAACCTAATTTTCTTATGCAATAAGATTTCAACGTGAACCATTTTGCGTTTCATTATTATAAATCTACTTCACTGTTGTGGAATTGTGTCATTTTTGCTTACACATTTAATTGCAATTAGATTGTGAAAAAATCATAGATTGTGAAGTCATGAATATATAACGAAAAAATGAAGCTGAGGTGTACGTTATAACGTGTAAAATCGATGGTCCGAAAATATCATGCATAATGTGAAGTACTTTACGCCTCGAGTCGAAACGTTCGTCTTACTGTACTGGTTTAGACAGACGCGAATGGTGCCCTCGAGGAAGAAATGTTTTAGGGAAAGAGAGAATGTTTTAGAGTGTGCAGTTCCGAATGTTCTTCTACCTTCCACGCGTTCGGCCGATTCATTTTAAAGAGGCTTCTCAATCTATGTATGTGCGTATATCAAGGAAACATGTTCAGGCCAAAAATAAATAAAATGTTTAATAAGTCCTTATACAACGATAAATATTTCATAAGTTATATTGGACATCAAAATTTCACTTCTTTTGGGGTTTTCACCTTCGTGTTGTTAACCAGTAAATAAGTCTTACACATTCTAGTCATCTGTTTATATATTCTGTCCTGGTGTGTTCGTGTCATGAGTGATCAACATTGTGATTTTATTTCATTTTGTAGTAACAGTTTAATTTCCTATATGTTTATACTTTTATACACTGACTAAGAATAATCGTTTATCTGAAAATAAGATTAACAGATTCTTTTCGTTATTATCATTTATTCTTTTCCTATTTGAGGCCTTTAATGACTAGACTTCGAATTCTATGCACTTTTGCTAAAAGTGAGTGGATCAATTGCAAAGTAGAAAAAACAAAATTTAAAAATACTGTTGCGTTATCTTGAACCCATTGAAGTTATTAAGAAAAGAAATGAATTTTTATGTTACTCCTGCATCTTGAAATTAATGGATAGAATTCTTATTTTGCATAAATGTCCACAGTCTAATCACGACCCCTCTTTTCTGCAAAAATCATTATACCAGTTAAAATGCTGTCGCACACAAATTTTCTTGAGCTTCTCCTATGTATTTTGCAACAGTTGATATAGCTGTTTGACAATACGATCGCAACTCTGTTCTTACAATTAGATTTATATCTTTGAAACAACGTGTATATTTTTATGTAAAATAAAAATTGTCTGCGTCGATTGCAAGAAATAGAAACTAAATGGAAAATTCTTTCTTCTATTAATAATTTTAGCGAATTAAAAACAATACATTCACATTTGTAAGTTCTTTCAGTCTTTCTACTATTTTAAATTGCCGCTACTCAATTTTGACATGAATCCATAGAATTCGCAGTTTAGTAACAATTTTAATAAGAGTAATAATTTGGCTTAGATAAATTGATATCTGGGCTTCTCTGGAAAACATTTCTAAGTGAATAGACGTGAGTGCCTAAAAATACGTTACAGGCAACACTTTTCGATGCGCCTTATTAGATTAGTGGACGAGATGATTAGGGAGTCTAGTTAGTTTTAGTGATGGTTTCATAATTAAGTTCGTGAGAGTGTGACGCACTTCGAATACGTCGAGCTGTTCAACTTTGCTGGACTTGCAGAATTTCGCACACGTCCGATCAGATTGTGCGCCCATCATTAGTTAAATGGTACGTGAATGGTAAGGTCTGATAAGCTGAGCAGCAGAATGCAGACATAGCTTTTGGGATGATACTATTGCAAGTACTTGCACGTAGTAAACGCCTAACGTTGTAAAATCCTTATGGCTTCTACGGATGGGTTTACAACGTTTGAAAATGCCATTGAAGAATTAAGAAACCGAAAGATAAACTTCTAAAATGATTCACTATCAGAAAATTCATGCATTTCACTAGAGGAAGGTAGATAAATATACGATCTCTCTCTCTCTCTCTCTCTCTCTCTCTCTCTTCTTTTCTGAATATCATTTTTATGATATAGGATACAATATTTTCATAGATAGTAAACAAGAAATACTATTATTCGTTCTATTGATTAAGACAATATGGTTTTAAAGTTAAATTTGAGAAAAAATTAAATAACGCAATAGTTGTTTGAAATTAGGGAGAATGCACAGTATCTCTGGGGTTTATAACTGGGTATATATATTATAAGTTGGTCCAATTAAATAATTGAAAGATGTGTTGATTGTTTTATATATAATACTTGAAATATATATGTATATACATGTCTCCAGGTAATTGTTATTAAACATTGCCTTATCGATGTTCTCGCAGCTGTTTTCTAATGCATATGCGACGTCAATAAATTAAAGTTAAATTAATAACTTTGATATTTTATAAAAGAAAACGTGTCCGTATGGATAAAGCATTAAATAGTTGATGTAACGAATTTGAGAAATCTTTATGTATGCATAGTTTTATGTTTGTAGAGATGATTTTTTAAAAAATTGCCCTTTTTGTAAAATAACTTTTTTTTTATGGTCAGTACATTAAAAGAAAAATCATTAGTTATTAAAATCGTAATCAGTAACTTCAAAGAATCTTCATATATTAACTTTTCAAAAACAAAATAATTGTCATGAAAACAATTTCCTTTTTATTAATGAATAGTTAATGAAATCATTAATTTGATATTAAATTCGCGATCAGCGAACTCAAAAAACCCAATATAACAAACTTTTAGGAAAATTCATAACATTTTCTGGTATTTATGTAAGGGAGACCGGGGCTAGAAGTTCCAATTTTGAGGAAACAAAAATTGACTAAGAAATAATGCAGTTACATTTTTTGTTTCTGTCTAATTTATTGCACTACTTTAAGACTGCCAAGTCAAATTTAATATATTGCAACAAGTTTTTCATAGAAACTCTTTTTTGTGTGATCAACTCAAGCGGAACTTAACTTAACAACCTAACGCTCTGGGGTAAGTTGTTACTAAGAAATAACTGTTATTTTTTAATGAGATATTTTATTCTCTAATAAAATAAATCACAATTTTATTAATAAAGTTTGTTTATAAACTTTGGATTAACAGAAGTACATATATATTTTTGAAAGAAAAAATATACAATACTACCTTTGCCACAAACATTAATGTAGTAAAATGAAAATAATAATCTAATATTATGATAATTTAGGAACAACTTTACTTAGACCTAATAGAAATAACCTTTTAGACGAAAGAAATTAGATATCATCAAACGACTCGTCAGAATCACAGTTCGAACAAGTATATGATACAGCATTTACTTTCTTTATACATTTGGTATGAGCCCAGTTCTTACGTAACATACACTACATCCATTCTTCCCTGGGCTGTGATTTAGAGTATGCATCAAAACACAGCAGGGACTATTTGTACTCTTGGGGTGGGATAAGTTGTTACGGTAACAATATGCCCCGAGTTACAGTGGAACAACTAGCCCCAATTGACATGTGTGACAATGTATAAAAATATTTTGTTTATATATTCAAATATTCTAATAAATGCATGTTACAACATGTTCTTAAATGTTATTTGATTTATAAGAACAAAACGATAGATCATGTTGACATTAAATAATTGAATTCGACAAAAAAATAGTAATTACGAAAAAACTACACAATTCGCTATTGCGGACGCTACTAAAATGGTTGACAGTGTAGCGTGATCGGTCCACGCTTTGGAAACAATTGAAAGGATTACGCAATTCTTTTTTATTTGAAATATATTACCATCGAAACAACTTACCCCTGGAACTTCAACCCCCGGTCTTCCCTACACTTGGCCGCGTTTTAGGTACCTCGGCAACGTACCATTCTGCAACGTTACGTGGGCAGAAATGTAAATAGGATCGTAAAGGGTAAGACCAACTGCGAACAACGTCCGTCGTGAAGATCCCGGTTATGAGTTAAAGTGGTCGGTTCTGTATATCGCTCCGAATTTCAAAGTAAAAGCGATCCTACTGGATTATTTTGTTTTTTTTTATTACTTACTGTTATTTCAGTCTTCGACAAAAAATGCAATTACTAAACAAAAGGGTCAACCGACAAAATATTAATATTATGATAACATGATTAAAACGATTTTCATTTTATATAAAATTAATGTAATTCAGTCACTGTCCGAATATTTTGCGACGTTAAATTTTGTCACAATCTTGTTTATCGCTTATTATACAAAAGAACGTGCACAATAAATAAACAAAATTTATGTTTCTACTTACTATAAGAAGTGCTTTAATATATGAGAAAACAATTGATTCAATAATACTATCATAAAAAATAAAAAGGAGCAATCATTCTTCTAACAATATCGTGCTCGAATATTAATGCGAATCACTGTATATTAAACAAATATTTATTCGATATTTGTTATCATGAATAATATAAAAAAAATAGAAATTTCTGCTCTACCACACAACTTCCATCCAGTTTAATTCAATCATTTGGAATTTACGTAGCTTTCAATCAAGCTCCAAATTATGTATTTGAAGAATGTATTTGCATTTTAATTCAACGTAATTAGCATATATGAAATTATAATGGAGGTAAAATGTCAGAGCGATGGTTTAAATCTTTTTACACTTGCAAACTGATGAAAATAAGAGAAATCTACTTTGCATATTATTAATGTAAAAATCAAAACCTTTATTTACGTAACATTCCATGTGTTTATCTTGGAAATGTAATAGTCAAATATTATTCAGGCGTAGTATACGTTCAGTAAACGAAAGTAATTTTCTTACTGACCAACATTACTTCTGCTAAAAAATATTTGATTATTTGATTAAAATCATGAATGTGTTTGTTGATCAAATAATTTGATCATTAATGCAAACCGATAATTAATATTGTATAGACACAAAATAAACATGACAGGAGAATTAATATTATCATTTCCTTGATATATGACGAGCTTTCTCATTACTAGTACATTGTAAATTTTTTGCATTTCTTTTTACAAAAATGACTAGGTCGAATAAAAAACGGTCATGGCATAAGAAGAATTTGAAAATATTTGTCTACTATATACAATTTATTGAAATGACTAAAAGAGGAAAGACATTTCAATAATTTCATTTTACATTCAGACTATTTTGCATAATGCTTTGCAAATACAGATACCTAAAAAGAGTGGCAATATACAGGGTGTCCCAGGTTTTAATGTTCAAACTTTGTCAGTATATTCTATGGCACAAAGTAAGAAAAAATTGTTATGTAAACATAGGTCATATAGAGCTTTATTAAGAAGTTATAACAAAAATTCAGAATAGGAATAGTAATCAACTAAAAAAAAAATAAAAAATAAAAAAAATCTTCGATCGATGTCAATTATGTATTGTCAACAACGGTTATTAATACACACATTTCGAAATGTATTAATAAACACAGCTTACATAAACACACGGCATGTGCTGATCTATTCAAGCCAATGCTCGCAGTAACAGCAAGTTGATTACTATTCTTATTCTGAATTTTTGTTATAACTTCTTAATATAAAGCTCTATATGACCTATGTTTACATAACATTTTTTTCTTACTTTGTGCCATAGAATACACTAACAAAGTTTGAACGTTGTAATGTTGTAACCTGGGACACCCTGTATATTAATTGATTACTTCGTTTTTATTTATGGTCTACTGAACTACATGAAGATTCACCAATTGATTCGAGCGTTTCCTATTTTTCCTTTTTTTCTTCAATTTTTTGTATATCTCGTGCAGAGTGCAGACAAAAGTTAAAGAAAAAAATGGTCCATTAGCTATGTTCACTTCTAGGTGTACACATGTCTTTCTCATTACAATGTTGGCCGAATAGCAGCTGCTTATGATTACCTCAATGCATTGCACAGGTTATCATGGAACCGTCTCCATCCTGTACTATTCATCTGGTGCACTGACGCGTTATCTATGTCGCGTACACGCACATGAGTGTATGGAACATAGAATTTCAGCTTCAAGATACTTCGTAATAAAAACTCGACATTCAAGCACGTTGAACTATAACAATGTTGCTTTACAACGAACATTCAGCGTCAGGTTAAACTTTTTTCTGTGCGCTCATTTTCGCATTGAGCCTTCGCACTATAGGGTGTTCCAAAAATGTGTCGCAATCCGGAAATTGGGGGTTCCTAAGGTCATACGAAGTAATTTTTTCCTTAGCGAAAATGCAATCCGCGGCTACGTTTACGAGTTATTAACAAAAAACACTGAACAATAAGAAGAGGCGAGCTCGGCTGGCACGAGGCGGCCCAGCCAACGAGCGCACGAAGCTCAGTTCCGCTCATTGGCTCGGCCGTCTCGCGCCAGCTGATCTCGCCTCTGATTTGCCATCGTTTCTCGTTAATAACTCATAAACAATGCCGCAGATTGCATCTTCGCTAAGGAAAAAGTTACTTCGAATGATCTAAGGAACCTGATTATTTCCGGATTGCGAAACATTTTTGCGACACCCTGTATAACGAGTCAGATTCGCGATGAAGATTTTGCAGATAATTTACTAAATATGAATGTAATTCGTTTTATCTAAATCGAAACAAAATTTGACAAATTTTTATAAACGTTATAAGGATTTCAGAATATTTTTATATTATATACAATTCATTCAAATTATTACGTTTCGTACAATCAACTTCGATCATTTTTATCTTGCATCGGACAATTTTTGACAGTATGTTTTGCAATATCCGCAGTCTAATAATAAAAAAAAACAATTTAGAACCTGTCCCCTGGCCCCTGGAAGTCAGATGAATTTTGAAATTGAGAATGATTTTGGACTGTGTGGATCGATTTTAGGAACAGATTGATTCCGATATAGAATGATTTTGAACTTCGAACTTTGTGTTTAGTGTTATCTTTAATTTATTCACACACAACCGGGTCGACGAGTTCTGTACAGATTAACATACGTAATAAAATTGTACAACTATAATCGATCGTAATTGCATCCGAGGCTATGATTATACGAAATTTGCATTTGTTGAAATACGTTAGATGGCTGAATAAGGCTCATCAAATATATTCGATGCAAATCGTTTTACAATCTCTTATGTAATGATCTACGAACATTGTTTATATGATTTCCCTGGGAGTAACCATTGCACATGTAATTATCATATATAATATTACTTCAATTAATTATAAATTGCTATACTATTCCAGCCGTTATGGTAATTTTACTTAATCAACAACACATATTTATTTGAAATACATTGAACTAATGATACTTGGCAATAGAATAATAATAGACTAACTCGGCAATAGAATAAGCTTAGGGTAAATCACACCTATCCACATTTAAAGCAATATGGCGTCATATTTAAAAAAGACACTATATCAAAGTATACAGTTAAAATGTCCAAATCTTTTTGGACGCAAATTTTGTGAAATCAGAAAAAGGTACCAGCAACAATGACCTACAAAAGTGATTTACAGTGACCTACAAAAGTATCTGTACATAACCGTTAAATCTATTCAATTTAATTGGATTAGTTTTTTAATGATTACATGTATTAAACCTTACAAAAATTAAATTACAAAAATTTATTCAGATTTTATACAATTTTAATTATAACACGCAATCGAAAGCATTTCTATGATTTCAGTAACTGTGAATTTAAAAAATCTGCAATCGATTAATTGATCAATCATGAGAGTTTAGCGTTACAGTGTTCTTAACGTCTAGCGCTTAACTAGATGTAATAATATTACAGCAAATTGATTTTTGAAAAAATCAAAGAAAATGAACTGCATAAATTATGCTTTTGTATTCGGAATGGAAAACAGTTAAGGCATATCTATGTTCAATAAGCTTCTAATGATGCAACTTTGAAAGAAGGTGTAGCCTGGCAGAAATAATTTTTGCCTGAATGCTACAATGAAGAAAATAAGCACTCTTTAAGTGAAACGACTAATTAGTGCATGAAAAAAGCTTGTTTCGTCTGTTTTCCAAATTAGACCGGATAATCGATGTTACACTACACTGACGATGTTTGGTTATCCACTCTTTCCACCTGTACTGCCTGGCTTATACAAATCCTTTTTTACGAACCTTCAAAGCTTGCTCGTTCGATAACAATGCCTCATTAGAATATCGACACAAAACACAACTTTTCAAACGTCTCTTTCATAAATATCCGCTATCCATGTATACATACATATGCATTACAATTCCCTGCCTTCCGATACCAGTGAACTTCTTCGTTCAAACCAGACGCAACATTTTTATCTCGGAATAGTTTTCATTTTAGTATTTTTCTTCCCGAAAATTCAGCCTCTCTGATCATCCATTTATTTTACTGGTTTGATGTACTGTCACATAAGTATTGGGTTGGCAACTAAGTAATTGCCGATTTCAGTTATAGATGTCTCTCACTCCCATTTTTATGATATCCGTAAATATTATATTATAAAATTATTATTATTATTATTATGTTATTTTTTATTATCCGCGAATGTTAGCAACTGGGCAAATTGAATGCAGCGGTCAAGGAAAAGCGACCAGAATTGGTCGATCGTAAAGGTGTCATTTTCCACCAGGACAATGCTAGGCTGTACACGTCTTTGTCCACTCGGCAAAAATTGATGAATATTGGTTGGGAATTGATGTTACACCCACCATATAGCCCTGATCTCGCGCCATCGGATTACCACTTATTTCGATTCCTGGACAACTCCCTTCGTGGTAAAACTTTTAATGATGACGACGCTGTAAAATCTCACTTAACTCAGTTTTTGGCCGAAAAGGATCAGACTTTCTATGAGCGTGGAATTTTCAAGTTGTCAGAGAGATGGCAAAAGGTCATCGAACAAAATGGAAAATACATTACAGATTAAACTTCATTCCAAGTAAAAAAAATTTTTTATTTCGTTGAACAAATCGGCAGTTACTTAGTTGCCAACCCAATATATCGAAACGTATTAGAATTTATATAATTGGATTCCATGAAACTGCAATGTTGATTTGTTAAAATATTGACACGTACTTTTTTTTAGTACTATTATTTATACTAAATAGGTAAAAATAATCGCCAATACTTAATTTTGACGAATTCTCATACTACATGCATGCTATTTGCAGTAATTTATGAGCATATAACACTCCTTTAGACTATTATATTACATTACATTAAAACTGTTATATTACAGTATATTTAAACTATTATATTACATTGTGTTTCAACCATTGTATCGCAGTATATTTAAACAATTTTATTGCAGTATACTTAAGGTATTATATTACATTATGTTAAAAAAATTGTTGCATTATATTTAAATAATTATATTATATCATATTTCAACTATTGTATTACATTACATTTAATGTACTTTTTCCATTAAAGTTCTTTGATACAAAGACAAACTGTCCAAATATCTCTATTCGTTAATTCTGTGCTATACAAGATTAAAGACCCAAATATCAAAATTCGTGTACAATTTCACAATAAAAATGATTTTAAATGTTTCGTGAAGTAATACTTTTGCTTATTGTCTGCTTGAAATGAGTTTTTGCTTGTTTTACCTAATTATTTCAATATACGAATTATTGTAAGAAATGAATCGACAACTTCTTTACCAGTCATCTAAATCATATGCATCTTATCTAATTGACTAACAGCAAATCGAAAAGAGTAATCTATTAACTTTTCACTAACGTCATAAAGAGAGAATACATTTTGGACAAATAATCTTTTATTCATGGGATGCTATAGTGTGCAGAAAAATCTGCGATAAATAAAATCAAAATAGTCAATTGGAAGAATATATTCAGCTGCTTTGAAATGTATGGAATATTGTATAGGATGAAAAATATGCATTGGCGTACTGTGAAGCATACAATGAGCGAATAAACAAGTAGGATATGTTTAATATATTTCATTACCTGAATTTCCTTACAATATTATTTATTTTTTTATAACTTGTTTGATGTTGTGTTATGTTTTCTTTCTTTTTCTTTTCAATTCTCCTCTGTTCGTAGTTCATTTATTTGGCAAATATTATTACAAAATACTCGAAATATAGAGTCACGCTATATTCGAAATAAGGGTTTGGAAATAGTCCATTATCCTCGTGACGACCGTAACGACACGATAATTAGTAGCAATAGCAGTGACGTGCACAGTACTTACCAATTGAAACGCCAATCGATATCGCACAATCAGGAACTCTGAATCATCCTGCACAAACAAGTAACGACATATGTGATTATTTGCACGAGAACAGTTGCAAAACGTTCTGTTTGTTAGATAATGTAAACGTATAGCACGTACACTTTCACCGCGTTATTTTTGTTGTTTAATTATGTGTAGATTGTTCAATATGATTAAAGAATACCCTTTCATGAAGGTTAAACATTTTCTTTATTATAATATACGCTATTGTAACATTACGATATAATATTTAGTATGTCTAAAATAATTAATACACTATCCAATATTTATTAAAATAATATTGATATTCGTGACTGTGTGGCGTATCTTGAAAATGTATTTATCTAATAAAACTCCCAAAGTTTCTTTTCAAAAAGTTTTACTGCAAAATTTTATATAAGCTTCAAAATGAAACCTAATTACACATTTTTCTCATAGCAGGGATTAATAAACTGAAGTAGTTGAAATTTTTTAGTTATTCGTAATAAAATGATATATTATTCGATTTCTGATTTTGTTGGAAATCTATCACAGTTCTTTTAGAAATGAGAAACGATTGTCACGTGAATACAAATACTGTTTAGTTCAAATACGAGGTATTTTGGAAACTTTGTAGTTTTAAAAATCTCTTATAATAAGAACTGGACTGATTCTTTTACTACTTTAAGGTAATGGACTGCTTTTTTTATTTCAAGAAATATTGAAAGATGTAGAGAACTAAAAAAAATGCGACAAACACTATTCGCAAATGATTGACTTATATACATTTTTATGTTTCTACAATTCATCAAAATTATTGTTAGAATTACATAATTTCAAATGGTAATAACGATCACTCGATAAGATACGACTTTGCACATAAAAGGTGGTCCGAAATATAATTATTGGGCTACAGATTGTATGCATTTAGAATATAAATCCAAAATAGCTGATATAAAATTGTAAGAACCTTAAAAGAATTTAAGATCTTGTTATATTCTTTTCAACTTAGTATCGTTATTTAAAAAGAAAAATTATAAAATTATCTAAGGGTTCTACCTAATTATATTTATTGCTCTTAAAGATATACATAACTTCTGAAACTGAAAAATAATCGACGCTATACATTTTTCTCAACTCCTTCACAAAGGATAAAAAACCACTTAAAAGAAGTTCACTTACATAAATGACAAATGGATAAGTAAAGATATCAACGTTGAATTGCAAATCAGGCAACTCTTCTAAAATTACAAGTTATGCGTGAAGAAGATTGGGAAAAGAAGTTTAAAATGCATAACGTAATTTTCGATGGGCATCGAATTTTTGAAATTTGTCTTGTCTATTGATCAACAAAAAAACATTAGGACTACTTTTTATTCATTACTTACTTCACAAATTGTTTGTAATGGAATATACATATATAATTATAATTATATTATATAATATTGCATTACAATATTCTGATATATAAAAATGTTACATTACATAATATAATGTAATTAATTATATAATTATATATATAAATTATAATATAATTATATGATTTATGTAATATATCCGGATTATTACATATAATATTATTATATAATTTATATTATATTTTCAAAATCTTTGTCAAAGTCAATAACTAAAATAATAATTTATCTCAACAATAAAATAAAAAAAATAAAAGAGAATAAAATAAAATAAGAAAAATAAATAATTGTAAACTTTAGTCTTATTGTTGTATAGAGATAGTTAATTAATTGTCCTTCAAATCATGCTAATATGATCTTGTACTAAATTAAGGAATATAAAAACGTAACTGGAACGTACTGTATCTTACAATAAAAAACAAGGGTCGCTTTTGATGCGCACGACACATGACCAACTCCCAACAGACAACTGTTGTTCATTTGTCTCTTGAAGATAGAAAGTAAGGCCAGCTGACTGGACAAATAAATTCTTTTTTGATACATGTAAGTTATAATTTTACGAAAAACTCTGTTGACCATTATATCAGAACGTTTAAAGTATAAATATAGTAAATTCTCCCTAATTGACCCTCAGCTTTGAAACAAAAATTAACAATTTGGGAAGAGGAGGTACGATTATTCCAACTTTGCGGCTCGTTTTCATAGTTGTTGACAATCGACAACTACGAAAACGAACCGCAATGCTCTAATAATCATCGTATCTCCTCTTCTCAAATTCTTCATTTTTGTGTACAAGCTAAGAGTCAATTAGGAAGAATTGACTGTATTAAGTAATTTGCATGCCCCAGAATTATAGATAGTTCAGTCGTGACAGTCGTTTGAAGTCGTCGGAGTGTACCACACCCCTTGTGTACTCTATGGAATTTTTTATGCGTTGTGTACAATAGAGATTAGAGTGTCATTTTAACAAAGAGTATTTTAACATTATAATTTGACATTATAACATATATTTCATCTGGAAAGTATAAAAGTTACAGAACTAGTATATTTAACATTGATTTTAAGAAATGTTTAATTATCTCCAGGGGTTGAGAATATTTTATAGCAATCTCTATTATCATCCAAATTATAAAAAAGTGTAATAGAGCTTTATATTGGTACTTAAATTTGTTAATTCTTGCATTATTGTTACATAATCATGGACGATATATTATTTTACATGTGGCAAAAGAACCAGAGCATTTGTAATTAAAAATTTTTTTCGAGTATCGTTAACGTTTCTATTATATTTGTTAAATATAAATATATACAATGATTCGAAGCTTTCTCGTCACAACATCAGGCTGCTCTTAATATTGAGGTTTTTTAGTGTTCCAAGAGATTTTTTAATCAATTTTTCTTCTTTAGATTCACTGTTCAACATTTTCCTAAATTAATTTAATTGCGTGTCTACGACTAATTGCTTCTGTTTACGACGATGCTTATCAACAGCCACAATAATTCGACGTTATGTTTTACACTTTAATATATGTACATGTTATAAACTGATAGTGATGAACAGATTTATGATTTATGGCGAACTGATACGGAAATAGTGGAATCGATAGAGCACTCGCGATACAGTACTGTGATCGATGTATACATTGTATACTGCAGGTAGAAATAGTGAGTAAACTACTTCACTGTATACAGTATTCAATGAAATTGTAGTCAATTTCGACTAGCAAATAAATGTGAATCAACTGAATTAACCACTGACACAATTTCTACTGCATTTACATAATGCATAGTTAATCAAAGAAGTAACCGCACACTTTCTGAAATAGAATAACTTTTTAAAAATTGGATTCACACCACTTAAAAAGTTTTGAGGTAATAAAGGAATTATTTTGATAACGGTTGTTGGCTGATATATGTTATCATGTAATCGATGTTCGCAATCTAATCGATATAATGCATGTTTGTAAATATTGCAATGGATGTTTATGTAAAGTTTATGTTTTCGTCGATGTATCGTCGATTGCATGTTCTTATTGGTTCTAATCTCTTTGTTCTAAATTGTATACACTCATTGTTCTATGTCCAATATATATTTATTATACTGCACGAATTCCATTAATTGTTGTACACAGAAATTTTGATGAAATGTACATTTGGTCGAAAACGCGAAGAAAGTAGTAAAGATCGTCTTTTATGATATTTTTACCTATGCCTTCAATAGACGTTTAAAATAACGTTTCGCATAACCATGCCAGTTATTTACATCTATACAGAAAATGTAATATATTAGTATGTGTATAAATATAGAAGTGGAATTCACACACTTTATTTATATTTTAATTAAAATTACGCAAAGTTCTCAAATCGTTCGTTAATAATAAACGCCGCAGTAATGTTATTTATTGATAACTTTATAAAAAATTTTCATAATTCAGCGGTGAAGTGTTGTGCTTCGGAGACCAAGTATAGTTGCCTCGGTCTGCCACACTTATGATCCTAATGGTTATGTAAGATGAGACCTTTTGGTTAATATACAAATAGAAATTATATATTGTATTATATTATATTTATACAATATTTTTATATTATATTTATATCATCATGTTATTATATTATATTTATATCATCATGTTTTTATATTATATTTACAGTAAATTCTTCCTAATTGACGCTCAGCTTGTGCATAATAATGAACAATTTAGGAAGAGGAGGTATGATTATTCCAGTTTTGCGGCTCGTTTTTATAGTTGTTGACAATCGGTAACAATAAAAACGAGTCGCAATCGTATCTAATCTTCCCAAATTGTTCATTTTTTGTGTGCAAGTTGAGCGTCAATTAGGAAGAATTTACTGTATATCATATTTTTATATTATATTTATATCATTATATTTTTATATTATGATTACATTATAATTACATTACATTATATTATATTATATTATATTATATTATATTATATTATATTATATTATATTATATTATATTATATTATATTATATTATATTATATTATATTATATTATATTATATTATATTATATTATATTAACCTTACATTATGCATAGCCTATTAACGAAATGTGTGAAGAATGAGGGGCATAAGATACGCTTAATATAAAACCGAGTCCATTTCCTGATATTGCATGCTGAAATAAATCTAATCTAATTAAACTGCGAATTTTATGCAGTTATGGCTAAATTGGCTATGTGAAATACCAAACAATGAAATTATTAGATGAATTATTAAATGGAGAAATACATTTCCATTTAACTTGTATTTGTTGAATCAAACATCTTTTATTTCACATAAAGATCCTCAGACTTTTTATTGCAGCAATTACTCTCGTTAGCTTCTTACACCTCATAAACCCAAAGAAAGTTTAAATTATTCAGTAGATCGATAAAAATCATTTGGAAACTTGTGAAAAAAGTCATGACACCTGTGCACTTGCGATGTGATAGCCAAAGTGTTAAAGATCGGAAATTGGCAATTTTTAGCACATGACAGACAAACGTGATTTTGCGGTTGTGGATAAATTAGTACGAGAGTCAGCGGTCCGAAACTAAGTTATCGCAGTGAACGTTTGGCAAATACATAGTGCACTAGCATCGTGGCACTTAACTCAATAACTACTGGCGGGTCATGAATCTCAGATGCGATGCAACAGTCAACGGGTCAGCTGAACGCTCACCCCTCTTGGGGCTAGTAGCCCTGCAGACCATTCTATGGGACACTTTCACCCAATAACAGTGGAATAGACGGTAGTTATGAAGCCACTGCCTACAATCGAGGACTTGATTCTGTTTCTATCAGCTATATCGCCGCTCCATTCGAGTACTTGTGTACATTGAGACGACATGTGACAAGAGAGTTGATCGGACAGAGATATTTACGCACGTACACCAACGCGTCGAGCACTTCTCTATTGTGTTCGTCCGATTGCTACGTTTATATCGTTTATATAACTTTTTCGCACAGTTTTTTCGAGCACATCTCTTAAGCTGACAAAAAAATGATTCGAACAAAAGTTTATCGGTTTCCTGTTGGTTCCACGATAAAACATTTTCAAAAATTGTTATTTTTTCAATAAAAGATTCTGGCTACCTTCATATGTGAGGTAATCACGAACGGATCGGATATCAATATCGAAACGTACATATATCAATACAGGTTTTCTGGGGGTTTACAAATTTGCTTAATTGTTTTCTGAAGACACGAAATTTTATATGGAAGACAGAAACAAAGTACAAACTGGAGGATTTAATAACAAATGTAGGAGATGCTACGAGTAAGAAAAACGTAAAAGAACCGAAGCTAAAAGATTAAGGAAGAAGGAAATAAGAAATCTGAAATTTGTTAATGACAATATAGAAAAAACCGAACAACTACGAAGGAGACCATACGATCGTAATATGGATGCAGTGGGGCTGATAGCACATCTAAAGGTTTTCTATGGAAATTTTGCGATAAACAGATTTGATTATCAACTTGATCTAGATTACCCCAAACTACAATAATTAAGAAAAAACAAATCCTTTAAGGTTCGTAATTAACTGACTGCTGACGATAATTACGATTACTATTATGTTATGTTTCTTTCTTAAAAATACATTTTATTATAATATTTTTGTCAATATTACTGATTGTAGTTTATAAATGAATATTTTAGCTGTGATTATAAACAATAAATAAATTCGTTTTCTACTCAGGACCCTAGATGTTTGAAATTACCCCATTTTCCCCTATCAGACGACCATGGAGTAACAAGAATTGAATAACATTAAAATTTGTAGGTGGTGTTGGTATAATAAAAACGATTTTCTTATTTATTAATACTTTTTGCTAAACTCTTGCTTAGGTGTTAACTAACACTAACTCTTGCTTAGGTGTTCGGAATTAAACCATTCTCGCCTATTACTCATATGTGACTATCGCAGACTCATCCTGCTAATACAGTAAATTCTTCCCAATTGACCCTCAGCTTGTACACATAAATGGACAATTTGAGAAGAGAAGATACGATTATCGAGCATTGAGCTCGTTTTTATAGTTACCATTTGTCAACAACTATAAAAATGAGCCGCAATGCTCGAATAATCGTATCTTCTCTTCTCAAATTGTCCATTTTTGTTTCCAAGCTGAAGGTCAATTAGGGAGAATTTACTGTATACTGAAGAAATACAATCTTCTGTCAAGTATTTAAGTTGTGAAATGATGAAGAAATGTAGTCATTTGAAGACGCTTATGCACACCAAATCATGGTTGTACATATTGCAGGGGCACCGAATGTGCTGTGAACCACAAAAGAGATATAAACTAGGTCCAGACGCGATCGCAGAGTATCCTTATGAAAATGAAATTTCTCTGGCAAGCTTTGAAGTTCGTGTCCGCAAATTGGACGACCTTGAAGTACTACTCGGTGACAGCGTTGCCAGTTGTTCGCAGGCAAACGTCTCTATCGCTGAGATGAATGAAAAGGGTAGAAAAACTGTACATTTGGAAATGTACAGCGGAAATGTTTGGGAAAATGAAAAAGGTTACATAATCCAATGTGCAGTATCATAACGTATGTGTTCCAATATGAGATGAGTTTCAGTGAAAAAATAAATTGGAAATATAACGCGCAACGAAATAATATCTCAAATTTCATGAGACTTAGTTAGTGAAAAATTGGAGAAAAACAATGTAAATGATATTTTAAATTGATAAAGTTTAAATATGAATATTTTTCAAAATCTCAATTTACCTTTCCCTGCAGCTGTTCTCCATTGAAATGAGTGAAATTGATTACGGTAGATTTTTACGTAAAATTGGATTATAATGAGTTTTTATTATAAATTTAGGTTATAATAGCTTTTTAATAAAAATGTAAATTAATTGATCTTAAATAGAAGTAATGCCAATTATCATGATTATTTATTATAAATTTGAATTATAATGGATTTTTAATTTTAATAAATTTTTAATAATTGCACACAGCAATTTGCAAGACAGCATTTGAGATTTCATTTATGTGTAAATGAATAATAAATATAAGTGTATAAATTTCAATTTAAATAATGCGTTCTGCTGTATCTAATGTAATTAATTTTGTCGACATCAATATTTATAGTGTCCTTTCGAAAATTTAGGTGATAATTTGAATCTGACAATTACTATGCAACGATATGTATTTTGCATAAATCTAATTTTAACAATATCGCAGCGCTAATGGACAATTTATAACGTTGTGTATTTATGTCGATAAAATTACATTCGAATTGCAAGAAACACCACGATTTCAGTATAATTAAGCAAAACAATTTAATGGCAGGCAAACACACGAAAAAGAAAAAAAGATAAACGTTTCAACGCTCTCGAATCATAAATACATATTTACAGGTTATTTCACGCCTTTTAGATGCATGTTTTAGGATTTTTACAACGATAGATTTGTAGAAATCAAAAATCCTGCATGTGCAATGTATTATATTAAAATGTACTAATCAGTTATATATATATATATTACTAATACTTTAATAAAATACCGTATTAACATACCACGTTACCATATTAACACAATTGCATGAAAATTAGTTAAAATAATGGTAAAAATATAATATATTTCCATGCCTTTATTTAATTATATATATGAAGGATATAGAATTTCTTGTTTTATATTTACTGAGAAAATCTCAAAAAAAATTTATGTATTTTAACACAAGAAATATTTTACTTCATCTTTAACAATTGTAATCGTTCCTTGTGTATTTATATTATCAAATAAAAATGTACCAAATATTTTCAATATAAATATATATATTTGTTATATTGAAAATATTTGGTACATTTTTATTTGATAATATAAATACACAAGAAACGATTATAATTGTTAAAGATGAAGTAAAATGTTGGGATTATGGAATGAAAATGAATATGATTCTAATTTTCTTTTCTTAAAAAGACTTTATTTTATTCCTTTATTGAGAGAAGGTATATGGGCGAAAACGATCGAGCGACCAAACTCTTCTGAGAGTCCGGTAAGAAAAAACGCTTCTTTTATACCCTTCTTGGGTTCGTCTTATCCACCAATCAGAGACGTTTATTTGTCGCGTTTCACATTGTATACGTGACGCTGGGATCCCCAAACAGTCAGGGCACGATGTGTATCTAATGGTACCGGTGATGATGTATCGCGGTATCTATTATATACAGTTTACATCACCGTCGTTGCCCGCTGACGGAACCGACGAAAATGTAAACCGATATCTTAGTATCTTAGTACTAAGTAAACTATAGATTAATTTTTGTTCGAGGCTAAAATTTCCTTTTATTCAACATAAAATATTTCTTGTGTTAAAATACATAAATTTTTTTTGAAATTTTCTCAGTAAATATAAAACAAGAAATTCTATATCCTTCAGCTTCAAACAGAACAATAAATAAACATACTAGCATATATAATAGCATATATTAATTTAAAACCAGATTATTTGATCGCAATAATGGGAAAATGTTCCTAAGTACATAAATATGGGGAGATGAATACAAATTTAGCAATGTATTTTAATTATAATTGGGAATTCATCTTAAAACGCGTGTCGGTAATGAATATAGATTACTGAAATTAATTAATGGCAGGAAGAGCAGCCAGTAAATCTATAATTGCTATGAAAAAGTTATACGAAACTGCATACAAGAATAGCAATTATTATTAATTAAAAAAACTTCGTTCATTCTGATAACTCGTTGTTAATTAAAAGAACGTCCGAAGTTTCTAATGAATATTTTAACATAACGTAATTAGTGATTCCGAGGAGTGCTCCCATAAATTCGACGTTGCACTGTATGCATTTAGATACGCAGTTCAAGTTTTACTGCTGGTAAGTGAATACCATAGTCTCAAAGGTATGATTATTCGTAAAAACATGCGTATGTATATGTATATATGATATGACATATACTCATTCGAATAACAGAGCGTTATTACTTTATCAAGTTTTTTCGAAAAATACGTGTGATTCATGCATATTATTTATTAACAACTGTCTTAACACCATTTACAAGCATGTATAATGTGCCATGATCAGAATTGTAGGTGTATTATATTTCGTTCCGTGAATTTTAATTCAGGTGAGTTAGACAGCATAATGCAAAAGCTGCACTTCGTCCCGAGTAAGGAGATTAAACAACATAGATATTAAAATACTATAATAAAACATCAAAGAAAAGGATGAATATATTTACGAATGCCATTAAATGAATATTAATTATTTCTCCCACTATCATTATGGTTATTATATTGCAATTAACCCTCAAATTGTGATCTTATTTCAGGTACAATTGACCAAATTGATATACAGTGAATTCTCTCAGTGAATTATCCATCAGCTTGTAAACAAAAATGGCCAATTTTGAAAGAAGAAATACGTCAACAACTATAGAAATGAACCGCAAGGCTTGAATAATCGTGTCTTCTCTTCTCAAATTGTCCATTTTTGTTTCCAAGCTGGAGGACAATTGGAGAGATTTTACTGTACATTAAACGATTGTGTTTCGCAGTTTTAAGTAGAAGTTATTTAATATTACTATGTTTTTTTTAGTTAAATATACTATTTTGATAACGAGTCAAAAGGTATGGGATAAACAGAAAAATTCTCTCAACTTTGAATATAAAGTTAAACATGTTAATCGTTAAGTCATTAATATTATTATTCTTGTTCACAGTTTCTGTTTTGTGATCGTTTTTACGTACTATATCGCTCATGATAACATGAATTGGCTACAAGAAATAACAAATCTAAATTATTAAATATGACATTTTAAGATTAAAGCTTGTTCAGTTGATAATACGCACATTTATATACAGTTAGAATTCTAGACAAGATATTTGAGGAAAACACAAGCAATTAATAAGATGTTAAATAGATATAAATTTTTAAGTCAATAAGGTCATAATTTGACGCCTGAGAAACCGATCAGTGTGTAAGTCCATTAATCTTAAAATTGAGATAAATAAGAATTTTGTAAATTAGCTGCAAAAAAATAACAATGCAACTAATAATACAAAGCACAATTTTTGTTATAATTAAATAAAAATCAGTATTTTATTGAATTGTTTTAATGTTTATTTCTCTTATAATCATTTTTGTTTTGTTTATTTATTCCGTGATCAATATAAGTGCTGTTATCTACTGTTTATTTATGAAAAATTTGACTATATTGATTCATCAACCAAAAGATTCCACGATAAAGATGTGTTTGCACTGTATAACTAATTTTTAAAAGAAAGTGTACTTCTGATTATCTTCTGAACCGGTTCATTACCGGTCAGAAGAAAAATATTATAGTTGTAACAAACATGACCTTCGTACCTGAAAAGTGGGATTTATATCACTTTCTGATCATCATACTACGTATAAACGGCCATATATTATTTAATATTTGCCATTACCATTAAAAATAGCTTTGGAAGGATATCAGGTTATTCCACTATGACGATCGGATTAATACGCGGGAACCATCAAACTTGAATACCGCGAATAATACGTCTTGTATCGGGTTCTGGTCTTCGTAACTATCGAAGAAAGGCATTACGATAGATATCGATACTTATCGAAGACCAGGCATTTTTCCTGAATATATTTTTCGATCGCAATAACGGTTGATGCACGTATAGAGTACCGAAAAATGTTCAACACGAATTTTTATTTACGGATTAGATATAAATAACATACAACGTTGTAAATGGGAAAGCACGCGCGTGAAATACTTTTACTATTATTAAAGATGAAAAGAAGTGATACGTATAAAACCTGTTCGTTTTTCATAGGGTATAACATGACTGAAGTAAAGTAAAAAATTGTAGATGGCGCTGGTATAACAAAACATTTTTTAAAATATATACAAGGTGGTCCAAGCAACGTGATCAGCTTAATTTATTCTGTTGCTAGTGGTTCGATTAGAAACTTTTTCAGCTAAAATAATATGGTTTAAGAAGAGTTTTGAGATGATTGTGCAAAATTTTTCATTAACCCTTTCCCTCGGAGTTGTCAAGGTCACCTTCAGTTTTTCATAGATTGACCTAAAATTTTCCTTTATCTATCATTTAGAGTATATTGAGATAAATTCCGCAAGCATTATAGCATATAGTTTTTTCAGAATGTGAACAAAAAACAGAAAAAGACATAGGTTTACATGAAAATACTACAAATTGAGAAGTCTCGAAAAATGTTGGACAATTTTTATCATAAATGAATCCACCATGTATTTAAAAATTTAATAATATGAAAATATCTTATTTAATAAAATTAAAATCACTTTATCAACATTCTTACGTTTCGCTGATCCTAATAAAATTATGAAGATCTAATATATTAGTGTTAAACAATTTTCAAATCTGAGTAAATAATTCCGTCATCCATATATGAGTAACGCGCCAGTTGAAGTGTTAAAGATTGAAACTTCCTCTCTACAAAAACTACTCAAAACTTGATATATTCTTAGCTGTTTTATAGATCAGAAACGAGAAACACGTTCAGTCATGTAAAATCTTCAAGCGTATATACTGTAAAATTATCTGAGCATCTTTCAATCAAAGGTTAATAAAATAATCGTGTACCTATATTCAAGGGATCGTTGAAAAGAGAGGTTTCGATCATCAAATCTTTGTTAACATCAGTCTCGAAACATGTTTTCAAATGTATTTACAGACGTTACAAATTTAATCGGTAACATTTTCAAGAGAGAGAGAGAGAGAGAGAGAGAGAGAGAGAGAGCGAACATATCACTAGTTGCCTACTTGCTGTATTATGCAAAAACATGTAAAAAAAAAATACAAATGAAGAATAGCAAAAGTATAAATTTCAAGCTTTAAAATGAGTCTCAGTTTACTATTGTACGACCCTTTTTTACGAAATCGAAACAGTTAAAACGTCGACAATTTGTCAAAACCACAGTGTACTAATATCTTTTGCAGTCACTGCATGTTGAAATACATTTTCGAAACAATGCGTATAAAAAAAGGGAGTGACGAATTGCCTATGGTATGACATACATTCAGCGTAGTATTGATTACGTATCTACAGCACTGTACTGTCACTATTTCCCTAAGGGGTCGAAAAGTTATGTCCCTTCAACACGTCGTCGAGAGGATTCTAGCTGCAATGTTGAAATTGTCAAGCCCAAGGGTAACGCGACCAATGACAACGTTCCAGGAACTATAACTTCCTGAGCAGTGGCAGATCCGTTGGTTGCACATTTTTCGCTTGTTTCCCCAATCTGTTTATGAAAGTTTTCATGCCAGAGGGATGTTACAAAAGGATTTACCCGATAAAGCTAATAAAGAATTATTTTCCGTATTTCTCGCTGGATTTCTTTCGCGTGTTGTTAAAAACCTATAAATACGGTAAACTGTTTTGTATCGGAATTATTAAACCTTTGCATTCGAGTGGCGACTCCAAGGTTCAGTTGAAAATTGTTACGTCACGTTTCAAAATAATTTGATCAATCAAATATGTTTACATTTAAAGAACTGTTAATAGCGTAACTGTTGCATGAGTTACAAAATTAAATGTCATGTGTATAAAATGCACTAAGCTATATAAAATGGAAATATCGTGGATCAGAAAAACTATTTTAATCCTTGGCACTCGAAGTCATTTCAACAGTAAATCTAAATTAATTTTTCTGATTTATAGCACTTCCATTTTATATGACAAAGTGCATGTTATGCATACGAAACTGAGTCTTGTGATTTATACGACAGTTACACTTTTAACAATTTTTTAAATGTAAACTTTGTTGATATAAAAATTATCTTGGAACGTGATGTAACAATTTTAGTGATGCCTCGGAGTCGCCACTCAAGTACAAAGGGTTAAATTTTGCGTTAATTTGGTTTTGAGCGCAAATGGTTAACAATATAGATGAATTTTTCAGATTTAAAACGTACAGTGGCTTCGAAAGGTATTCGCACTTAGACTTCTCTAATTGTTTATGGCTAATTGTTGATCGTTACATACGCAATGCTGGAGGCATCCTTCATGTACGACATATCGGGTAACATCAAATCTGCTGGTTGGTCGAGGGAAAGCCAGTTGTAGATATACCATTAAATCGAAATAAAATAACAGAACTTTTAACCCTTTATACTCGGATGTCCTCTCTCAGTAGACATGAGAAGACTGTTGATAATTGTGGCACTTTCCAAAGTGGAAACTTTTATTTACATGATTTGTAACAATGCAAATTAACAAATGCTTTTTAACCCCTTTAAGCCGTACCATTTTCTTTACAATTACAGTGATTCAAACTATTTCGATCGCAATAATTTCTTAGAAGGAAAAGGAACTATTTATTGTGTTCAATATTGAAATATTGGTGACAAGGGAATAGAATTTGATTCTTACTAGAACAACATTCATACCTAACAGTTTATTACTAGAAATCTCCACTGCAAGTCTAACTCGTTAAAGTAAGGGGTTAACAAAGCTAGGGGTTAATAAAGCAAGAGGTTAACGCCTTAACTGCCGCGCCATTAACCTAAAAAATTTAATAAAATGAAAATATCATATTTAATAAAATTAAAATTGAATATTTACACTGTATGTCATCAATTACTTCGTCAATATTCTTGCATTTTGCAGATCCTAATAAAATTAGGAAGATATATTAATTAGCGTAAAACAATTTTCAAGTCTGAGTAAATAATTCCGTCACCCACGTATGAATAACGCGGTAGTTAAAGTGTTAAGTAGAGTGCTTATTTCCAATGTTGTATCATTTTACATTTTATTTGAAGCATTAGTTTATTGCTCCACGAATAAATACGTTCGAGTTGTTGCCCGTTGATCTGAGAAAACTCTCCGAGTGCAACGGATTAAAATCGAATAACTTTTTTTCAAACTGGATGGAACGACTTAAATTTTGTGGAGATGTTAGTTCCCTAGACAATGTCTAAAACAATGTTGCGAGAAGTTCAATTAATTGAACTGACAAGGAGAAGAAAATTGGGACTTTTAAGCCTTTTATTTAAAAACAATAAGAATGCGTTTTGTGTGTTTCTTGTAGTAACTTGTAACCGACTGGAAACTAGCTGTTTAAAAAACTCTTTTGTTAGATGATTGGTGTTTGAAAAATCGTGGTAAGTGTTACGTGGAACACCCTATGTTCATTATAATTATTAAAGAATGTTTTGATAACTAAACTCATTTTGTAAAATTATCGAAAAGTACTACTACTATTCGCAAGATGGACATTTTTAAGATTTCAGAAGTAGTGATTCGCAGATCTATTTAAATCCTTGCTTATCCATTTTTTTACATACAATAAATTATTCTATGCTTTTTTACATTGGTATATTTATATATCTGTGTGTGTACATTTGAATTAATTTTTCTAAGAGAAATCAGAGTTATCCTAATTTAAATAATGGAGAGTTAACTGCCAGTAACGGTTTTAGATGAAGTCTCTGAAGAGGCGAGCCAAAATAGATCGAAATGTCAAAGTGTAAAGATCCAATAAAGATCGTTAAACGTAGCAGCTTGTTTAAATATTTATAGATCTTAATCCAATCTTACTATCAATTAGCATGAAACCAAAATAGATAACTACAAATTTCATCCTAAATTGGTATGCTTAAATTTCGTACGGCCAATTTATTGATTATTGAAAAACATTCTAATTTGATAACAATACATTCGAATAGTAACAAAATTAAATAATAAGTACATGGATGCATAGCACTTCATTGTAACTAAATTAATGATATTAAAAAGATATTTCGACGCAGATGCATGAAAATTGCCGCAATTAATTCAAAGAGAATTATAAAAAATGATTCACTGCAATTTTTGTAATTCATTAAAAATATCATAAACAAGATAGTTCAAAACTTTCAAGTTACAAAATTCTTAGAAAATTAAAAATCAATGTAAAATTTTTAAAAAGCATAAACTTTTCTAACATATTAATTTTTGAAATCGATACAAAAAGCATTTTGTAAATCAAATTTAAATTACTTTCTTTTTTCTTTTAACGTTTTAAAAAATTCGAACTTCCAAACATTTCAAAATGTTGCAGGTTAACATTCTGCAAAAACCGACAAGATTTTTTATAACAAAACGCTCGGAATGAAACCTTCCATTAATTTTTCGGGACGTTTGTGGCAGCCGTTCGAAAAACAATTTCCAAGCTGTGCATGGAGAGAGCGTCAAAGTTTCGGTGATTTCAATTTACTCTTTCACTGCTGCACATCAATCCTTTCGCTTCGAGAAATTCCGTTGGCATTTTCCATTGTCTTTTTTTACACATTTGGCCTGTTTGTACGTGGCTGCCGCTCGATTCTCAGTGACGCGTGTGCGTCCACTGTGTGAACTTTTCGCGAACATTTTTGTTTGTCAGCCTTCAACGTTACTTCTATCACGTTTATAACTGTTAACCAATTAGCTGGTGCGATCCCTTTGAAAAGCGTGTATCCAAAATGTGCTGCAAAAATGACGTAATGACGAGTATACCAATTAGTGCGGGTACTCTGTATATATATATATATATATATATATATATATATATATATATATATATATATATATATATATACAGATTTCTCCTTAATAATTATTGATATTCTTTTATTTGTTTCGTAATTTATTTCGTCTTGACCTCAGAATATTCGAAACATCATAAAATTGACGAATAGATTTTTATGTTCACTAAAATTGCAATTTAAACAGCAAACTTTTACGCATGACGAGTATACTCGTCATAACACAAAATATTGCTATTTCTTCATGACGAGTATACTCGTCGCAACACAAACCATTACCATTTCTTCATGACGAGCATACTCGTCGTAACACAAAGTATTTCCATTTTTTTTTTGACGAGTATGCTCGTTAAAAATAGCGAATTAGTTAAGAACAATGCACAAACATCCAATATCAGTCAAAATATCCTTTACAACGTCTATGAAAAGTGAAATATAAATTTCAAATATGTGGTTATCACCTCATGTCCTATACTATTTCCAAGGGTATAACTTCGTTTTCACAAAACAAAACTTTTCAGATTTATACTTTTAAAAATATTTGAATATAGCTAATAAGCAATTGTAAAAAGTAATAATCATTCAAATCAAATATCATTTTGTAAATACAATAAAATACTAGTGGCAATGGAATGGTATCAAATTGTTAAATTATACGAAACTCTCAAAAAATAAATTCCTTTCTATGTTATTGATTAAAATTTTATACCAAAGAATTTGGACAATAATTTTCATCAGTCTGCTGTGTTATTGCAAATGCCAATCAATTCCATAAACAAATTATAGTAAGATTACAGTATACTATAGAATAAACAGTTTGTCTATCTACGTGTGTTATAGTCATCAGAATAATTATCGATGGATTCCTTATTGTATTTTAATTAATCTGTAATTGTGTGTAGCGAGGAGAACTAATTGAATTCAAATCTATAAAGACAATTGATCAACAAAATTGTAATATTAATCACTACCATCAAAATGCTATTTAAGGCAAAAATTCGCCGTTTCAATATTGTACTTCTCACACATACTACAATATTCGGAACGTCGATATTTAATTAACAATAAGTATCAAGCGTTAGAGATTGAACATCCAATTTGGTTTCTCCCTACGCAATTGTGTACATACCCTATGTTAGCATGCTGACCCAACCCCTGTTGATCCCATAAACAGCATGGTCTAAATTTGAATCTTCGCCGGCTAGTGGGGATTTAATTAATTATGGCAAAGCTTAATGAGGGTTGAAGTATGCACAGTAAACTCGCCTGACTTACGATATGTTATGTTTAGACTGTCCATTTTCAAGTTTAAACTGAACGAGATTTGTTCAAACAAAGAAATGAATTGTCTTATTGGAATGATGACGTAAAACGAGCGAACGCAGTAATTACAACAATAACATACAATACTTTAAGCATGCATACAATAGCTTTACGTACAGTTTTACTTTTAGGCAAAACAAAGAACACAAACATATTTTCAATTAACGTATTTTTATCGATCTCTTTCGACAATCTGTAATGTTCATGTAAAATGTAATTTGGTATTGTTACTGTACTGAAGTTTTAAAAAATGACATGATATAACTTAAATTGAAATAAATGAAATAAATGAAATAAATGTCACGATGACTGCCAGGTTTTTATCTAAAAAGTGAATCTGCAAAAATCGGACTAATTAAATTCAGTGGTTTTAAAAATATTGTCATCAGAATTTTTGTGAAAATATGATTTACACAGAATAAAAACTACGATGCGTTCTCCAAACGATACACTTTCAATATTTATATACAGTAATTTTTCCCTAATTCGCGCTCAGGTTGCGCACAAAAATGGATAATTTGAGAAGAGAAGATACAATTATTCGAGTCTTGCAGCTCGTTTTTATAGTTACCGATTGTCAACAACTATAAAAAGAAGAGCAAGGCTCGAATAATCATATCTCCTCTTCCCAAATTGTCCATTTTTGTGCGCAATCTGAGCGCGAATTAGGGAGAAATTACTGTACCTTGTCAATTTTACTCGGATTAACTTTAAACTTTCAAACACAATATCATTAAAACAAATCTTCGAAGTCCAAAGTCTTTTAAGCATAATCCATTAGCACGATCACTTTCAAACAACAGCCTCGGAATCTCTAACAAAATTGAAGTAATTTCATTTACGTCAAGAATAATTAGAATTTTGCAAATCTTTTTTAAGTGCAAGAAAACGCACAAATTAGCAAAGTCTAATAGCATTTTTATTTTATTTTTGTAATTCTATTTCTACAATTAATCCTTACAAGTGTCCTTAGAATTAAAATCTTGTAGCTAATGAAGGAAACTTTTATTTAATTGTAACTTTTGTAACAAAATCTGAGAATTTGCATAAAGATCCATAGTCCAGTAATAATTAATCAGAACCTACCAGTTCTAATGAATTTCTGTTAGTGAAGTTTTTATTGAAAAAAAGCATCGTGATAAAAATTAATCTGCAGAGCTTAACGAAGGATCGTGTTCTCCCATTTTCTTGAAATTCGCACATGCAGGGTGGTTCATCAAGATCTTGTTACCTAAATTACTCAAAAATCGTATATTCTATGGAGAAAAGATTCAAACAAAGTTGCAGGGTATGGAATGGAACATGCGCTGATATAATTAATTTTTGTCTATATTGGCCGTTTATCGAGATTTGGAGGCTATTTTGAATTATTTAATCGTAATATATACAATCCGATTCTACTACCGAAAAAGATATGTATAGCTAAATAAAAAACAATAAAACGGCAATATGGGTACAAAATCAAATACTTACCAACACATCGATTGACTATGTTCAATGTAGAAAATGCCTATTGTGATCTACATTTTCAGCATCTTCTACGTTGAACATAAGTTAATCAATATCTCTGTTGGATTTTGGACCCATATTGTCTCACAGTTTTTTACTTTTAGTTTTACATACTCTTTTCAGTACTAAAATCAAATTTTATTCATTGCGATTGAAAAATACAAAGTGACCTTGAAATCTCGATAAAGTAGCAGTATGGAAAATGAACTAATTATATCAGCGTATACCTCACTCCATACTCAACAACTTTTGTTTGAAACATTTTTCCATAGAAAAATCGATTTTCGAATAATTGAAGTGACAGGGATTGGTGGGCCACCCTGTATAACCGACGAGGCAGCTTAAAGTAGCTACTATGGCTAGCCAATCAGAATCTCGATAACGCGATTTCGAGTTCCGCTCGTCCAATTCCCTTTTCTCCGAAAATTCAATCAGTACTCTACAAATTGCATAAAACAGTCAACATTTCAAATTTTTATCGTTGCAGGTAAGTTCATCTGTAGAAATTCCTTGGAACGGAATAGAACTCCGGACACAATTAGTTATTAAAAGGATAAACCGTTTCGAAACGTCTAATTATAGGTGAAATCTGCGAATTTTGTGTTGCGAGTAATTATTAAATGTCAGATTCCAATTTTAAAAGATACATCGAAGTGAATCACTCAGTTTTATACCTAATTTTTTAAAGTCAAAAATTATATAATGACAGAGTTATTGAATAATTTATGAAAATCTTTATGAACATTATTATCAAAAATTTTATTGACTTACAGATTGAAATGTATTATCTGAAATCTAAAGCATACTGTGTGTATTTTGAACATTATTAATTGATATGTAACAATTTGAAGTAGTAAAATCTATTTCTATCAAAACAGGTGAAATTAAAATGTTTATAAATAGATGTTAAATAATTGAGGTATTGAAATGATTCGTCGCTGCATTTTAACATTTGAATCTTGTATGTAATTTCAAAGATTTTGTGTCGGTTCATTCATATAATGTATTCTCAAAAAAGCAAGGAAGAAAATTAAGACTTTTTGTTAGTACGGAATGAAAAATGTTTTGTTATACAAATAGTTATAAAAATAGTTCAGAAAATTATATATTATATATAATACTAGTAAAAATAATCCACCTTTTCTATACATATAATGTGTTCTTATTTTTATTTGTTTCCTCATTTCTAAAAAGTAGTTCTGGAAATTTTAAGACAATGAACGTTATTTAATAACTAAAAGACTAACTTGAAACTGTCAATTAATACTTATCAAATATGCGTGTGAAATACCAAAGATTCGTTGTATAAGTCGCATGAAGTCTTGTCTAAAGGTCTAAACGAAAATTAATCTGTCAATTTATAATAAACTAACCAGTTATAAAATTACGATAATGTAAATAGAGCACTATTAATTTGCAGTAGTTCTATATTATGCGGTATTTAAATAAAATTTTTTCTGTAATATTTACATTCTTCTGAAGATTTGGAAATTATTGCAAGGCAAACCAAAATATTCGGAAGATATTTAGAAGAAATAAGACTAAAAGTTGCACCCAGATGGTGGTAATTTTCGTAATCGAAAATTATTATCGAAAAAATGTTCACGAAATTGAATCATTTTCTAAATTGCTGCGCAGACGAATAACTAAAAATGCACCGAGAAGTGGACGGAAAGGTTCAACAAAAACTTTAAGGAGGCACTAAAAACCTGAACTGAAGTTGATGAATGGTTTGAATTCATTTGCGTGGGAAATGCAGCGAACAATGTCTCACGACATTCGCTTCGTGAAAAATGGATTTACGAAAAGTGCTATACTATAAACTCGGTTCCCCGTGAATTGGCAGGAAATGTGCACAGAGGAGCGAGCAAGCCAGGGCTGAAACGTAATGTCCAGAGCCCTACATAGTAGAATCGAAGCTCACAGGAGGGCCCTTTTCAGGGACCGCTAGAAAGTATCGCTCAGCATAGACGGTCGACAGTCAATTAACTTGCGACCGTAGCGTTGATGACGTGAACGCTTTGTTTAGATTCTCAGCCAATTCTCGGAGAACCAAGTATTGACGAATCTTCTTTGATCAAACTTTCCATATAATTAGTATTTGTTATTTCCATACTGTGATAATATTTTCATATAATATCGCGATTTTTAGACAGTGGATCTTCACACAATTTCTCATTTTTCAGAATTGTTTTATGAAAATCCAAAGGAGACAACAATTTCTTACGTCAGTTGGAAAGTTTCTTGCAGTGAATGTAGAATAATAATACAATTAATTTGTGTTAATATGAACGCTTACTTGCATTTTACACACATGAATATACCATAAATGCATAAATTTAATTTTAGAAATTCTTAATACAATTTGGTAGATATAATTATCACACATGAAATATATATATTGAAACATGGAGTAATTCTATACCTATTTTCTAAGCTAACAATAACTAGAATAATAGGACAATTATGGCAAGAAAAATTTAAATAAAAATGTAACTATTATTGTTTATTATCAATTTATGAAAGTGGTCAACGAAAAAGTTTAACAATTACTATCTTATTACAGGATTATCATATAAAGTTACGTAACAATTAATGTGATTACTATTGCCTTCCTTCAAATTTCTAATTTACTAATTAATTTATTCTACATGAATGAATGAATAAATTAACTTTTACTTTTTGTTGCACATTATTCTAAATGAATAAACTAATTTATAGTAAATTAATGTATGCAATTAATTTATAATAAATTAATGTATGCAATTTATTTACTTATTTATTTATGGAATTAATTAATTTGTTTGTTTATGAAATTTATTTATTTATTTATTTATTTATTTACTAATCTACGAAAAGTCTTATTTCAACGAAAGTACAACCAAAAGTTGTAGAAAATCATTCTGTAAAGTACAGTCAAAAGTCATTCACTGGAAAAGTAAATAGGTGTGCAGCAGTATTATGTATTCTATATTCATGTATTATACAAGTTCTATATTCATGTATTATGCAAATTTAGGAGAGATAATTCAGCGAATAGCGGTATCTGTTTCAAAGTGAGCACGAGAGTAAGCATGTTAATAATATTGGGGTAGGTTGGATGTGTATACGGATTCCACGATTGAATCCATTAGCATTATTTGGATCATCGCGCGATACAGATGGTACGCAAACTTCATCTTCCACGGCTCTATATCAAACTATATCTGCCCTTAATACTTGTTATTAGCAATAGGAAATATTGATACCAAACCTATTTGCATGTAAATTGCGATTCACGCGAGGAACTGTTGTTTTTATTGCGGAAAACAGAAACCAATTTCGTAACAGGTTGCTTCCGGTAATAACGGAAGAAAACTCGAGTTTTCGAACAATTAAATATAGAATATAGTAATACCAGTAATTCGTCCAAAGCTAATTTTTCATGGAAGATGAAAATGAATCAAATTAAGGCCATTATAGAAAGCGACGGAAACGCTTATTCGCAATTCTAACAGTTAAAAGTATGCACCTGCATTTTGAAAAATTGTGTACTATAAAAAAGAAATAATTATCGAATTTTCTTGAAAACAAATTATTTAAAATAGAAGGTTACAAAATGAAATTATGTTTTCCTCCAATCCAATACTCAATCTTCATTGTACTACTATTAAGTGTATATACATATAATTCTAGTGTATGTAAATCATTTTGTTAACAATTACAATAGACAACGTCTATCTACATTATTTTTCCATTAGAAATAGATCTTTTTCATTGCTATAATATTCATACAAAAATTTCTGGAATTTTAGATTATTTAATAAACGTTCGTGGAAATTTTATTACTTTTGAAATTTTAATTCCATATTTAGATCATTTTGTGTCATTATATTATCGACGTAAATCTATTATTTAAATGTTATAAATAGCATGTGCTGTCGTGCATATATTAAAGGAACGAAGAATAAAAAAATTTACATTTTCTGCGAAGATACAGGATAATAATATTGTTATAAAAATATGATAATATTTTTCTTAATGATTGTCTCTTTTTATATTGTTATTTTGTATTGTACAGAGAATGGGCGCACTTCGTTCTATATTAACGTTACTCAATATTAAGTAACTCTTTATTGGTCTTCTTATATTAATTAGCGTATTTATAAAAATAATTAAAACTTGATAACAATAATCGTACAATATTGTTAATAAATAAGGAGATTCATAAGCTCGAAACATAGTTATTAATGACACATTGATAGCAGACTGGGAAATATCTTTATATTTCTAACAATTTCTCATAATGATTTCTTTAATATTAATGCAAACAATTTTTGTTTATATTAATAACTCGTTAACAAAAATGCAAAGAACATTTTCGACAAACTTACATTTTTAGAACACCCTGTAGGACAAAAATTTCTACGACTGAGCTAAAGTTAAAGCAAGGGTCGAATCGATGCTTTCAACGAGAGTTAAACTTGCAACGACAGAATTATAAATAATTGCAAACAAATGTACCTCATCGATTGCATTATATAACTGTAGCAAGAACAATGTCTTAAGAAATACGTGCAATGGATTGCACCAGTATGCACTACCGCCATTAATACCAATATTGTGACATCAAATTACGTAGTTCCATCGCAGTTACGAAAACAGGAATATTGTGCACAATTTAGCAGAGAAGATTAACAAAGGTGATTACATATTATATCGTGTCACATCGATCTCGAACACGAACCCATGGATTTCTCCACGCAAAGACCCGAGAGAGAGAGAGAGAGAGAGAGAGAGAGAGAGAGAGAGAGGCAGCATACGAAACGTTACGTAAATGTATTATTATAGTCAGCTGCATATTGTTGGTCATTAAGGATTTAGCTATTCGAATAATAATGACGTCATAAGAACAGCAAAATTATGGAATAGTTTTCGACAAGTACGTACGTTATGACAGAACCTTGACATAATTACTGAAGCATCAGTTGATAACATCGTAATATTGAAAGATTGTAATTTTTCGAAACTAGCATACAAAATTAGTAATTAGTAGTAATTATATAGTATTTCATTTTAATATATGGGAAGACTTACATTTTAATTCATCTTTTAATTTACTTTTAATTAGCTTTTAATTTTCTTTTAATTTACTTTTAATTGACTTTTAATTTACTTTTAATTGACTTTTAGTTTACCATAAATTTCCCTTTAATTTAATTTTATTATGTAAAAAGATTTATTATTTAATTTGCATTCAAATTTATTTTATTACGTAAAAAGATTTACTTCGTAATTTATTTTGAATTTAACTCTGTTCTTATAAGTTTTGCTTTCCTGCTTATTTTTCCAGTTTCTATAGAATCTATTCCAAACTAAATTTGTTTATAACTGTTGCTGTATATTATGTGCTCGATAGTTTTAAAGAATAAACGAAATTATAAGAACGAAATTATATATATTTATTTTTAGAGCTATATAGAATGACAAACTTCATTCTGCTGACTTCAACTGAATTTACCATATGGACAATATTTATTCCATTCCTTAGGAAAAGGGTTTCATTGAATGAATTTTATTATGTATTCAAATCGTTATTATTGCAAAACTAGTTTAGCATCTGGTGAACTTCCCTTGTTAGTGCGTTGAATGAGTGATACAAAAAAAATATTTTCACAGTTGTACCAAGAATGAAGATGTCTTACTTAAGTATTAAACAGCTTAGATTCTGAATAGTATAGTTGTAAATAAACATTTAACAAGGAACACTGCAGATTGTGTAGCATAAAGTTTATTAGCATATGTGTGTGGTAATTAAAAAACTAGCTTTCGGTAAAACGTATGTGATTTTTATGATTTTAGCTTATGAAACTTTGAAAGTACTGTAAAAACTATAATCTAAACATTGTGTCAGTAAATATAATGAAATTATTGCGTTATATGTGATATTCTTATTAAAAGAAATACTTAATAATACTTCTGAAACTATAATAATTTCAGAAGAAACCTATAATTTCAAAATTATATAAGTAAGTGTAATGAATTTATTTCGTTATTTGCGATGCTTTCATTTTAAAAGCGTAAACTATAATTTCAGAAGAAAACTGTATTTTCAAAATTGTGTCCGCAATTATAATGAAATCATTTCGTCACTCATTAGGTTCTCCTTAAAAATTTAATTATTTTTACTCTTTTCTGGAATCCGGAAATCCTTTTGCTATATCTCTCTGAAATCAAATTGTGAGATAAAATAAAACCATGGAAAGTATGAAAATTAATTATAATCGTGCATCTGAATGTTTATAGGCGACACTGTAATTAGTGGGTATAAGTAACGTTAAGGGATTGGAAATAATATTTGAAAAATAATCGCCAAAAATCGATTCATTAGAATGGTCTTCGACTTCACTGAGTTTATCCGCTATTTTGTGAACGGACATGGAATCGGCATATCAGTAACACGCTATGACGAGTGCAATTACGAACGTAGGACACGTCAAACCGTGTCAAATTTCCAACACGCTCAACGTACGTCAATCGGTCGTATTATGAACGTCTGTCACAGAACATTCAACGTTTGAAACCATTTTTTAGCTGTTAAAAGTTAGCATAATTCTTTCTTAATAGTTTTATTTCTTTTTATTTACTTCATTATTCTTTACGATTTATCCGTTGAGAAGACATTTGGTAAATAGAATTATGTTATTCTCAGTAAAAAACATCAGGGAAATCATCGTGTCATTGAAATATGAGGTCTTCGGAATGTTCCTTTGCAATCTTCCTGGTATGATAGCATCGTATGCAGTAAATTCTCCCTAGGATGCCAAATTTTGGGTTGCTGTGAATTTTCCTGTGCTAGTCCTAAGTCTACGTGATTTATTGCTACGATCTAAGGTTCGACAGAATCGGTGACGCGTGTAATGCGGCACGCGACACAGCTCCTTTGACTTGAATTCCTAGAAGACAACATAAAATGGTTTGTTTCGATGTAAGTCAAACCGCGGAGCCTTCGAATTGTGGTATGTGACCGAACTGCCTTCGAATCGTGGCATGTCGCCTCCGAATTTCCATCGAACTTAGGTCCGAATAGCATAACTCCACTGATATTTTCTTTCGAACGACATACACAGCTTCTTTGATGTTGCCTTTAATATATTTCTAATAATAGATATTTAATATTTAATAATAAATATTTTTCTAATAATATAATTACAATTTGTGTAATGAAATAAAATAAATTTCTTGCTATGTATACTGAATAAATATGGTCTGCAGTATGTCGTGTTTGGTCTCATTTTAATTGGAAGAATCTAACCGATATATTAAAGAAATTTTCATGTATATAAAAAATTAGAAATGAAACCGTTAAGTCATCGTTTTTATTCTAACATTACCATGTATTCATATTAATGTACACCGGCATACTGGCCGCTGCCTTATTTTGTTGACTGCCCTGAGTTTCGTTCTCTCTGTCTCTCTTTTTTTCTCCGCCTCCCCTTCACTAACTTCCCCGCCATATCCCACTCCCACTCTCTCCCCCTTTCTCTTTCCCCCTCTCATCTACATTCCCCCCATGCATCACGCTTCCCCCTCTCCCTCTTCGTCTCCCACCCCAACCACCCACCATCTCCCTCTCCCTTTCCCTCTCCCTCTCCCTCTCGCTCCTTCTCCCAATTTCCCTCTCCCTCTCCCTCTCTCTCCCTCACTCTCCTTCTCTCTCACGAGACGTCAGCAACTGTAAAAACGAGTCGCAAAGCTCGAAGAATCGTGTTTGAGTGTCCGCCGATTACCGTTTTCAATTCCCAGCACCGGGCTTTCTAGGAACAATTTACTGTAATTGGTTTGCTAATTCGTTGGGATGATTGGTTAGTATCAATTTATAGTTGTTGTACTGTCTCCTCAATAGTAGAATGATCTAGCGGTCGTCATATATATATATTTAAATATCAGTGTTATGAAATTGAAGTTATACAAGTGTTTTATATATATATAACATATTTTTTATGTATGTGTTTTTATCGATCACACACACTGGATGCAGTTTTTTTCGGCAAGTTGTTCTAGAATTATTCTAAAATGTGCGAAATTTATGAATATGTTTCACGAGCATTTTATCCTAAATCACAGGAGAAGTATATAAGACACAGTATATAAGATGTATACACGTCGTCCACAGTGATGGTGAAGTCTTTTTACTTATCGCAAAAAAAAGAAAAAGAAAATAGTTGATATTAGAATTTTTATAGGCCACAATTCTAGTGTGGGGGATAGAAAATCATTTTTCGTGACAAATAAATTTTTCCATAGCTCGTTAATGAAGGTTAACACATCTTTTATACGCACGCCCATTTATAATACGTTGACTCGACAATAATGGTAGTATCATAAGCTATAGGATGCCACGTTGAAAGTACCTGGCCTCATTGGATCTAGCCTCCCCGTGGACTTCCTACGTTATTGCGTAACGAGTCTTCTGATAGTGGATTTCACACCCACATATTGCACGGTGGGCGGTAGTTCTAACCTTACGAAATGACCATTCATAAAAGGTGCCATGGAAAACGATCCGCCAGGCACGACGGCAGCTCTTTTGATTAGTTTGGCAGTTACGGTTGCTCCCCTTGTGACAACTTTAAAAAATTATTACAGTTTACATTTCTTTAACAATAGAACATCCTCAACGCTGTTATGTATAATTGCCGCATAAGTTATTAGGTGTTATCAGGTGCGTTTAATAAATAAGGTTCATTTTGCAATTAAAATTTGGAAAGAAACTATAGATTACTATTAATATTAGAAATATACATTTAAATAACAAGCTCAAATTATTTAACACTAGGGGTATCAAGCCCTAAACACATCTAATGTATAGTGACTTATAATAATAATATGATTGAATTTGCACAAATTTAATACAATTTCTATAATATTTATGGCTCTCAGGGAAAACGCCGCATGTCACAATTTCAACAAATTTCAGTTATTGCATTAATTGTGCTGTAGCATATAGGATTTATGTATTCATCAAAAAAACATCGTGAAAACAAATTGTACAAACTCAAAAAGACTATGCAATTTGAAACACTACTAATATAAAGTACAAAGCATTTGTGATCAGAATGTGCATTATTTAAATTTTCATTACAGGCTCAGATAAAAAAAAAAGTTAAAAAATAAGAGTTTCCCATTTTCTTTTGTCATTCTAAGCAATAGTAAATTTGAAAAAAAAGCATTCTACTTGTGGTCTAATAAACCGGTCCCTATATCATCTAAAAAAAAATTCAAGTCGTTTAGTCTAGTTCTAAAAAAGTTATTACTTTTTAAAAAGTAATTTAATCGAATATTAATCAGAGTCGCTGTATATACTTTAGAAGAGAAGTTTATTAAACAATTTCTCATAGACTCGTTTCCATAACTTCAATAACTGTGGACGAAAAAACAAAAAATCAATCTTCCTAATTGGTTTGGTAGTTGTAGTGTTAAAGTTAAAAATTTAAGGATTATTGTAGACAACGAAGAGAATGAATAAAGCAATACAAAAATATACTTCAACCGAATTAAAGACGAATAGCATATTAAGGGAAAACGTTTTGTCGTTCTTGTCTTTAATTTTTCACATTTTTGT
The DNA here is from genome assembly GCF_051020955.1 of Megalopta genalis. Lineage (NCBI taxonomy): Eukaryota > Metazoa > Arthropoda > Insecta > Hymenoptera > Halictidae > Megalopta > Megalopta genalis. Next base: position 43,187,766 of record NC_135013.1, on the reverse strand, counting down.
GTCACATTTTATGAATTTGTTCCAGCGGTTGATCGAGAAATTTGGTTGCAAGAAATTAATTAGAAAGTTTAAGAAAAATTCAGATTTCTTAAAGATGCTTAAGTGTCATACATTTTAACTTCTTTTTATCCCAAGTGTATTAACGCTTTGCGCTTGAAGATATTTTAACTCCAAAACTGCAGACATTTCTTCCGAGCAACTAATATTCATCCTCCATTTTTATTCTTTTCCAGCACGTTGAATTGAACACTTACACATGTTATACATGAACTTTTAGCAATTTACAATACATACAAATGGTTAAACAGGTACAGTGGGGATAAAAATATTCTTTTAAAACACAATGATTTTTTAAAAACTAGACGAGATAATTTGAATTTTTTGACAATATTAGAAGCATTAGTTTACTGGACAATGACTGAAATATTTTTAATAACTTTTTATTTGTGCCTGTAACCAAAATTTGAGAAATATGTTTTCTAGATCTCGGTAACTTATATCACATACTGAAAATTTTCTTGAAATCGGTTAACGTAAAGTCAAGCTACAGATGTTGAAAGATGTCAACATCTCCAGGTTTTCACAATTATTGATTGAAAGTTGCGAAAAACTGCGATGTTCGTTATGTTTAATTGTTTTTAACTCATGACAATATCAATCAATTTCGATGAAATTTTCAACATGCATCTATGTTACCGAGATCTACAAAACGCATTTTTTAAAATTTTACTATAGTCTCATATAGTAAAGTTGAAAAAACATTATTTGTTTAATTTTTTTAACATCCCAATCTATTGCAATATAAAAAGATGTTTGTTTACCCATTCTCTAGCAAACTGATCGGACTAATATCTCAAAAAAATTCAAGTGATTTGGATCAATTTTCAAAAAGCTATTCCGTTTTAGAATGTGTACGAGTACTTTTGTCCCTCACTGTACGTAAATTTTACTTTACACAATACACAAAACAGTGAGAAATGTTTTCGTTACAACTTGTCGCAGTCTTTCCTTTTGTTCGATATCATCAAGTCGCACACTCTGCTTCGCAACTTGATGCATTTCATCAGAATTGAGAGAGTACAGTAATTGTGCCATCCTCGAGACAGTGAAAGAATTCGAAAACAAAGTTACAAGTTAAATTAACGAAGGTGCTATTGTTAAGTGAAGTTATCCTGGTGCATGAATGCTTTTGCACACTTAGCTTTTGTAAGTATCGCGGGGGTTCTTGCTGGGAGAATCTGTACTCATCCCCACTGATTTGCGTCGTTTGCACGCGGTGAGCGATGAATTCGCATCTCAGCAAACCTCTACACCAAGAGGTAGACGGAGATGACAGCAGCGAAGGGTTCTCAAATGTAAAGCATGCAGCACACTTTTCCTTAAGATGTTGAAAATATGATAAAACCATCTGGTGGTAGAAAAGGATTTGTTCTCCAAATCTGAATAGTGGCACCGGTCACTGTAGGGTGACCAAATGCCGTGCCTTTAGTTCGTTTTCGAGTATAATTAACTTTATATTTATCGCATAAGACGTTACATTTTTTATTATTTATTTTGTTTATTTTTCAATACTTGTTAGAAACAGGATGGTCCCCGTGTTGTTATTTTGGCTTTAAAAAATCCTTTATTATTAGAGCAGAATGGAACAAAAACAGAAATACGTTGACAAATATACATTTTTACTTCTACGTTTATGACCTTGAGTGAGTTGACCTTTCAGAATGGTGACAACCGTCGAAATACAACAGTCGTTAGAATGATTGAATCCATTTTTTATTGTTGATGAACAAAATATTTATTCTTGTTACAGACAAATTTTTATTTGTATATTTTAGAAATTCTATTCTAATGAAAACTTCAATTTTCAAAAACATTTTTTTCAAAAAGTTCTACGGGACTTTGTATTAGATTGGCCAAGAAGTTCGCGCGTGTGGTTCTTTCGTGGATGAAAGAAAAGACGAAAATTGTCAGAAACCGCGTGAAATTTTTGGCTAACCTAATATTACAAACGTAAAAGTTCATACTTGAAAAAAATGACCTTCAGACAAAAAATAACATGAATTATGATATTCTTAGCTGTGAACTGAACAAAGCTGTCCTGACACATTTTTTTGTATCGACAAATATAACAAAGATATTTTAATGTGCAGGTTAAAATAAACACCTTATATATGAATGTAGCCTAACTTTATTACTATAAAACGTTGATCAGTCGATAACCTTAACATAACTTTGACATAACCATATCAGCTATTAGCAATGTACATTATGCAAAAGAAATTTTTTCATTTAAGGAATCCAATATGGTCGATTGTATTAAAAATTATCAATCAACTTGACAATGTAAAAATAGAGTATTGTTTGGTATTGGATCGTGTTGTATTTATTATCAGGCTTATGGAAGAAGGCACAAACTGATCAGTGCTTCCACTGATATAACTCGCTGAAGAAAAAGAACGAACGAAGGACAAAACCTTCTCATCACAATCGCAAAGGATCTGAAGTCAGGAAAGCTGTGCTACGCAATGAAGCGTAGACAAACTTTGATTGTGCAACTGGCACAATCCGTATTCAATCTTTGAAGGAAATTGAATTGGTTTCGACTCCCCATGATCAATATTACGAACAGTAAAATTAGGATAGCAGTTTGTTGGGAGGTCTAAAAACAATCATCCTGCGATGATTTCGGATCTGTACGTCCGTGAAACGAATATGTGAATCAAAAATCAGCGATATCTATAAAAAAAATAATTCAACTATCACGGAAGAGTCAAACCATCAAGATAGCATTTTGAAAAGATTGTCGCATAATAACGAGGTGATAGTATTATTTACTTTCGTGAGCAAGAAACTTTTTCATTAGTTATAGTTAATAATAGTCATAGTTACGTAGCTGAATATATCGAGTACAAATAAGTATAATGTCATTATTAGAATTATGAGTATCATTACTATAGTGTTACTATTATTATTAGTATTATTACTAGTATTACTAATAATACTAACAGTTATTATTAATAATTATTATTATTACTCTTGATTTAGTAGAACCTATTAGGAGAGCAGCAATGTTGAAATCTGCTTAAAAAATCTGCTTCAATAAACATGCATTAAAATAGCCTCAACTATGAAATGTTTAAACATCATAAAAATATTATATTAAATTACATATTATTATTAATAATATTAAGTATTAAATTAAAAATATTATTAATAACAATACTAATCAGTATTAGTATTAGTATGATATTATTAATATTATTACAATATTCAAAATAGATTTGTTCAGCAGATTTCAACACCGTTGCATTTCTAACAAAATTGTACTTTAGATAAATATTTGAGAGATAAATATTTGATAATTAGAAGATTGCGGATTTTTATGCAAAATATAAATGGTTTGTACTGATTAGAAAATACGGAAGCTACGTACGTTCTGATTTCGTTCTTTAATCATTTTAATGATTTTTAAATAACGCAACTACATTTTTAATATCTTTCACTGTTTTGTGGATAAATGCATAAAATCAGCAATCTTGTAATAAGGTTTAGTCGTAAGAAAAACTAACTCCTTTAATCACCACATCAAGAACTCAGATAGGTCGATTCGGGATGTTCGAACAATTTTTTCTTCTAATTTCACTTTTCATTAACACTTTAATCACATCAACACCCGTAACCTTGACATAAAACTGTAATCACATCAACGCTCGTAGTTGTGAAGCTCTACATCCCACTTTCGTACATGCAAAGCACAATATTTTGTCCAAACTAGCGCTCTAAAACTGTTATACTACTCCCTGGTTAGGCCAATAATGGAATATGGCTCCGTAGTGTAGTCTCCACATTTGTTCACCTTAATCTCATCGTTGGAAATGGTGCAACGTAGATTTATACGGCCGCTACCTGTCGTGAGAATACCACTATCCCATACATATGCAATAACTACAATCAAAAGCTTCAGCCTTAGTATTCGAAAACCTTGGTTTTTTTATTATTAATTCTATTTCTGGCATCTAACAAAACTCACCTCAGTCATACAATTTTTGAAACGTTATTTCCCTTTTACGCTTTGTCCGTCGCGGCAAGACCACGGAAGATTGCATAATATTAAAGTATTGCTTTCGGTCAAGAAATTGAAAAATCAAGTTGTGAATGGCATAAACTATTTCTTCGACATTCTTACGTTTCTCGGAACCCAATAAAATAAGAAAGATATAATACTACCCCTGGCAAAAAGTATTCGAATACCTTTTTAAAAGTAACTACTTCTTTAGAACTCGTCTAAATGACTTGAACGACTAGTCTACTAGAGAGGCAATGACTGGAATACTTTTTTTTAAATTGTACTATTACTGGAAATGACAGAAATCTACAAGACACATTTTTTAAATTTTTGTTCTAGGTTCGGATAAAAAATAAGAACTTTTTATTTTTTTGTCATTCCAAGTAATAGCAAAATAAAAAAACATATTTTAGTCATTGTATAGTAATCTAAGTACCTCTAACATTAAAAAAAAGTCAAATCATGTGGTCCAGTTTTAAAGTAGTTATTGCGTTTTAAAAGGTGTTCGAATACTTTTTGTCAAGGATTGTACATCAGCATAAGTTTGTACATCATTCAAGTTTTTTAATTTATTTATAGACTTCTAATTTCTTAAACATCGAGAAATAATTCGAAAGCGTAGAAAAATATTTTCAAACCTGAAAAAATAATTCCGTTAACCAAATGTGGATAACGCTGCAGTCAGTGTGTTAAAGATGATAAGACTTTTTAGAAAGTCTGCCGATAAATGTGTGGTGAATATCGGAGAAGTTCAAATTTACGAATTTGGATTTGTTGCAGCCTCTAGTTTGAACCGTCAGAGTGACCTAAGCGAAATGGTTTCCTGCGAAGGATCGAATCGACGATCGCGGGAACGTTTTCTGACGAACAGTTATGTCTCTATCACATACCGCAGACCTTATCTAGCATCTTCTTTCTCCGTCTCAGCAAAGAACGCGTTCAGTGCAGTGGAAGAGAGGGTGGCAAGTTTCTCCGCACACTTTGACCTACTCTTGCCAAAGAAAGAACCGAAAAGTCACTCAAACGATTAGTCTCACAGCTTCCTTTTTGCTGATGACAAATACTACACGAATTACTTGTGCAAATTATATATATATATATATATATATATATATATATAATTTTATTATATATATATATATTATATAATATAATTATATATAATATATTATTATAATATAATATATATATAGTATATTGTTGCGAATTACACCATTTCTCTCACGTCGCGGCATTTTATTTACAATAAAGAATATTAACTATAACACAATTTGATACAATAACAATTCAGATCTTTCAGAAGTGGGATGTTGATGGTTCGACGGTCCGATCTCGACTCTTTGATTGTTCGTTGATAACACACTTGCGTGGCAACCCCTATCTTCTATTATTCTTTAAGGAGTTGTTCACAACAGGGCAGTTTCACATTACAGCGACTTGATTTGGACAAGTCGCCGTAACAATGTATATAATTTGCACAAGTAATGTGTATACTATATATATGTAATATACACAGTATACCCACACATTCCCAATTAAAATAAGTGATATATATGTCAATGTATAATAATAATTTGTGAATGCAAGACTGTAATTATAAAGTATTAAGATAATAAGTACCTTTCACATTTTTCATAAAGATAACTATAAGTCACCGATATGACATGTGTAATAATATTAACATTTTGTTGGAAGTATAGACCACATTTCTTGTAATAAGAAATAGGTGCAATTTTAAACAATAGCAAAATATTAAATAATCAAAACATACCAATATAATAGTTTAAACTTGTTAATGTTATATAAGTCCACAGACTAGCGATAAGGATAAAATGAAAATGTTATTGACTTTTTTATATAATTTAGAATTCTTCGATTTTTAAATTTTGCAATAATGACGAGCCGAGGGCCAGGCAGCTTTGCGTGGCCGGAGGTTGGATGCGATTGGAATTTTTCTACGGGAGATTCGTAGACCAGCCAATGCTTATTTCAGTACGGGTGGCTACCTTGAGATCGGAATAAGATGCATAGACCAGCCGATGCTTATTTCGGCACGGGTGGCTACCTAGAGATCGGGATAGGGTGCGTAGACCAACCGATGCTTATTTCGGCACGGGTGGCTACCTAGAGATCGGGATAGGGTGCGTAGACCAGCCAATGCTTATTTCACCACGGGTGGCTACCTAGAGATCGGGATAGGATGCGTAGACCAACCAATGCTTGTTTCACCACGTGTGGCTTACCTAGAGATCCGGATAGGATTTGATAGGGGAAATTGGAGTTAGGCTGCCTCGTAACTTTTTGAAAGAAGAATTGAAGATATACCTCGAGCGGTAAAGATATATCTCCGTGGGTTTGTACCAACTACTGCTTCGAAGTAGGAAGTGGGAATAATTGAGTTTTGTAACCAAAGTAACTGGTAAAAGCTAGTATATTACAAGTTTTGGTTTTACTACGAATGTATGTGAATAAGTGTCTCGCAGACTCTATCGTGCTCTCAGTTTATCGCACTGAATCGGCGGGGGCTTTTAATCTGGTTTCTATTACCTACTCGATTATTTTGCTCGAAAGAGAATTAAACTCGATCTCGTTAGAGTTTCTTCATCGACGATTGACTCGAAACTAGCCCGCTTCTGGTCGCATTTGGGCCCTTTATATACCTAGATTTTCTTTGGGAAATGGTAGTGGGGATGTTCCTATGTTCCTATGTGGTCCGATTCCAGAACGTTCTTCATTGTACGCCTTGAAGGTACTTGACTCGCGATATACAAATGAATCCCCGGCTGGCTGGCGCCGGCCTGGAGTATGCCTTCGGGAAGGAGTATAAAAAATACGTCGGAAAATTCTCCGTACGTTACAGCAATTTACGTGATTTTCCGAGGTAAACGTTTCCTTGTATTTTTTATTTCACACATAATTATCGAAAATCGAACTCAAATCCGCGTCGCGATTACATGTTTTACAATCAATTTCAATTTCAACCTGTTCCATTGGGAAAAAATAATTTCGTATATTTCCATTATTTAAACGAGCGTCGCTAATTTAGTATCCGCAGAGACAAAAATTAATGAATTCGCGACTACAGTGAATTTTCCGTGACACGGATTGTTACTCGTTCGACGGTCAATAATATCGATTCGGGTAGAGAAAACGAGCGTACATGAGCATCGCAGTTACCTGTGTGACGTAGTAAAACGTCTGAGCACGTGTGCTATGTACCTGAGTGTATGACCTTACATATCTCCGTACGATTACCTTGGGTAACATGATATCCCACGTGACAACCAGGGCGATGCTACGTCAGATTGGTATTATGATATTTTTAATATATACATACAGTACCGTGACAATAGCAAATCACACACATATATTTAACTCTAGAATGATCGCGTGGGGTATTTGACACCTAACAATTTGTTTTATTATTGACCTTTCTTTATTTTTTAGCAAAATGTTAAGTGATGTCAGCTAGCTGTCAACAGCTGAAGTAGCTTTTAATTAAGAGTCACAGTAGCGTGATTTTGTTCTCGGTATTATTTTTATAAGTCTCTTAGGGTGTCGCGCACCCCACACGACCTTTATGTAACTGCACTATTCAGGAAAGAATTATTTACATTATAATCCAGATGGGGTTTCGTACACTTTGCTTCTACAATTCTCAATACTATTTCTGCTTTATGGACTAAACGAAATTAAACTTAATTATATTTAACACATGAATCTGCTGTACCACACATCCCACACGAACAATGAAACAGTAATGTAGTGTTGTTTACAAGTAAGAAATTAACTTAATCTGCTACTTCGTCTAACAAGTACTTTTTAGAATATTTAGAATTAGCTAGTAATAACGAATATATTTATCCAACTTAATTATTTAAAAGTACTGAAGTTTGTTCAAACTTCAAAATTCATAACTCACTAAATAATAGGCCTTTACAAAAAAAGTGAAATTAATTAGTCAATATCGAATTACTGGTTGCTTCGTGGATATTTTAAAACAATAATTATACTGTGACTCGATAAATACATATAAAAAACTAATCGAGTTACTTTTTAATACTTTAATTTAATTTTCTAGTGCTCGTAATTTTAATATTTCATTTGAAATTACGCGTTTGAAATGATGGCTTTACAGATGCAATATTATCTCATATATTGTTGCAATGTTCAGCTATTTGATTTTCCTAAGTAATTTTTCGTCCAAAAAGATATTAGAAAAATACGGAATTGGTGCAGCAAGGACGTTTTTTCAATGACCATTTAGTACAATTTTTCTAGTGAAGCACTCTCGTGACCACAGCTGGAAATTCGGCGGAGCTACCGCGTCTGGTACATCGACAAAATTAAATTTTTCTCCTCGCAACACTGTAACTTCGTTTTTTTTTTTTGAAATTTTAACGCTGGACTTGTACTGCAATACAATTTTACATTTACGTAGAAAAATACGAGGAAAACGAAATTGTAAAAAAGTTCTAATTCTTAAAGAAATATTATGATTTATTATTTTATATATATTCTATCAAAAATAGATATATACATATACATGTATATAACCCTGACCTACCTTGATCATAAATCGTTGGATTCATGTTGACCTTGATTGTCACATGACCATAACAAAAATGTGATACTAATTGCAAAATAAAGTTTTGCTTTTCATAATAAACACTTTAGATCCAATCATGTCTTCCTCTAAACGATTATCCAACAACTCTCCCACATGAGTTCTAATATTATTTTTAACATTCTAAATCACACACACACACACACACACACACACACACACACACACACACGATGTTATCGTTGTTATAAGTCATATTGAATTCGTTTTTAATTTTTATAACATATAAATATATACAATCTCATCAAAAAATAAAGCTAAAATTTCGGGATACGTAATGACGAGAAAAATTTGTGCTTGCTATTTCTCCATTTCCGTATTATCAATAATAAGTGAGATACTAATTTTTGCAAAAAAGTTCTGAATACGTGAAGAATGTTTGTTTTTGTTTACATGCATAGATACAGTTCTTATTTATTAAATGAAATATGATGATTTTCTTGCAACAAAGTAATATATGAATTTCATAACCTTTATATGTAGTCCTATTTAAATATTGCATAAAATTATTTATGTACACTTCTATACGCATAATATTTATGTGTATAATTTGTATAACGTGTATAATTTACAACATACGCAAAACTATTTTTAAAGATTAATCGTTTAAAGTTCTGGATACACAACAAGTGTAACTACAATAACATCTGCTTTTTAAGACACAGTATTGTGAGGTACACCATATGATGTATCAGCTACCATTATGCTGACAAGATCTATGATATCCAATTTCAGAATGTTTTTAAAGTGATTCTGCACATATCCGTTGTCAGACGAGAAGCGATGTCCACTGCGTTAAAGGAAACTGGATTATTATTGTAACGACTTCCCCCGGTATTAGTGTCAATGAAATTAACTCCACCTTTCGCTCACTATTCTACAGCTGGGTGCTTACGAGTTGGCTTCTGGATAAGCACAGGTGCAAGGAAAGCATGCCGCTTGCTGCATCTAGCCAGTACTGTAACGATAAACCATTTAGCTGTAACTCGTTCGAAACAGAATACCACCCGCCAAGCTGTTCCCAAGTATGTTAACTGAGACTCGCGGTTAAAAATAAGAAATGATTCAAACTCGACAAAATGCTGCAGAACTGTATTATAGTACTTTTTAATGGAAATATTGAATGTCAATCGTTTCACACAAACTTGTACATATTATAATAATATTCCAACCATTGCATTAAATAATTCTATAATCAATCATAGATTAAATATTATTACAAATATTAATTTTATTATGTTGACGATTTAGCATATTAACTGAGAAGTGTGACATATTAAAAATCCATTGCTCAATCCGGTATCACTAAACTATCCCTAACCTAAATTATCCTGACATAATTGAACCTTTCTTCTTTGAAACTAAAATTCACACGTTATATTTGCAATTGAGTTTAACAACGTAAAATTTAATAGTTGTGATTTTGACGAAAGTTCAGCTATTTAGAATTGAATAGTACAGCAGTCCCCAACGATAACAAGAACACACGAACACAATTTTGCATTATTTCAAAAACAACGAAACTACATTTTTGCTTAATTTGTTAGATCGAAGCGAACATGTGTTCTTTTCAGGGGTCAGCTGTTGCTGCGTGACACATTTTATCCGACTTCTTTTTTCTTTAAAGTTTTGTGGAAGTAAAACTGGGACTCTTTGCATGTTTGTCGTGCTAGATTGACACGCATGCCTCGTATTTATTATACTTCTGTGTTCTACATTAATACGTATTTTCAAAGTATGATTATACAGTGTGAGCCACATTATGTATTACGTATTACAATTTTGTTTTACGTCAAGAGCCGTGCCGGCCAAAAAAGCCAGTTTTATATTTTTTTTTTCAAACAAATTGAAATTACAAAGATTCCTTAAAAAATTGATTCAATAGATAATAAGAGTAAGGAAAGCTCTCAATTTTAATCTTGTCTTTCTTAAAAAGCTACACACATCAATCACTTTTAGAGCCATGCGCCTAATACAATAAATTGATTTTAGAATGAGCACTACACACGTAACTATTGTAAGCTTCGCGTTAAAATTAGCAAAAGCCACATGATATTACTGTTTGTTAATATTATTTAAATAATAGATACAAATATATAAAAGAAGAATAAAAAGTACTTTTAATTAATAAATGAGGTTGTGTAGACGTAAAGACATATCGTCTTTTCAATTGCAGCGATGTGTACGCTTGCTCATCGTCTGATAGAGCGTTTCAATGCGTGCACAATGATCTATAGCTGAAGGTCATTCGTGTTCGTCGAAGGCCATTAACGATGGGTAACAAGTTACTTCAAGGAAACGATCGAACACTTTCGTGTTTCTCCACTGGTTATTGGAGTATTACAATCGCTTGCACAGATTGAACAATGACAGCAAACATTTAATGACGATGATAATTTATACGAATTTACTTGAAAATATCGTATATTATAATTTGATGAGTGCCGCCCATCAAAGTGTGAACTACTAATATAAAAATTATATTATAAATATAATATGTGACTTTAATACTTTTCACTACTTGAACTTTCAATTAGAACTTTTATTAATTAAAGAAGGTATAAAATATGTTCTCTATTTATGAGATATCTGCGTTAACTGACATAATTCAACTCGGTAAAAAAAATAACAACAATCACAAAAGACAAAATACATTATCACATGCCTTCATGATTAAATCATATCAGGTGGAAAATAAAAAAAATCTATTTGCTATATTGATTATTGTATTCAACCTATTTGGTGAAATTCGACACAACCAATTAGTTGTTTTGTGAACGAAAAATTGGAAGTTACTTGTATTACAAATAATCATCGATATAAAACGTGAAATTATTAGGAATTTCAGACGTGAATAAAGCGAGAAATTAAATGTGATAAACCACACACACACAAATAGCTAATATTTGCATATTAGTGAAATAATTAGAATTATGTTTGAACTGTATACTGTGAAGATCAAGAACCATAGCAACAGTGATCTGAACTTGAAATAGGAAGAAAACGAATGCAAAGCTCTAATAGAAATAAATTCAGTAAAACGGAGACTGCAAAGATTATTGATTGGAAAGTCAAACTTGAACTATTTATAAAATCGAGAAAGTAATCAAAAGAAGCTGTAGAGTGATTTATAATTTCCTGACAGTTTCAGAACGGGCGAAAAAAGAAACGTAGCAGGTCGTCAATTTTATTACCTCGTGAAAAAAGAACCGTAGTGCCTACAAAAACGTATCATTAATTTTTTTGTATTATACATATATACTCCATAGCTCTGACAACGCGACAAATTGTTCATAATGTAGGTGGAGCTAATTATCGAAATATCTGTCTTATTTCACAAGAATACAAATACAATAAATGATTGCAAAATGAATCAGAAGCTTCCACTGACGAAGCGAAGCTTAGCAAACGAAATAAAAAACCGGTTTCATTTTCCGATGAAATATAATTGAATTCAAAGGATTGTTTCGCTAACGCTTATTGTAATCAGCGAAAAAGCGGAAAGGTAAAAATTCAGCAAGAAATGGTTGACGATGATACGATGATTTGTCCCGGAATTGGTTTCAACTGGTAAAACGAATAGATTGTACATTTAAATGAGAATGAAAGAGTACTTAAATGTGCTAAAAGTACACGTTAATTACAGGCAGATTCATTTCACGATATAATAATTTTACGATTTATCGTGCAAAAGGTATTTTAGTATTATATTTTCCGATGGAATGGTTTTACTGTGTCCCGCACATGCTGGGATTGAAATATAATAAAAAATTGATGGCGTAAACGTGGAGTATTTATATGTGTATATAAATATAAAAAACAATTTTAAAATTCTGAACAACTAAAAGAATTCATTGCAGTCAAATGCAATTAATTGTGACGAAATACAATGAAATAGTAATTTAAAAAGAGAAAGTAGTATGTAAATTCTCTCTTTGGACTATTTAATTGTTTACTCATATTTTTAACTGTAGTGCATAAATACAAAATTCCTGTTTTCCGTAATATTTTACTTCAACTTCTAAATTGAACATAAAAAATAGAAGAATTGGACAATATCGATGGAATGTTGATTGGTAAGTATAGAATTAGTAGAATGTTAAGTCGTAAGTATAAAATTCATAGCACATTTACTGATAAGTATAGAATTCGTAAAATATTTATTGGTAAGTATAGAATTCGTAGAATGTTGATTGTATTGAAATCGGATAAGTATTGAAATCGTAGAATATTGATTGCATAAGCATTGCTCATTCGTAGCATACTTATTGATAAACATAGAATTCATAGAATGTTAGTAATAAAATATTCCAGACATTTTTTCCACATTGTAAAGCAAATAGACGTTGCATACTTTTATTGAGTGAATTGATTTAAGCGTGGCTAAGAGAAACTCAGAAACTAAGAAGCGTAAGCGTGAGTTATTGTTCAAGGAACGCGAAGATGGAAAATCTTGTCAAGAAATTACAAAACTTCTAGATAGGAACAAGCCAGATCTGCGCTACGTACTGAGAAGTTGAAAAGTAAGGGTATCTGTAGTACGTCCGAGAAATTTAACTTTCAAGTAAGAACAGTTTATTATACAGAACATAAACACCAAACAATAACGCAGTTCTTCTCAAAACACGGCAATGTATAATAACCTTGACATAACATAATCTGACCTATACTGGAAAAAAAACATCAATGAAATATAATGGAAATATTGAATTTGTAACAAATGACATATAACAAATAATATTTCCTACAATCAAATTTTCATTTTAAATGGTAGTTAATTCAGTATTTATTATTCAGACAATTATTTTTCTTTTACTTATTGAGAAAATCTTAGAAGAGATTTATCTACATATACACTCTCGTTCATAAGTATATGGACACATAATTAATTAAAATTGTTATCTGAAAAGATTGCGAAATCATTAATGAATATGGTTATGAGTTTTGTATTTACTTTGTACTATATTTGAGAACATATTTTACTAATACCGTATTTTATATTTCACCATTAACAGCAAAAAACAAATATAATAAATAAATATAATATGAAATATAGTAAATAAATAAATATATATATATATATAAATGCTTAAATAAATAAGAATAATAATTATTTGTACACTTATATAAATAATACTAATTAATAATAATCATATATTATATGTATATAAGTTATATTGTATATATAATATAATTTAATTATAATTATATATTATAATTTAATATATGTATATAATATTATATATAAATAATAATAATTAATAATATTAATTATTTATATATTTTTTTAATTTTATTAAATTTCTATTGCAGATCACTAACTCAGGCATGTACATATGTACATATGATATATTTGTAGAAAGGGAGTAAATGTGTCGACAGATTGTAATATTAGGCATCGCAATTGACATTTCCACACTTAGGGTAATGGTAATCTTGTACTCCGTAGCTTCTTGATTAATTTCTCCATTTCAGGCTTATAGAGTTTACATTGCCATAATGTATGATTAATCTCTTGATTAATCGTCTTTGATATACGAGCAAGAGAGGCAACTCAAGTTTTAATGATCTGATCTTATACGATTTATAGTCACTGATCACGTAAAAGCTCTACAATACTTGTCGTAATAATACCATAATTTATCATCGTCTTTATGAAAATAATGGAAGTTGGTAAAATGGTAAATAGGGTTTTCGTAACACCAATGCTATTTGTGGATGTGGCTATTTTATTTATAATGCAAATCATATTATGCGATTAAAATAGGTTACATTTTTAAATATTTGGGAGATTACGTGCCTTTTACCTTTTAAGCAATGTTACTTATGGCTAGGGCTCGCGTGCCGTCAGAACCTTCAGTACTTTCTCGAACTTTTCTCACCGCAAAGCAAGTAGATGCCACCGAGAGCAACGCCACGCGACACTCCCTACTTTTAGCTCTCATCTCCTTCCTTTACATTGAATTGGTTGCTTGTGCCGATAAATAAAACAGGGTCGTTTTAGAATTAAATATATTTAAATATTTTCAAACGACGTCATAATTTTCAAATTTTATTAAAGGAAGTGAAAATAAAGCTGACTCGTTAAGTAATTCTTATTCGCATCACTCAACACGTTTCATTTTGATTGCTCACCAACGCGAACTGTACACAAATATTCCAGAATCAAAGATCTATGAAAAGAATTCTGAAATCTAAGAAAAGAATATTTATTATATTACGCCTTTGTTATAACACGTGCACGGATAAAACAAATGTATTTAATAATTTCCTATAGACGCACTTATCTAATTGCAATAATTGTAATATGAAGTACTTTTGCGAGCAACTGTACTATATAACATAAATAACGTTATAGTATAACGTACAGGGTGTCGTGTAACTGATGTTACAACCGGATAAAGGCTGATTCTACGACAAAGAATACGAAAGAATACGATAAGAAGTCGAGAAAAAAGGATAACATTTTTTCATTTAAGGCATCGTTTTCGAGGGAAAGTTGGTTGAAAAAATAATACTATTGAACAGGAATCAAATGGCACGTCTGGTCACTACATATAAATTCTACTTCTTGTTATACTAAAAGCCACACGAACTTCATGCATCTTTTACACTCAGATTTCTCGAAAAGGGAGCCTTGAATGAGAAAATGTTACCGTTTTTGTCGACTTATTTTCTCACGTAGAATCAGCCCCTATCCGGTTGTACATAATACCCTGTATATTATAATTTATAACTATATATGGATAATTCCATGTCGGAACAAACAGATACAACGACGAACGAAGTTCTAGAAAAGCTATTACCCTAGTTCTAGTAGACACTTGACAATGTGCTTGTGTTAACAGTGTATGTAAATAAGTAAATCGCCGAAGTGTTCGATCGATTTCCACAAGTGAAGTATTATCCATCGTAGTTGACCTTCAACGACTTCAAATCACATTTATCTACAAATGCCCTATTAGAGGATAAGCAAGAAAAATCTATTATTCCAATCAAAATAATGAAGTTGGTCTCCGCACCATTTTTTTATAGACATCCATAAAAAAAACTGTTCACATGCATCAAAAGCAACTAAACAATCTGAACAGTTTGCTTTCAGAGTTTGCACACGTGCTTCTGTCACGTACTCATGAATATGTAAGAGTTGACAGAAATTGTTTTTGTACATTTGTTCCATATTATATGTATATTCAATTAGGATGCTCGGTTTGCATAATGCAATTACACAGAACAGTGTGTACAAGTTTGTGATCGATTCGTGGACATATAGACTCGTTCTGCTTTCCTGAAACAATGAAGAGGGCAAATCTGAAGTTATTTCATCTAACATTGCACATTATCCCTGTAATTTTTTATTTTATCTCGATAATATCGTTAATATATCGATAACGTCAATAATTTGACGTCGAATCATTCCAATGCACTTATTTGCGCATTCATATCAGAATAGAAAAATCAAAATTGCAGCGATAATGTGCAAGTTTAGATATCGTTAAGACTAATCGAAGAACCCAATTGATTATACCGGGTGTCCCAAAAATGTCTCGCAATTCGGTAATGGGGGGTTCCTGAGATCAATTCAAGTAACTTTTTCCTTAGCGAAAATACAATCCGCGGCATTGTTTACGAGTTATTAATGAAAAACAGTGGCCAATGAGAGGATAGATCAGTTAGCGCGAGACGACCAAGCCAATGAGCGGAACTGGACTTCGGTGTGCTCGTTGGCTGTCACCTCGCAAGAGCTGAGCTCGCCTCTCATTGGTCAGTATTTTTCATTAATAACTCGAAAACAAAGTCACGGATTATATTTTTGAAAACGAAAAAGTTACTTACGGTATTGGAATTAATTTTATCGAGAAAGATACCGATTTCATTCAACCTTTATTTACCAAAAGAACAATATATATATAACAATACATATATATAAAACAATATGTATATATATATATATATATATATAACAATACATATATATATAAAACAATATATATATATATATATATATGTACATATATCGATGTATATGTAATTTCATTTACACGTAAAATGTTTCGAACGAATTCTTAAGTCAGTTGCATCATAAAAATACAGTAATTTCTCCCGGATTCTCCGAACTTCAGTATTCTCGAATTCGCGTGTGATATTGCGACGGCCCTGTAATTTATCGATTTTCTCGCTACGCTGATGCTAAAGTTCGACGGAGTCAGTGAACGCGCGTGTGCTGCAGCACGCTCCGCGGCTCTTTTGACTCGAATTCCCGGAAGACAACTCATAATGCAATGACATAACTTTTTTTAATTTTAACATTTTAAAACTGATTGTTTTCAACATATTGCTGATAGTTTTCTGATTGAAATGAGACCAAACATGATATAGGTTGAACAAATATTTCTCATTAAAATAAAATAATAAAAACATAAATAATAATAAATTTAAAATAAAATTTGATTCCATTATCGCTGTGATTATATAAATAAAATACATTATTATACATATTAATAATGACTGTACATTAAAAAGCTGTATTGACATTGTGCATATATATGTACTGTGATTAACAATTCATCGGATAAAGAACATTGTTACTTTCACATTCATTTAACCTGTTACATGTAAATTCACATGACATAATTTGTAATAAAATCGAACGAAAATAAATAAATTTTTAATTATTCTGTCATAATTACTTAGTTGCCTTCTATCCGCATTTCCTCTACTCGTCATACTGATAAATAAACGATATTATCGGTATTTCGAAAAATCGATAACATGTCAACATTATCTATATTCAGCGATGATATTATCGATAGTCACATTTCTACAGCATTATAGTGGTTATACGCAGCAGTAGAATCAAGAAGGTGAGAACAGAAGTCTCAAGGCATGGTAAACAGAGTGATACTATTATAAGAAAGCCAAGCCTCGATTTTATATTTCAGAACGATCTGAAGTTCATATTGACCTAAAAAACCAGATGTTACTGATGTTCTAGTCGAAAAGGGCAACTGTCGACTTCACCCGCCGTTTCATTTCTTTCTACATATATGTACGCTACAAATTCTATATCTAGGTGGAAATGTATTTGAAGTTAGTTCTGACATCGTGGAAAGGACGATTGGTTGCGGTTTAATAGCTATATTTTTAACCCTTGGAGAACGAACGTCGACGTATCGACATCAGGGCTGGTCACCTTATTTTAGCCATCTTATTCCAGCAGTCGCAAGCATATCACTCGCATGTATAGAGTATTCATCCTAACGGTTACATTGATTTTTGAGGCATGTACACTAATCTGACAAAAAAATATTTGCAATGAAAGTTAATAAATACTTTGAGCAGAACAAAGTGTAATAATAAAAATTTCGAAAAATATGTTATTTGACAACGACTTTTTCAAATCGCACTATATATTTTTGAATTTATAGCATTATAGCAAACGAAAAAACGAATTCAATAACATACTACACATAGAATTTTAACGAATTTTAACATAGAAATTCGCAGTACAGTAATTTCACGCTCAGATTGCGCACAAAAATGAACAATTCGGGAAGGGGAGATACAATTATTCGAGTCTTGTGACTCGTTTTTATAGTTACCGATTGTCAACAACTATAGAAGCGAGATGCAAGGCTCGAATAATCGTATCTCCTCTTCCCAAATTGTCCATCTTTGTGCGCAATCTGAGCGCGGATTAGGGAGAAATTACTGTAATTGTAAAAATAATTTTCCCAGGCATTATGAAACGTACACGTAAGCTGAATGTATGTAAGCGGTAAAAATCATTGTGTAGTATGTCGTTGAATTCGTCTTTTAGTCTGCTATAACGCTATTAAGTCAAAACTACATGCTGTTTGAAAAAGTTAAATTGGCCTATTTCCAAAACACTCGGAACTATCCATATTATTTGTAATTGCTTTACTTATTTTAATTATGTAATTAGTGACAGAATTTGATGTATTTAGTATGTATTTAAATTATGTCAAAGTACACTTTTCTATTGCCCATATTTTTTCAGTTATATATAATTAAATATGTTCAATTTTTATTTCTTTTTTTAATTATAACTGCCGCAAAGTGCAGCGTTAGTTTTGGTCACATTTCAAAGGGTAGTGGGATTATTGCAATTATTGACGCCCTAATCCTAATCCATGGATGAATCCTGATCCATCTACGCAGGATCCATCTCCAAGCAGTGCGGGACATTTTCTATAATTTTTTAGTAACTTACCGAGCCTTAGTTGTTAATTTGTTGTTCATGAATTGTTAATACTTCGATATTCTATATGTGAATTTTATAATTATATTTTTGTTTATAAATATTGTTAAAAAATAGATCCTGCGACTTATTCAATGTTCTCAAGTACACATATATAATGATCTATCGTAAAATAATAAGATAATAATATATATAAGTTTGACACATAAATATGTGATTTCAGTCAGAATATGTTTTGTCCCGCGTTTCCAGGCTAAATGTCTTACTTCGTGCTGATACTTCGCAATTGTCTCAATGCAATAAGTGAACGGAAAGTGCCCGCGCGTCCCTAGGATGACCTCAGTAAACAATTTCTCGAGAGCAACTCGCACGAGGAACTCTCAAGTGGACACGTGCCCACAACCGCTTAAAGGATGATATTGGATGAATTTGGAGTTTTACTATTGACAGTTAGCAGAGCACTTTCGGAATCAGAAAAATATGAGTACGTTTTGAAAGTGTCCTTGTTCTTTAGTGTTATAATACTTAATGTATATCTGATGAATCTCTCTCGTGGAAGCTGATGTACTCCTATGTCGAGCCAGACTCGACATCGACTTTTGCATTGATAGTTAGAGTGACTGTCACTTAAAATCGTTCATCTAGAAATTCAGCCGATTTTAACTTATACAACATAATAATTCTAGGAAACGACTAAAACGCATATATGTATAGACATGTAGTTCAATACTTCTTTATTTGATATTAACAACGGAAGAACGAAACTTTCAAGAGAGAGAATTGTTAGTACATTAAATAAAATTCGTCAACGCATATAGAATTAGCCCGTCAGTAAAAATCGTACAGTATATATTTTCAATAAAATTTAATACATAAAGCTTATATTAATATTTTGTAGGATATTTACGTGCATTTTCAACACATTGTAGTCGTCGAGAAATTGATTTGACTAAATTTTCGCAAAATTGGAGTGTTATCTTTTACCATTCTTCTTGTAAAGCTTTCTTTAGATTTTCTTTATTTGTAATATTATATAATCGTGTTTGTGCTTTTCAATTTATTTCACACGTGTTCTATCCCATTAATATCCGACGATTGAGGAGGTGTTTGAAGAATTTTAGGTTAGTTATACAGTAATTAATCTCTTGCCACGTAAGAATTGTGCTTCGGATCGTTATCGGCGTAAAATTTAAAATTATTTAAAAGTCCCATTTTTTCAGCACTTTGCATTAAGTTATTTTTTAATATACTTTAATAGATCCATTTATCCATTATATTATCGATAAAATTCTTAACACCGGAAACCGACATGCAGCCGCACAGCATTTGAGATCCACCGCTAAATTTAACCTTAATGTTCATAGTTGTATTTGGTTTCCTAATTAAATAACCTGAACCAAAAATATTAAATTTGGATTCGTGTGTAAAAAATGCGGTTTTTAAAAAAGTAAAGTCTTCTTTGATGTATTTTCTTGCAAACTCGCGTCCCTTCTTATTTTGCAAATTTATCAGTGGTTCCTTCTGTGCAATTCTACCATGATATTTGTTCTTCCATGAACACTTATTGTCGGATTATCTTTAATTTTTCAAATAATCCATCGCTCATTCATTGCATTCAGTTTCTTACCAGACCTTTGTCTGACTTTATTTGATATTCGATCCTCTTCTTTGTATTATTTTGTAATACTTTGGATTGTACTTTTTTTACTCCGATTAATAATATCACTGATTTAATTATAACTTTTTCCATTTCACGTTCCGTTAATGTAGTTTGTCGCAGTTTCTTTATCTTTTGGAAAAACGGGCCAGCAACGCACAAACGACGAAGAGAATGATAACTGAACTTTAGTTTTATTTTCTCCAAGCATTGTTAAAACACAATCACCGGTTTTACAGTGTTACCAACAGCGTTTTTACTGACTATATGTGAATTTTATAATTATACTTTTGTTTATAAATATTGTTAAAAACTTATAATTCTATACGTAATGACAAACTTTATTTAATTTACTAGTAATTATTGAAAGTCTTGTTCTACTGTTGTTATATATTAAATGAAGAAGTATACATGTCTGTATGTGCATTTTAGTTATTTCCTACAATTATCACGTTTTATAAATGAAAATCGACTGAATTTCTAGGTGTATGATTTTAAGTGACAGTCACTGTACCAGATTACGAAGAAGTAAGTGAAATAAAACTTCTGTTACGTTGTCGTTATAAACAAATTATGCAAATTATCACTCATTTTCTTTCTTATTACAAATTCACGATACGTGTAATATTCAATTTTTGAGATAGTTACGAGTAGTCAGAAACGACGAAAAAAATGCGTATTTTACTGTTATTGTAATCTAATAATTCTTTAATTATTCGATTACCCTATTGCGAATTAGATATCAAAACTAAAGATATTAAACAATTTATTAAAACTTGCACATCTCTTATGTGACATGGGACTATAAGGATATTTGCGTCGAAATTCATATAAATCCATAACGTAGTCTCAACCGGTACATCTATCATATGAATAATAGAATTCCTCGCCGAAAGTAATTCCAACAAGTTGCGCATAAAAAATTGCGATAACTTTGTGGTATTGTATATAAATACACCACCGTAAATAGCGTCGAGAATGAATGATGTGTGAACAATCGTAGACTGTTTGGACATAGCTTGTTCAGGAAATGGGTGCGAATGAAGAGGGTCGAATGTTTGGCCGGTCGAATGCTCGGGACGGATAAATGGTTTTGGGTGATCGAACGATGTCTAGAAATGCACGTGGAGTATGAAGCGAGGGAGGAAAGAAAAAGAGGAGTGTATTGTGCGACCGAGTGAGAAAATGAAGCGTTAAATGATGAACGAGCCCGTCAAAAGTCAGAGTTCAAAGCATGAAATAGGGGGACGAAGTTATCACAACGTAAAGTTGAGAACGTAGTTAGAACCATCGCAATAATTTTTGGAAGTACCTTTAATGTCAACCGCTTTTCACGTTATATTAAGTTACGTGTATTCAAATTAAATGCATACAGGATCATACAAAATATTACAATTTATTTTCTTAAAATAGCTACGAATGTCGAGGTATTTCTTTTAATTCAATGTAACTTAATTCCAGATTTAGGACATTTAATGAATTGGGTTTTACTTCTGAATATGCCTATTTTTATTATTTTTCGACGTTTTCTTGAAGTTGATATAGACTGCGGAGTTGATGCATGAAAATGAATAGACCAAATTGAAAACATTGAAAACATCTAGAGGTTTTATGGATACTGTTGTATTTTATTCAACTTATTAAAAGCAATAAGAAAAGAAATGAATGAAAGAATGAATGAATTCTTGAAATCAATGAAGACAATTTTTGTGTTGTATAATCATCCGCAATCTGACTAGAGAAAAAACTGTTTCACACAAGTATGTAGTAAATTATGAGGAAATTAAAATTTCCTTTTAAAAAATATAGGATTGTCTCTTCTGGCTCATTTACTAGTCAATACAAAATTGATTTTACCTTAAATGGCTTCTCTATTTGCCCTGTTTAATTAAAAAAGCTTCCGTCGACAACTACAATACTTAAAACAGGATGTGAAAACTTGACATAGCTTGGCCCGAGTATCTGTTGGAAGTAACACTGAACGGTGAACTATTTAACTAACCTGGAATTTTAACACCGTAGGAAATGAAATTGGAACTTTCTCATTTCTGCTTTTACAGTATGAGAGATGCAAAAATTGGTATGCGCTATCACCAAAAAATGTTTGATCTCTTATTTAACGTAAAAGAAACTTTTGTACTAAAAAAAGAAAAAATAATTGTTCAAATATCAGTCTCATAAATAAAAACCGAAACATCTTCGTCATTTTGCAAGTTTAAACTTTGGTTTTGAGGTATTCAAAATTATAATCACAAGATGCAACTTCCTAAATATGTTTTTTTTACTAAATCTTCAAATTATGGGTGATACAAAAATACAGTACAAATACTTACAGTTATCAATTTACAGTACTATAAAATTTTTCAATAATTTCGACCGTCATTAAAATAGTTTCTATATTTCATATATTTTCTTAATCCTAATAGATCTTACGAGTTCTGATAGGATTAATTTTTCACTCTGAATCTCGCAGATAATTCACACTCCCTATATGTATTAGGTCGTTTTGAAAGTTGTCTTGTTTCTCAAAAAAATTTCGTTTAGTAGGGGTGTTAAATGAGCGTAAAATTTCAAAGTTATCAGAAAAATGTCAGGAAGTTTTCTTTTTTACTATAGACATTAAAAATCGTCTTTCATTTCCTCATGAAAGAACGAAACACCTTTCCGAACGACCCAATACATACATATGCGTATATATATATATATATATATATATATATATATATATATATATATATATAAGGATAAGAAATCCTACTATACATAGTTTAAATTATAATA
This sequence comes from Megalopta genalis, assembly GCF_051020955.1. Classification (NCBI taxonomy): domain Eukaryota; kingdom Metazoa; phylum Arthropoda; class Insecta; order Hymenoptera; family Halictidae; genus Megalopta; species Megalopta genalis. The sequence goes on along the minus strand of NC_135013.1, from coordinate 43,164,413 downwards.
TGCAAGCAAAGATTAATCGTCATATTTTGAATTTAACAATATAAGTTGAAATTAAATGAATATTGCAAATCCTAGTAAAGAATATCAGTTGATATATTGGTGTTGATTTTTTATGCCTCGAAAAGAGGACATATATAGTACAGTTTACATGTTCTTTATATTTTATATGACTCACAGTATACATATTACATATATATGTACGTGTATATGTACAGGATCTATAGGTCATATTATACTGAAGCAACCAGAGTAGATTTTGGGGAGAAGTCATTAGGGCAGAATGGATACTCATATATCCCTTCCCACGTATCTTCCTTTCTTTGCTAATTCATATAACTTTCCGTCCCTGTTACAGTATAAATAAATTCTACGCCTACGTTAAAGCGTAAATCAGAAATATTATAGCAAAATTTGTTTACTCAAAATTACCTTCTAGAAGGAAATCAATTTAGATCAATTCATTCTATCAACATTCAAGTAAAATTATCAAATATAACTATATGTATAATTTGATATGATCTATAAATAAACATGTACGTTATACTGACAAAATGACAATAAGAAAAGTTTCACTGCTTTTATATACATACAGTTACTCACTTTTTTATCTGAGCCTATAACAATAATTTAAAAAATGCCTCTCGTAGATTTCGGTAACTTATATGCGTACTGAAAATTTTATCGAAATCGGTTAACCTAGAGCCGAGCTACAAGCATTGAAAGATTTAAGAAACTGCAGATATCTTCCAGTTTTTGGTCAAAATCGTGATAAAGCTGCGATTTTTGCCATCTTCAATTTGTTATAATTCCTAACATCGTCAACAGACTTCAATAACATTTTCAGCACGCATATAAGTTACGGAGATCTACGAGAGACATTTTTTAAATTTTTGTAATAGACTCAGATAAAAAGTTAAAAAACGAAAGCTTTTTATTTTCTTTTGTCATTCTAAGCAATAGCAAAATTTTAAAAAAGCATTCTAGTTATGGTCTAGTAGACTGGTCGCTCTATTATCTAAAAAAAATTTGAAGTCCAGTTCTAAAAAAGTTATTGCCTTTTAAAAGGTGTATGAACAATTGTGTGAATAACTGTATGTATGAATTTGTATTATGTATCCTTTAAATTTCAACTCATTTTTTAATTGTCAAGGTCATCCCAAAATAATAATATTAAACGTCATTGACCCTATCTTGACGCAAATATCAACATCGCACTACATAAAATAAACGTTAATGTGCAGAAAAATGTCGACGACCTTGATAGAACGATTCCTCATTATTTATCAGATGCGACTATACGACATCGAGTCTATGTAAATATCACTTTGTCATTTTTTCACAGCTTTCGTGGTAAAAGAAATAATTAAGATGTTCAATTTAAGTGAATCACCCTGTATAATATTTATTTTATTTTATTTTTATTTCAGTTTTAATATTTAATATTAAATTATAAACAATATAAAAATCCGCAGTCTAGCAATATCAGTTTTTGATAGTCATTGTTAAAAATTTGATAGCCACTGATTTATCAGTGTCAAATTACCTTGAAGTTTTCACCTGTCATAGTAGTTATACTAAAATCACTCACGCCTTTTTCGCCGACAGGAATTTATGAAAACAGAGTTCGTCGATTGCTGCTCTTGACAGTTTGAATTTTGATATCTGATAAATTTCATTTCAGTGAACTCTAGTGGTTAAAACAGATTCAGTGAAACATGTGTCAGCGATTTCAATGTAATCTCCATCACGAACAGGTAACGCATTAAACATATTGTCACTCATTATTGATTGAAGCATTATGTTCCAACCAGCTTTGTTATCTGAGTGAATTATTTTCGCTTTATTTGAAACAAGATCATGTTTCCAAGAATCGTACAATTTTATAGAAATTATGAGGACAATAATGTTATTCAATAATCCAGAAAAGTTTTCCATATGAAAAGTCAATAGCTTTTTGGCTCAATAGAACACTATATATTCTTCGTAATTATCGCTGTATTTGTTCGTCAATATTATTTAAAAATTTCCAATCATTTTGTTTTGTAAGTTTATGAACTTATCTGCAACTCGCACATTAGTAGCAGAATACTTATTATCTTATATCGAATTATAATTTCAGTTTAAAATTTTCTTTCTAATCTTGTTAAACGACAGGCCAGTTGTTTCCATTTTTAATTATTTAGATGATTTTAGAATAATTGACACATAGGTCCTAAAATTTATACAGAAAGTCTTAAATGTAATACCTTTCAATCTGTCGTACAGAATACAAAATTTGAGATATTAATCTACTCCTATAAAGAATGAACGAGATAATTGTCTTCCTCATTAAGACGTAAAAATAATTTACTACATTAATATTTTGAATTAATCACATTTTTATGAACGTCCATGAAATATGAGTAAGTTAACGTAGCTCCAGCAAAATAGAATTATTGTTACTGTACACTAACTACATCTTTTAATCAAACCTGTAAAATGCAAATAAGTTTTCATTCCACAGTTTTAAGAAAAACTTTTGAATGTGAAAAAGTTTGTACTCCATAGTTTTAAACAAAACTTAAAATGCAAACAGATTTGCATTCTATAGTTTTAAGGAAAACGTCAGAATGCAAAATAAGTTTGTGTTCTATAGTTTTAAACAAAACTCTAAAATACAAGCTACTAGTTTGATAACGTTCTAATTCGTACGAAAGAGAAACGAAACTCGCACAGAAGATAATAGTGTATATGTATATCCCTCGGGAACTGCTGCATTAGCCACACCTAACTTTTACACAGTTTTTAGTTTTCATTATAACAGGCATACTTAATTGATAACGTTTGTCCTTGTGACTCCACGTAGAATATTAATTGATAACGTTTGTCCTTCTTCCTCCGCGTACGATATCAACGCATACGAAATTTTCATCTGGAATAATTGAATCAATCGCTCTTACATATTTCTACGTATGCAACTAAAGATTTGCAGTGCCATTTAAAATTGGAAATTGAATAATAGAACAGGGACACCGTTCTCTATCTGTCACAAAATCAATGAAAGTACCTATTGAAGAACGATTAGATCAATACTGCACTTTCGTGATGTTAATAACTGAGATAAATTTAGTTCACTGCATTTAATATTAATACGTTGTATAATTAGTAGTAACGCTGAAGTAATCGATTACTGTTTCGTATAAACTGTCGCTAACGAAATAAAGTTGCCTACGCTTAAAGCAGTTCACTTATTTATTTCTTATAACTTATAATAGAAATTAAATTGTGATACGCTAACGTAAAACTCTTCATCAAAATGCATTTGGACTTTCAACTATCAAAAACAACAATTTTATTTTAGCTCCACTGATTTTCTATACTTATATTTGTAGTTACATTTAAATTTATTTAACTCTATAATAGAAATTAAATTACGATAGTTTCACTAACGTAAAGCTCTATATCAAAATTTATTTGGATTTTTAACTATTAAAAACTGCAATTATGTTTCATTGATTTTCTATACTTATATTTACAGTTACGTATAAAATTATTTGTATTCTACAATAGATATTAAATGATGATATTAACACTAAAATGTAAAATCTACATCAAAATGCATTCATTAATGTTCTGTTCATATTTTTACTTACGTAGGTATAAAATTATATTACATTGACAAGATGAAGAACACGACGTGAAAAGATAATGCAATACTATGTAACATTAAAACGTAATAATATATGTAGTGAACAAATGTATGTCATATGAAATATCTTGTTTAGTAGGTACCTTTCATTATTTCGATCTGTTCATAGAAACATAGAAAAATGTTCATAGAAAAATATTTATATTCTAAGTATTTCGTCGTTATCCGGATAAATATAAACCCCCTTCTATGATGCTTTACACGCGAGACCTTGCACGCTTTTCAAAGCGGGAGTATTTGTGTCGCGTATGCGTATACGGATCTTTGCAAAACTGAAACCGATCATCCATGCTAAGACCTTTACCATATCTATTAAAGCGAATCTTCGTTTTTCAATATTGTCTACTACGTTTCTTTTTTCAATTTTAAACATGCAATATCGATACTCGAAAGATTACAATTTTTACGCAATAATCATTAACTTCACATTAATTTGCATTACGCATGCATAACATTTTTACATATATGAAAATAATTCAATGAACTCTTGTCGCTGTTTTTTAGGTGTTATCGATGTTTTTATATCCTTATTATAAAAAGAATGTAGTGCATTAGTTTCTGAAAGTTGTATGTTTAATTTGACGTTTAAAAAGGGAACATATTTATTTTTTGACATAATGAAATTTTGATTAAGTTCTATTTTATTTTCGATTAACTATTTTATTATTGTACTCGTAAACTTATGATCGAACGATACTTCTACGCGAGCAAGAATGAACACATCGAAGAGTTCTATCGAATCCTTATAAGACTTAAGCTACTTTCTGGAGCTTATAGAACTCCAATCACAATTTAAGATTAACTTCTTTCTACGACGTTATTTTTTCATCAGGAAGGTTCTGAACCACAAGAAAGATATAGGGTACTTTTCACGCAACACGTGTAAAAGTGTCCAAAACTTTTTACTAAGAATATGAAACGCTTTTTGAGGGAAAATATTCTCATCAGAATTTCAGGCACTGTACGAAGTCTTGGAAAATTATTGACTCAACAATTACTGCTTCAGTGTCTAATGAATTGTACGCATCCAATTAAAACACTGCGGTTGATGTATTAACTGCAACTAATTCCCCAACATGGGATGATTTTTTAATATGTTGTTGGGAGTATGATTCTGAACAATTTTTTATAAAAACTTTAGTTTCCAAGATATTCGCGAAAAATTACTGCTATTGTTCCATTAAATTTCCGTGTACCTATGTACGTGTCTGTGACGGTGTGTCGATGTACTCATTTTTGTCATATATGTAAAAAAATCCGCTGTCCAATTATTAGTTATCGTTTTATTTCATTTAATTGTCATCAATTGCCGATTTACCTTGAATCTTTATTATCAATTATCGTTTCATTTTACTTAAATTTCCGAATTCCAACAGGAAAGTTGCATTTTTGAATATATTATTATTGGATTGCGGATTTTAAGCATTTATTACAAAAACAAACAGCTGTTCATTTTAATAGAAAAAGTGAAAGAATTGGAAGGTATTGATTCAGTACTTTCGATCTGCTACAATAATCCAAGACAGAATGAAATTCCCAAGCAATTCTTGTTTCTCACAGTAGACGTAGAAAATGATTATTTTGCATTAGGATCCACAGTCTAATTATTACAGAGACTTTTCAGAAATTAATGAAATATTTAATATCCAGTCAGTCTCGCTTTTGCATTTTCCGCACAGTAAGAAGAAGCAAAGGCTGCCCTCGATCACGAATGAATACAAAAGATGAGTTTAGAAGAATACAAGAGATGAGTTTAGGAGAACACAAAATGTACTTTTCTACCATTTAATTCATAAATCCACTGTAGAGTGAACTACAAATATTAAGATTTGTTTGGTGCTTATAAGTATAATATAATAAAATTACTTTTAGGCATCCTTACCGTGAGTGAGGTTAATCGAATTTTATTTTCTCGTTTGAAAAAAATGAAACACTGCATTTAATTGTGTATCTAATACGATTTCTTTTCATGTACTGTCTCCACGTCTTTGTGATTTACTAGACTGCGGATCTTTATGCAAATTCCCATTTCCATACGTCAGTTTACAGAAATTAGATTTAAAAAAGTTTGCTTCATTAATTGAAAGATTTTTATTTTCAAAGAATTTAGCATAACTATTGTAAAAAGGTAACAAAGATACTATTTTAAACCTTGTTAATTTATAGGTTTTCCTGAAAAATCTGCACATGCCATAAATGCAGAAGGATTCGCAGTGTAGTACACTGAGTCACGAAAATATTCGAACGCTAGTATAACTCTGACTTCAACGCCATATATTTTTGGCCCATAAATATTGATGTAATATAGGAAAAATAAACCAAAAATGCATTCCAATTTTACAAATTTCTTCATATGCATTAACAAATTAAAATAACAAATTATATTTACGAGTGTATTATACATCCCCATAAAAAAAGTGGATTCGTTCATACAAGTTACAACAACAAAAAATACATACTATAAACACATCATAAAATCGTGATAAAATAGTGATATAAAACGAGATCGATCATAAATAAAAAATAATTTTGAAAATGTCGACTTATTAAAACATATTTCTAAACAGTAGAGGTAAAAAACTAGTACTAAAAATTTTCTATTTAATTCTATAAAGTGTTCGAATACTTATGTGGCGTGAAAATTCGATGTTCCTTTATATTGTTTGAGTTATATGTATAGATAACGTTTTATACTAAATCGAAAGTTTCTTGTATTTTGATATTTACATACTCTACTTTAATATATCGGGAAGAATTTTTTCCCTTCAATGTATATTTATTTAAATATATGGCGTAAAAGTCGAAATTATACTAGCGTTCGAATACTTCCGTGACTCACTGTATGTGTGTGGCTTCGCGATGTACCCACCATACACCTCTGTCAGTTGGGCTGTCACTACTTAGGCGAATTTCTGATCGATAATATCTAAAAGACAAAGTAGAAATCATATATCTTCCGATTATTATTGTCTATGATGTAGAAATATGCGTAAGTATAATCACATGTAAATGAAATACAGTATAATATCTTCGTTGCTTTATCACGATTTCCATTTATGTGAAAAAGAAAGCTTGCATTAAAAGCAAACAGGAATACATACATTGCAAATATTGACAGCATAATATGGGTCTTGTATGTTCAATATGATTTACTAAGTTGCTACTTTTTGTGAATATTCACATGTCATAGCTATATTGTAATAAACAATTCCATATTATTTCTGTGATATGAAATATCCATATAGCATTGTTATTACGATGTAACGTGGACTTTAATTGCAAAGTTACATATTACTTTCATATTTACAATGAGTACAGTTCAGATAAACGTAGTTATAATCTATAAGCATTGCTTATAAACCGTTTAATGATGATAAGCTTTAATTTTGTAGGCAACGTGTTTTTTAATGATGCAAATAAGAGATGTAATATTCGTTTACATTAGTCCAAATATCATCAAATAAAACTTTATAATTCCTATGTCGTTAACAAAAAGTTATGATTTGTTTATTGACTCAGTATTTAGCAATATCGCCTCTTCAAACGGCAGTTACGGTGATTTAAACGTGGACATTTAATTACGTCTTGTCGATCTACCTGCACGTGTTTGATGAAAAACATTAATACTTCAAAACTTATTTCAACTCAGTCTTGGAAATATTAACTGATTTATTTTTTCAAAATTAATGAAAATATTATGTTTACTTTCTTGGTATTCACATAATCTCAATGTTGTTATTGAATTAACACTATCAAGCCAGGCAAAGTAATTGGTTTCTGATCTCTTTTCATAGTTACTGAAATTACAAAAGCGTTTTTATAAAAAATTGTTCAATATACTTCTGTAATGATGCATATATTAGAATCATAGGTCGTTTAATAAACCAAATTTTGTCATGGTTATAAAATAATGTGCATTATTCGCGTTTAGGCTCGATAATCCTGGTGTTAAATAATTTCAGCCTGTTTCATAAATATATATTTCTAGTATTTTAAATGTAATCTATAATTATTTCTAATATTTTAACTGTAATTTATAATTATTTCTAATATTTTAATTGTAATCCATAATTATATCTAATATTTCAATTGTAATCTGTAATTATTTCTAATATTTTAACTGTGATCTATAATTATTTCTAATATTTTGATTGCTAAAAAAACCTTATTGTCGAAATGTGCTTCCTATATACAACAAACTGCATTAGAAATATTACTAATATTTTCAGTTCATTACGTCTGATAAATTAAAAGTCACACGTAACGTAAGCTTTAATATTTATGTGTGTGTGTGTGTATATCTAGGTATATATACAATATTATATAAGTTGTAGATATAGTTGTATTATACAACTATATAACAGATATCTACATCGTATGAACATTGCAGCACAATAGAAGTTTCCATTTATAAAACTCATAGAAGTTCAAGTTTCATTTAGAGCGATAAGAAATTTTAATTAAGCGCAGTAATAACGTGCATTCCATAAAAAATTACATAGAGCTTATCTGATACGAACTCTTGATTAAATAGATCTCTGGATGCTGCTCTTATTCATTTATTGTTTAATTTTCTCCTGTCTCTGTTTAAAATATTCGATTACAATAAAATTGACACATAATAATTACGATAACATCACATACACCCACCAAATTTTATTTATAATAACAAAACCAAGGTCTCGTTTGCATTCATAAAGCTACAAGTACTGCGAGAAACTCCGTCAACATCAATAAAGACACGTGCTATCACTCAAACTCCATCGGAAACACCGTCCTTCCGTTTTTAATCGATCAGCGGATCAATTAAACTGATTAGCTGATCAATGTTCCGGAACGATGGAAGTCGGGTTACATAAGGAGTTTACTTTCCTGATGCACATCACAATCAGATCGTGTTCAAATCGCTAACAAAGTAAGCTTTCATGTCAGTGAAATGTTGGAAAAAAAATATTTACATCGAGAAATCTCAGTCAATACAAAGAACTATGTTTAATTAATGGATAGCAGTATTCAGAGATAATACATTTTTAATAGCGCTTTTGTTACTGTTTGCAATCAAACTATGATAGAATTACTTACACGAAAATTCATACAATAGGGTAATTTACTTGTATATTTCGGTAAACAAAGCATAAATGAGTAATTAGCAAATAATAAAGCAATAGTTAAAAAATATACAAAGCGAAGTATATGTAAAAAATATAAATATAAATAATAGTAATATAATAATAAATATAAATAATATTAAATATAAATAATATAAAAAATATAAATAATAGAAAGAGTGACGACGAATTTTAATTTTACAATGTTCTTCGAACGAAGTTTAATATCGAAGTTTTAATTAGAAACGTGTATTTTTATTTCTCTATACGGTTATAATAAATTGTCTTATGTTACAAGTATTATACTTACGGTCGCATTTTAATTACAATAGATATTCAGTTAAACAACACCAAAAATGTTTAATGTAAAAGTGTGGAATGGAACAAAATTACTACTTACTCCTTTAATATTATTTAATATCCCGTATAGTTTGTCACATATTTTCAAAACATAAAATATCTAATTTCTAGAAGCTTTCATGAAATTGATGATTCAAAATATTTTTTTCTTACACCTCATTTCTCTCGTTACTTAGATTCCAAAAGGAAATCATTCTGCGTTTGATGGACGACATAAAGTTCGCTAACGGTAAGAAGAACAACGGTAATGTCACTAGTTCGGAAAGCACAGTTAGCTTGAAAGCCTCATTACCGCTGCAATTAACTTGTTTCTACAAATGAACAGCGTGAGAAAATCATTCAAATTAAAACGAGCAAGTGCTTCAATTTTCTGCGTCAGAAATTAACTCTTTCAAGAACTGAGACTAACTTATCCGATGTTATAGGAAATCGATAAACTCGCAGCGCAATTTTCTTAAATATTATGCACAGCTGCCTCGACGTTTTCATGCTTGAATTGCTACCATAAGCAATAAGTCCAGCAAAAGATCGAATTTATTTATTTTAACGTACTTTTACAAAAGGAAAGAAACATGATTGTAACAGGAAAACTATTGAAACTTGACGCTTAGAAGATTCTTCTGGTAAATTTTGCAAAAATTGTGATTGATTGATACAAAGTCGAAGTGAAGTGGAAACCATTATACAGCTATGAAATTTTATAGGAATTAATAAATAAAAGATTTCGTGTTTTTATTTATGTATTTTACATGATTACCTTACACTATGACACAACACAAGTTTACAGGTAGGGTTTATTAAAAATAAAACTTGTTATATCTAATACGCTTTCATATTGATCCTTTTTTATCCTTTCTATGTACTACGGCATAAATTTCTTAATACACGTTACAGGACATTCTGCATTTACCACATGTTTCCATTATCTTACGGGTAACTTCATTGTATCGGACCATCCTATAGGTTCGTTTCACAATGGGTATACACGTTTTTCACATCGATTTAGAAACACCGCACAGTAAAAAGCGATGCAATTTAGCTTAGCTGCTGGAGAGCAATCTAAGAACGATGTTCAAGAGCACGTTTTCGAATATATCTATAGTAATTTTTTTTTATCGACGCCACATAATTGACAAACCGAAATCATTTTATTCCTGTGACGATATTCATACATTTGTTTCGACGAAACGTTAAATAATATTACATTATGGTTGGAAAAGTTGATCACCATGATCCTTAAATTATATTACGAGACGGGATCTTTACACAGAATAAAAGTTTTCTATATCCATTGCAAGAAATACAAGTATTTTAATAGTTTTAACAAATTGAAGATAATGCAACAACTACTGTCATTTGGAAGTATTTCTCAGATGACTTGAAATAACATTTTCGTTCGCAAACATGTTCTCCGCGATTTTGTTAACGAGTTATTAACGAAAACTATGGAGCAATCAGAGAGCAAAAGAATTTTGCAGGTGTAGCAGGAGTTCTGGGTCACCCTGAATTGTTTTATGACAGTAGCAAGTTTGCATTTATTTAAATTTCGTACCATTCTAATATATAGGGTGTTCCAAAAGTCATTCACAATCGAGACATGAGGGATTCCTGAGGTCGTTTGAAATAACCTTTTTCTTAGCGCAAATGCCATCCGCGGTTTTGTTTACGAGTTATTAACGAAAAACATTGACCAATGAGAGACGAAATCAGCTGGTGCAAGACAGCCGAGTCAATGAGCGGAATTGGTCCGCGCGTTGGTTCGACTGCCTCACGTTAGCTGAGCTCGCCTTTCATTGGTCAGTGTTTTTCGTTAATAACTCGAAAACAAAGCCGCGGATTGCATTTGTGTTAAGGAAAAAGTTACTTCAGTGAGCGACTTTTGAAACACCCTGTATATTAGAATGCTACAAAATTAAAATAAATGCAATCTTGCTACTAACCACTAATGGGACACCCTGAACGCTCGAATAAACAAGTGTATTTAAAAACTTTTCGTAGAAAGATTTTTATAATATCAGAAATTGTAAAAGCATCAGAAACCGATCGAGATGATCGGTAGTTCTAGTGTTAAATTTCTCTGATTTCGTCGTTGCTCTGTATTTTACTTACCCATTTTATCATAAATGCATAAAATCTGTAAGTTAGTTATAAAAGTCTTCGTTGGATTTAAAAAAATTGAAAATATCGAGGCCCTATAAAAATAGTTCGGATAACTATCTTGAAGAAAAGACGAAAAAGTTTCACCGCTGTTGAATAATGGACCAACGGGAAATGTAAGAAGAAGTTGCGAGTGTCATTACGTTTTCCCGTGGAAGTTATAAGTGTGTTTAAAATAATGGTATAAGTAACTACTCAAGGCACGAATTTATGGAATGGCCTAATATCATCTTCGAGAAACTTTTCACTTTCATGTTCGAGGAACTTTGATAACAGTTATTTTCGAACCTTTGAATTTTGTATTTTCATTTCCTGTAGGGAATTTTACGAGGGTTACGGAAATCGTAGTCTAATGCCCACGCAAGAAATAAAATTGACACTATTCGTTGACTGGAATGAGAAAACTTTTGACTGACTCGATATACATAGCTTGTTATACTAGGTGCATTCATTAATCTGATCATCCTACATGGCATATGGAGCACAAAGAAAATTTTACTCAAAATTGCTATTTTTAGCAATAGGATTATTCTATATTATATTTACGTAACCTTGAGGACGGAAATTATATTATTTCTAACAGTTATATTATTTATAACTGTTGCTTTAAGCATAATTTACTAGTATATTTGATAGCTTTCCGTTCTGATTTATACTTGATGTAACGAAATTCTATTTAAATGTTCATCTGGTTCAGGGATCAACAAAAATTGTTTATATTGCCTACCTTGCTAATTTGTTCAGAATTTTCGAAAACTCGGAATTATCGGAACGCAACATAAGGATCGCGAGGGTCACGCCTCGTGGCTCCCGTGGCGCGTCGCTCCCGTCTCACTCACCCACGGTCGCCTAAATGCTACACGCGTAAACATAAAGCAGCAGGCATAGGTGTCTCATGTGCTCCCACCCCAAGAGGCGACCACGGGTGAACGGGACGTATGACGGAAGTCAAGGGGCGTAGCCCTCGCGATCCCCATGTTACGTGCCCTAAATTCCGAGTCCTGGTTTAAACAATGTATATCTTTACTCTGTCAATAATTCTCTAGTTTATCATCTCTAATATAATTATTGGGTTAAGAAAAGAAACTTTAATGGTTAAATAAGAACTGAACATATTTATTAAACTTTAAGGCATAAATCATACATAAAATATATATCAGTACCAGTGTTAAACCATATGTACCCATAAACATCCAGATTTCAGATAGTTTGCTTGATACAAAGATGTGACGTTACAGTGAAGTATGCAAGTATAATACATCTGCAATTTCGTAAGAGTGACACACGACGTTTTAATATTCGGCATTAACGAATATGTAAAAATGTTTAGTTTTCAGAAAACAAATTTAATTGATTAAATATAAAATGTGCATGCTGCATATATGGGAGAGATATATTCTCGCCACTATTTCGTTTCTCTTTGCAATCTTTGAAACAAAGCGCACGTACCATTATTTTCAAATATGTTCAAAATTACATTCGCACAACACGATGATCGATAGTGAATATGAGTAGATAGCATCTAAGGTTTGAACTTGATGCCTGACACTATGTCACCCATTTTGAATGATAATCTTTTTACTCCGCGCCACGTCACAGTGAACTATCTTTAGTGAGTCACCTTTGACTCACTCTTTTGTTGACTTTTCTCTTTTAAAGTATCATTGAACATGAAAATATTTAACATTAAGGGGTAATACGAACGTTAAATAAGATTCTCTATGTTCAATCTTCAGTAGACATAAAAAAACTTTGCTAAATACAGCGAATAAGTGGTTATTTGAACAAAAGAGGACGTGCTTTTAGGTTTTAGAAAGATCATTTTGATTCATTGTACCCTTCCAATCGTACATTGTTCATCGCTTTATGTATCGCCAACTTCATCATATTATGGATTATTCCTTCCCTGTCGCCTATTCAACACTATTCGTTTTTGTCTCCATTAGAAAGACAGGGGCTAGTAATAAGCAAATTGAATCTTTTGCTTCCTGCAATCGAGTAATGTGAAACAAAAGTGGCATTGATCGAATAGTACAAATGCAAATAATCTATAACAATTTCTTAAAAGCACTAGTTATCAGATATTCAGGGATCGTAGTATAACTTGAATTGGAAGCTACATGAATACGAGTCTATGTCATAATAGCGTAGATTATGTCACTGTAATATACTCATTTATAAACATTCTACATATTTTTTACTATATTAAATATATCATATGTTTAACAAACTTTTTCTGAATAACTTACAATTTTTATTCAATATATACCGATTCATATAATACCTATATAATTCATATAATACCTCATATAATTACCTCGCATAGATAATATATCGGAAAACTCTGGTTTTACTAACATCAAGTGACATAGTAAATAATGCAAGAAGATATAACACTATAAGCTCGACTGACAATAGAACCCTACATAACCTGCAACGATCACGATTATTACAGATTATGTCCTAGCCATTCTAGGAACAAGCCATTACTTTCTTCCTATCAGACAATCAATGTTCTCATGTCCAATTAATTTGTCACAAATGTTGTATAGCACGTGTACTGACCTAAAGATGTTGGTATTTACGATAATGAACAAGATAATTTTTATACTTATAACATATATTATATTACAAATTTTATTGTTTTGCGCGTATTGCATTTAATAAATACATATCACACAAATAGAATTAGTACTGAATTTGATAATTAAAATAACACTATAAACAGAAATTAGTATTTATAGTATGTATTAATATTATTCATAAATGACAAAATAAGTTACATATATTATTTACTAATAATTAATATTTACAGTGTATATATTATATTATAATACAATATAGATACTATTAAATATTACAAATTCTTAACTTTTATGCTGTTTTCGGGTTACTAGCCCCTGTAACGTCCCCCTGTAAGTTTCTCTTTTTCATAACATAACAAATATGTTTTTGGTAAATCTTTTAATATAATAGGAGACAATTTCTCGATTATTCTTTTACTTCGGATATAATTTTGTAAACATGTTGCAAATATAGAAATTAAAACAACGCAACAGATGAGTCACATGTCGCACGAAACATCATGAAACGCGTTCAAGTATAATGAAATATTTATCGTCCATAAACAACATTCCTCTATTTGTGACTAGATTGCGGATTTTGTTATGTGTTTATGACATTTATTTATTTATTATTATTTATTGATTTCTGTTTCTAGCAATTGGTTTAGACAATTTTTATTTTGCACAAAGATCCGCTGTGTATAAATACAATTTGAAAATGTACGATCAAATTAGTATCCACACAACAATTCATTTTTACCTCTGAGACATGTCAGATACACGTGCTACTGAATACGACCAGCTGTACTTGTCTATAATTCGTAATCGTGTGTTATTGTCGGCTTCGGCTATTTCTATTCTTAGACGTAATACAATGGATCAGTAAATTCAGCGGAATTGTAAAGTAAGGTTTGGATCCGCCAGCCGACCGGATGTATCATCATAATGATTCATCAATACTGTATAAAATCAACCCCATGCCAAATAATATTTATCAATCTTTTTTTAAAAATACATTTTTTCACCAGTTCATACTGAGGATGAAAGTGAATTATCCTTATTCGCTTGAATATTTTAAAAATTGTTAGAAAATTAGTGTAAAATTATAAATATTTTAATGAGAGATATAGTTAAACAAGCAGACTTCAGGAAATTTCGGATCATTAATAACAATACATTATAAAAATTACTATACAATACATTACTAATTTGCTTATATTTCTAGATAGATGTTACTTTTCATGCTAATTGGAATTTTCATATTTTCATTATGTGAAAATGATTACAGTCTTCTTATTTTCCACAAAAAAGACATTATCACTGGTCTTTCTTGTCACATCATTTCTCTACATTTTCGAAGTTAGTTCTGGTAATGTAATGACTTTGTCTGACTCGATTCCGCAAATGCTATTTGTAATCTCGTTTATGGTGCCGCAGTTTTACTACCTCACTGTATCGTTATTTCCAAGTGTATCTCAATAATAGTAATAGTGTCGTTCACATTATTCCGATTAGCTCCTAACACTTGACTGATATTTCGTCATGCCAATCAATAAGAAGCATCGATCACTCATTAGTACTGCAAACCCTTTCTTTATTAATATCTCGCTCATTAGCAGCGCAGACTTTTTCTTTGTTAATTCATTCTATTTCACTCGTTAGTGATGCGGATCCTTCCCTTTGTTAATGCATTATATCTCACTCGATAATACTGCTGCCCTCTTCTTTATTAATCCTCGCAAAACGGGCCGTAGTGGCCGGTGGCTGGGTTTCATATGACCCATACAAACGTCTACAGCATTTTAGTTTCACTAATTTATTTATTTATTGATTATTGTTAATATTTCCATTATAAAAGATGGTAGGGGATACAACACTTTTTTTTCTATTTATAATAAGTAATTTATTAAAGTTATGTATATATAATATTTTGAAAATATTTTATAACATAATTTATTGCGTATAATAGATAATTATGATATATGTATATACTATAGAATATATGACTATTCAGGGGCTTTATAGAAGAGTAGAACGATTTAAGTAATTCGGCAAAAAGATTCGTTTAATTAGCTACTGCTTCTTACAAGATCCGCAATCTGCTTATCACATTGTACTTTTTTGCCAAATACTATATTTTTTTAAGGATATACGAATATTCGATTATACAATATTAAGCATTACATAAATTATTTCCTCACACATTCGTCTATTATAATCATGTTTTACAATACTGTCCAATATAAGACTTTTTGCATAGAATGATTTCTGATATCGTTATGTTAACTCAAAATATGGACGATCGCAATTGAATGATTCTGTATATAAAATATGTTAAGAGGAAAATAAATTTTAACGTATATTCGTGCCAACAAATGCTTCATTTTTATAATTTTATTTCGCTTTTAGAAAGGAAATTATACTGTGTATTTTTAATAAATCGATTAAAATATCTGCTCAATCTGAAAAAATGTGTACACCGAAAATGACGTTTGCATTATGAAACAAGCTAAGGACACCGTATTTATACATACTAATTTTCTATTTCTGCAGCGAGTGTACGCTAATGCGTTGAATAAATTAGCTTATATTCCGCGTACTTTGCCCGCGGTAAGCTATTTAATCTATAGCCTTCACTTTTTCCCTCTCAATTAATTCATAGAAATTACTGCGTTCTTGGATGCAATTTTATACTACAAAGCAAATATTCGCTGTGGTCAGTAATAAATTCGTGAATTTATTATACGTAAGCGCTTTTTTTCGCGTGACCACACGTAAAAGGTTATAAGTGCTTTCGTTTTCACAAATTTACATTAGCATTTCAATTAATCAGAAATTAACTTGTAGGGCAGCAAACAAGCTCAACCTTCACGATGAAACATTCATTTCAGTGTCAGTGGCTGCAAAAATATTTGGCTGACTTTGAGCACTGAAAGCAACTGTATTATATTACTTTATAGAGGTAATAACAATATATTTATCCAAGTTTTTAGCAATTTTTAATTTCTTCAATAAATTGATTGAATAATCGTAAATGAAAAAATTGTGACCCGACATTATGACGGGTCCCATAATCCTTAAAACAAGACTATGCCAATTTATTCTCTGTCGTGTTGGTATGCACAGCAATTTGCATGCTGCTATTAACCCAGTAGCAGGTCTTATAGCGTAATAAAAAAAAATGTTACAAATTATTTTGCATTATGTAATTTCTTCGTTATGAATGTAATTTATGTTGCATGAACTTTCTGAATGTCAATTCCAAATATTTTATTCTTTATTTTGACTGCTTAATTCATTACATTTTACAAATTGTATTAGGTTTCGCAAAATGTAACAACGTTGAAATTATATTTGATGTTATACAATTTATCCTCCCGATTCTAAGTTGTTTAATTAAAGTACTTTAAATTCATGAAGACTTTGTGCTTGTTGCATGTTATTGAAAGCGTTGAAACTTTTACTTTTGCAGAAGCGTGACTAATTCGTATTAACCGAGTGATTGAATGTTGTGCCTGCAGAGCGTAATTGTTATGCTTAATTAATTCTCGCTTTACATGTTACGTAAAGCCTATGCGATGTTTAACTCCAATTGATGATCGATATCACAACAGCACAGAAAAGTTTCCACAGAGGGTAGAATATTCATTCTGGTAAATGTTTTCTTACCCAAGTCTCTAAAACATGCATTATCATACCTTTCATACGGTTCTTTATTTATTTTCATAAATATCCAATATCGCATATGTTCACCTCCTATAGTTCGTGGATATAGTATTCGAACATGCATTACGTTTTACGATAACTATCATTCCATTTGCATAATAGTGGAGTTTATGCTGCAGTCGTTCCACAACATTAATGCCCACAGATTCAACACGATTATTGCTTTTACGTATGCGAATGAATGGTTTTATTCATAGCTTAATCAATATATTTCGTTGATAGACTGAACTTCGCGCCCCATCAAATAAACCTGAGTTCTTCCTATAATTTTTAGAGTTAGAAGTTATGTTTAAAAAAGAATTTTATTCTATTTTTAAAACAAAACTGTAGTTGTACTTCGAAAGTGCACTGGCGCACTTGTGAAAAAAAACGTACTATAGTATAATAAATCTTGTTACATGGTGTCAAATTTTCCTGTACAATCTTTATTCTATATTCACTGGATAAAGTGTTACAGGTAGGCACAATTAGTAGAACCACCCTGTATACATCTTTAATTAGAGATAATAATCGATAAAATAATTAACAATAAATTTCTATATTTTAGTTTCATATTTTATTCTAAATGTAACATGCCTAAGCAGGTCCACAAAGGAAGTTTTACAAAGGAAGAAAAACTGAAAGTCTGCCTCCAGAAATTACTAAAATATGAGACTAAACAAGATTGAACACATTCTGTGATAAATGATACTAAATATTTTCATTTCTTCCCCTAGCAATATTTTTATTTTACACTAATAGTTCTTTTAATCTTATTAATTATGTATGCGTGTTGTGTTACATTAATATTTCATCTCCGTTGATATATAGCATCCCAATGATCACCGCATCGATCATTGACACGAAGAAAATTAAATACAAAATAAGATGTTATTTCTATTTACCTGCGAACATTTCTCTGACGCCATAGAGGCTGTCAAATTCAACAGAATCAGGACGTAGAGTAAAAAAAAATCGTTCTACCGTAGATAAATCGTAGATAAAAGTATGCGGCCACAGAGAAAACGAGTCGCATACTTTCAAGAAGTCTGACACGACACTGCTTGAAATTCCGTCATATACATCGTTCGTTACGTTTATCAGATGCGCGGGTGAAACATACGCGTGGCCATATGGCATTTATATCGTAAGTAAACCGAATCGATATCCTTATAATCCATTACGTTTCCACGATATCATGTAGTATACATAATATATACATTCAAAACTGTGTTTGTGCGCTAAATAGGGACCGCATAAAAAATGTCTTGCATACAAAATAACTAAAAATCTCGCGATGCAACTAAAAATTGCTTTTCCAAACGAGTTACAAAAATCAATTTATATTTTTAAATATTTAATTTACACATGCACATACTTTTTCTGCGCATAGAAAATTTTCAAAATGTGCAGACTTTTGAACGTCTTATATAGTATATACTATCTTACTGATTTCTTTTTAATAACATTCTTTTGTACCGCTACTTATTATTACTACGTGGTTCAAAATAAGTTTCGTCACTTGGGAAAACTACCTCGCACTCGTTCTGAATTGACTTATTTTCTTTTATGATGTAACATGTAAATGTGCAGATGTGCAATGTAATTCATTGATAAAATATACAACATGATCATGAAATACATTTGGACATTCAGACAATCTTACGACAAAGTAATCTTTACATTCCTTACTTTCTATTGCACACTTTTTATGTATATTATGAATTTTGAGGAAACATTTTTCATATACCGCGTACAAAAATCGCACAACAAGAGTCGCACAAAAAAAATTGTACAAAGAAAGTGGCACAAAAACTGGTTCGAGTGTATTCATTTATGCAAAAAAGAAGGTTTCTCTGTCTAACGACGTCTAGTTGTCTACTTTTTCCTTTCATTAAAAGAAAATGTCAATTAGGCTAGTGGAGCGGTCAACGGTTGTGAAATGGTCAACGGTTTGTTCTTTCGTCTTTTATTTTGTTTAATTTTGGTTAATTATGCCCGCAAACAAACTAAAGGCACAACAATCGGTCATCTCACGGTGACCGGCCTCTCTATCCTATTCGTGACATAAAAACGGCGGTTTGAAAACGTTAAAAACGCTGAAAGGAGCTTGGAATTTGGCGAATTGCTTTTTTGCGGATATGCACGGAACTTTCCGTGCTTTGTAGTCATCTTTGACTGAATGGTTGGTGCAAAACAGCGTGGGCGACCATACTTTCCCGCGCTGCAAGGAGAAAGTCTCGACGCCGTATAATTAGGAACCTCACCTGCTGCAACACGGGACTTTCAAAGATACCTAATTCTTGACCTTAACCCTCTGTGAGCAGATCTATTTTAACCCTTCCATGTGAATTCGATTTAACCGACTCAAATTGAAATTACAAGTTCTTCTTCTTTTGTTACTAACACTAGGTTTACAAGTCACTAACAAGGGTTAGTGGTAGGATTGGTAAAACTCTCTCTCTCTGATACACGCCGATTTTGATGAAACTTTGCAGAAGTATGAATTAGTCCCTCGTGGACTAAAATGACAGAAAATGCTCCAATTGATGAAAATAACCTTAATTATTCGTTAAATGAACACCTTATTTTTAATTTTTACCATTGCAATTAATTCTTACTAATGAATAGACTGCGGATTTTATGCATTTATGACAAAAATGAATCGATAAAATATAAAATTATAAATTTTATTTAATTATAATAATAATAATAATAATAATTATAAAGACATTTTCATCTAATTTCTGTTTCCTACAATTAACTTAAACAATTTTTACTTTGCATAAAGACCGCAGTCTACTGATGAATTATTGATAGGAATACATATATCTTTTTACAACCTTATTCAAAATTTTTGAAAAATTGTAAGGAATACATAGTCCAGTCAATTAGATTTGGAGTCTTGAATCGAATATTGATATTTTGTGATATATTACTTTATCACTTCCTATATACACTTTATATAAATTATTATATTAATAAAATGAGATGTAACTTTTCGCTTTGCATTAAATTGATACTAAGAAATATTTTGAAACTTTTAGTTTCTCATTGTAATATTGAAGTTTTACTAAATTATTTATAGATTTATAATTATAGCATTATATTTAAATCAGTGTCTTCAATATTATTATAATTAAATCGGCATTCTCAATATTATTTTATTCGAAACAGTGTCTTAAATATTATTTCAAAAAATCTATAAAAGATTTAGTGGAAAAAATAACCTGCACCAACAATTGAAAACGCAGTCCAATCTCGGTTTATAAGAGAACAATGTGAATGCACGAATGGCTTCAATGCGCAGAAAAAGTTTAATAGGATACAGTACATGTTTCGATCAACTTGTTTAAATATTTGTTGGAGTTGAGTTGCTCTAAATTTAAGCATACGTCGTACCATCGTACTCTTAATACGTACAATATAATTTGTATTGCTTTAAATAAAATTAAACATTTTTTAATTAAAGGAGACGTTAAGATTTCAATCGCATCTCGACGGAATCTTCTAGATCTCTAAATTCAAATTTATAGAACATCTGAAAACGAAATCTAACAACAAAAATCTGTTGAATTAACTACTTTAGAATTAATTACAATTGTATTCTGAAATTTTTAAACTGAAATTAAACATTATATATCTTTGAATGTTCTAAAAATCTATTACATTATTTAATATTACAATCACTATTGTTTTTTCTCATCCTTATTTTTTCTGAATTTTGTGTTATTACTTTTACAATATTATTTGGCATATTACTTTATCTAAAATGTGTCTTTTTATATAACCAAGCGATCATCACGTTTTAACTGTATGTCTAGATTTTTAATTGTAGACTTGTAGAAGTCGATTGAATTATGATAGTTCTTAGAGCATACTGTTCTTTAAAAATTCATAACTAGAATTTTGTTACAGATATGTCATACAGCGACCGACGATATACAGGCAACAGTTAATTATTTCAATAAAAAGATACAACATCCTACATCGCATTTTTAAAGTCATTGTAATGTTTTTAATTTTTCAACCTAGAAACAGTAATTTCTTTCTACACTAAAACAATTTAGTGACGAAAAAAGAATTTCCCGAGATTCTAGGAGTTAAGAAAGAAAAACACGTTATACGATTGTGTATAATAGCAATAACTTTGGAAACGTTTGCTTCTGGTGAAGAAACTAATCTCACGATTAGTTTTCAAGTTACAAGTATTAGTTACAAGTATTCTAAAAAGATTTATTGGCTTAATAAACAATTCGAGTGCAATAATTCCGCGAGAATAATGATTATTGCTTCCAGCGTAAGTATTCGTTCACTGAATTTCAGATTTCTGACAAATTGTCGATATTCGAACTGTTTGTTATAATTTCGTAAAAGCGAGTCATACAACAACGAACTTAGACTAATTCTAAAGCTCGAAGCTTCTACTTACATTGTGCCCCGTTCATTTTCCTGTAACATATTTCTGCATAATGTAACAGGTGGGAATCTGGAGACATGCACTTTCTGGAAAATATGACGGATTGAAATGTCTGTAAATACACTCAAAAATTTTTTTCACGACTGATCCTAATACAGACTTCAAGACTAAAGTCTCCGCTTCACAATGACATCTTACACGCTGATGTACGATTTTTTTAACCCCTCTATTGAGCTTTAAATAAAAAGTGTGCTGCTTACTTTACAGTAACATGAGGTTCACGATGTCTTTACACGAACTTGCTTCTCGTTTCTGTTTCATAGAATGTCTAAACGTCGAACAGCAAGTTTCGAGAGGTCGTTCTAAATGGAAATCTCTAATCTACAAATCTGTGGTCGATTGGTTCGTGAAAAAAATGTCTCAATGATTTTGGAGAGGTTTCAATTTCTAACACTTTCGAGTAAATGTGTTTGTTATGAGTTGTGAAATAATATATAATATTAACATAAAAGAAAATTACGAAGGAAGAGGTGTCAAGCTTGAAAACGTATCCAGATTTATTATTGTGTAACTCTTTTTTACGAAATTATAACCAGACTGCGGTTTTCATGCATTTATACATTTAGCAAAAACAAGTAGTCGAAATATAAAATTGCGAAGACATGAGAAGAATGTACACTATTTTCAATTCATCAAAATTATTAAAAGAAACAATTTATTTTTATCCAATTTCATTTTCTGACAATTGCCTTTGAAGATGTATCCGCATTCTAATTATAACAGTTCAAATCTCGACGATTTGTCAAACATCTGAAATTCAATGTACGAACGCTTTTAATGCTGACTGTACGTACACTCATATTCTCTCTGAGAATCGATTTCGTTCGAATTAAAAGGAAACTGATTTAAAGAGGTTACAGAACCGCTTAGTGAAATGCTGTACGGATTAACAAGCCGAATAAAAACGTGCTATTGATCGCGGAATTCATGGATATTCGACTGCCACGTCAAAGCGGTTCGATTCCAACTTGAAATATTCAGGAAGGGAAAAATAGAGGCAAACGAAGAGGAGCGCGACGAAAAAACTTACCGTCGACGAATCGGAATTCGTGGAGATACTGTTCCCTCTTGAAAGCCTCTTGCCAAGATCGAAACGGGGACGAGGATCCCGGAAAATGAAAGTCAGTTTACAAGCACAGCATCGGTTCCGCGTTGAACAGTTTCCCAAACGACTGTTCTATACACTGGCAACTATTCCGCGCGATCACTCGCGGTTATGATGCCTACCAGTCTTTAGTATACACGACAATAGAGGGTCGTTCGTCCTTTAAAATTACAGCGAGCGCTAAAGAGAAGGAAAATTTGCGTGTATGCGTCGTTATTGTTCGATTGATTCGAATCGTTACGGTGGCGGAACAGCTGGCAAAACAATTATTTTTGCATCTCGAGCTATATATTGAACCAATTAATTTGCTACTGTCGAATAAGAAATATAAAATTACAACAAACATCACAGTACAACAGTTATCGCAACATAAAAATCCATTAGTTACTGAATTAACACGAACCGATACTAGCAATTTTAGATTAGAAAGATATATCTGTTAAATCTAATAGACAGATTCATTAAATAAATTTAATATCATTGTGAATATAATGCACAATGATCTAATATAACTAAATGTAAGTTACAACAATTAAGTTACGACAATATACCGTCGATAAATTGTTCCATGATTCCGTGAGGGAGTCGATCGTAAATTGCACTAAGTCAATATAAAAACAATTAATTTGCTGCCGTTTAAAGCAGCACGTGCTCTGTGGAAGCACAAACAAAGTTCACGGCTGTGGATTGACTGTAAACACGTTAGTATTCGAAGAAATAGGAATTGCTCAGACGCAGAAAATTAAGGAACCGAATTAGAATACAAAAGGCAACTGCGTTACGACTAGCGGAGAACTGTTTCTCCCGTTCGATCCGAGGATTGAACAATGGCTCTTTAACGATTTCCCAATCGAATGTGTTCCGTGTTCTTTCGTGACTCTGGGATCTGTTGCGCGCTTCAAAAACGGCGGACAATTTATAATCAACGGCTATTATCGAGCGAAATGTATTCCGCACGAAACATTTTCAACTCGGAGGAAACATTCTCGTTCCCACGCGAACCCATAAAAAAATTTTAACAATACGTACGTGCCCGCATTGTGCAACACATGCAGCGGAATGTACGCGCAGAATACGTACGTTCCATCACTGTCGAATCTCAGAGGAAATTCGACGCAGAAATTTTGAACTAAGAGATCAACGGGCACCGACGAGAAACACGCAAATAATATCGGGGAGGTGTAAAACTAAATAAACAAACAACAAATAAATAAAGAAAGAAATAGAAATAAATAAATAACAAATAAATAAAGTTGTGAGAATCTGCAAATTGTAGAATCGCACATATTAACACGTTCGCGGGCGTGAATGCTATAGCATTCATTTTCATTGTGATGCAAAATGTCGTGGATGTTACAACATTCAAATTCCTGAGCCGCGTTATCTTGCATTCAATTCTGTATAGCGTTTATTTTTTGAAATTATTCCGCACTATAATCTTATCTGTATCGGCATGGATACTAAAACACTCACTGTACATAACTATTAAAATATGTTTTCCGTGCCCTCAAACAAAATATGGCTAATCAAAATTTAAATGTCACAATTAGTTTAAGAATAAATCACCTGTCCATTTTTCCAGCTCGTTCAAATTTTCACTGTCCGCGAACGTGTTAATTTTACTCGAACGTCGGTCTCTTCAAAGATCTGTGGAACACAGAAACTCTTTTAAAACTTTTTTAGCGGTAATAATGAAAGCTTTTATAAGTACTATTTTATTCCCGCTGGATTTATTTAGCGTGACATGTAACTAATTCGACAACGATGAAAACATACTATTTCAGCTGAAAAGATGAAAAATCACGAGAAACCTGTGTTTCAAACGAATTTTCCATTTCAAACATAACAGTTACAAGATCCGTTCGCCTGAACAATCCGTTCCAGGAGCCGAAATAAGGAAACCCATTTCCCGAAGTCGCTGAAACCGCGACCGTAAAGACGGTAAACAATAAAGCAATGAAAGCGTCATCGTAAGAAATAGAGTCGGAAGGCGCGCTTCCGCTGGAACGCAAATTAATTGGCCCTGTCAGCGCGTTATATTCATGCGAGGCTAATAGACACGGAAGAGTGCGGGAGAGCGTTGCGCGAGTGAATTGTTTGCCAGCTTATCAGCAAATAAAATCCACCTGAATCATCGGGCAAAACCGAACGGCAGTTTCGACCGGAGACAGAGCGATGCGGCGATCAATTTACCTACATGCTGGACACACCGGTTCGCCGGAAGGGGAAAGTCGTACGGGAACGGTACCGATAATCGGCGAGCAACGAAACAACAGGCGGCTACGACCGGATCGGCAAGAACACTCGGTATATCGCAAGGATGTTAAATCCGCGCGAAAATGAAACCGTGGGCCAACAGAGGCGAAATTATCACTGTCCGACGAGTAGCCGCGATCGGTAGCGAAACGACGGATCGGGAATGACAACGATTCGACGACACTTTCCGAAGGGTTGAGAATCCATGGAGAACCGTGGACGCGGTGGAGAGGAACGCGCGCGTAACGCTTGCTACGAAGGAAGCGGTACCACTGAGCGTCGGGGGGGTTGCCGCTCGGCAGGCGGCCTCGACTCGCTTGGGGCTGCTAACCGTAGGCCAGCCAGGGTTGGTGCTGGTGCTGGTACTCGTACTCGTGCTGCTGCTGACGAAACGACCTAGGTGGTGGTGGCGATGGTGGTGGTGGTGGTGGTAGACACACCGGAGTAACGACAGATCTCACCGCACGGAGCCACCTGCCGAGCCGTAACTTACGAAACTTTCCGTACCTTCGTTCCTTCAGCAACCAAGTATGTAAGTGTCTATACTGCGTCGTCAGATTCCACGAATTCCTCGAGATCTTCCTCGTGGACTAACAACTTGCACGGTGTTGCGATTTCGTGGCTACCGAAATTTCGTTCTTGATTGAAACTTTCTCTTTCTGACACGTTTTCCAACGGTTCGTGGTCCTTCGCGGATTGTACGATAGTTTTTCGCCTAAGCGAATGCACAGTTTTTTGTAGAGTTTGAAAAACAATAGAGCTACCGAAAATATCTTTTCCGAACTGTTTGGAATTGCTTCCGACTGAAACGTTTTTTTAACTCTTTTATCTGAGACCATAACGAAAAGTGAACAAATGCTTTTTGTAGATATCGGTAATTTATATGCGTAGTGAAAATTTCATCGAAATCGGATACGATCTGTAAAGAATTAAAGATTGGGAAGATCGCAATTCTATCACGATTTTTTACGATCTATGCAAAATAGTTTTACTGAACCACAGCATTGTCATTTTATAATAGCATTTTTCAAATGTTAATACAACATAAGTGTATTTGTTTTTTTCATTGTGCATTCATTATACTTTTACGAATAGAAAATGTTCCCTTCTTTGGAACACATATCTAAAAATAGCATTCAATCATTTGTAGGCAAATATAAGTATTTAATAATTATTTGATTGAGAGTAAAGTCATCGTAGAAACAAATTTCCTAAGAAAATGTATTAGTTCTCGATTATTCAGAGTAATAAACTCTTAAATTATGCTAGATATTTAATATAAATTTAAAGTTCTAATAGATTTTGAATAGAAATTTTATCTATACGTTTGCGTGTGTCTACAAACACACGGTTTACCCAGATACTACAGATATATGTGTATCTTAAAATATACATATGTATATGCAAACTATGTATCTTGCATGCAAATGAATTCATATTGGTAACTTATATGCATAGTGAAAATTTCATCGAAATCGGATACGATCTGTAAACAATTAAAGATTGGGAAGATCGCAATTCTATCACGATTTTTTACGATCTATGCAAAATAGTTTTACTGAACCACAGCATTGTCATTTTATACAATTTAGTGCATTTTATACGTATGAAATTGAATTTTGTGACTCGTACAACAGTTACGTTTCGCGAAATGTAAACAAATTTGATTACGTTAATATTATTTAGGCACGTGGTAGAGCAATTGTTAATGACGCCTTAGAGTTGCCACTCGAGTGCAAAGGGTTGAACCTTTCGACGCTTGTAGCTTGGCTCTGCGTTAACCGATTTCGATGAAATTTTCTTATCAAAATCTACAAAAACATTTTTTAAATTTCGTTTTAGATTCAAATAGAAAAGTTAAAAACAAGAGCTTTTTATTTTGTTTGTCATTTCAAGTAATAGGAAAATTTCAAAAAGTTATTATAGTTATTGTCTAATAGACTAGATCCACTATGATCTAAAAGAAATGCAAGTCATTTAGTCCAGTTTTAAAAAAGTTATACCGTTTTTCAAGTGGTCTTAACTGTTTCGCCCTCATGTTATGTCGCGACACCGATACTGGCTGATTTCAATTTCAATCACGGCTCGTAATAGCTCGAGAATTACGC
The DNA here is from genome assembly GCF_051020955.1 of Megalopta genalis. NCBI lineage: Eukaryota > Metazoa > Arthropoda > Insecta > Hymenoptera > Halictidae > Megalopta > Megalopta genalis. Next base: position 43,136,882 of record NC_135013.1, on the reverse strand, counting down.
AGAGAGTTTATAAATAAAGTATTGATATGGCCAAAAATAGTGAGCATTTGAAAACAAAGTTTCATTTTTCCAAACATTACGGCATAATAATATTCTCGCATTTAAGAGAAATAAAATTGAAATCGCGAATAGTATGACCTTGAGACAAATTTTCACACTACTTGCAAATGTGTATAAAAATGCAGATATCTTATAAGCATCCATTATATTGACAGGACTTTTTTACCCACTCCATTGTGATGTATTTGTAACAGAAACAATTATTTCAAAAAACCATCAGTCTCTGTTGATCTTATAAAAGAAAATTACTTTGTTACATATCGAAAACGTACAGTTAATTGATTTAAGCGAGACCTTTTTCAATTACCCAGCTAGGGCGTACGAATAATAGACGAAGTAATGGAATAAAATCGCTGATTTTAATACCTGAATGAATTCACTAAAGATCAGACACTAATAGAATCACCATGGTGACCGGAAATTAAAATCTAACCCGAACCCCTGGCGTAGTTCCTACGGGTCAAATTAATGCCGCAGTGAATTCGGTGAAAATTAGTTTTAGCAAGCGTAGGGGAAACTGGGGAGGCCTGATGCATGCGGAGGTTTAGTACAATTTCATATTTTATACGTAACGAAGACAAGAGAATCGTATATTATAGACTAGAATGTTCTGATGTACAAGGTGTCACAAAATTATATGTCGGGATCATGATAACTTGTCGCAAGATTGACCTTAACCTAAAAAACTGAAAGTTAAAAATCGAACAATTGAAATTATAATTAAAATTTTATTGCATCGTACTCAAACGCATTTATGTTTTCTGTAAATAAATAACGTAATTTATGCAAATAAAGAAAAAGTTCTGAATTTCATATCTTGAATTTCCAAGGTTGATGTCTATTCCGTGGCAAGTTATTTATGTTAATATCCCATCAAACCGAGGGTGTAGAATCGTGTTATCATGATTTCGACATGTAATTTCGTGACACTGTAAGTTGCTATAAGCTGTAACTGCCTTAACCAAGTTTGATGATACAAAATTTTGTGAAAAATGTTCTATAAAATGTGTGTTTCCTTGCTGTAAATTATAAGTTCTTGTCGAAATCATATATACAATTTTTGTCACTGTACATTAGTTTTAACACATGAACGGCGGATCTTTTCGGCACAAAAATATTGTAGCGAATATTGTTAGCGTCATTTATAATTTGATTTATCAGTTTAGCTCAACATATTTTCTATAGACCTTAATAAAATATGTGAAAATTTAAATTAATTATCAAAATGGATCCCTATTGACCCGAGCCCCGCTATTCGAGTATCACTGAAAAGCTATTTATTTTTCAAAATGAAGCTTTCAATATTACGTACACGGTTCTACTTTCATTGCTTCGAGTTTAAGTTGATTTCAGTTTAATGTCATTGGAATTATTGATTTACAATTGTGCAGTCGTACAACTCAATTATAGAGTGTAATTTAATAGACGTCGGATATCCAAAGCTCGTTAGATCGCCTGAAATGAAAACCTACCAGTTTAAAACAGTAGGAAAGAAGAAAATAAAGAAGAAAAACGATAAACAGGTTCCTGAATTATTAGAACAACAAAATATAATTAAAACAATATAAAAACATTTATACTCTTCTCAAAAATCGACAAATCTCTGTCCTACAAGAAAGATACGTAAACGAAATCGAAGATGAAGATGTGGTTTATATTTACTGCAGTTCATTATTTTCACATTAGAAATCTCATATACGCCTACGGATAGTACCAAACGTCTATAGGACGTCTGTTTTATGTCCAATTTGCGTCTGCACATCTTACGTCCATTTGAGACGTTCCATGGACGTTCTCGGAACTTAAATTTCAGGATTGAGAATTTAATCCTGAGAATGTTCGCGCAGAATGTCCTTGCAATGTTCTACTTTATAACTGGGACCTTTCTAGGACATTTACAGAACGTAACGAGGATATGGATGTTAACGTGACGTTCCTAAATCGTACAGAATTTCCATCATTGACGTACATAGGACGTCTTTGTGCTATATGAGCTGCATTCGATACCAAAAATTAGCTTAACCCGAGAAAGATAACCTACGTCGCAGAGGCGCCTGCGAAGACTGTTGATTTTTGTTAATTTTTCATAGAGGTCTAGTGATTTAAGTTTAAAATTACTTAAAATATAAAAAAATATAATATAAATGCATTTTATTTTTACAATAATGCCAAACCTTTAAAATGACTAGATTAACTTAAATAAATATCCATTGTTAGTATAAAATTGACGCCTTAGAAAAGCATGCGCCTCTGAAGCGTATGGTTATCTTTTACGTACGTTGTCATATGGTTATCTTTCTAGGGTTAAATGGTGTTATGCGCAACGTGATGACATAAATAGACGAACAAAATATCTAATTTTCAAATTTGTACAAGATAACCGTTTCAATTTGACGTTCATCGTGCAAAATTCAAAAGTTTGTGTTTATTTTTGTTTAATATTTTTGTCTTTAAATGTACATAGGACGTATTAAAAGTAACTGTGTAGACGGTAACGTATTTCTACGTTCTCGACTGGGTCGATGTACATTTTCAAGGTCAAATTGTTTTATTGGAACGTATTTTACCAGTTGCGACAATAAAAAGTCCCAAAGGAACCATGGGTCGTAAATGAACCGTTCTCTCGGAAAAAGGGTGTTGAAGTTACACCGTCAGTTAAATATTGTTATCGCATTGCAGGTTTTTAACCATATAGTAGACCCGGAACGTTGTTGGCTCTATATGTTTTTATTTAATACATTTGTCTAAATGTGGACACTGTTTCTCGGTCTGCAGTTAAGGGATCATGTTGTCTCAGCGTACTTTTAATCATCACCTAAATTAATAAATAATTCAATCTACGGACACTGAATAAAACAAATCGTTATTACATTAGGAACAACCGAAAAATTAATAGATCTATGAGAAGAATCTTCAAAAATATGTTTTGCAAAATTAATGAATAAAGTTGAGAATTATTAACATCATCCTCAATTGAATAATCTGTCTTCTGATGGTTAATAAAGTAATGCTGATAATTATCAGCATTACGTTATTAATTATAATGAATAAAAATACCCTTTTTAAGTTGCAATGAAATTCAGAAAAAAATTCTTAACATGATTGAAATTATTGTGAACTAGAAACTGTTTAAATTCATTTTTAATATTGTTTATTTTCTAATAATTCCTTACAACTATAATGACACAATTTTAGATAGAAAAAAGGCCAGAGAATTCATAAATATCACAATCAACACCTTTTTTTAAACATTTGTTTACTTACCATGCTATAAAATAGTTCTTCTGCCCTCTCAAAAGGTGTCCGATTATTATAGTGAGTAATTGTATTTATTTCTACACATGTCCCAAATCTATCGTATACGATATTCAATATAATTCCAAGCACTGCCGGCATCTCCCATCCGATAATGCTTCGTTGCTGTTGTTATCCGTATTTTCAATACGTTCAATAAATTCAGAACTTTCCATTGTCGAAGTTTCATACTTTCTTAGAGAGATGGAACAAGGATACGTCACCTTATTTTCTCGGTAGTGTAAGAATTCTAGGTCATAATAACCATCTAGCATACGTATGTAAATTGAATATTGATACAGAAAAATATTTCTATTACGTTACTATGAAATCATTGCGTCCTACATCAGAAATCATCGCAGTGTAAAATCAATATACGCTTAAAAAACGAATTCCACGCATGAGTTGAAATGATAGTTATTGCTAGGAAGTCGTTGCATTTAATGATAGTCCGACGATCTTTGATAGCTCTTGTGGACAAAACGTAAGTGAAGATGTAAGTGTAATCAACTTTCTTGTTGTTTGATATTGTAGTTGATTGTAAAATAATGTTACGATGTGAAACAAGAACCAAACACGTAACAATATTTTTGCACATATTATAATCATTATATTTCTTAGTGCGTAGGTATCTAAATGTACGCGTGTCCACACATTAGCGCATTAATATTATAAATTGTTTAAACTCAGATACTATTTATCATAATAATTTGCCGAAACATATTACGGTAAACATTACCGTAATCAAGGTAATTATATTTACCTATGTTACACTTTCATAGCGTACACAGTTGTAGCGTAACAATTTTCATCATAACTTTTAATTTAATAAAAATTAGTTACTGGTTTAGCACGAAGACATTAAAATATGTACGTTTATCGGTTACGAATACTAAGATTTTATTTATAATGAGGTTATCATTTATTTTATTATGAGGTTATTATTTACTCACTTATCTACATGGATGTTTAAAGATTAATTTGTACTTGTTAACATGTTTAAAATCGATAGATAAAAATTCAATGAACTTTTTATGATACCTTCGCCCATCCTTTCTAATAGCTGAGACATTTCTTAGTTCACAACTGAAATATAAGGAAAATCACGATATGAAGCAGAGCTAAATTCATATTGGTTAAAAGTTTGAAGCGCTACTGAAAAATTCCCATTAATCCTCGAATGCCGGGAGTTGGGTTCATTTTTACCCAGATTTGCAAATGTTCCATTGAAATTCCAATTTTTAGAAGCGGGATCAAATTACATTGTTCAGTACCAATTTTACATTCCGATAACCAATTGAAAGACGATTCTTACGGATTTTAATGTAATGTACACGAACCTAGAAGTTGTTTTTTTCTATCTCTCTCTTCACCCTTAGTTTGCAGAATAATTACAAAAACTTGCGAACAAATTGTTGCTTCAAAATCACCTTCCTCTTCCTAAATATTATTTAACCATGTTCAAATAATTATGATATAATAACAAAAATATATCGTTTTTCTTGGAAAATGTTGCAAACTTGTTTTATCTAAGAATAGAATTCATTCATTCGTGTATGTACTATTCAATGATTTAATAGACTTCGTAATGTAAACATACATTATATAATAAAAATGTCAAAAAGTATATATAACTTCAGTTTTATTAGTTTCATAATGCAACAGACGTCGGTAATTCAATGCTCGGTGTCTTTAGTGTAAAAATTAAAAATTTGATTTTTCTCAAAATTAAATTTCTAACACAGAACGAACGTAGTAACACAAAAAAACGACTTTCAGTGTATGTAAGTTTGTAGAACTCACGTAATCGTACGGTTGCCAACAGATAAAGAAACGATAAAAGTTGAACATCGTCCAACTTATTAAATTTGGTATTTAAATTAAGTCGAAAAAGTGGACTAATCTTGTTCTAAGAAAAGTGGACTCATAAAATATGTAAAAAAATCTAGGTTGCGATGGATGTCTAAAAACATTTGTTGGAAAGTGACGAAAACATCGGAAAGAGATTTATAATTTGTACTATATCACTATATTAGGATATATTATATATATATACTATATTATGATATTACTATATAAATTGTTATGCATTGCTAATAATATTTATAACAATAGTTGACACTAAACAAATTCGTTGTTTGTAAGGTAGCTTCTTATTTGGTTTCAGATTTGAACTGCCGATCTTTTGCATTTCTGACAAAAATGAATACGTGCAATTTAAATGAAGTGCAAAGTTTAAGTAATTAAAGATTGCCAGTACATCATTCTCAATTAAAGTTATTAAAGAAAAATGACTCTAAGTGACTCCTGTCTTCTGCAACGGATGCAACAAATTTTTGTTGTGCATGAAGATCCACAGTCTTTTATAACCATACAGGCACCGAGAATTAAATGAATGTATCATAGTCGAAAAGAAGGAAACACTACTACCCTACTCTGGCTATAAGAATACTTAAAAATCTATAAAATATGCGCATTCCGCATTGCACACTATTGTGTCTTCTGCATTACGGTTGGAATTCTTTGGGGTTTTGTTACCCAAGTGGCGTTTATATTACAGCTGATGTCACACCAGTAAGACATCCCTACTTCCTTTCCTTACTGGGAAGGTCTGGCGACAGATCTGGCATGCATCGTGGATTTCGTTTTTAGTCGCATTTGTCTCGTTTTCTTCGGGTATACGAAAACTTAAAGCCATTCAAATTCAACTGTATAGAATATAACGAAATTATTATATTCGACAGATAGTGTGACCAATTGTTGTGCCTTTGATTTGTTTTCGGGCATAATTAACTTTATATTTTGTCGAATAAGACATATTAAATTTTTTAATTCAAAAATTAACAAAATAGAAGAACGAAGAACTTTGTTTGGGATGTTAGTGGGATTAATTTACTAGACAAAGGCCAAGAAACTGTTTTCAAAAATTGCAATTAGTTTGGGAAGATTATGTTTTTATGTTTTTATGTCTCTTGAGCATAAATTATAAATGTATGTGATAATTATTCACGGATAATGATGATTTTCAAATAACAAATGTTTATTACTTATCCACTGTTCTTCCTATTGCCGAATAGAAGCCGAATTACGCTACGTGAATATTTAAAAACAACATAATTGAAACTACTTTTAAAACACGTTTCTTCTGGTTCACCCTTGTAGATCTTTCATTCGCCATTGTTATGCTTAGCACAAATGCAGTTAAACGTCCTCTTCGCTAGAGCAAATACGAAACGACTCATTTCTTCTGCACAAAGTGGGTCTGCAGAATTATTTCACGTTTTTCCTGCAAGCAAGGACTACTTAATAATTTTATTTGCACGACTGCAAACAAACATTTTGAGTATTTTGAACGTGTTATTCGTCACAGCTTAAAGGAGGATATTTTTTCTTTGGGACAAGGTGATGAATTTTATGTTTATCCTTATATAAAATATAATAAAATATAATATAATATAATATAATATAATATAATATAATATAATATAATATAATATAATATAATATAATATAATATAATATAATATAATATAATATAATATAATATAATATAATATAATATAATATAATATAATATAATATAATATAATATAATATAATATATAAAAATATAATAAATATAAAATAAAAAAATATAGTATAAAATATGACGTATATAAATTATAAGTAATTTCACCAAGAAATCGGAGAAATATAAAAGTTTAGCAAAAATTCTGTCATAAGAATTTACAGTAGTAACATAAGCAAGAATCAAAGTGCAGAAAAATTGCTAGAAATAGTAACCGTGATGAATGTGTTTCTACCGTGTCAGAATCAGTTATATTTTTCATTCATTCTTCGTGCGCATTAATACATGGAATGAAGCAAACACGAGTACGTTAAATGTCCATATGTAATGATAGTTTACCTTTAATATGTACTATAAAAACGTAGTTCGTTCTTTTGTTTGTCATTAAATCATTCACTTTTGCAGCTAAAAGTTTGATATTATAAATAATGTATAATATTTGATATACATATAAAGAGTTTGATATTTGAATCACATTTCTAGCTCAATAATTAATTTTAATTATCACCTTTCTCAGCGAGACAAAATCTCGATAAGAAATTTTAAAATAAATAAAATATAAAATCTCGATTTTATACAATAAGAAATTTTCCAGACATTCATTTTCGTTATAAGTTCAGATAAAAAAAATCGTCAAATCGTAATTTGTTTGTCTTCGCTGACGTTCTAACTAATTGCAATTTTCGCAAAAATGTACTCGTTTTTTAGTAAACTAGTTAGTTTTAAACAAAAATTCAAGTTATTTGGTCCAATTTTAAAGAAGTTATTACGTTTTAAATAAAGTGTCCGAATATTATCGTTAGTCACTGTTCATGTTTTGAGTATCGTCTCTTTGTTAAGCAAACAGTCTTTACCACGATCTGTAACTCGTCTCATGATAATTCAAGAAAATCCAAAACTAGTTGTGAAATAGAATATCGGCACCAGCATTTATAGTAAATGTATGCATAGCGTAAAGAGTATTAAAGATTTTCATAAAGAGTTTCCTATGCTAAACTTAATGTGGAACTCTTATGGATATCTTTCGAAAGAAGGATAAAGTGTGGAATCTTGATCTGTGTCGTTTGAATAATTACGTGCGGTACCGTGTATTATTCGAATCCCTATCACTGCCATACTCTTTTGTATTCCGCTTTCATCCCGATTAAAATCAAGTTTTCAGTTCAACTATAGTTCGTTTTTAGTGTGGATGTAATTTTTTTTATTAAAATAAAGAAATGCAAACAATGGAGACAGCGTTATAAGATAGTTCGAAACTGAATTTACTCAAAACTTAATAGCATTTTTCAAATACTAATACAACATAAGTATATTTGTTTTTTTCATTGTGCATTCATTATACTTTTACCAATAGAAAATGTTCCTTTCTTTGGAACATATCTAAAAATAGCATTCAATCATTTGTAGGCAAATATAAGTATTTAATAATTATTTGATTGAGAGTAAAGTCATCGTAGAAACAAATTTCCTAAGAAAATTTATTAGTTTTCGATTATTCAGGGTAATAAACTTAAATTATGCTAGATATTTAATATAAACTTAAAGTTCTAATAGATTTTGAATAGAAATTTTATCTATACGTTTGCGTGTATCTACAAACACACGGTTTACCCAGATACTACAGATATATGTGTATCTTAAAATATACTTGTGTATATGCAAACTATGTATCTTGCATGCAAATGAATTCATACGGAAATATTAGGTTAAATTGGCATGAGAGGTTGAATGAATGAGAATTTGCATCTGTGATCGAGTAGTCGATTGAATGGAAAATTAAATGACTTAAATTTGCAATGAATAGAAAATGGCCTTATATAATAATTGAAGTTTATTGAGTCTTCAATTACTTTTTTTCTCTTTTGCAGACATGTTATTATAACTACAATAGTCATTAAAAAAGTGTTTAAGGAAATAGAAGCAGCAGTTTAAACAATTTGCTTGATACATTTATTAATATATTGCTGCGTTATTTATAGTCTCAAAGTCGTAACATTGTATCGTTTAATTCGTCTTAACGTCAGTTACAATATTGCGAAATAGAAAATACATTTTAACATTTAATAAATCGAAACCACGTTGATTTTTTCTTCAATCAAAAATTTTTTCAAAATGTTATATATTGAAGTCTTTTGTTGTTTAACTTTTATCTATTATTCCTTAATAAATAATGATACATTTCCTTAGCGAAACTTCAATTTTCTGTTGCTTTGTCAATAGCGCGATATGTAAAATATAATTGTTTGTAAAATATAAGAAAATTACAAATAGAGCAAAATTAAAAGTTACCAAAACTTTATCAACGTTTTTTTATGCGAAGGGTTGACTCTTTTGAGGCTTCTTATCTTCGTGACCAATACAATTCAAAACAAGAAAAAATATTTCGCTTAAAATGTCGCTGTGTCTTGTTTTTCAAAAAAAATTTATTTTGTGAGAGTGTTAGAGAAACGTATTCGATTCAGTAGTTCTGCCAATAAAAAATACAGGACTTCTACTAGCATAAGACTTCAAAGCTACCAGAGATATGTGTGTCGAAAAGTTTCGTGTTTCAGTTTTTCACAAAAAATTGTGTTTCACTTTTTCGTATAAGGACGAAACAACTTTCCGAATGTTCCAATATGATTTCTTTCCATCCTATATAGTATCAGTCTGCATATTATCACTTGACTGAGTTGGATCTGATAATTGTAAAATATCAGTTATCACGTATACAGCAGAATAAACTTTAGGTTGAATAGATGAACCAGTTTGGAAAAAGTACCTGGCAATCGAGTTGTGAATAAAGATAAATGTCTATGTAGAATATTTATAATTTACTGTAGCGGCAAATTTAAAATAATTACGTTATATTGACGTTGAATTGCATGACACCCATGTAATAACTCTTCCGATTAAAATTAATGGCATGTACTAATTAATATTGAAAAATACAATATATCCTACACACGAAATTTGAAATTATGATATCGAGGTTACAATATACGCTATGAATTTTTCAAAGAGATTGAATTTAGAACTTTAGATGGTCGCAAATATTTAGTTTGATTGCCTTGCTCTTTGTTTTTCCTGTTACTATATTTTGTTAGAAAATAAGATGTTTAATTTCTACGAACTCTTGGGACTTCTGCACTAGCATTCTATTTGTTGCTGTTTTTTTTAATTTAACATACAAATTTGAAATATGTACTGTTAACTGTAGGATTTGCAATTAACAATAAAAGGAATAAATTATTGCGTGTGTGTGCACTATGTATTAGAATACTACACAGAAATGTTGAAAATAGCATTTGTTCATGAAGAACAACAACTATTATTGCATAGATATTAATCCCTTGCCTTACAAATTATATTCAAAGAAACATTCTTGTGCTGGCAATTTAATTTAGCATAATTCTATGCGAGGAGTCATCACAAAAAAAATAAAAACATTTATGTTTCTGTTTAATGTATTTATGTAAGTGTGAACACTATTTTATTTGTAATAGAACAAATGAATAAAATAATGCTAGTATTAAATGAAAATTAAAAAATATCCTTTTTAAGTTAGAATGAAATTAAGAAAAAGATGTTTAACACAACTCAAATTATTGTGAACAACACTTACAAACTATATAAATTCCTTTTCAACATTGTTTATTTTCTAATAATTCATTATAACCATAGTGACACAATAGAAAAAAACGAGAGAATATGTAAATATCATAATAATTTCTTCTTTAACGATTAAAAGAAAATATGATTTTCAAACAATTAAATACGGGCTGGGTGTCACCCATCAAATTCGAGTTTGATACAGAAAATGTTTGCGATGAGAACTTGTCATTTCCGCTTAAGTAGCGTTTACCGAGTTAATAGACGCATACAATCTGCAGCATAATAATTATAAATGTCAGCTCATTTCTTTTTTTAACATCCACATGGACTTTTGAGGTTAATTTTATTTATGTACAGTGGGCCACGAAAGTGTTCGCTCACCTTTTAAAACGCAATAACTTTTTGAGAACTGAACTAAATGACTTGCATCTTTTTAGATAACAGAGGAATTAGTCTATTTGGCGATGACTGAAATGCTTTTTTTAAAATTTTGCTATTACTTGGAATGGTTAAAAAATGGTTAAATGGTTAAAAAAGTTAAAAAACGAGAGATATTTATTTCTTTAACTTTTTTATCTGAGCCAAAATTTAAAGAAAAGCTTTTTAGCCATCGTCTAATAAAGTAGTCTCTCTGTCATCTAAAAAAAATGCAAGTCATTTAGTTCAGTTGTCAAAAAAGTTATTGCGTTTTAAAAGATGAGCGAACACTTTTATGGCCCATTGTATAATTAAGTAGGTTAGAAGCGTAGTGTCGTAAATCATATTTTTCTCATTGTCAGAAACAAGCATTGTTTACTGACCAAAGTTATTGTTAAGATAATTTAAGATTAAGTTAATTTAGGATAACTTTAAAATTTATAGCAACTTTAGAATTTATTTGATCCGTCTTTTTAATTTTGATCATCATACCGATATTTTGATATTTTGGTTTCTATAAGAGCTTCGAAGGTACAACTGAAAAATGCGATTGTAATATCGGTGTAATATCTATATCTTACATTTTGGCAATAGTCACTGAAGCAAACACGAGCGAACGTGGCCCCGTGGGGCATTTCTCTGGCTCCGTCAAATTCCAAATAACGACGCCACGCCTACTCACAGTACTGTGCACAGGCGAAGCAAAATGGGTAACCTTCTATCTCTTCTTTTGTCCTTTACTAACGTCATTTGAGTTGCAGGATTGCACTTGGGGTAAACCTGAAGTGCTCCCGGAACACAGAGTGATTGTTACCCCCACTTGCTGTGCATAGTCTGAGAAAACGGCACTGCCAAGGTCGTGTAACTATTATAATTACCTCAATTTGATACAGGTTAAATTTCTTTCTTTAATTATACTCTCTTATCTTTTGAATAACCGATGAATTTTCGAACACGATAGTAATGTGAACTAAACAATGTGCCAAAAAGTTGTTGAAAGAACTTCATTTATGTCATGAAAACATATGCATTTTTGTTTTTATTTAACCTGTAGACTGTCGGCATGATGTCATATGGAATCACTAATGTTGTATTGTATTTTGGAGAACAGGCAGTCCTCTTTTATCTCACAAATCAAGACAGTTGAAAGAGAATTACCTACTCTTCAAAGTGCGGTAGAATATTAATCCTTTATAATGTAATATAATATTTATAATATAATAATATATATATATTCATTTTAACTCTAAATCCAAAATAGTTTTTCTAACCTACAGTGGGTAACAAAAGTATTCCAACACTAGTATAACTTTGACTTTCTACGCCATATATTTAAATAATTATACATTGAAGAGAAAAAATACTTTACAGTATACTAAAGTAGAGTATATAAATGTCAAAATATATATATATATATATATATATATATATATATATATATATATATATATATATGCAAGAAACTTTCTATTTAGTGTAAAACGTTATCTACATAATTTAAAAAATATTGAGGAATCGAATTTTCGTGCAACATAAGTATTCGAACGCCTTATAAAATTCAGTCAAGAAGTCATAAAAATAAATTTTTTTATTCATTTTTATTACTAATTTTATACCTCAATTGTTTAATAATATATTTCAAGACGTTTGACATTTTAAAAATCATTCTTTATTTAGGATCGATGTTATTTTAAATCTCTATTTTACACGATTTTATGATTCGTTTATAGTATGTATGTTTTTTATAATATAATTTGTTATCTTAATTTGTTGATGTATTTGAAGGAATTTGTAAAATTAGTTTCGGCAGTTTCGGCCTATTTACCCATTAATATTAATGTAACATGGAAAAAATCAACCAAAAATGCTTTTCTAATTTTACTAATTTCTTCGGATGCGTTAACAAATTAAGATAACAATTTATATTTATACGTGTCTTGTACACGACTGTCTATCTCCATAAAATGAATTCGGCCATTCGAGTTTCAAAAAAAATACATACTATAAACAAATTATAAAATCGTATAAAATAGAGATAAAAAAATGGCATCGATCTTGAATAAATACTTATTTTTAAAATGTCAAACTTCTTGGAACATATTGTTAAACAATAGAGGTATAAAATTAGTAATAAAAATTCATAAAAAAGTTTATTTTTATAACTTTCGGACTGAATTTTATAATGTTGATGTTCCCTTATATATTTTTAATTACGTAAATAACGTTTTAAACTAAATCGAAAGTTTGCTATATTTTGACATTCATATACTCTACTTTAATATACCGTAAAGTATCTTTTCCCTTCAATGTATATTTATTTAAATATATGGTGTAGAAGTCGAAGTTACACTAGTGTTCGAGTACTTTCGTTACCCACTGTACGCCATTTCCATCTAAAACGATTTTATATGTGATAGAGTCATATAACTTATACATCAGTTACACTTTCAACAGTTTTTCGAATCTAAACAAATTGGATAACCTAAAAATTATTTTCGAATGTGATAGAACCATAGTCACCATAGTCACCACTCGAGTGCAAAAGGTCAATGAGTTCATATGGCATCAGCCTAAAAGTTTGAAGACATATAGAATGCACACTGTGAGACAGTTATTTCTACAGAGAATTAGATGTGTTATTTAAAAAAGAAATTAAATTTAATTACAAAGAATTGTCATTAACCTCTTGCCCTATATCGCGCCAGACTCGTCGGAATTAAATTCAATCCTAGTATTACCAATATTTAAACATTGAAGTAAAGACTGGATTATAGTAAATCTAAATCATCTGTCTCGCGTGGAAAGTTATTAGTGACAAACAAATATTAATCAACTTAGCTGTGATGGAAATCGTACAAGTCGTTAAAACTCGTTATTTTTAATGTCAGAAATAAGAAGTAATATACAGTGGTGTAAATAATTATAGATTCAAAGTATTTTTTACATTTTTAGTCTATAATTGTACACACGATTTATGCAGAAAATTTATCTGTGCAAAAAGTTTCTATTGGAAGTTGTGGAGTGATTTTCATTCTCTTCTAATTAGCACTAAAACGTTGTTACAAGCTCTAGTAAAAGTGAAAGAAGCACTCTTACTCTACGAAGAGTTCTGTAAATGAAAAGATTTTTTTCCCTGTTCGCGAAACAAAGGAAACATTCTTATAGCCTCCAGTGAGATCTCTGTGATGAACGTGTCCTTAAGCCTTAAATCTGAATTATTCACACTAGGGTGCACAGATAGGATGGGTTACTTAAGAATAGAACACGAAGTACAGTAAGTAACGTTTACATTCGGACACCTTTTAGAACGCAATAATTTTATTCAAGTTGGACTAAACGACTTAAATTTTTTTTAAGATGTTAGAAAGACTAATTTACTGCAGAATGGGAACAGAACTCTTATAAAAATTGTGATTGATTGGAATGATGAAAGAAAAGAAAAAAATATGTTTTTTTAATATCTTTATCTGAACCTATAACGGAAAGTTAAACAATGTGTTTTATAGACTTCAGTGACTTATAAAGTAAACAATGTAAAGCATCTTGTTTTGTACACAGTATAGGGAGATTGCATTGAATTAGTACTATCTTAAAGAAATTGGTTCACGTTATTTCATTTCTTAAAACAAAAGCGTTCTATTTAACGTTTTCTTCTATCTCCATTAATTATAAAAACACTTTGTAAGATAAGTTTTCCATTTTTAACTTCAGAGATTATTTGCATCCCTCGAACATGAGAACGGATAATTATAACAAATACGTATCCAATTTCATTTGTTACACTCTATTAGGATCGTCGTACCCAAGAGTAATCCGAATAAATTATGAAGCGGACCCAAACGAAGAAGAAAGAGTGAATCTATTGCTACGAATTAGTGTGCAGTTAAATAGCGTAACAACAAATCGGGCGATTTGCCTTTACGTTTATTAATCCCTTGATATACAAATAAAAGGGAATTTGACGCGTTTGAAAAATACTATTTAATTTGGTTTAATTGAACAGTTATATGTAAGCTGAGAAAGAGAATGTTTTATTTTGAAATTTGGATTATTGATTTGTGGATGCAACTTTCTTATTGATACTGTCGAGAAGGTGGCAGGGTGGTGTCTTGAACATTGTAAAGAAACCAGTATCGACGCACGCGTAAAGTAATTGAGTAATCTAATAATATACTGCACGGCCTCCGCCGAAAACAGCTCTTGACAAGTTAGACTCGTCAAAATTTACAGTGGCACATGAAATGAATGACGACCCCAACTCGTTATTGTGTGTCAAGGGGTTAATTAATGATTATACAGCGACGACCGCTGAGTCTTACAAAATTCGTACCGAACAACCCATGAACGAAACAAACGAGGCGCGACAGAGACGCGTGAAAAACTCGTTGCAGTGTAACAAGGAGATCAAACTAGTCGATCGACGAAACTTCGCAGCAAGAGCGGACGAGAGCGAGCGCGTGTAACAAGGACGAGGCGCACGCTACACGAAGTAAGCATACCGCTGTGCTAAACGTATAATACAGTAAATTCTCCCTAATTGGTGCTCAGATTGTACACGAAAATGAACAATTTGGGAAGAGGAGATACGATTATTCGAGCCTTGCGGTTCCTTTTTATAGTGACAATCGCAAACTATAAAAACGAGCCGTAAGGCTCGAATAATCGTATCTCCTCTTCCCAAATTGTCCATTTTATCACAATTTAAGCGTCAATTAGGAAGAATTTATTGTATAGACGTGTCGAAATACAATGATTTCTCCCTAATTTGCGTTCCGATTGCGCACAAAAATGGACATTTTGAGAGAAGGAGATGCGATTATTCGAGCCTTGCGTCTCGTTTCTTATAGTTAATGACAATCGGCAAGTACAAAAACGAGCCGCAGAGCTCTCCTTTTCCCGAATTGTCCATTTTTGTGCGCAATCTGAGCACAAATTAGGGAGAAATTACGGTACGTCAACCGAAGGAAAACTCGCTGCTAAGAGCGAACGCATATTACAATGATTGTCGAAATATGTATGTCGACCGAAAGATACTCACCGCTTAGAGCGAGTGGAAACGAGCGTACACGGTTTGACAAACACTATGCGCATGCGAACGAAAAAATTACCATGCGCTACAACGAATATGAAAAAGATGTCGAAAAGAATCAGCTAAATATCCTCACGGCTTGTGCGAGTGAAAAAAAAACGTGAGCGTACCCAACACAGGACGCACGCGAAACAGAGAGGACACCGTGAGCTAGAACAAAGATAGAAGTTTTCCGAAACGTCGGCTGAAAAGAGGTCTCGCCATTAGTGCGAGCGGAAGGGAACGAGCGAGCTATAGAGACAGAAGATACGATCGAGTCATAAATTCGCATATCCCTGCACGCGAGGCACTCTTAACAACTGATTAATAGTCGCAGTTGTTGGCCCATCGAAAAAGCCGATGATAAAAGTATTGGGTTGGCAACTAAGTAATTGCCGATTTGTTAAATGAAATAAAAAATTTCTTTTTACTTGGAATGAAGTTTAATCTATAATGTATTTTCCATTTTCTTCGATGACCTTTTGCCATCTCTCTGACAACTTGAAAATTCCACGCTCGTAAAAAGTCTGATCCTTTTCGGCCAAAAACTGAGTTAAGTGAGATTTTACAGCGTCGTCATCGTTAAAAGTTTTACCACGAAAGGAGTTGTCCAGGGATCGAAATAAGTGGTAATCCGATGGCGCGAGATCAGGGCTATATGGTGGGTGTAACATCAATTCCCAACCAATATCCATCAATTTTTGCCGAGTGGACAAAGACGTGTGCGGCCTAGCATTGTCCTGCTGGAAAATGACACCTTTACGATCGACCAATTCTGGTCGCTTTTCCTTGACCGCTGCATTCAATTTGTCCAGTTGCTAACATTCACGGATTATAAAAAATAACATAATAATAATAATAATAATTTTATAATATCACATTTACGGATATCATAAAAATGGGAATGAGAGACATGTATAACTGAAATCAGCAATTACTTAGTTGTCAACCCAATACACTTTATTACAATACACTTTATCGTGCGACAAACAAGATCCCGCGCAATATGACCGCGAGTGAATGAGTTCGAACGAGAAAGCATGGTTGTTTACGCACTTGGGCGTCGGGGAACTTTTAAGCAAGGCAAGAGGACTACGATTCGCGTTCCCGTGTTTCGAAACGGGTTACGCGACTGATACGGCCTCTGGCGTCCAATCGACCGAAACGGCCCTTTGGTGAATCGAATGCAGAGACCGAATCTCGAGCTATTTCTCGATCTTGGGAGTCATGAAAGCTACGGAAACTCCCCTAAAAAAATACTCGCGCGAACCAAAACCGTTATGTAGATTCACCGAGACGAAAGCCGTACAGCGATGGAAAACTATGTCGGTTAGGGAACTTAGTATTCGCTTGGACACACAGCTTTAGCGTCTATAGTTCAGTCGAATAACGTGCTTCGATTTTACTCGGAGGGACAAAACTGCTAATTCGCGGAGGAATTAGCAGTTCTCTCTCCAAGAGTGAAGGCTCGAAACAGAGGAGAACGCGAATGAAATAATAAAAGAGAGCATTGCAACGTGAAGCGCTGGAGTGCTTGTATAAATGCCTTCTTAGAACTCGACTAATTTAACGGTGAAGCTATTGCGAGCAGCTCACCTTTCGCCGTTTTCGGCGCTGGCGGAATATTTCTTCGACGCTGGCGGAACATTTCTTGGGCCCTGCGGGGCCTGTTACAAACCCGAAATTTCCCGAACAAAGTGGCGTGATCGCGACATCTGCCGAATCGGTACCGGTATGCACACACGCGCGTACACACACGCGCGCGCGGCAGCTAGAAACCGCTATTCTTACGCTCCGCATGCCTCCCAAGTTTTATCACAGTTAGCAACATTGGATCAAGTGATACTCCTAACTAATAAATGAAAATAAAATCCATAGTTTAATAATTATATTATAAGAGATCACCATAAATTGTTGCCAGAACAATCAAACTGTGCCAAGGATGCTGGAAGAAGTAGAGCAAGCGAAGCCATATTTACATTAATTGTATCGACTGATAACTCTTGGTTCAATGAATTCATTCTATTAACCTGCCACCAATTCATTTATTTCAAAGTTATCGTTAATTTTAGAATACCGAAGATGGACCGTAACAAGTGCCAATATTTAACACTAGATTGTCCAAGGAAGTCATTTTGACTGCTTTTTGATTTCAATTAGAAAAAAAGATTATGTATATAATGATACAATTTCTTAGAATTTTGTGACTTCTTGTACAACATATAAACGCGTTTATTAATAATTGTAGTTACCTCCCCCCCTCCTTCATTTCCGGTATATATATGTTATACCTATATATATTGCCCAAAAGCAATCGTTTTGACTGCTTGGGAAATTTAAAATAATCAAATGACTCTTATTATTGAATTGAGTAAATTTCTTATATGACCAGTTCGGCTCTGTATTGAAATAATATTTTTCATTTTTTTCGATTACCGTTACAAGTACATGATAAATTGTCGATTTGGGCATATACTAAATAAGTTGCAGTTGCTCAATAAGCTAAAGTAGTACTTGTTATTCGCATCTTTATGTTATTCGTATCTTAAATATTTTTTATTGTTAACATTTACTAATAATCTGTTATATAACTGTAAATAATATAAAAATATATTAAAAATTAATTTTAAACAAATTTCTTTACACATTAGTTATTCTTTCACAATGCAGTCATTTTGACTGCTTTTGGGCAATATAGGTATATACTAAGTTTCAGTCTTTCTAGTGTTAACTTGTTTCTGTAATCTCTTTCTTTTCTGGGATATTAATGTTAAAAGATTATAATATTCACATACAGAAAACAGTCATCGATAACTAAGAGGCGAATAAAATACAGAGACTGTCACTTAAAATCGTTCACCTAGGAATTCAGCCGATTTTCATCTATAAAACGTGATAATTGTGGGGAAAGAACAAAGCTTAGTACATTAAATAAAATTCATCGTTACGTATAGAACTCACCCGTCAGTAAAAATCGTACAGTACATATTTTCAATAATATTTAATACAAATATAAAGCTTATGTGTTAATATTTTGTTGGATATCCACGTGCATTTTCAGCACATCGTAGTTGCCGAGAAATTGATTTGGCTAAACGTTTGCAAAATTGTGGTGTTATTTTTTACCATTCTTCTTGTAAAACTTTCTCTAGACTTTCTTCATTTGTAATATTATGTAATCGTGTTTGCTTTCTAATTTATTTCACACGTGTTCTATCACATTAATATCTGGCGATTGGGAAGGTGTTTGAAGAATTTTAGGGCAGTTATACAATAACCAACCTCTTGCCACGTTAGAATTATGCTTCGGATCGTTGTCAGCGCAAAATTTAAAATTATTTAAAAGCTCCATTTTTTCAGCACTTTGCTTTAAATTATTTTTTAACGTATTTAAATAGGTCCATTTGTCTAGCCCCATACCATTTGAGATCCACCTCCAAAAACCGTAGGTTGAAGATGCTTAATATTCATTGTTGTATTTGGTTTTCTCCATATTATTTTCCTCCCATCTAAACCAAAAATATTAAATTTGAATCCTTTCGTAAAAATTACAGTTTTCCAAAAAGTAAAGTCTTCTTTGATGTATTTTCTTGCAAATTCGCGACTCTTCTTTTTATTCAGCAAACTTATCAATGGCTTCTCCCATGCAATTCTATCATGATAATTTCTTTTTCTTAGTACTCTTTTAATAATCGATTCACTTACTGTTACATTTAAATATTTTTGAACATCTGATGCCAATTTGGAAGCACTTATTATCAGATTATCTTTAATTTTTCAAATAATCGTATAAAGTAATAATTTACAAGCGGCAAATAAAATAAATTTCCTGAAAAACCATACTGGATCTCATATTAGGAACCCTTCTTTCAAATCTGTGAATATACATAACAGTTTTTCCTTTATTACGTAGAAACGGAATGTAATGAAAGTGTTTTTAATAAAAAATTACGACTTAAAGAAAGATCAGTGTCATATTTGGCACCTTCACTACATTGTTACACCATTGTCGACTTATTAAAAGCACTGAATTAGACAGTATGTTTTTGTTTCATTTCTCTGTGTCCAACAACTGAGGAAAAATAGAAAAATATCTTTCGCTGGTTCTGTTGTAATTGTCTCGCAATAATAGATAGTTCCGTTACGTTTTATCGAAAATCTATCCGTCTTTTCGCAAAAAAAAAGTAGAATTACGCGACTAGCTTAAGACAGACAGTCCAGTTGTATTACAGATTCAAATTCAGTAATAAATTTGATCGGCTTGAAATTCCAGCCTACTTGAGCCGAAGCGAGCAAGAGGAAGTTCGAACAGTTTGATAGTCGAATGTACTTTGGCACAATGAAGCAATGTAGAACATATTCGAACTTCTGCAATGGGGATCCGGCTAGCGAAACTCGTGAATGCAAAGCATTTCTCTAGCCATCGCTTTCCTGGAATCTTGAAGATTATACAAACAAATTTAGAGAATTTTCAGATACTAATAAAAACTGAAACTTTTATATATTTCAGTATTAAGCAATTAAATTATTCTAACATAAGAAATCTACAAATAGGTTAACGAGATTTGCCTAATAAATGTGAGCCTGTATAAAATCTAACTTAAACCAAATTTAACCCTGTTTCTACTGGAAGTCTATTAAACTTTTGCATTCGAGTGGTGTCTCCAAAACACCAATAAAAATTGCTACATCGCATTCCCAAACAATTTTTACATTATCCAATTTGTTCATATTTAAAAAAACTGTTAAAAGTATAAGTATTGTATGGATCATTGCAAAAACTCAATTTCGTGTGCATTCGATCAATTAATCCTTCGACTACTGAAGCGAGTTCTCCTGTGATGAAGTCATTTATGACTCACACTGATATTCTACTAATGCATATTTGCGGTCTTCCCCACTCTTATTCGTTGTGACTCCGGTTCAGTAAACGTAGGCTTAATGTGAGTTATATAAGATAGTGATACTGTAAATGAGAAAAATTATTATAGATTTAAAATTAAAATTATTGTAGGATGTTCCAGAATGATTTTTACATTATCTTTACTTATATTTAAGAAAAGTATATGTAATAAAATAATGGAGATAATAATGGAGATACTTTAGGTCAGGAAAACTATTTTGGATTGAGAATAAAATAGTTTCGAGTGCAAAAGGTTAATAGGCTTTTCAATGATTGGGCAAAGGATGCTTGATAATTGTCTTTGAACCCTCTATAATCTGATTTGTTAACGTGAGAAATAATTTGTGTAACTTAAAACTATTGATTATCCACTCACTTGTTATAAATTAATAATGAATGTGCAATTTTTAATAAAAGTGAATTTACTTTAATATATAAGATCCGAAAATTGAGATGCAAAATGTACTTAGTTACAAGGGAGAAACAATAGAACGAACTACTTTTACCACATTGTAGTTAAAAATAAAGTTACATTTTAATGTTTTAATGCAATGATAAATCAGCATACTATGCGAGTTAAAAGTTACGCACAACTATATAAGATTAAATGATAATTTCAAAAGATGTTGTTACATTATTATATTATGAAATTGCTGTTACTTTTGGACAATTTCCAAAGAAATATTCAATTGTTGATCCTCACTTTTGAAAGGATACTTAAAATATTAATAATATCCAGTTCAAAATAGCAAAGCTGATGATCAGATTGTTTATCAATTGTATTAAAGTGTTTCGTGACGGAAACTGACTATCTCGTTTTTATTATTACTTATTCGCAATTACGTAGAACAAGATTGTTTTATTATAATCAAGACTTATATAATACTTCATTGAGTCCAGAATGTAGCTCAAATGGAATTTACTTCGATGTTTTTGACAATGCAACTCTGCTACAAAGCGTTCATAACATTCTTTATGCAATATATTTTTGTCTGTCAGTTAAGGCCTTCATAACTTCACAACTTAGGTTTTAGACACCCTGTAGACATTAAACATGGTTCTGACGCTGGATTGCTCATCCTTATCCGGCGAGATGCCTTACCTGTAGTGGATCAAGTAAATACCTAGAGAAATTATTTTCTCACAGAGACAGTTGTTCAAAATGTGTTAGCAATTTGCAATTCAAAAGTACTATAAAAATAATTAGAATATTGTGATTTGAAAAGATTTTGGATTCGGCTGAATAATACTCGCACATTTATCAAGGTATTATTGCAATGTCAGTATTAAAGTAATAATAAACAAAATACACAATACGTCTTTATATCTATATTTTTGAAAGTTTATTTATTTAAACAATTGTTTCTGTTCGTTCTATCATTTATTCAGACATACAATAATTTTCCATAAGTTATTTCACGTTAAACTTATAATTTTTTCACGGTATTTTCTGAAGTTTTGTATTAAATGAAATAGCATTTTATACAAAGGAAGATTAAAATTCAATTTTACTACAGACGTCGACAAAAATCTAATTAACACAACGGAATTAATCGTGTGATTTAAGATTCACTTTCCCTAGATTTATATTACTTTCAAAGAGTACTGTTTCTAATTAAACATATCGTCTCCATATATTATTAAATACCATTTACAACCATTGTAACCATTTTTTATTGATTTTGATAATCGTATGCCGAAAAAATTCAATGCCTCAGCAAAATGTGGTACGATCAATGTATCAACCCTTTAAGTAAAACACTATCATCATTAGATTTAAAAAATAGAATAAATATATTTTTGTTAATTAATAATACGGAATAAACATTCTTCATCTTCCCAAGAACATATTTTTGGTTCAAATAAATCAACAGATTCTTTCTTTTATATGAATCATGTAACATATTCAATTTCTTTGAATCGTACATCATGTATGAAACGTTTTTGGACTCATAATCGTCATTTTCATCAATGTAATTGTTTATAAATAATGTTATTTTTCTGCATTCGAGGAATAACGACATTATGTAATGCATTCTGCGTAGACATCGAAGTTTGACTTCTGTCACTTATGCTCTTGGAGATTACGGGAAAAGTTGATTCGAGTTTGAAACTTCGTAAAACACAAGTATACTCGGGCGTTGAGTTTAACGAGCTGAGCTCTACACGCAGAGTCGTTAAACATGTTCAAACAATAAGCCGCTCGAACTCTGTCCTATCTCTCTCGGTTCAAGTTTTAAATGCCGAACTACGACGATTTCAATTCAATTGCGTCAAGCCGACTGTATTGCACGTACTGGTTGATTTTATTTTAATATATATTTTATTAATCGAATTTTCAACAATCTAATTTTCAAATAATCTTTAACTTCGTGATTATTTCAAGCGAAATTATTATTTGTTGGTACACGATTGAAATAATTAATACCACTGAATAATTTATTAAGAAGCTTGTAACTGTCAATTATAGACTTTTGAAAATTACATAATGATCGTCGACAGATAATATGTTGAGGACTACCATGGCACGAATACGTTCATAGTATTTACAATTTGTTAAATAAATATAAATTGATAAATAGACTGCGAATTTTTATGCAATATAAAAACTCTTATAGTAAATTAAGTAAAAATATGTATTTCCCCTTAATAATTTCAATCAATTAAGTCTAGTTATTCCAGACAATACATATACTGGTTGTAAATTACATTTTTTTATCAAATTTAAATGTTAATTTAAGTAACAGAGCAATATACGAATTTATGGGAAGGCCGAATGTGTTTAATAATACAATTTTTAATAATCTTGAATTGTTTAAAGTCTAAGAAAACTCCATTGAAACACCCTCTTTAACATTTATAATTTATACTGTATACAATCATTTGTTATGTTATGTATTAGCACTACAAAAGACTTTCCAAGTCCATCATTTAAAAAATCTGAAAAATGTTACAAAATGTCCATAAAATTATACATTTATTTTTCTATCTTTTCTATCCCATCTTTACTATCGTCTATTTACAAATAATTTTATACAATAATCTCTATCCTAAAATTAAATTAGTTCTCATAAATACTTTACTGAAGTCGAATTATTTAAAAATGTTCTTTTTTTTAGGATAAAAAAATTTATTAACAGATTAACGCGTTTGAACGATTTGATTCACCCATCATTACTTGCGCTAGGAAAATCCGTAAAGCGTTCAGTCGATTCGTATAACTCGTCTGTGATAATGTTTATATACACACGCTATATCGATATATATAATAAGTAGGATCGATTAAACATTTTTATCTTCAAGGAGTTCCATTATTAGTTAACATTAAATATATAATTGATCCACTTTATTTTCTTCATTATTTGCTTATCAAACTCGAGTATTTTCCTTGTCGAATCACATTATTTCCAACACCAGAATTTTCCTCTTCGGTATTTACCTATTTGTTAACAATAACAATTGAACGATTGCATACACATAATTCCAAAATTAGGACTATTTGTTTACATCTAATAATGTCAAAGTAGTGTATATAAAGTTACATAAAGATTTGATTATTTCAGAAATAACAGTGCCATAATATTATATTTTTTTAGCAACTACATAACAATTGATATCTTAAACTAATAATAATTGATATTACTTGGTGTAATTGATAAACAATATTGCACGTGAAACACTTCTACAAGTATACGTAGATAAACATACATTTGACACCTCATATACATATTTTAAAAATTCCTCTGATGTTCATTTCCCGATAGCTACGCAAACGTACACCATATTTACATAATTTTTAATTCTCCACACGTGTATACCGAAGAACGTAATTTGGAGAAAGTCAGTTTTAAACATTCACCTATTCACTTTTCTCATTCAAGTTAGTTGTTATTTTTTAGAGAGAAATATTTTTATTATTACATATAATAAATGTATTTATATTTTATAGAAAGCTTGTTTCCTGTAATAAGTTCCAACTATAACTTGTATGTATGCAAGAACTACATGTTTTTATTTAGATAAAAAAGTAATTTTATTTAATTTTAAAGTACAAATTGTTGTCTTTGAAAAGTCAATTGAAGTCTTATTTTGATTTGCTAATTCTATTAAATGTGCGCCTTAACTATATATATATATATATGCATGATGTCAGAAATGTTTCATTCAATTGAGCGACTTATTACGTAGCATTTTCAAAGATTTGTGACAATAACATAATAGTAATTATTAATCAAACATTACTGAACAAATATTATATTAATTATTTGTTTAGTATTTACAAATATCGGTGTCCAACATTTAAACGTACTATACGTATGAAAACATCATTTGTAATTTTTAATTTTGCCTACATACAGAAGAAATACATGTATTAAGACCGAGCAATACGTAGTCCCTTTGGCGCAGAGGATAGCGCGTTGGACTTCTAATCCAAAGGTCGCGGGTTCGATCCCCGCAAGGGATGATGCGTTTTGCTCTCGCATGAACATGTGATACAGTCTGAGGTTTTGAACCTTTTTTACGAAAATCAAATTTCATCTCCGAGAAGTAAAACAATACGTAAATATTAAAATTTTTGTATTGAAAATTTTGCAAATTATATTGCCTATGATTACTTATCATTGTTCGAATTAAATA
Source organism: Megalopta genalis (assembly GCF_051020955.1). Lineage (NCBI taxonomy): Eukaryota > Metazoa > Arthropoda > Insecta > Hymenoptera > Halictidae > Megalopta > Megalopta genalis. The sequence goes on along the minus strand of NC_135013.1, from coordinate 43,111,340 downwards.
TTAATATATATAATAATACATATTCTTACTATTGAAGTATGAATCAAATAAAATGATTGCAATGACAAATAAAAGTTATGTCAAGGTTATGAATTAAATATTAATATATATAATAATACATATTCTTACTATTGAAGTATAAACCAAATAAAAACATTACATTGACAAATAAGGGAGAAAAGTAAAATAATCGAGCACTACATAAAGTGCAATCGTAATATATGGTAAATAATCACTTGGAGTCCCTTTTTTGATAGTTATACTTGTTTAAAAATCTGTATATAATCCTTATTTCGATATGCATTGGAAATGAAACAAATTTATTCGTTCTATTATTTATTAATATTACTTTTTAACGTAATTTTAATATATATTTAATAAAAAGTTCACATCATAATTTTAATTTTCCATAAAAAGTTCAGGATGATAATTATAGAATTGAACGGTGACGTTGCTACCATTTTATTATTTACGAGTACCACTTCGCGCGCGAAGTAATTTTATTATACATTCAATACAAAAATCGTACTAAAATTTTCATTTTCGATACAAAATTCAGAATGATTTTACAAGAATTGAAAATTAACGATGCTACTAATGAATAGATAATTTATTATAATTTACATAATATACATGATTTACAATATGATTTCCGACAATTGTTCTTACTGAATTTGTTAAATACTTATCAACTAATTGTTATCTCAAACTCTGTACCAATCTGTAGAAGTTTGCCTAGGCTAAATGAACACAATGTCCCGACTCGCATGCTGAAAGGACTATGTTAACTAGAATGCAATCTGAACTAATACCATCTAGAGAACTTGCATTTATCTTAATTTCCCATTATACGTCCATGTATATCGTAGTACTTGGCGCGATAAGATGTTCCTGAAATATTCAATGCTCTATTTTCTCTTTTTTCTGTCCTCGCCGTTGGTGGTGAGTGAGATTGAAAGAGAAAAGTGAGGGTGAAAGAACTAGGGTGGAGGTTTCTAGGTCAAGTTAAGAAGCACTTGGTGTTATTAGACCGAAAGACTAAAACTATAACAGTGGAATCTGGTTTTATACATAAGTAATTCTACATTTCATTATTAAACGATATCGTACCAGATTTCTTAACATTTTTTGCATCTTTGTTGCAAAAGGTATGGGTTCAATTCTGCGATTATGTCGTTTTTACCGCAACACGTGTATCCTTTTTATTGTTTAAGAAAAATCAACATCGTTCATTTTTTAATCACACTTTTTCCTGTAAATTGTTATCCTTTTTCTCAGTACTTATTACCATATATTCGTCGATTGTGACGTTTTAATTAGAATATCCATCATTCATGCATCTTTTCAATCATTTAAGAAATTCCGTCAACTATCGTTATTTTTTAATCAACCACATTTTCTGTATAAATTGTTGTAGTTTCTATCCATTTTTATTGTCATACAGGTATTTGTTAATTTAATCGCAGCACCTCTAAATCACTTAACTGTTGCATCCTTTTGATTGTTACGAACGGGGGCTTTTCGTATGTTCTTGGAGACTTTTTCTAATTTCCCTTTCGTGATCTTTAGCTTCCTGACGAGCCATGTGCGAGTACAATAGGACTTTCATTAGGGAAAATAGTCGTCCTTTTACAAATCACTGCAACTGATTATACAAGGATTCCGAGAAACTAGATATCCGGACCACGTATGCATATTTTTGCCGTCATAATTGGTAGTATTAGAGAATCTATGTATACCCGCGTGTATACCGGATAGAATCGCGCTTAGGCCGTTAATTCAAAGACCAGAGCATGGAACTTAGACTTCGCAAAAACATTGGGAAATATACTATACTTAAGTCTTAGTATATCGAGTTAACTCAGTTCTTTCAATTCATATCCCCTTATCGATTCCAGTTGCTAGTATCAAGTGCACCACGGTGCACTTTTGCCACTCAAAGTACATTATCTTTAATAAGTTACGAGAGTAAACTAACAATTTCACATATCTTTCTCCTCTTGTGAGTTCCGACGGTGAAACAAACGTCGGCTTGTCTACAAGTAACCTTCCTGTGGGTCCCATTGGTGAAACAAACTCCGGCCCGTCCACATCTTCCTCACTATTGTGGGTCCCGACGGTGAAATAAACGTCGCACAATGGTCGGTTTCCATACAAAAAGCAGAAGAAAGTCCGTTTTTAAAAATATCCCTATAATGCATAATTTATTCGCTAGTAGTCAATTAAACACGTGGCTTATTATTTACTATGATCTTTTTTACCATTTGTTCATTTTGGACACAGCTATATGGCCTCAAAGTAGTCCACCTCCAAATCATCCCAAATTTATATCATCGTTTATAATTATTTTGTTCTTTGAAAATAAATCATTTTTACAGAATTTAATATACTCAGTATATACTTAAATTTTATCACAGGACACTTTTTTATCTCTCACATTTTTTGAGTTATGTTCAATTGAATATGTTGAACTTTCATTTCATTTTTTAATTATGAATTCGACGGAGTTCAGTGTTCGCTTTGATCGCATTTTAAACAGTGATGCCTTACGTTAATAACAAAATAAAAATTAACTGTTATAAGCTGCTATTGGAGGAATCACCTAATAATAATGCCAAAATGGCACGTACCATGAAGCATACCGTGATATTTATGGGCTACCGAGTTACGCGAGATGTTTTGAATAGGATAAGTAAAATATCAATATTTCAACTGTTCGCACTCCATTGAAACTAATGAGAATAATTATAAATTTTTTTTTTTTTGGATTATACGCAGACTTTTGCTCACATCTGACCCGTTTATGTCGAGTATGAGGAAAAGAACGATCAAGAAATCGAAACCATTTCTCAAAGAAACACTTGAAGTATTGGTTTCGAAACAGTATTCGCAACATGAAAGTGGAAAGGATGTTCAATTGAATTGAATTGAATTGAAAACAGAAAAAATTGTATTTTTTAAAAATCTGTTTAAAAACAATTAAAACACTGCATTTTGTTTTTATTATTCTATCCCAACAAAAACCTAAGTATATGTACTATTAATATAAAATGAAAACAAAAAAAAATTTTCTTTCCGCTTTGTGAATAGAAACCGACCACTATGCGTTGGCTCGTCTACAAGCAACCTTCCTGTGGGTCACGATGGTGAAACAATCACCGGCTCGTCCACAACGAACACACTGTTTCACTCTCTCAATGAAGCAAATCCTTGGTTACGCATGACTGCCTCAGCCCTCGGTTGGTAATATGATTATTTAAGATATTCATTCAACTATATTTATTTATTTTTAGTTACACACTTTCTCTATAAATTGATTTATTTGATTTATTGATCCTTATTGTCATATATTCATCGATTTATGTATTTTTATTCATTATTGAATAATGTTTCTCTTTCCACTTGGTTTATTTCTTCTTATTTCACAAATGATTGAAGACACATCCGAACATCGTTGTCTATTGTTGAAATTTGAAAGATTTAGCTAAGTCACTTGGCTAACAATAAACAATGCCTAGGAGAAAACATCGAACGCTTGTAATTATTAAGGTAAACTAGATTCTATATTTTAAACAAATGCACCAGTCAATAATTTTAATCAACAATTTCTACTCCATAAAACAATTCTTCCTCCATGTCAAAACTCTCTGCCCGTTTTAATTTGTCGAATTTTATGGTCCATTATTTGCATTTTTGTAACCTGATTTTGTTTTCGGCTGCAACTTTATTTCATTTTATAATTGGATGGCACAGAACTCAGAAGCCAATCAGTGTAAGCCCTTAAAATTGAGATAAAATTAGGAACAATGCCATTAATAATGCAAAACACAATTTTTATTATAATTAAATAAAAAAATATTTAATATATTGTTATTTAATTATATAATATTCTATTTTTTTTTTTTTAAATTATAAAATAAAATTTTGTAATCAACGAATTTCTATATTTTTATTTAGTCTTCAAATTAACCACACATTATAAACAGTTATTAATTATTAGATTATAAGAATGCGAATCACATATGCATAATATTATGAACAGAATTTATAATATCCGAGAGTTTATCATAATAATTAAATTGAACATTTAAATATGAACGAGGCTCGAAAAGTTGTACTTTACTTCACATTTAATTTTCTTGTTCACTCTTACGGTATTTTCTCACGCGAAACGGGATTTATCGTTTATACCGTAAGCTTGTTGTTTACTTCTTATTCGCTCTGGCTATCTCAAAATAAAAGCAAGTCGCTACGCGCGACGATCTTGTTATAAGCTCATCCTTAGTTCCGACTCCCGAGCTTATAGATAGTGAGAATATATTGCGTTTGCTTTTTCAGACTTATCTTGCGGGCGCCATTGCACAAGCGCAATTTTCGTGCAGGTGCTTCTGAAAATCCCGATGTATCCTTCACACATCGATATACAATTGTCATATGAGCTAAGCACTTAAAGTGTACAACAGTACTTGCATCTGTACATGCTTTCTGCAATGCTTCTCTCCTATTTACAAGCACAGTAGAATCCCTATTATACGATCCTCTTAAATTCATGTAAATTGGATGTATCTGACCTAAAATGAAATATTAAATATTAAACGTTAAATATTAAATATTAAACGTTAAATATTAAATATTAAACGTTAAATATTAAACATTAAACATTAAATATTAAATATTACCCCTCTAATCACGTGTAAGTTTTTGATTTTTCGGTATGAAATTGCAAACTAATTTTATTTGTTATGCAGTTGTGTTCTAAAAGGAAAAACAAAAAGAAATTTTTTTCTTAAATTTTTTTTCTAAATTTTACAAAATATTTAGAACGCAAATTCCACGTTGCCATTCGTTGTTCTATTTGCGATTATTACGGAAATAAACAAATAAATCTAGCAAAAACTCTTAAATAGGGGTGTCGAATATTTTAAACGCTAAGTTGTCAAACATACATATTTTTGGAAACATATCTAAAATTCTAACAGCCAAATTTTTATGAAAGGAAACGTAGTTGATATATGAATAAACTTTTTATCATTATAATCTGATAGCAGTGCAAAAGATGTGTAAAAAATTGAATTAAAATCTTAATTTTGGATAGACAGACGAGGGGAAGTTATTGTATTCTGTATTTACATTATTTTGAGCACAGTTTCAACCATCATTCCTTCAAATGCATTTGTTGTTTAAGGTAAATTTTACATGCGATGTATTTAAAATTCAATACAAATATGAAAACATATATGACAACACATATGACAACATGCTTAGATATCTCCTGAGTCTTCAAATTTTACATATGTTGTTAATGTCAGCCACCTGAATGGCTTTCAGAAGGCTTCAGCAGTCGCTCGATAATTATTAAAAATTTATAAACGCCTCGTGACGAAAGCAAGGTAAAAATGGTCGGTCAGGGTTACGTCTTAATCTATAATTGTTCTATTCAAGATTGGCATGTGATGTTTGAATAAACACGCATAAATGCAAAAAAAGCAGTTTCTACATTAACTTTAGTAAAAGTATAATTACAGTGAGTACCGTTAATATTCAGACACATCTTAAAAGGCAATAACTTTTTTAGAATTGGACTAAACGACTTCAATTTTTTTTTTTTAGATAATAAAGCAACCAGTCTACTAGACCATAACTAGAATGCTTTTTTTAAAATTTTGCTATTGCTTAGAATGACAAAAGAAAAGAAAAAACTCTCGTTTTTTGTCTTTTTTATCTGAGCCTGCAACGAAAATTTAAAAAATGTGTTTTGTAGATCTCGATAAGTTATATGCATGCAGAATTTCGCCGAAATGATTGTGATCAAACTTTTTAAATTCTCTTCAGAATAATTTACCTAATTGAAGCATATTTAAAAATTTTCTTGCATTATGATACAAAAAATATTGTTATTCATTGAAGTTGTTCCTTTTCTTTTTGTCTAGACATATAGACTATCAGGAATATAAAAAATGTTACTCACACTTTAATTAAAAAGAATCAAATTATTTTCCGTTTCCTACGTAAAACTCTTTACCTATGTAAAACTAGATAGATTTTTGTTGCATACATAAAGTATACATACATGTAGTACGAAAGATTCTTTTATATGTATAATGAAGTTTGACACTAAACATGCCGTGATCTAACAATGACTGTCATGTTGCTTTATTGGGACGTTACTCTTGAACTAAATTTATTCAGTAATTTCCTTCCAGGGTATAATTTCAAAATGAAAACTGCGAAACCGGTCATTTCGATGAGCACAGTAGATTTAGTATTAAAAAACCATGTCGACACCATTAATAAGTTCGTTAACTTTAAATGAATAACACTCTGCAGATAAATTATGTATTCAGGTATTCCGTATATGAAAATGTCGTATTAAGATTTCCTAATAAACTTCTATTGCTGGACTGCGGATTTTATACATTTATGAGCTGCAATTTAAAATAGTAGAAATATTAAAAGGAGTTCAGAATCTCAATGTATTATCTTTAATCTATTAAAGTAAACGAAGAAAGACAGAACTTGCTATTTAATTTATATTTCTTGTAATTGGTGCTGACTATTTTTATTTTGTATAAAAATCCACGATGTACTTATTATTATTTATAATCTTGCCATTCTTATTACTAGACCGCAGATTTTGTACATTTGTGACTAAAATGAGTAGTTCGACTTTAAAATTCTGATAAAGATAAATAAATTTTTTAAATTATTGAAGACGGAATGAAATTTCTATTCGCCTACTGTTTCTTATAATTGATGCCAACAATTTTTATTTTGCATAAAGATGTGCAGATGTGCTTGTTACTATTAGCAATTACATATAAATTAATAAGAAGAGCAAGCTTCCCAAAGAACGTTGAGAATCTCCTCGGTTACATTACAAAACAAGAACGTGTCTACAGTTACTTTTAATTGACACCTATTATAGCAGTACGTGCCGCTAATAACCTAGATATCGATGTGACTTCAATCCTTTAAATAAAAAAGGAACTAGTAGTGAAGCAGTAATCCAGAGTGTGGCAACAGGACAAGAAGTGTACACTGGTGTATGATAGTTGCCATTCCACAGGCGCCTCCATAAAAGTAACGAAATTGTATACCCGGGAGACGCGACAAACTGTTTTCCAATATATCTCGACATTGCTTTGTTCATCAAATTGAACGAGGCGAAGAATGCTTGTAAAACAGGTTTAAGTGTGGCCCTTGTTGACAATGACAGTCAGGACACAACTAATAATAAGGCGTGTCTGTGTCGCACGAATCAGAAAAAACATCGAAATTGTTCTCTACCGGCTAAATTATGAAGACAAGTGAACGTCTTTTATAATTGTTTGGGGAACATTTTTTTCTAATGTTCTCACAACGATACAGTAATTTCTCCCTAATTCGCGCTCAGATTGCGCACAAAAATGGACAATTTGGGAAGAGGAACTACGATTATTCAAGCCTTGCAGCTGATTTTTATATTGTAGTTGTTGACAATCAGTAACTATAAAAACGAGACGCAAGGCTCGAATAATCGTATCTTCTCTTGCCAGATTGTCCACTTTTGTGAGTAATGTGAACGTTGCTTTCTTCAATTTACTCTTCTAAATTGCTATTTTACAAATTATCTTGTATATTAAGAAAGCATTAATGCATTAATTGCTACAAATAAGTTAGTGTCAACGTTGAAGCAATAACAATTTCGTTCGGGATAATTAATGCTTGCAACAATGGGATTGAAGTTATTGAGTTCATGTGGACGACGGTTAAAGTCTTAGTAATTGCAGTGAAACGTAAAAAGGGATTAGCATGTAATTATTCGAATTATTAATTTACATAATATTGATAATATTCCAATACAAATTTTGTTACAAATAATTCATCGTCAATAATTATTTATAAAACGTCATTCGATTTTTAAATTTAATATGAATTTCTTTGCAAGTAATTACAAATAAACGAATTTCATTTGCAAAAAAATCAATGAGACTGGCAAAAGGGTCAATTTCATTTACAAAAAGCTGAGCATGATCTACGAAAGGATCAATTTAAAGTTCAGAAAGGTGACTGATCTACAAAAGGATTAATTTGGAGTGAAAAACCTGAATCGTATTGTCGCTTGAGAATTCCATTCTTCGATGGTTGATTGCAGGCGTTTTTTGTTTGAACCGGGAACTGTCATCGAATGTTCCGTTGAAGCGGTAAGAACCGTGTGTATAAGAAGATGGCATGGACTTGTATTCTGGAATTACGTGGAAAATCCGAGGAAAGAAGGATGCAAGAAGAAAAGTGGTAGAAGCTCGTAGTTGGCAATAGGTGAATCACGGTGAAGCATGTAATTGAAAACATTTATGATGAAAACAGGATTAGAAGAGAAACACGATGATCCGTGGCGTGTAAAAACGACCAGAACGAAATAAAACAATGGAAGGCGAGGTGAGCAGAAATGAAAGAAGAGGAGCACCGAGGATACGAATGACAAGGAAGAGGACCGTGGAATAAAAAGAGGAATATGTGAAGAGAAAGGGGAGACAATGAGGGCGGGTGAGGCGTATTCTACACAAGCACGATGCTGCTATGTGAGCGTGTTGTAACGATGCAGTAAAATGAAGAGGATGAGATATAGCTATGTTAACGAAGCGTTAAGAACCGGTAAAAATAAAAGATGTAAGCTGTAAGAGCGATTGTACAAAGAAATCGCAGACACGTAGATGCGGTGTTCTTAATACAGTAATTTCTCCTTAATTCGCGTCCAAATTGTGCACAAAAATGAACAATTTGAGAAGAGGAGATATGATTATTTAAGCCTTGCAGCTCGTTCTTATAGTTACCGATTGTCAACAAGTATAAAAACGAGCCGCTAGGCTCAAATAATCATATCTCCTCTTCTCAAATTGTAAATCGTAAAATCTGCTTGCTGTAATAATAAAACAATGATACTCATGAATAGAACGCATTATCCGGGTAAAGCAGAGCGACACAAATGTTCTGATAATAAAAAATTTACATGGTTACAGTATCAGATTTCATCTATACTAATTTTCACAGTAAATCATTTTACGTGCAGTAGAGACTCCTTTATCTGAACTATTATTTTTACGATATTCTGGTATCCAAACGTTTCATTGTCTCATCATTGTATTATTTAGATACATTATCGCCTAATAGAGAATGAAATTTTTAGATAATAGAATGTTTTCGTATCAGGATATTACAAAAATAAATTTTCGGATAACAGAGTCTCCTACTGCATACGTATAATCGATGTATTATTGTATATACAATGGGGGACAATTATATCTGGACACCGTTTCAAACGTTAGAACTCTATTAAAAGTAGACTAAATGGCTTCAATTTTGTTTTAGAAGATGGTAGGACCAAACAATAACTAAAATGCTTTCTTTTAATTTTTCTATTACTTGGATTGAAAAAAAACGTAGATAGCTCTCGTTTTTAAACATAAAATTTAAAGACTACGTTTTGTAGGTCTTGGTAACTTATACGCATGCTGCAAATTTGTTCGAAATCAGTTGACGTACAGTCTCTTATCTTTTTTCAAATCCAACCGACTGCAATTTCTCAAAAAGATTTTACAGACATTGCCGAATAAACTAGTCTCTCTAACATCTCAAAAAATCGAGACATCTTGACCACTTTGAAAAAAGTTATTCTGTTTTAAAAAGTGTCCCAATATCAATACAAGTTACCGTATATTGTTTGTCACTAGAACAAGATTCTCCAAACGCTACATACAAACCTAAACCTAATTAACCTAATTGTTGCGGATTTCCACGAGAAAACCAGGTTAACGGATATGTTGCACATCGCAACATGGTGGTAATCTTCCCGAAAGCGTTGCGTCAGCGATATTTGTTTCGCGAAGTAAACAGTGTTGCATCTTCGCAGCGGTATTTCCATATTTCCATTATTCTAGTCTTTTTTTCAGCGTCTCTTTCGAACGGAAATGCTGTAAAACCTCAGTGAAACCTTTTTCGGCACATCGAGACAATAGCTCGGCAGTACGCACCTAATTGAAAGTCCCGTTCCGCGAATATAACTTCCAAGAACTATTACCGTTAAACTTTCCGGCAATAAAAGTAGTCTGCACTCTAGTGCACAGTAGTAGGTAAGTTTATGATCTTCTGCTCGCCCGCACCTTCTTCGGTCAACCGTCACAGCCAACTTATCTGCGTCCGAGAATCACGCTTTTCCCTTTTAGTCGCTTCTGGAAATTCATTCAATTACGCACCAACGGTTACAGTGGCGTTAAAACGCGCATGATTCAATACAATTTGAAATACAGTTAGTCTACAGGAAATCTCTGTGTACTAAATTTTCGATCAATTGTCGTAATTTAAACTACTATAATTTCGTAAGAAACAGTTGAACCACAATAAAACTCGGCACTTTTCGAAAGCTCGAAGTTTCTACTTTTGTTTCGCGTCGTCCATTTTGCTTCTATGCGTCGATCATTTCATGACTTATTTGTACAAAATTTTGTTTGATTCTGTGCAATTTTAGGTGTTCCATCGTTCTGTTAAGTGTGCCGTCAAATATGGAAAATCAAAAGCAACATTTTCGGGATATTTGGCAAAAACGAAATTATTTCCGAGCAACCACCTTCTTCGTACACGTCGAACATTTTTTTCCTTGCTCGAACAGCATTTCTTTTCGTTAGTAAAACAGCAAAATATGCCGAAAATGCTGTTTTTGATTTTCTATATTTGCTGAAACATCTAAGAAAAGCAATTGCGCAGAATCGAACAGAATCTTTTACAAATAAGTCTGGAAACGTCTGCTGTCAAAATATACAATGACAATAGGATTTAAAATGAAGTTAGCTGGTTAAAAATACAACTAATGTCTCCGTTGGTAAGAAAACGAAATTACTTTCCCATTAAACTGATAATAACTTAGATTTACCGTAATTTTCAACTTAATTGCATCAGTCAATCATATGTTACAGAATTGCAAACATGGATCGTCGTATAAGAAATGCATCTAAATTCGAAATTTGCTCTGTTACACGATATTTATGAACAATTGAAAATCGACGAGCAAGTGAAAAAGAATTAGCATGCGTGTATGAGCATAATAAGTCGCCGAACAAGATTTGGCTGGTAATCGTAACAGGACCGATGATGAAGTGAAAGAAGCAACTTTAAAATGGTGTCGAGAAATCGAACGAGAATTCTTTGCAGATGCAATTTGTAAACTGGTTCCCCGTTATGATAAGTGTTCAAAGATGCTCGCGGGCAAGTTTAAAAAAGTAGTAGCTGTATCTACGTTTATGTTACCAATCAAAACTGTATTGTCTCCATTCGTACTTCTTACATGAGAAAGAGATAATAATTTGTACGCGTGCGTTGACTTAAGCTCTCTCGATTAAAGCGTTCGCAGACATTTTCGTTTTGGTCTAAAATATTTTAGACATTTTTTGCTAATTGCATAGAAGTTTGGCTTTCTAATGTTAACAAATTAATACAGACGAATAGCACCTACATTTTCGAAAGTATTTTTCTTGACGATTTTGTATTTTGCCTAAAAAATATTTGAAATTGTATATAGCACGTGATATAATATTTAGAGAATTTATGATTCTTTCATGGTAATATTGTTCTTCAAACTTTTGTCGAAATGGTCACTGCTAGCTAATGAGTTATTTCTAATTTATTTTATTTTTTTGCTACATTTACTGATAAATATAAATACAGAATACCAGAATTTAGAACAACTGTATACCTACCAGGAAATCCCCTACTCTTACACATTTGTTGCAGCAATTTTTTGCAGCAATTTGCTATTTTTAATAAAGACTAATATATCAGGCGAGGGTGGAGGTGTGATCTATTTATTAACCGACTCTTCTATTCATTTTCTAATAGATATTAGTTTCTGAATTAATAATGAACACAAATCATATCTTGTAGTGGCAGAAAGTTTGAATCTTTTTATTCTTAGTTATACTACTATGTTCGTATAATATACTTACGTTTATAACGTAATATTGTTGTATACCTAATCCGAATGATATTTTCGGATCGTTTACCGTATCTACGCAGCTTTAAAAAATTAAAATAAATATGTCAATCAAAATGAACGTGCACTCTTTCGCGACGACATTCGACCAAAGGTCTTATAAATGACTCTGCAAAAACCGCATGAACTGGGCTACGAGGTCTCACCATATGCAGTTTGTTCTGCGGACTTCTTTCCAGCCAACTATCACCTCTTTAAATATTTTGATAAGGACCTCCGAAAGGAGGTTTTCGCTAATCAAGAAGCAGTTTAAAACGCCATAAAATATTTTATTTTTTTGCTCGTAGACTCGATACTATAAATATAATATCTATCTTACCGAAGCGTATATAAATCATAATAAAATGGAATTGTCGTAGAAAAACTAACGAAGTAGAAAAAGCGACAGAGGAAAAACGAAGTTCTGAGCGAAACGATATTTTTTCGAGCATTGAATTAGAAGAAACAGTTACTAAGCAATGAAATACTGAAACGTCAATGGTAGATAAATGCTCAGACGCTGCATCTATCGTGCAATATACAATTTGTCTTGTCTTCTTCACTCAGTAAATTAATTAATCATATGGGCAGGGTGTGCACAAAGGATGTGAAAGCTGATTTAAGTGCGTGAGAATTGAAACTTAAAGTAGCGTGAATTGTGATTACAGTATTACGCGGATGAACTCTAGTTCTTTGACTATAGTGTATACAAAATAAAACCCGGAACTATTTTTACGTTGTATCTTTTAACATTTTTGGAACAATAGAAGTAATATTTGGACCATTTGCTTCCACTTTAATATGAGAACCGCTAAGTGATAAACGCGACTAATGTATACTGTTTTATGACAACGACAAGATTGAATATACTCAAACATCATATGATTTCTATTATAAAGCAGAACAAAGAAATTTTTGTCGCTTAAATTTTCATAGAAATATTTTTACAATATCAATAACTGTAAAAGAAAAAAGTGAAAATTGGTAACCAGTCACTTTGAGCGTTAATGTTTAATACGACACACAGTGATCGATTTGATCCGAAAAGGTGGCCAAATTCGAATTCATTGTATTCAGAAAAGATTCGTGATTACAAGGGCGTTAACATTTTTTTCGGATTCCTTCGAATGACAGTATTACAGCTAATTGAACTTGGAATGTCGCAGCATTTTGCGGGACATTTCGAAGACTATAGTTTTTAATGTTATTTATTTTACTGAGATTGAAGTTTATTGTTCATTGTCTATTATTTGTGTGTCTATCTATCCATTTATTTATTTATTCATTTGTTTATTTATTTGTATATTAATTTATTTATATTTGTTATTCTGTTTAATTATTTGATATTAAAGACATTTTTTTAGTTACTAAATAATTATTCATTATATTAATTAATGTCATATCTATTTTTTTATATATCCCTATCTTAAAAACATTTCCATTCAATGAAGGTTAGTCTATTTAATCTATTTATACGTCAACAAATATTTATAGCTTGTAATGGTTAATTAATATCAAGAATAGAGACTGGTTTTACGCTTTAGACGATTGTGATAAAGATAATAAAGAATTAAAAAGTAGGGAGTATATAGTATATATAAACTTTAATACAGCTTTCGGTTCATTCGATTTGGATGGATATTAACAAAGTTATGGGAGTTTAAAAATTAAGCTGCTTTTAAGATGATCGTGTTCGCTTTTTCGGATCCAATCGACCACTGTGCGACGTCTACAAAATCATGTTTGACAAGAAAAAACATTGTGCGTCAGAGGTAAAAAATGGTAAAAGCACAATGGCCATAACTAATGAATATAATATATACAATTAAATATAATGGAATTATTTATTTACATATCTGATCGACTAATTAACAACACAATAAACGATACATTAACGATAAACAAAGTAATGAAATTTATATTATACACTTGGTGTAATATTCATTATTTCGCATGCACATATCGATTCAATGTAATATTTTGATCATGTCGCGCAACACTATAGAAATTTTTAAATGAGCTTTTATCATGACATTTTAGAAAGCATTTTAATGTTTATCAGAAGTTTTTATTTAGACGATAGAGCCATACCTATAATATAAGAATTATTTTTATTATAATGTATTTGTATTAGCTATGCCGAACAACTTTTTCAGAGTACTTCCGTAGGACTGTTTTATCAAAATTCTTGCATATTCATGACATGTACATATAACAATACTATTTAAAACAATTCTTAAATATTGTCTTTTAATATCGTCAACGTAAAATTGTCTCCACCAATTGAAACTGAACTAACATTTAGAAACTAAATGGCAAGTTCGTTCCTTTTTTAATCATTTCAATACATTGAAAATAATTCATTAACATTTTTAAATTCTTTTAATCTTTTTATTATTTTAAATTACATCTACTCAATTGTGCCATAAATTCGTAAAATTCACAATCTGGTTATCACGTGCCTTACCAATTTTTGAACATGAATTTTTCATTATTAATAATTCGGAAGTTTCTCTAAATATGTAGCTTTACTTTTGCAAAGATTATTCACAAATTCTGAATAATTGTTATGCCGAAATGTTGGGTTGGCAACTAAGTAATTGCCGATTTCAGTTATAGATGTCTCTCACTCCCATTTTTATGATATCCGTAAATGTGATATTATAAAATTATTATTATTATTATTATGTTATTTTTTATTATCCGCGAATGTTAGCAACTGGGCATATTGAATGCAGCGGTCAAGGAAAAGTGACCAGAATTGGTCAATCGTAAAGGTGTCATTTTCCACCAGGACAATGTTAGGCCGCACACGTCTTTGTCCACTCAGCAAAAATTAATGGATATTGGTTGGGAATTGATGTTACACCCACCATATAGCCCTGATCTCGCGCCATCGGATTACCACTTATTTCGATCCCTGGACAACTCCTTTCGTGGTAAAACTTTTAATGATGACGACGCTGTAAAATCTCACTTAACTCAGTTTTTGGCCGAAAAGGATCAGACTTTCTACGAGCATGGAATTCTCAAGTTGTCAGAGAGATGGCAAAAGGCCATCGAACAAAATTGAAAATACATTACAGATTAAACTTCATTCCAAGGAAAAAAAATTTTTTATTTTATTGAACAAATCGGCAATTACTTAGTTGCCAACCCAATAAAATAGTGACATTTTTTTAAACCTAATTTTCACACATGACAGTAACGCCGTCTTCTGCGAACGAACACTATAGACTTCTCGCATGGCAGGAAGAAAGTAAAGAAAACTGCTTCATCAGAATTGGAACAAAGGTCTTTGAAATGAAGGAAGACGGTGACGAAGCTGAATGTATTTTCTGTAGTCACTTGTTCTTTGGATCTACAGGATAGATTAGAAGTTAGAATGTCAAGGTTACAGCGACGACCATGTGCCGGAAATGATGACGAGTCGAACGCGTTGCTTGTTAGTGCAAATAGTTGCATTTGTGTGTACTAAGCAAAGCATTGTATCCTTTCAGATTTCTAGGTTTGCCAAATATATTTCTGTTGAATTTTGGAAATTCGTTCTAGCGTATGTGAATAGGAAACATATTATTCTCATTGATATATTTAAAACTTTTAAAGCAAGTCTTCTGAGCGATTATTTTTGTCAATTAAATAAGTATACGTTTATAAATATACAAATAAATATACGTTTATGTATTAATAATTTTTTTTACGGTTTGAAAATTATAAGACTGATCAAATTTCAAAAATCAATTTTCTATGTATGTGTACAGAGCAACACTGAACATATTTATACGTATTGAGCTTAAATATATTATATTCTTAAATGTATTAATTTAAGGATACAATCTACGATGATCAACATTTACTAGTTGTAAATTGATATTTAGTTTTAATATATTATCTGTTTTATGTATCTGATATACATATATATCATTGGCTAAGCTTTAGCATTTTCTGATACACACTAACAAGAGAAATCTAAAATTATACAACTGAATTGTTTGATATTTTATTATGAAAATAAAGTATGTTGCTAACTCACATTAGTCACATTTATAATAACAGAATTTCAAATACTCAACGCTATCAGCGCAGTTTTTAGACATATGTCATGTCATTTCAGACATATCCATTTCTAGTTATGTTAAATATATTGCATACGTTGATCTCGACATAGCATCACCTGTCAATATTGAGCTTCACAGAACAAAAAAGTTTCTCTTAGTTGTCCCACCTTTGTACAACAGTTCTTCTCTTAAACTTCAACGGAAGAGACGCTGTTATTTTTTGAAAGAAGTATTTAAGTGACAGAAAATTTCATTGTTAAAAAATTGTTTGTATCACAAATTTTACGATATATTATTGAACCTCATTCAACCGGAAACTTTATCTTAATGTATTCCTAGTTTGTGGAACTAATATTGAAGACTCTCTATTTTTAACATTACTGGTAGAATTGCTATATTTCTCTCGTTCAACGCTTTTTATTAATATCATTATTCTATATTAAAATAGAAAGTACGAATTATCACAAACATCTAAAATCTTGTATTAAAAATATTCAGTGATTATAAATATTTAAGACAATATTTATTGCAGTAATCCTCCTAGCCATTATGCAATTATTAAAAATATAATAATGAATTTCTTTATGCCAGAATTTGGTAATCACATATGTCAAGTTTTAATCAGTTCAACATATTTTGCTACTTTTTTATCATTCTTTTTAGAAATGTGTTTTAAATTGAAAGTTTACGAGTAGTAGTAACACGGATTCGTTAAATCAAATTTGCAAAAAAGAATTCTGTTAAAAATTGACATTCAAATGGAAATACCTACTTTAAAATTGATACCATCGTGTACAGTTTCACGACGAGATTTACTAACACGCATATACCGTTGTGCATCACACGATGGTTCACTTTTAAAGCGCACCCGGTTCATTTTCCAAATCAATGGTCAGCAACCAGGGACTTTAATTGGTCAGCTAACGTTGGCAGACCGTTGAACAGTATGATGTTTCAGCAATCTATTATAGGTGAACATAATTCAATTTAGATAATGGTCGAGATTGACTGGCAATACACTTTAAGTCATTAATAGACCATTCATTTGGTCACATGATGTGAGCACTACAGTAAATTCTCTCCAATTATCCCTCAGTTTGCGAAGAAAAATGGACAATGTTGATTGTCGACAACTATAAAAACGAGCCGCAAGGCTCTGATAATCGTATCTCCTCTTCCCAAATTGTCCATTTTTGTTTACAAGCTAGTGCAAAGAAAAGGAATGACTGAAATACCGTTCATATCTTCGTAACAATGCGTTAATTCGCAAACTTTATAGAAAATTATTTTTTTCTTTTGACTCCTAGATTAAGCTCTCGCAATTTGGCGGGAGAATTCCGAGACATCCTGTATATATATAATATATACACAGTAAGGAGCATAACTGAACCAATAATTATAAGTTGTGTATAAATCATTATTTATTGCTAAGAAGATAGGAGAATTTTAAAAAATAAATATTATAGTCATTTTTATAATAGCCAGAAGTAACACAAGAAATTTTTTTAATAATTAATATCTCCTCGTTCAGCAATGACAATAAAAATAGATTGACTCGGTTTTGCACCGGTCCATAAAAGGAATGTTTACGTGGAATGTTCTAACAGTGAGTTTATATCAAGCAGTTTCGTATGTTTACAAAATGTTATTACACGTCTTAGCACTCAGTTTCTCACAATTAATCGAAAGGAAAAGCACACAAGTGAAGTAAGAATAAATAAAAAGTCAATTGCATCACATTGTTTAAAAAAAGTAATTTCTCTTTTGAATGACGGCGTGTCAATGCGCCAGACGGCGAGAAAGTGTAGTATTAGTCAATCGACAGTGCAGAGAATAAGAATAAAATACTGTAAAAGTATATTATTAAATGTTGGAGGAAGACCAGAAAAATTATCACTGCAGGATGAACAAAGAATTATACGATTTGTCACATCTGGTGAAGCTTCAAATGCCACTATGGCTGCAAAATTATTAAAAGAAGATACGAATGTACAAACAAGCAAGTGTGGACAGTACGAAGAACCCGCAAAGGAGCTGAGTTTAGAAGCCTTAAAATAAAAGAGAAGCCAATGTTATCGAAGAAGAATATTAAACATCGTTTGGAATTTTCCAAAAAATACCAAAAAAGGACAACTATTGAATAGGAACGGGTTATTTGGTCAGACGAGACCAAAATTAACAGAATTTATTCAGATGGCATGTCTTGGTGCTGAATTCGTAAAAATGAAAGGCTTAAAGCACGACATGTAAAGCAAACGAAGCATGGAGGCGGATCCCTAATGTTTTGAGGGTGCCTAACAGCATTTGATGTTGGATCGCTGCAACGAATTAATGGCATCATGAATCAGTACATGTACAAGGATATTTTACATAATCATCTCATAGAGACTGTTGAAAATATGCCTTTTGAAGAAGAAAATGTAATTTTCATGCATGACCGAGACCCTAAGCACACTGCTAAAAATGCAAAAACTTGGCTCAGTACTAAAAAATTCTCTGTTCTGGATTGACCTGCGCAGAGCCCGGACCTCAATCCCATAGGGAATCTATGAGGTTTACTAAAAAAAACGACTTCGGGATTCATATAACTCCTAACCAACTTTAATCACAGATTTGTATAATAGAATTCAAAAACAGTGGGAACAAATATCATCGGATTATTGCAGAAAATTAGTGAAAAAGTATGCCAAAACGAATTAGTGCAATTGTGCAAGCAAAATGGTTGTTGACAAAATGTTAGAAAATAAAGAATATAGTAGATATTGTCAAGTATTGGACGTGGTGCAAAACCGATTCAATTTATTGTTGTTGTCATTCCTAAACAACAAGACATTAATTATTGCAAAAATTTCTTATGTTACTCCTAACTGTGATGAAAATAACTATAATGTTTATTTTTCGTTATTCTTGTATATTCCTAGCATGTACATTTCTTGTATATATTCCTATATTGTATATATATATATCATTGGCTAAGCTTTAGCATTACGTTTTCTGATACACACTAACAAGAGAAATCTACAAATATACAATTATATATAATTATATATAACTATGCATATATTAACTATTTATAACTATACACAACTATATATTACGATATATTACTGAATATATTCTGTTTTAATTACGTTTGAACGATATCTTTTTCATCCTTTCATTAAATAAAATTTTGTTATAAAATGAAGTGCTATATGTATTTTAAATTTCTTCCTCTATTATTCGTTTTCGTGTAAGCAGCACAAAGTTTATATTCTATACCTTATACCTTTTATGTCAAATTCATCCACCGTATAAAAGGAGGTAATCTTAAAATATGCTTGTATAATGGGATATCTCACTGCAGATACGGTACGCCATTGTTACATTATTTGGTAATAATCGTAAAATCGTTCAGATGATATGATATCTTACGCTAGACGCGTAATACTTTTTCATATAGCATATCTCGTGTGAACTAGGTCAAAAATAGTTGAGAAAATTTTATTCAGTCACGCACATAAAGTCGTCCGCGTCAAACGCGGAACATCATAAACCTACTCGATC
Source organism: Megalopta genalis (assembly GCF_051020955.1). Lineage (NCBI taxonomy): Eukaryota > Metazoa > Arthropoda > Insecta > Hymenoptera > Halictidae > Megalopta > Megalopta genalis. The sequence continues at coordinate 43,091,735 of NC_135013.1, read as the reverse complement.
AAATCGTGGACAACTATACGCGAATATTTGAAAGACTTTCTACAGTTGTTCAGGTGAATGCGACGAGAACCTTTCAATAATTGTTCCATTGCTTGAAATAACAAAAAAAAAACGAAATTTTCAACATGCATATAAATGTTTCCGAGATCCACAAAACGCATTATTTACACATATATTACGTCAATGAAAATTTTGCATAAAACTATCAGTTCAATGAAAAATAAAGGTGACTACAATTTTTCTTACGAAATCGTATCATTTTTATACGCAAAACAATGTATCTTTGTATCCTCTTTGAAAGATTATTTAAGGCACCTGGATCGAAAAATCGATTAATTCAGAAGTTACGATTTTTGTCCCGAACAGCCATATAAGCGAAACGCTATGGCCACTGCGCGTTAAAATTTCGTCGAGCGGTGTAGGTGTCGCGGTCGGCATCGCACACCTTCGCGTTCGCGTTCGCGTTCGGTCGCGAGGAACTCACCTGGTGGGTTCCGCACGAGCCTATCAGAGGGATGAGTTTAAAGAGGCCGCGCGGTATAGGTTCGGTTCGCGTGTGCCTCGACGTGGAAAGCCGGTTAGTCGGTCTGAATCCTTCGTGCCGGCTGCATTTACTGGAACGCGCTCCGTTCCGCTCGCGTCGGATCCGTTTCGGAGTGTAAATACTGGTACGTTTTCGGGATCGCTCCAAAGGTAGTCTCGCATTTGCAGCCACGGCTGGATCATCGTTCGCGAACGATTTTCGGTGGACGGGACGTAAACCAAGGACCACCGGGTCGGTCATGTGAACCAATCGTTCGCCGTTCGAATGGTGTCTTCCTGTATGCACAATTATTTCGAGTGCGCTTCGCTAGGATTTACGGAAGCAGCCGAATTCGAGCTTGCGCTCTTGGGGGTATGTACACTTTGCTTTCATCCTAGCTGAACAATTGCGCACGCGTGCGATCAAACCGGCAACTACACCTTCGATTGACTGTGTAAACAAAATTCGCGTGTTTACCGTAGTGCGAGAGCCGAGAAGAGATTCGAATTCTACTTTGAGAGGTTTCATGTATCTAATGACGGATGACGAATCCACTCTTTGAAAATACGTTTATATAATTATGCTATTTACGGAGCATAATTTCTCGTACAACGAATTTATAATCCCAGACGTCGAAATTACTTTTTGATTACCGGCGTGCCATCAATGATGAAACGGCCAGTTCAAAATTTTATGTTCTACAATTCTTGTAGTTGTAAAGACGATTCAAAAGGTATTCAAAATTTAATCAGTTTCACTTCTGAGATAAATGTATCGGTTACTTTTAGCTGTGTTATTTAAAATATATTTAGTAATTTAAAAAATTATGTGCAACTGTCTAAACGTTGTCAGCTTATTTGAAAGAAAACAATAAAGATCGCACAAAATCTAAACAAATTGAATTGAATCGCTTTACTGAGGCAACACTTATCAGCTGATTTTAAATGTTCGGTACATTCAGCGTTAAATGTTATCAGCGAACGTTCAAGAAAGATGTAGACATTTCCTTAATTATTTCATTAAACTGCAAATAATGCAATAGTATTTTCAAATTCCTTCAATGCGTTTACTGTTTTGCATTTGATCTTGTCGTATCTATCATAAACGCATGAAATCCGTAATCTAATCATATATAACTATTGCAATTTGTTTATCAAACTTGAAAATTCGTTTTAATGACAAGCTATCAAGTAAGCCAGCCTCTGTTAGGATCAACGAGGTGCGAGGAGCTAACAAGACCAATTGTTATGATAAATCTCGTGTTTTTCTACTTTTATATTATTAAAAAAGTTGTTCTAATTTTTAGTGTTTTTCGTGAACACTGGTGCATATTATTGCTGTTGCCCGTGGACGAAACATTTTGTTGAACAATTCAAAAAGTTCTGTAGTTACAATTACATAGTTGAACAAAACCGGAAAAAAACACTTTTGCAGTATAGATCGTTAATCACTAGATGGTTTATTTTATGTACTTATGAGACAAATCAGCGAGTGAAATATGAAACAATGATAACGGTTGAACAATTTAAAAATGCTGTTAAATTATATTTCCAACGTACACCACTCAATTTATTAACAGAGCGAGACCATTTTTATTTGTCTGAGATTTATTGCAATTGAGGTAGACAAATTTTATTTTGCATAAAGATCCGCTGTCTATTCATCACTGTTCGAATCGTGTAACGTTACGTACTAACGACTTCGTTCCAATGTAATTAACCGTTCGTTTTTACATATTTTAATTTTATTACACAGCACGTTTTACGAGAAATCGTGTTATCTGGAAACGATGGTAGCAAAATTGTTGGCGCGTTACAGAAATTCGTATTCATAGTTGTTTCAAAAACAATTAGCTACTGCTTATACATAAATTAATACATAAATTCGTAATCGTACGTAATAAAAATAAAAAGAAATTAAATTTTTAATTAATTTCAACGGATATATTGTGTTTACGTATTATTAATATCACTCCATATATAACATTCGTATCGTACATAAAATTTTTACTAGGAAAAATAGCGTTTTCATCCTTCCCAGTGCACGTAATCCTTTCATTGTCTCGTTATAAGAATTTTTGCAAGTACAATCAACGTACAATTTTCCGTGTATCTGATACGATTCGAAACTCCGGTTTCCACGGCCGTTGTACCGACGTAAGTTATATATCCGCTACATTAATGGAATTCACGGGGAAAGATTACTTGCGAAGGTAGAAGCAATTACCGAGTGGTGAAACGAACGGACGAAGGTTTTCATTCAAACGGATAGATAGATGAAAGAAACATTCGAGACCGATCCGAAGCAAGTGTAACGTAACCCTGGGTCGTGTTATCGTTCCCGCTTTCTGAAATGTATATACGACGGGCATACATTAATCATAATCACTGATTGTTATTCAATTTCTTCTGTTTACGAATCTCATGGAATTGTAAAACGATTTGCAACGTTCGAGGAATTAGGGCAGACAGATTTTTTATAATCCGAGCTAGGATGTTGTAAGTCGGAAAGACGGATCGAGTTCGTACTACTGTACACATGTGGAAAACTTGGAGTGATTGTTTTGAGGATTGAAATGCTATACGTATTCTTGATGCTCTAAAAATTACACGTTTAAATGTCAGTGAAAGCGATTTTAATGTACGGAATTATTAGTTCTCGAACGAGCACAAGATATACAATATATATAATAATAATAATAATAATAATAATATATATATATAATTATATCTGACGGAACGATATCTTAACTCATCGTGCGTATACATTTTACATTAATCGAAGCAATATTATGGCATAGCAATTATAAAGTCCCCTAATGCCATCTTTAATCATCTCCTGATATTTTTTTTTTATTAAACTTATAGTATTCATATATTTATGTTCCTCAGAAATTATTAATTGTCGTCCATAACTAGACTGCGGATCTTTATGCAATATAAAAATTTTCCGAGACAATTGTAAAACGCAGAAGCTGCATAAAAATATGTTTCCTCTTCTGATGGTTTCAATGAATTGGAGAGAATGGAAGAATATTATTGAATTCTTTTAATGTCCTTAATTTTCGTTATTTCGCATAGGTATTATTATCTTAAATGCATAAAAACCGCAGTCTATCCATTATGATACAGAAAGTGTAAAGTTGATATTAAATATAATAGTTGTTCTGAACATTATCTCGATTTTTACAATAATTAAATATTTTTATAATCGTTGTGTTCTACTTCATTTAATCTAATCTCGTTAATTCTTAATTCATTTGATTTCTACCACCATTATTACTATTATACTACTTTAGTACTACTTATTACTACTGCTACTACTACTACCATAGTACATATGAAATTTAGAAAGCAATTTTTTAAAGTAAATACAATATAAATTCGTAGCGATTTCTCCTACTTCTAATTTACATAAAATAAATAATGCTTAAAAAGTGCAATATATTGTAATTATTATATTTTATTGTGATTATTCTTGTGAAGTGAAATAACAAGTTAAACAATTTCTTGGTACTTATTTTGGTATTTCTTTTGGTATTTGATCTAAGCAAAATTTTAAGATGAATAAATTAATATTGTTTCATCGCATCGGAATATCATATAACGTGTGTTGCGTGTATCGAAGATTATCCAAATATGTAAAAATTTCTTAATATTTTGGTACTGTCCCTAGCTGGCCATAATTTATCAACAGATATCTACGATCGCCCAGATAAATTGCAGTTTACAGCGACCGAGAGAGCATCTGCTTCCTGGGCACAAGAAAGCCGTAATTGTAGAACGTATATATCAAAGTCATTCGAGACACGCGTGAGTTAAATCTCACACCTTCAGATAAAAGCACGGAAGACAGATTGCGTGCAATTATTTCCTAAAACTAGAAATTTTCTCGTTAATGATATACCATTGAACCTAAGACGTCTTCCTTTATATAATTTATTCTGGAAAAAACGATATTAATGACGACTGTGTGTTGCACAAGCTCGTGAACGTTTTGAAAATGTTAAGTACACGTAACGTTTTCAAAATATAAAAATGTTCCTGAAACTCGTCTTCATTATTGATATCTATGCATATGTTATTGGTAGGTACCCAAATTAGAAAGGTAACATGTTAATATATTATTAAAATATGTTGAAGCATATATTATTGAAATAACGTGATAACATAGATATTGTTTGTATTCATTCATTCAATTGTTCTAGTAATTATTATTGATATAGACATTGTTTGATTTCTTTCATGAAATTTTTCGTTTACATATTATTGAAATATCATCATTTTATTTGATTGAGGTACTCACATATTATAGAAATAAAATGTTAGCGTAGGCTTTGTTTGCATTCTTGGATAATTGTTCGTGTATATATTATTGAAGTAACAGCAATGAAAATAACGAACTATCATATTGTGCGTTAACTTTTAATAAATGTAAAAATTTTAAAGGCGTGTAGCTCTTTAAGGCACTGAAATTGATATTTTTGATATTTCTCTTTATAATAAATAATAACTGATACACGGAATTAATTCGATAGAAGATAATTAATACATTAACATAGTTATTATTCGGAATGAAAACGATTATTATTAATAATTATTATTAAAAGAGAATAGAAGAATGTACTCGGTGCTAAATCATTAGCGTGTTGCGTGGTTTTCTTTAACGAACTGATATGTATTTTTAATTACGTTTGTTTCGCGCTGCGGAAAAGAGTGTCCGAACCAATTATTATTTTATTGCCTATTATATATCATCATAATGAATACTTATTTTACATACATCAAATTAGCCCTTAATACGCTTTTTTACATTTGCAATTGCGCGGTAATCATTTAAAGTGAGCCTTTTAGATTAAGGATATTTCAGAGTTATTTTTCTTTTTTCATGTAGGTCAAGTATGCTGACACAAGTGTAAAGTTCAATGACAAGTTTTACGTTCCGTCAACTGGTAGAGTCATGCAATAATAATTTAATGCAACAACATTAAATACGTAGCAAATTATAAATTCAATATGAATAATTTATAGGCAAACGTCAATCGTGGTGATGTACCAGGAATCTTTATCTATTATACAACTATTTTACATTAATTATAAACTAGTTTAATGATGGAAATTAATCACGCCTGTTCCGCAATGCAAATAATAATTTGTAATAAAGTGACTGGACAGAATTACTTTGTCACTTGAGCATGTAGTTGACGTTCTCCACGTTATAGGCTCTAATCCATCCAACTATAACACATTTATAATTGAAATGATTCTCGTTTGCTACCTTTTATTTGCTGTTGCGATTCTATTCGAATCTTCTGACGATCTTACATACAAACAATTAGTAACTGAATGGTGAAATAACTTTTTAATAGGTTGACTGCATAATCATATAATAAATAAATTGTAAAACAATCCTTTTGTAGATCATATTCATCTTTTTCACAAATCAGATTCACCCTTTTGCAAATAAAATTCACCGCAATAGTTATTTACAAAATTTGATCCAATTCTTCAAAATATGAACGTATACATATACTTACTTTATATATTTACACAGCAACACAAATTTCATAAGAAATAATTAATCTTATTACGTATAAGCGATTTTTATATGCACAAGAATGAATTTGATTTGCAAGAAGATGAATCACGAGAAAAATTTATTTTTAATGGCAAAGTAAATTATATAGCCGTAAAAGTTATATTAATACCTTTAGACCTACAAGAGCGTTAATTTGGAGATCATAAAGGTGAATATGACCTACAAAAGTACAAAATCCAAGTAATACAACTACAAAATGTAGTTAATTCTTTTACCGATACATTAATTACAATAATTATTTACCGACATGTTGAGTGATCCATATTGAGACGTGGAAGGTGCAAGAAGGATTGGATGACTAATTGCCATAATAAACCGTAGCTTCTCAGTTTTCGTAACATTAAATAAATCACTTTGATCTATGAAACCGTTGCTTTAGCTGATTTAATAGACAATGAGTTGAAGGGTAACGCTGATCCCACCTACCAACAACTGTCGCATTCTTTATTATCATAATTTTCAATGACTCGACGTGAATATTTGCATGCAGAAGTTCACCGTGCCCTGATTTGCCGTGCGAACGTTCTCAAAGTAAAATAAAGTTCCGTAAGGAAAACCGAATTGGACGTACCGTTAATCCAACATTAATTTAACGCGAGGTACCCCGGTTACCCGTGTAACGTGCGAAACGCAAATGCATTATTCGACCGTTCGCATTGCGCAGCGTGAACAATTTTTTGTTGCAGAGCCGACTACCTCTCACGTACTCCGCCACGTTACCCAGATAATTGCGCAATATCAAATCGACCCGCGCTTTAATCGGTCACCGTGCGTGTATCATAACATGACTGGAAACGAAGAATGCCGGAGAGCAATCTGATTAGCGGAACCAACTAAATCATTTCAGACGATTCAGAAAGAAACGAACGCGGCAAATACATTCACCGCGGCATCGAACTCGTACATATCTCAAGTGGTGGAATTTGTATTGGATATTTCTGGGCGCATCGACCGATCAAAAATATAGGATACAGAAGAGTGACATTCTGAAACTTCTTTCACTATTTCCGACCGGCGCAATCAATAATAAACAGAATAATAACAATCGCGCAATCGTGGACAATCTTACACAATAAAAAAACTCGCGAATCGTAAGTTCCATGTTTTGAGTGTAGCAGTGATACTAATTTAATCCTCTGTAATCTAAATAAACAAGCGAATGTAGGAACGAATCCTTCGAATATAAATTAACAACGAATTTCCTACCATTTAAAAAACGACCATTTAGGGATTCATGACAAAATCCCGCATAAACAGAGTCGCAACGTCGAAAGTGTAATTTTCGTCTTGCATTTTCTAAATAGGTTTATTACAGATGAAAGAGAAAGCAGTACATTTAGAAAGAAACAGATAATATTTTATTAAGAGCGACCCGCGTTCATCCAGCGAGAATTTAAAGAGTACAATTCACTCTGATGAGCGAAGTAAGCTCATACACAAGCTCTTTGACTATGAAGGGAAAACAATAGAACAAGATACGATATTGTGGCTAAAAATTAAATGAAATCGAAAGCATTGATAAATTAGTACGTGACCTCAAGATTAACTATAGAGACTTGAAAGGTTCCTAGAATAGCAAACGTGCAGCGATATAATGAACGAACGGTCAAGAAACAGAGAAACAGAGCGCGCCGAAATGGAAGATTGTCGCGTTGTTAATCCGAGACGAAGTATTCGGAATCGGGAATCCGGCGACGAGATCGGCGAGCTGGAGGCGGAATTGCGAAAAGCGTACATCGCTAAGGAGTTGCGAGTGCAGCTCGCGGAAAAGTCGACGGAACGGTACATCGAGAAAATGCGACAGCAGCAAACCATGAAAATGATGCGGCTGGAGCAACAGACGGCTTTGGAAATGGATCTCCGTCGAAAATCCGAGGATCTCCTTAAGTCCGAAGATTACAGACACCAGCTGACGGAGCAGATAACGAGAAAACAGGAAGAGAAGAGCGTCGCGATGGAGGAAGCACGCAGAGAGAGGGAAATCTTAGCGGAAGTTGACAGGATGCGCGAGCAGTCCGAGAAACTTCGTGAAACGATAGCGAAGAACGAGCTGGCCGAGAGCATGAGACGAGAACGTTTTATACTACAGGAAATGAAAGAGATCCGCAATCAGGAGGAGATGGAGGCCGAAACGAAGAAGCTTTCGGAGGACAAGGTGTATCTCCGCGAAATTGATCGACGAACGGAAGAGGCAAAAAGACTCCGCGTGGAGCAGATACTGAGCAGGGAACGAGCAATGTGCGAAATAGCAAAGATATTGGCGGACGCGAGCGACGAGAAAGAGAAGAGAATGTCGTTGGTCGCCGAGATCATGGAAGCGGATGTCAGACGCGAGCTGCTGATCAAAGAGAAAGAGGCGATCGTTAGGAGAAGGAAGATGAGGGACGATTTGCTGGCTAATTTGGAGGAACAGATCGTTTTCACGGAACAGTGCAAACTGCGCTTTCTTGAGCAAGATATGGCATTCGCGGAAGATATCTTGAGGAAGATTATGGACGATGAGAGAACTGCTAAACTCACCGCGGCGGCTAAACGAAGAATGCAGTTGCAGTATCGCGAAGATTTGACTCGGATGATCGAGGAACGTCGGAGGATTCGAGAGATCGAAATTGCTAAACTGGAGGAGGAAGCGAGGGAAGAAAACATGTTGGAGATGATTCATCGGAGTCGTGTCAGAGAAGAGAGGAAACGATTGTTGCAAGAACATGCGTCCAATGTGGTTGGTTTTTTGGATCAGGATGTTCTCTCCGCTGAAGAAAAGCATATTATGGCGAAGGCCGCGGAGGATGAGACGGTTTCGTAATGTACGCGCGAAATACTGTAAGTAAAGTTAATATTCGGACACCTTTTAAAGTGCAATAACATTTTCCAAATTAAGATAAACAACTTTGGACTAATTATATTAAGCTCGTTCAAATTACATGATGTAGGTATACTTAACATTTTATACAGTTCACGATTGCATCTATAAAATTGATACAAATTACTAAAAGTTTTATGAAGGTGTATTTATAATGTTACACAAATTATGTACAATTTATATCAAATTTTGTTCAATTTATACAATTTATATAGAATTGTTTAATATAAACTCATACATATTATAAAAAGCTAATACAAATTATATAAAACAAGTACAATTTATGTAAAACTTATATAAGTTAATTTATAAAATGAATGACTTCTTTTGTAAATATTAGGCCGATTAGTTTGCTAAGCAATGAGTAAACAAATTTTTGCGAAAATGGTTACGATCAAAAAGAATATAAATATGATGCTTATCAAACTTTTTATTTCAGGCTATAGAAAAAATTTGAACAATGCATTTTGTAGATCTCGCGGTGACTTATACGCATGCTGAAAATTGTATCGAAATCGGTTAATGTCCTTTGTTCGAAAATAGTTGGAAAACGTCATTTTTTAAATGTTTTTTTTTCATTCAAACCATGTGCAATTTTTGTAAAAATTTGCTTTGTCATTGTCTAGTAAACTAATCAGTCTAATCTTAAAAAGGAAATGCTTTTTTATGTGGTCCAATTTGAAACAAAAATTGTAGCGTTTTAAAAGGTATCCGAATATCAACCTTATTCACTGTAAATGGAGAATATTCGTCATGTACGAAGTTGTATAAGATTTGAATTATAGATATAAGAGCGACATTAACATAAATAGCCTGAAACTCGAACGTATTAATAGAAACTGAAATATAATACCACGGAAGTAATTAAAAACAATTGTCGACTAGTGTTGAATCACACACGTGAAAGTAACGAAACATTTATGTGTCACAGTTATGACAAAATTATTAATGCGGGAATCAGACCGGTAATAAAGTAGAACCCAATCAGACGCGCCATATACAAATTGGAAAAATTAGCCGCGTTCAAGTGCCGAGATACTTCGACTGATTTTAACATTTTTAATCTTCTGCTGTGATAGAGGCTATTAATCATTGTGTCAGATACCGAGCTGGGAAATTACGCGGTTGAATGACTCCGAGCATTAAAAATTATAGCATCGAGAAAATGTTGTAAGTATTATATGGTCATGCATAACGTGTCTCTACCAAACCCTGTAATTAGGGCTCGTTTTATAACACGTAACGTTAAAAATTTTAATTACATCAGTTTGGACAAGTTGATCATTAATACGAAGGAATAATATAAATGATAAAACGTCTTAGATGTGATGGATATTCTTAAATATATGTGTAGATTTTAATGTTGCAGTTATGATTTTTGTACGTTTAACAACTATATCGTAAAATTGGAATCGAGGTTATGGAGAATTGTATTCATCTATGCAAAATAATTTACCATTTACTATGTAATCTCTTTTAAGAAATTCTTTTGTAGCATATGTTTTCATACTTTAATAATTCAGAAGCTGCGATATAAATTTTAACAAATGAATAATTTGTCTTATATTGAGTGGAGCAAATTTAATATCATTTAATTAAGAAATTATTATATAAAACATTATTATATAAAACGAAAGCATAAATACTTGTTACTAGACTGCGGATTTTTATGCAATATAAAATTTTCGTAAATTAATTACAAGGAACGTAAATTAGATGTATATGTTTTTCTTCTTTGAATAATTTTAGTAAATTGTACACAGTATTAAAAAAAATTCTTCTCAAATTCTTCTAGTGTTTTTAGTTTTCTTTTTTATCTAGTTGTTTGTGACAAATATTCATAAAATCTGCAATCTGGTTATTAGATAGTAGAATATTTTTTTTATTGGTCATTAAATTATATTCACACGTAAAATATAAAATAAACGTGAATTGAAATTAATTTAAAATCAATTAATGAATAGTTTATGTGACGATGCGCATGCACTGTAATTTTAAACCTCTAGTACTGCAACTTTATACGACTCACGTATGTACATGTATTAAACTTTAAACTGTTCGTTAACAATATTTAGAAATTTCTCATCAGACAAGCTTAAAATCTACGGTGCTTTCTAGGTAATAGAACAAAGTTAAGCCTGTGACAGCTGTCGGCAGGTGTTACCAATTATTTAAACGTCCAATTTCCTGTTAGAGGTTTTCTTCAAAAGCAGTTAAAACAGGTTTTGCTCCTGCGTCTGCAATTTGTATACAATGAGCTTCGAAAATGTAAATATAACTGCTAAAGTAATCGTGGAATACAAAAGTACCATACAAATCAATTTCTTGCATTTACTTTGTCCCAATTGTTTCAATAAAAAATCTCTCACAAAAATCATAAAAATCTTTTAATAAAAAATCACATCTATTTAAATGCAATCTCTCACATTTCCACACATGTATAAAAAGAAATTATTCTACGTCAATTTTAAACGTGAAAAATACGTACCATGAATTTTTGTGAAGAAAGTAAATGAATGAGGAAGTGCAGTCTCTATGCAATGGCTTTTTTATGACAACACTGTTGCTTCTAATTCAACATAAATCACCATCCTTAAAACAATTCTAAATAAACCGTCACTTCTGATTGGCGGTACATTAGGCTTAATGCTCCTACAATTTTCTTCTAAAACTGTTTGAACGAAGTTGAATGCCACTTGCTATTTTCTATGGGTAATTTGATCGTGTAGTAAAAAAGAACGCTGTGCACACTTATCAAGCGGTAATCGACCAATGACTTGCATTTCGTCGAAATGTTTAACATAGAGCCTTGTATTAATCCTTTGGTCACTTAAGATTATTATTTTAGCTAGTGTAATAAATAGCGTATTTAAGAAAAAAAAACAAATATTTAATTTTAAATCGTATCTACTGTTTAGATAAGTTACGTTACTTGTTGCAATAAATACTTAAAATTATACAATAAATAACATACTAAAATTTAACAAGATTCCAAGATATTTATTATTATATATTTTGCTGTACTGATACTTTGTTTACTGCGTTTACGATAGAGTTCCTTGAATGATCCAAATTTTGAACAATATGTTATGTACCCCCACATGTTTTGTACCCTCACAATTAGAGAAGATATTTAGGTGGTCTTATTTAGGTAGACCACCTGTATACATATGTATAAGTACATTATAGATATTTCGTTATATATGAAAATTGATGCTTCAAATTTTTAATAAATTTAATTTTCTAAATTTGTACTTTCTAATTTATGATTTACACCAACTTTTGTTATCAAAAATATCTTAGTTTAAGATGAAAATATTGCATTAGATGTTTCAAACTCACTAGATAAATTCTATATTTTATTTGACAATATTTTTGCTTCTGATTATATTATATTACTACATACATATGTACATATATTAAACGTAAATTATATATGTAAATAACTACTACGTAATCCAATATATTAAACGTATATCTTAAATATATGGAATATATGGAATATATATATGGAATATGTGGAATATATATACATATATATATATATATATATATATATCATGAAACGCCATGTATTTGTGATTTCAGAAATTTTATTTTCCGAAAGCAAGAAAACCTTTAAACGTTTCAGTCTGCAGATAACAATTTTATTGACATTTACGTACCTGTGAACGCTATGGACATCACACGCTGACAGTTAATCAACTTTCTTGTTAAAAAACCTTGACATAACCTGAATTAACTACTTCGTCGATTGCACGAGTGCGAGCGTTACCTTATAAAACTGATTACAACTCGAGAACACAAGCTAATAACAACACTCGTTTACCCAGTATGTTTCATTATGATTGTTCTCGCACGTAACGCTATTTAATATTAAGTGCCTCACAAACGAGAAAGTAATGGAACAAAAATGTTCATTGTTCACGGTATCCTTGCTTACAGAATAAATGCAGTAGACATTGCCCAGTTCCGCGGAAAATAACGGCACATAATTGGAAGTAGGAGGTCACAGCTTCCTAAACGACCTCATCCCTTGAAATTACTGGATTGTTACCGACGCTTCCTGCCATGAAATTCAAAAATGGGAGAGACGCAGTTTTCTTTTGTACGATATTTCGCTATCGCGCGGCGAAGCGACAAATAATTTAGTTATATAAACAGTCACAGCAGGAAGTAATTCTAGGATAACAATTAACTTTGTAATCTGCACATTCGAAAGTCTGCTTTTGTGCAGTCTGTTCACATCAACGTTTCTCTTGCGAGTGATAAATATACCAAGGAAATGAAAGAAGAAACTTGCGTTACTTTTCATAAACAATGTAATAGTATATTTTATTTTTATTTATTTATCATCAACGGGCTAAATGCCTATTTAATTTTTCAACAAAAATTGAACGTAATAATAACAATAGTAAAAATAATAAAATAGTAATCAAATGAAAATGAAAATGAAAACAATTTGATTACAACATTATTGCCTTGATATTTAAATTTATTAAAATCATCAATGGAGAAGTCAATGTCGTTAGTACAAGCCATTCAGTTATTTCATTCAGTCATACCATTCAGTGCAAGCTATTCAAACAGTTCGTATTTGAAGAAAGAAATGAAGGAGATTTTCAACCTCTTTTTTAATGCCACGCTGCATATTTTGTTATATGTATAATTTAATTTTCATAGTCGAGTTTTCTTCTAAAATATATTTTATTTTAATTTAGTTTTATTTTATTTTCTACAATTTTCTATTTTTTGATGTTTTTTCATGTCTACAGTGATCTTGGAAATAATAATGCAACGTGTAAACTACGAACTTAATCATTCGATGTAATAACTAGATCGCGGATTTGTGTTTATGGCAAAAGTAGGTAAGTGAAATACAGAACAGTGAAGACATCACGAGAATATAAGAATTTCATTACACTATTTTTATTTCATTGATATCACTGAATAAAGAAGTACATCTTTATTTAAGTTTTGTTTTGCATACTTGAGTAATAACGTGTATTCTAGTAATAACGTATTAATAAGACATTAAAATTCGTCTCAAGTATGATAATCACATGTGACATAGAATATGTTCCGTTCGATTGCTTTTCTTATATCTCCTTCCATTTTTGAGAAGGCTTAACCATTTTATAGGGAACTTTTGACTTATGAATAGCCTGCGGGTTTTATGCATTTCTGACAAAAATGAATAATTGAAATATAAAATGATGAAGACATAAGAAGAATTTAATGATTTTGTTATACAATCTTCAAGTTAACAGAGTTATTAGCAGAAGCAATTTATTTTTTATTTAATTTCTGTTTCTTGCAATCGATGTAGGAAATTTTTATTTTGCATAAAGATCCGCAGTCTACTTATGAATAACATTCCTCCCGACCTGACGTTTTATAACCTTGAAAGTTATGGGATCGCGAATAATTGAAATTCTCTTGGTACACATTGCCATGACATATAAAAAATATGCTGACTTCCTTTCAAAAAATTCAAGATAATCTCTATTTTTTCCAAAAATATCTCGTACAAATAAAATTGAAAAAACAATTAATGAAAAATACCGCAACTCTTCCGGTTTCTTGCATGTCTTAAATGCTAAAACCTAGTTAGTAGCTTCGTAAGCACCCTGTATACAGTGATGTGCATAATTATTAACTCAAAGTAACTTTTACATTGTTATTAATATCTAAACGAGAGAGAACTGAACAAAATATATTCTTAATATATACTATATATACTATAATATAAACTTAACATGTTTGTATATTTCTATTTTCTATTATTTCTAATATAGAAATATACAAATATGTTATTTTGTTCAGTTTTCATTTAAATGGATGTTCATTAAAAAGGATGCTATTGTAATAATTTTTTGTAATAATTTTCTTTTAATAAAATGAAGCGCGTAACACTGTGTCAAAACATGTTCACTCAACTTTCCAAGTCATCGATACAGCTAATTAAAATAATCTGAAGTAATTACAAAATTTTACAAGACTTCGACATATTTTTCATTGTTGACAACTTTTTCTATGTATTTCATCTCACTTTGCTAAATTATTACTATTTCAAGCGTTAACCGCATGCTTAAAACTGATCTAATGTTATCCAACCAGTAAAACTTGTGCATATAGAATTAATTATATTGTTAGAGATGTGATAATATGAAATTGAAAAATTTTCAGGTAGGAAGAAAATTAGGATTAGCTAAAGCTTGAGATGAATACAAACGATAAGATAATGACATTTCCCAGATGAATGGTTTAGAGAAACTTTTCTAGCACAAACTAGACTTTACATTATGAAGTGCCATGCCGTGAGTAAGTAGATAAGCCTTTGACAATGTCATCTTCTTTCTGTTTTCATCCAGTTAAAACAATACCATATGAAACTGTTTTATGAAATATCATTCAACTTTTCTTTGTAATCTGAAAAGAGAAAGTTGTGAATTTAGTACTTGCTGTACTGTGCAAACACTATTGAATAAAGCATTGTATAAACATTTCAAGAGTCACAATATTTCATAATTAAAAATACATATTTCTTAATAACTTCAAGTAAACTAAGCATTTCAAGAATTGTACCACAAAATATTACCGATCTTGCAAATCAGGTTTGCCTTTCAAATCAATATCTTTCATAAAATTTGTAAAATTGAGTAAAAAATGAATTTTCTACAAGTGATAACATATAATTTTTTTGTTACCGTAACAGTATCTTTCGAATCTATTTTTGTAACGTATTAGATAAAAGAATTAATTGTATTCCCTGTTCATAATTTAAAAAACAATTCGTCTATTATTTGCAACATCCAGTCTAGAATAATCGCTTGAGTACTTCACACTCATACAAAGTTCGTCCAATTTAATCTTATTGATCCTTTAATAATTATTATACATAGAAGCAACTGGAAGGTTCATAATCGTAAAATTTTGATAATCAAGAGATTTACATTAAATAAAAACGTGTGATAACGTTGCATAAAATGTTAATAAGAAATCAATCACATCGAGCAGTGTGTAAGGATACGTTTGTGGACCACTGTATTTATACCTGTTTTATGTTAGTATCGTGCAGAAACTTCGTAAATATTCATGACTTGTTGATTTTATGATTTAAAGCTTGTCTTTCCGGGTAGTAGCCCAAGATTAATGTCTTCCTTAATTCTATATTTATTTTTAGAATATAAACACTCACAAAAGTTGACCGACATAACCTGGTGATTTTAACGGGGCAGTATTTCATTTTATAACAACCTGTTTTTCTGGTCGCGTTACATCAAACATCGCGAACGCAATTCAGGACTACGTATAACGAGATGAAAAAATCGGTTTTACGGACTACACTCGTAGTCCTTATTAGTAATTACTAATTTCAAAGATCAAAAATAAGATATTTATACCTTCGAGCTTGCTATGAACCTAACAAAGAAAACAAAACCGTTGAAAGAATACAAAAGGGAGGAGTTATGCTCGAATGAAGTATGAAAAAGGTGTAAAAGAGCGTTGCTCATGTCTGCTGCATTAGTTATTCAATTCTTAATGATTTCCGACTAATGAAAGAGTAATAACTTCGTAATTGCATGGGCCCAAAAATGGAAGGAAGAAACATTCGTCCGATAGATTTTTTACGAAGTATAATTAGTTTAGTGTACAGATGTTAATCGATAATTAATAAACCGCAGATCTTTATGCAAATTCTTATTCTTGTAGGTTATTTTACAAAAGTCAGCATTAAAATAAAGCTTCGTTCGCCAACTAAACAATTACTCATTATGAGAAAAGAATAAAAATGCTATTAGATCGTGTCAATTTATAAATTTTCTTGCATTTTAAAAATCTGCATATACCACAAATGCATAGAGATCCACAGGTTAATAATTAATAAAAAACTTGAACCCGTTAAAATGGCGGATTCCAAATTTTTAATTGAGATTATAAATTATTTTAAAATATTATAAATCATTGGAACAAATATTACAGTAAAAATCGCTAAACATCCGGATGAAAATATTATTGTTATTTACATAAACTAATATAAAATAGTTGCCTTTAATGCTCCGTAAACCTAGTTTATCGAAAATATTTTCTTAATGAAAATACATCATACCGAAACACTATGTGTACATGTGGACACTATTCTTTAGTACATTCGACATTCTGCACGCGTATTCAATCTGCATAGTGAACCAGTTTTTTACTCTTAATTTCAAGTGTTCGTGATTTTCGAAGCATCACAGGCCGAACTACTTCTTTCGCCTGAATAACAAACGATTGCGAGATCATCGAGACTATACAGTCGGATAACTACCAAAGCGGCTTAATTAATTATACCGTTCGAGATGCCGAACGTAGCGCGCGCTGTCGTGCATAAAGATCTGATTTAGAATTTAAAGAAGCGGATCAGGTTTCAATGCTTCGAAGGTAATTATGGTTTGGAGTAAGTAATAAGGAACTGGTACATCACGCAACGACAAATTAGTATGCCGATAATATATATAAAAACGGAAAGTAACATTGAGTTTTTCTGGAATTAATGTGATCAAGCTAAGAGTTGACAATAATAATTATTAACAATATGATTGTCATACTATGAGCGAATATATTTTAATTCATAGTTTAATGGTATGATGATTGCATTGTAATAGTATGACTTTGTCTGTTGCCAATTTTCTGCTGGTTCTTTTAAAATCGAAGATAAAAAGTTGAGAATTTCTTAAAATATTAGACAAAACAATATTTTCATCCTTAATCCAATAAAAGAAAATGGAACCGCTTAAAGCGAAAATGGTGTAAATCTCTTGCTGGGTTCATTTAATATTATTAAATCATATTTAATTTAACGTTTTATTTTATTATTTTAAGTTAAAGCTTGAAAGTGGCGTACATAAAAAAATTGTTGCAATTTTTCATTATCTACAAATTAACTTTTTCGACTTACACCGTTTCTGCTTTTAACGTCTCATTGACGAAGCTACCCTTAGACATAAATCAGTCACTAAAAAATCTATTAATAGACTTCCGGTAAATAAAGTGTTAAAATATGTAGTTTAAAAAACGCTTCAATGAAATTTTGATATGTTTCGAAGAATTGAAAGCTAAGGAAGTTGCAAATTGAGACGGTATGGAAAGTGACATATTTTAGCGTAATACTATTCGGTAAAATAATTAACTGAACAATTTATTGTTTCCTTAGTTATAATTTCCATAATACATAATGCATAAAAATCACGTGTCCCAGCTAATGGTATAGTTAAAAATTTGAAGTTGGTTTGCTGTTACATTTTTCTGATACACCAGTAAACAAACTAATTACAATTACTTTGCATATTAAGGCATAACAAACTAGACACGCGCAGGAAATGCTAGTTAGTGTATCTCAATTACATTGTACTCTGATAAATAATCGCAGTAATTAATTACCACATACATTAATCTATTTCATTCTAAATCACCTACTTATTGTCAACAGAAACTCTGCAACTTACTTGGTAAAATGTACATATTACGATACAGATTCATGCAAATATAGAATTAGGAACGTAAAACGGATATGAAACAAGTACAAGAAACTTGCAAGTAAAATGGGGAAATACACCGATGCTTATGATAAAACTCCATTTACGTCAAGGAACCGCTGCGCCGCACGACAGAATCTTCCGCGAGTAATAACGATACGCTGATATCTCTCTTTCCTAGATATCCCTTTTGCTCGCAAGTGTAGTACCATCGCAGCAATTTCACGTTTCCATCTCTTCAGATTATGCTGCACTCGGAGAATAACGAAACGCTTTTATACTCTCTCATTTTTCCAGATTACAGGTAAGAGAGATTACGATGTTACACCAGTTGAAACCATTACACATGCAACATATTTGATAACTCTCATGGAACATGTGTATATGTTATTAACATTAATGAATTCACTGTGTCCTTATTGTGATCTATTTCGTAGCAACGTTGATTAGCTTAATAATTTCCGTAATAGAATGAGACAATTTCTGTTTTTTCTGTATACTCATTTAATTTAATTTCTAGATTTTTCTAACAGGAGAATCAAATTTCGCTTCCATTTAGAAAAAAATGAATAACGTTTAGTAGATTCTGTTATTCATCACGAATCTGACTTTTTATAGTACAAGTATTTAAGGATTTAAGGCTGTCTAGAAACCACAAGAATTCGATTTATGGTTCAAGAACTTCGAATTATAAAGAACATTTGCTTCGATTTCTACAAAGTCTAGACAACTTAACAAACTAAAAATACTCAATAAAAATATAACCTAGTATTCTAAGGACCATTTGTAATTTTATACATATATCAATTTTATTCGACAAATTTTTGAGGCACCCATTTTAGACGTTGTTAGTTTTTCTACAGACCTTGCTGAAACATGTGAAAATTTTAATTGACTGTCCGAAGCTGAGACAGTCAAATAACAATATTTATACTCTTCATGTTATTGTAATACTTTTTTCGAGCACTTAGTGTGTTTATACTAACACTTATGTGTTTCATTCCTTTTTGTTCTGATACCTCGTATGTACTATTCAAGAATTCACAATGAACGTTAATATATTATTTACTTAAAAGTCAGCGTCTATAAATTTCATTAATAACTGATATTACTGATATTACATATTAAAACCTTTGTATACAAAAATTATATTTTCTTGAATAACTATTGTTGGATGATGGTATCTTCTATGAAAAATATATACTGTACAAATGGAAGAAGCGTAACGACTTCGAAAATTTCAATATATTACGTACCAAAACTGTTTTGACCTGAAATACATTTGGGATGAACAATATTGGAGACATTTTATGAATTTTATGATACAAAAACTTAAACTATGAAATACTACATCTTGTTTAAATTTTATTACTACTATTTGGTACTGAATTCGAATTTTTTATACACTGAAATGTATAATTGTAAGAACTGTGTGCTAAATCTGCGCCCAATGCGTGACCCGAATGATTCCCAGTACCCCGGTTCGAATCCACGTGTAAGAACAAGATCTCGGCGATGTCTTGTTTTTCCGTTGCGTGGGATAACTGTTGCTGCGAGTAAACGGTAAAAAAACTGCAACGTTTTTCGCATCGTAAGCCTCCAATTATCACCTCCATCAGAGCTGTGCAAAGAAAGAGAAAATCGTGTAAAAAGAATTTCGTACGGTACAAACATATTAATAATTAGACTTTAGATCTTCATGCAAAATAAAATTTATTGTAAGAAGCAGCAGAAGTTCTTTTCTTCTTTAGCAGTCTAAAGAAGTTAAGGTTAATGCATCGATAGCCTCGAATTCCTGAAATCTTCATACTGTCCTATATTTTCTACACTCATTTTTTTTTTTGCCATAAATCCGTAAAATCCGCAGTCTATTTAATAACTTCTGACTATTATTATTTTTTGATCGAATCGTCAAAATTTAAATCAGGATTGGCATTCATTTTATTTAATTATACGTAATTATTATACAGAAATTTTAGCAAACGAAAAGGAAAACTTTTATGGAAATGCTTGTGTATACATTAATTAGAAAATGCAGTGATAAGTGTGCTCTTTGTGTAATTTCTACGTAATAACAAGTATCTATGAATGATAATACACTATAACATAAGATGTTAGTTCAATTATTCTTTAAAATTTATTGCACTACGATTTTGCATTGAACCAAAAGCTCAAAATTCATTCTCTTTATACTGAAATAATATTTTATAAAACAAATTATTAAAGATATTCCTTATTATAAAATGCTTTCATACTGCAATGTAACGTAATTATTACATCATTTATCAGTTGTCCTTGTCACTATGTTACACACCTTGTGTACACTTTTGTAACAGTTTTTGCAAAATAATATCTCCGTGGAGATATTCAACTGCTCAAGTAGAAAAGAAAGACAAAATAAATTTTTATTATTTATAAAAGATCCTCTCTAATGTTAATTTAGATTTAACAAACTTCGTCTTCCATTTCTTTTGAATAAGTATAAAGTAAACAATATTTCACATATGGTATTCCTATTATCCTTAGATTATGCAATCTTTATTTCGATTATTTCTCCGCTATTAAAAATAATTTTCTACAAATGACAGACACCGTTGGCTGTTGCTGCTAACACACCCGCTGTTTTGATCATTAACACGAGACGGTTATGTGGTATACAGTTAAACCGGTGCTTTAATCGTTACGGACGAGAAACGACATTACAATACGATACATGTTGATACTTCATGCGACAGATTGTTCCAAACTGTTTCTGCTACTTTAGATTTCCTATTGTATTGTTGCATTATCAGTTATTCGCTATATTCAAATGCGAAAGGAATGAAACATTTATCATACATTAAAAAAAAAAATTTCTAAAATATTGCAAATTCATAGAAAATAACACTTTCTATCATTTGTTTTTTCATAGAAACATACGAAGCTAACATTATACATATGGTTTATTTATGTATATAAACAGTTCGTATTAGGTCAATGTATTTTTATGAGAAAACAAATTAATTATTTTCTATGAATTTGCAATATTTTGGAAATGAATTTCCTGTGAATGTATTTCAATATCACCCACAATATCTAATGGAAAATAACTGACGCTCAGATCGTGCACAAAAATGGACAATTTGGGAAGAGGAGATACTGGAGATTCTGAAATTGTCCATTTTTGTGGACAATCTGAGCGTCAATTAGAGAGACATTGCTGTACTACGTAATTTTTTAAGGATTCTAAAGAATCCTGGAAAAATATTATGTGTAGAGAATTCGAAAACAAATAGCAGAAAATGCAACGGATGGCCCGACAAAGCAAAATAAGATAAAAAGCAAGAATAATGAAATTACCGTTGCACTTTCGTTTGTTTTTTTTTGCTAGCTGTAGCGTTTGAAAATTGGTGAAGAAGCTTCTTCAGAATAGCCCAGCAATTACCGTCACTCGTAGGGCAACCGAACCAAGAAGCCTACAGTCACTGTCAAAACTCAGTGAGAAACCTGTTACTTCTTTCATGGAGGTTACGAAAAATTGAAAAACACTTGACACGTGTACAGCAGAGGGAACCTTAGCTATTAAGAGCCAAAAATTTGTTTAGAAATTTTTTGGTCTTACTCGTCCTATGGAAATTCGCGCCGCTTTTGCGGTAAAATTTGAATATTTTAATGATTTTATTTCATTTTCAAACGTAACTGTATTTCGTCGGTTTATAAATATTGTTAAACGCTTTTGACTAAAATGGATGGAGAAATCTTGTGATTTTCTGAGCAACTTTTCTGGGTGTGATAACTTCTAAGCTTAATTTTAACGACATTTATTTTTCTTCACTTTTGTTCTCTCCTTGCTGTATGACTTTAATTTCTCAGTGACTTTTACAACATTTTAAAGTATAATCTAACACAGGGCTCGGAATTAACCAGCACGCAACATTCACATCGCGAGGGCTACGCCTCCAGATACGCCTTCCCCGTGGTTGCCTCTTTCGGTTCGGACCACTTAAGGTGCGTGCGCCTGTTGTTTTATATGTGTGTGTGTAGCATTTAGACGGTCACTGGGGAGCAAGACGCGCGATGGTAGTCAAGAGGCGTAGCCCTCACGATCCTCATGTTGCGTGCTGGTCAATTCCAAGCCCTGATCTATAAGCTTGCGACGCGGATTCCCGTTGTTCTATTGCTTGCAAATTTGTCTACGTTATTTTCTCACCAAGTGTCACAATTTAAGGATGTAAGACTAGAAAATATAGAAAATTGAAAAATAAGAACCGCCTTACTGTACAGGTTTCTGCAATGCTTAGCCTCCAGAGGTAAAATCTTTCTCTCGAATGTTGATACACTCGCGCATGATCCGAACACTCAGCGCAATTGATACAAACTCATTAAAATCGTTTGTATCGGATTTCTTAATCAAGAGCTATTATTCATCATAATGCTCGTGCGTACAGGAATATTGTTTACTGCAATACCCGCATGGTAGAGAAATAATTGGCACTGAACTGTCTCTGTTATTTTCGTAGATGTGAAATAACTATCTTAACAGAAGTACTTCATTTAACATAATTCTTGTCACACAGCTTGTCACATCCTATAAAAAAAAAATGGCTTTTATGATGAAAAATTATTAATTGAGGAGATATTTCAATTGCAATATTTCTAAGAAATTATTATTTCTTATTAATGACAGTTTTGTATACTAATATTAACAAAAAGAGTGATGATGTCTACTGTTATTCTCAGTGCTTCCAATCATCGATGCAGAAATTAATGCATATTTCACAAAATTGTTGTTTAAATTTGTCCTCTTTATTTCTGTTAAAAAAAAGAAAAAACGTGATGCGTTTACCATTAATTTTAGTATTAGGCTATTATACACATATAAACTGTTCAATTCTGCAACGTCGATATTCTAAAGTATTTCGATTAAGCCAGAAATTTCGTTTCGATTTATAAGTGTTAATAACATCAAGCATGAATAAATCAAGGAAACATAATATATAAACTGCAGATTTTTATGCAATATAAAAACTGTCTGCATTAATTACAATATGCAGAAGCTACGTACACATTAATTTTTCTTCTTAATAACCTGAATAAGTTGTCGAGAATATAACAGTATTCGTAAGTTCATTAAATGTCTTTGTTGTTTTATATTTGAACGGACCATTTTTCTCATGACCGCATAAATTCCGCAGTCTGGTAATAAATCAAACAAGACATATTTAATACCAATATTTATATCTAATACCAATAATTGTAGAACAAGAATTGTCGAACTGTGCACTTGACCAGCGATGGTACTGTTAATGTTAATATGCCGTAGATGACTCTGTTACATGAATACCGTTACAGATGAGAGACAAAAGATCTTAAAAAAATAAAGAGAACTAACATATAGGAAGAATACGCGCGGATTACGCAGAATTACAAAATCGAAGATAAATACTTATACGGTTCTAACGAAAAGAAATGAATAATATTCATATTTAGTAGATTATGTGAAATCTTCACCACGGATTTGACTACTTATTACACGTGACAGGGTTATATCGCAGAAAGAAGAAATTCTTTCGTATGACGTAGATTTGTGTGGGTTTATACGCTTGTATTATATCATAGTGTTGTGTCGAAGAGCGTAGTTTCATATGTGTAAAGCTCGACTCGGCGCTCACCTATATCAAAAGGGACGCAGGCCATTTCAGGTCAACAACGTGTTCCCACACCTGGAATGCACGGTCGAAAACGCTCCTGGGACCCTCGAAAAGGATCGATTTTTATGGTCAGACGCGCATTTCGGGCCTGCCTCGGCGCGCCATAATTACGAGAAGCTGACGATTCGTGCACGCGAATGCGTGCCTATACATATAGTCTAGCTCAAATCACTGCAAACTACAAAAGCTTTTTACTGGAAAACATTACCTGCGTCAGGTGAATTAATAACAAAGAAAAATGTATCATATACCTATTTAATTTTATTATTAGACCGAGAACCTTTACGCAAATTCCTGTTTCTGCAGGTTATTTTACGAAAATTACAATAAGGAGAAAATTATTTCAGCGTTAATATATTATGAATTAATATATGTATTTATGTTGAAAGAGAATGTTATTTTTGACTTTATTATTCATTTTATTTTCAATCAATCGAGCATAATATATTAATTCATGTGTAAAGTATCACTAGTCCTAATTCTCAATTCTTTAGTAAAATTCAACGTTTTCTTGTATTTTGCAAACTTAGAAGTACTATAAATGCATAACAGTCTATTTATTAATGCTACTCATGTATTAAACTAGTAAACATAAAAAATCATTCTAACGAATCAAACATTAAGTAGAATTCAATAGAATGTTTTGATAGAATTTTTAACGATTTTGTATAGAATTCCCAACGAACAGCAATCATTAGCGAAAGGATGGAAACTTTTTCAGATCTATTAACCTAATATTTCGTAACTAAAGTAGCAACATCATCTACTGATTCAATAACCATACCGATTGCTGCGTAATTATTCTAACACAAATGTTTATTTCGCATTATTATGTATTCGATATGGAAATATTGTATTAAATACCATTTTCAACTTTAAAATTTCAATATTGCGAAGGCGTACTACGCATGCGAGTATGCACTTGACAGGACATTAAACATTTGAGTACTAGGAGCTTTTTAGTAATCGATACTCTTTCAGAATTTAACATTTTCTGTGCTACGTCAATCATACATAACTCTCGCAATTTTTAAAAATTTGTTTGGATTCGAAGACGTTAAAATGTCACAGAAGCAATTGCTACGATAATTACCTCTTCTGCTCTTATGTTATTGACCATTTAAATGTTTAGTCCGTAGATCGTACAGTGATAATTTTGCTTTTTTTAGAAATTAAGAAATCGGATTTTTAAAAATAAAATATTTACGTTTTTTTTATCAAGTAAGTAACTTTTATTGAAAAACATTCCATCTTTCTCCCCAATTGTTTTTCAACTTGTGAACGAAAATGGACAATTTGAGAAGAGGAGATACGATTATTCGAGCCTTGCGACTCTTTTTTATAATCGCTGATTATTATCGGCGACTCTAAACACGAGCCGCGAGGCTCGAATAATCGTATCTCCTTTTTCCAAATTGTCCATTTTTGCTTATAAGCAGAAGGACAATTAGAAAGTATTTACTGTAATTCGACACATTCGAAAGAATAGAACACTATGGTCAAACGCGGATATAAGTATCGCGGATCTAGTTCATAAAAATGACAATATAGAATTAGTGTCATATTTTTAATTACATTTCTTTGTACTAGGCATAGGCGATATATTGATATTGACAACTGCTGCATTGTAGAATAGAAGTATATACCTTAGACAAATATTACGTAATACACAAACTGACAAAAGCAGTTTCTACTTTTTCTATTCAATTATTATGTATGACTACAAAATTTTGTTTAATTAATTTCTATAATATAATAAATTTAATTAATAAATTTCTATAATTCTATATCTTCACCGTGTCATTACAAATAAGCATGAAGTAGATAGTAAGAAATCTTCACTTTTTTATCCTATCGACATCACCAGTTGCTTAAAAACCAGGAACCAAAGTGATCCGATAACATATTGATAAGTTGATTTCTTAATTCCTAGAACAATCAAAATGACCACTGTGAGTCGTTCTCGAATGAGAGCTACATTATTTAATTTCTGGAATTTACAAAAAATGATCTTTATAGAACTTGTAACAGAAGTTATCAACAAGCAGTATGATCTGAATAACATTCATATAATACAAATATGTTATGAAAAGTGTATACTTTTTTTACTATACTTTCTCGTTATATTCGACACTCAAATTGTTCTGATTTTTTTTATTTTTTGTAGATACTGGCATAATAGTTACCATGGTACAGTTGTTCGCAGTTAAACTTTTCCTTGGGGATTTCTATTTTTTTTTTACTTTCCAGTGTACGTTCCAATGGATGTAATTAAAATAAGTCTTGTCCACAGACGTAGTTTAATGAGCGGCGCCGCTAACAAATGAATTTAGGACTTATTTTAATTACATTCCTAGATTCAGGACTTCGATTTTGGAACTTTTCTCGACAGAATCCATTGAAATATACACTGTAAAGCCAAACAAATAGAAACTCCCAAGGAATCTTGTTTGCACAGATTATTGTATAAATGTAATACAGAAAAGAGAGAGTGTAACATTTTGAATATGTAACAAACGAAATTATCAAAAAATAGAAATCATCGAAATGCAGTAATATTTATTAACTGTCATCAATATGTAACGTTGCGAACGTCATCTAATATATTCATTCGTCATTCTAATATATTAGGTAAAAATAGTGAAGCGACATTAGGTTCGAGGACACCTTTCTTATGTGAGTTTTATTCCGTAAAAACCGTCGGTGAAAGGTTGGACATCGATCATCCATGCACTGTTTCTTTCATGTAGGATTCTGATGACACAATGGGTCGTTTCTTCAACGCTTCGATCGTCACATTATCCAACAAAATTAATTTTTATAATGATACTTCTTTACTAAACAACGAATTTCTAGATTTGCTATAATTTATTCAATCAAAATTCTAGTATTTTAAAGGCTGAATTTGAGTTGCAAACGAATGAATGTGATTTGCAACAGGATGAATTTGCAGTACAAAGTTTGCAATATTATACATAACAGTGGCGGTCATATGAAGTAATTTCTCCCTAATTCGTACTCAAATTGTGCACAGAAATGGATAATTTGGCAAGAGGAAATACGATTATTCGAGCCTTGCATCTCGTTCTTATAGTTGTTGATAATCGGTAAAAAAGAGACTCATGTTTTTCAATTTTTTTATCTGAGAGCCTATTTATAAAATGCATTTTCGTAGATCTCGGTATTTTATAAGCATACTGCAAATTTCGTCGAATATTTTCTATTCGTAGCGATATCAATGTTCGCGTTGTATTCCCATGATTTCTGGAAATTACGCGAATTTCCGTCACTAATTCACTCGCGGCAAATGTTTCTCACTCTCGTATCCGATGCATTCAAGAAGCAGGCGATAATGGTCGTCCGGCTCGATAGTATTCGTAATGCGATCCCGAATCTGCGGGCACTGCTGTATTTATGAACATTCTAGCGGATGCTATCGGAGCATATTCTGTGAATAATCACTCTCCATTATGTAATCTGAAACAGAAGTGATGAGCCCGCGTAGATGTAG
Source organism: Megalopta genalis (assembly GCF_051020955.1). Taxonomy (NCBI): domain Eukaryota; kingdom Metazoa; phylum Arthropoda; class Insecta; order Hymenoptera; family Halictidae; genus Megalopta; species Megalopta genalis. The sequence goes on along the minus strand of NC_135013.1, from coordinate 43,064,032 downwards.
CTTATGTAAGGATAAAGAGTTCCAATAATTTTGCGATAGCACTGGATATCTTTGATTTAACAAAGTTTAGAATTAAGTTTATTAGTTGCTTACTTGTTCTATAAGAGACGATAATATTGATTGCTTTTCCTAAAGTAAGTCAAATTATAGAAAATATTAGGTTGTTCGGAAAGTTCATTTTATACTAATTCAGTGAAAGGAATTGTATGAAATGTGAAACGAACTTTCCGAACAATCGAATAAATTGTTTTCAAATAAACTACATACGATAGTATTTATATTCTAAGTCCGAATGAGATACAATTGATAACTCTAACATACTCTACTCTTTTGCTCATCAATATGATAAAATGACGTGCGCTTGTTTTTGTTTCTTTGTTGCTTCTATTCGTTTTTGCACGCCGAATTAATCGATCTGTAAATTATATTCACGTTTCAGCACTCCAAATTAATCCTTTCATAGATCATGTTCACCTTATTGCAAATGAAATTCACTTATTTGTAGTTCTTTGTAACAAAATATATATTAAATTAAAAAATGTACGACATTTGAAAGTAATTATTCGAGATTAATGAAGAGAAATTATTTGCAATGGAATTTGTACAATTGTATAAGTAAGTATAGAAATTCATGCTGAACTTAGAAATTGGATAACAGACAGAAAAAAGTGAATATCATCTACAAAAGGATTAATTTGAATTGCAGAAAGGTAGACATAATCTACAAAATGATTAATATGGAGTGCAAAAAGTTGGGTATGATCTACAAAAAGATTAATTTTTCATTAGTAATATTCATTAGTATTCATTATGAAAATCAGTCACAACTAAATTTAGCACTGCGCCTAAACCTAAATAACTGTTCTGTTATCCGAACGCACACGTTATTTGAATAGTTCGAATAATCGAAACTCTGTTGTACGCGTTTCTAAGAGATTATGTATAGCATAGCATATGCTGGTTGCGAAGATGAAAGCGAGAGGGAGGCGAATCGAATAAGTATAGGTACTTGGCCGGTGTGCGAAGTCCTGGTCGCTGAATGACCTGGCCATGTCCTCTATGCACAGCTAGGTAGCCGTAGGTCATAGAGGTCGGTCGTGTGCCGGGTGTTCCTTTAAGAGAGATCTCGAATAATGTAGTTCGGCATACTTGCACCTTTTACGTTCACACACAGCTCTGGTTTTTTAAATAAATTGTTCGCTGGTGAAATCATCTTCACCCGATCGAACAAGTAGTTGGTCACCGTTACTCTTCTATGGTTTCTCAGTACCGTTTGTGGGAACCTTCCGGATTAGGTTTCAAAAAAGCGGATTCCCCTTCCTAAATGCTACCTTTTACAATTGCAACTACGTTCTCGTATCGTTATATCCACGTAAGCGCTGGAAATATAGGGTAGACACAAAAATCATATTGCTGAAGATATTTCAAGCTTACATTGAGATGTCGGATTATTATTAAAATGAGACACCAATTTTATTTCGTTTTTGAGTCATTAGTTTTGGAGCTTTTGTAAAACCGTCACGTTTGACAATTGATCCGAACATTTTTTATAATCGTGTCACAGTCCAGAAAAATATTGTATGCTGCCTGATTAAAAAATGATTAAAAATTAATGGTTGCAATCTAATCATACTCATTTATTAAATCCATAATACAGGCGATGAAAGATGTTTTCAAATGCTGATGCAATTTAAGTAGAAAGAAATGACATGAAGATTACGATTTGTTCGGCAATGATTCGTTTCGAGCGAATTTAATCGTCGGAAAAGTCTTCTTCAGGTAGAAAAAGAAAATGTGTAGTATATATATAACGAAAATAAAAGGGGAATGGAGAGATGTCTTCGAAGAATTTATTCGAATAAGTGAAGCGAACAAACGTGAAACGGTTCAGCGATTTATGTTCAAGAATGATTCTTCCATCAGAACAGAAGAGTAGCGAAACACGGTTTAACTAACTCGCATCGATCTTAATTTTCAATCCATGAAGAATGAAAAAATATGACATATCTGAAAATGTTTTTCGCAACATAAAATTTTTAATATTTCATAGGAAAAACAGGAAAGAAGAACGAGCAATAACAAACGCAATTTATTATCGATCATTTTAATTACCACTTTATAGTTTGTTTTTAATGCACAAAACGTAGACGATTCCTTCGAAATGAAAAGAGTAGAAAACCTTCCATACATGGTTACTGTGCAAATCTATTATACAATAACATAGTGTACAGGCTGCGGAGAAAATTTTGTCCCCTACATCTGTATATTTACATTTAGCTGCTTTCGAAATAAGGACACCTCAATTGAGTAATCTGTATAGTTTAAGAGTTCAATAAACATATTAATCACAAAACTAAACAAAATAAAATTTACATTAAGTGTTCAGAATTTGCTTCTTATTTCTATACATTTTCGAAGCCTTCGAAAATTATTAATGAATTTCACACATTCGATTATTGCAATTTCATTGCACACATTTTTTAAAGCTAGTTTTAACTTATTCGTCGACTCGAATGATCGATGGAAGATCTATTTTCGATAATAATAGTTCTAATTATTTTTCACCGTCCTCTCTACTTTCTTTTTTCCGTATCCAGCAATGATGACAATGTCGGCGTAATTTATTCCTTCCTTGTGCAACACAATAATTGCATCCCGCTCTTTATTGTTTCTCATTTTTAATCTGAAGGAAGAAGTACTAATAGATGTAAAAAAAAACATAAAGAATACGAAAAACAAAATAGATTTGTACACGGAACATTTCTAGACGGGAAACAACGTTTTTCATAAAGGGACAAAATTTTCTCTGCAGCCTGTAGATAGACGGCGCATGCGCTAACAAATATTATTCTGCCGGAGTCGCCATCCAGCGGAAATAAAAACACGCCGCTAAAGTACGTAGCAACCCCGCTGTTCTATCTCTTGTATCTTCGCACCACCCGGTGTATTTGATAGACGAAGAGACTCGTCCAATCGTTTGCCCTCTCTGTTGAGAACAGAGGTAAACTGGTATGGCATAAAAGTGGGGGTCGTGTCTCCCACGATTCATGGTGAGGGATGTGACCGTGACCGGTCAACATATTCCGTTTCGAATATACACAAGCAAACGAAAGTTAATAGGCTCGTGAACTGTGTAATGTTCGATGCGAGAAGGGCCCCAATGACTAACGTTAATTTTGTGAAAAAAGGCCTGGAAACATTTGAAAGTGAAATCTTCTCCGTATTCGGTGTCGTTCAAGTTATCCTTTTCAGGTTACATCGACGATGGTTTCTGACGTAAAGTTGGGAATCTGGTCTCATGAGAAATAAAAATAGCTTATAGGTATTACAGTAAGTTGAATAAGTCGAATACATGATTTTTAACGTGTCGAATACATAAATTCAACAGTATTTCTGTATCTTCTTTCTAAAATTGTTTGTTTAATTTCTTACAATTATCAACTTAAAACTCTGAGAAAGTTCTCGAAAATACAACAGCCGTGACATGTCGCTTTTTTATCACAATTTTTGCATGCATTTAAATAGGGGAAATCGATCGAAAACCGTTAACTACATCCCTAATTACGATAGAGTAACACCCTTTATTTGTAGCACTGGAAATTCACATAAACATTTGTGATTCCTATTTAAAGATAAAAGATCACACAATGTATGACCAATTAAGAAATTATGATAGCAAATCGAGAACAAAAATAACACGTAAGATAGAACTTAAATATTAATAAAACGCATTAGAAAATAAATATTAATAAATCACATTAGGAATCTAATAAAACCTTCGTATTGAATTACCAATTTACTGATAAATACACTTGACAAACAATACTACTGATTATTCAATTTAAGGTATTTCAACAAATACATTTTCCACCGATTCCGTTTCAATATCTATTGTATACGAATGCAATAAGAGTTTCATCGAGAACCGAACAATAAAATCACCGGAAATGCGTGGGGCAACAGTAGTAGTTATTGTTCCTTGGAATATAACACGCGGGCACTTGTCTTTGTTTTCTTGGTTTCATAAAACATACAAAATTATTCAGTAGCATAAAGAACATGTGTCATGATACTTGACATTTATGTAATTTCAGGCCATAACGTCGATTAATGTTAATTTAATACTTTCGATTATATTCGCATCGTTGAACAAATTATACGGTGTTTCGTGATGAGTGTAGTTTCTCTTCAACACACAGAGCTATGAAGAATTAGATTTATTTACTTAGAATAGAACTAAGAATGTGGAAGGTTTCGCTTCTAAACGTCGACTTCGCAATGAATCAGTTACGTGTTAATACAACGAAATATATGTTATTTATTCGTTATATGTAAATTGCGGATTTTTTTTACGTGTTTATGACAAAAATGAGCAGGTGGCATTTAAAACGAGTATTAAAAGAATTGAATTACATTGATACATTACTTTCAACTTATTTAAATTATAAGATAAACTGAAATTTCAAATTGACTCCGTTTTCATGAAATTGATACAGAAAATTTCTATTTTGCATGTAATAATAAATAGACTGCAGAGCTGTATGTAAAATAAAAATTTTCCAAGACGATCGTAAGAAACAAGAATTGTGTATAAAGATAAATTATTTCTTTTTAATAATTTCGGTAAGTAGAAAATGGTGTAATAACATTATTTAATTGTTCTTATCCCTCCACAATTCTATACATCGACTACACATTTTCACCATAAATGCATAAATGTCTACTTATAAAAGATCGACGTAAATACATGTAAATAAATTTAGGTTAAATGCTGCATGTGATCAACATATAATATATTATGATATAAAAAAGCATTATTATATAACTGAGTTATACTTGGTGGAAAAGGACAAAGTTACTAATTGGCTCTCAAGTTTCCTTTTGTGAAACAACGAACTGCGACTTAAGAAATGATGGCGAATGACATAGAATTGACCGCATCTCCTTATCAACAGACCGTAAGTTTTTATGCTTTTAAAACGTTCCAAGAATCTGTACAGACGACGCATAAATTATACAGTTAATTGTGATTGAATATACGAATATACCATTACTCAGAGAAACTAAATTTTTCTCCAATTATTCTCATCTCGTAATTGTCTAAAACAATATGGATTTGCATAAAGTTCCGTTACGTCTTCATGAATTCGATCTAATAATAAAATACACAATGAATTCAAGCGTCAAGAATTCTGCACGCCTATTAAATTCAAAAGTTTATTAAGTTACCATGTATATCTGTTAGTAGCTATAAAAAAGTGGAAATTTTTATACGAGCTGTGGTCGATTTGATTAACTTTTAGTTAGGATGCTTCGTAACAATTAAAATACGTATCTTACGATCGGTACATTTTAAGTATAAGGATTCGGAATTCAATTAATAAAGAAAAGAAAGTAATGAAAAAATAACTGTGGGACAGTCGTCAATTTTAATAAGAATTATCAATAATTACTAAATGAGGATATCATTGTTTTTTTTATATTCATAATACGTTGTCAATGAGCCATTTTTGAACATCTTGACATAACCTTGAACACTTTAAAAGTTTCTAATGTATTCAAATTTTGGTCAGAAAATTGTAGTTGGTCGATTTTTGGAGACTGGTTTAATTTTTAAGCAGTATACCTTATAATACTGTGCATTAGTCATTATTTATATTACTCTCACTATGTCATATATGCACATTATGCAGTAAAAGGATAAATTTCTTCATCTGTTAACTTTAAATAGAATTGTTAGGAATCAAACATAAAAACGATTTTATTCTAATATAAAATTAATCTTAATCTTTTTTTATTATTAACTATACATATTAAAACGCTTTGAATAATAATAAAACAATGCAATATCAGTAAAGGATTGTTTTATCTCTGTGGTATGTCATTTTGCAGATCTTGAAGCCTTTTGAAAATTTTATAAGAAATGACAGAACATTTGAAGATACACATACTTTGCTTATGCAATTTTAAAATGTTGCTTTCATAGTGACTAAACTGCACATCTATATGTGTATATGCATCTATGGCATGTATAGATTTTTAAAATGCAAAGAGACGTACAAATTAACAATGTCTAATAATATTGCCATTTTCTTCTTACAATAAATAATCCTTTAGTTGTCGAAGAAAATATTTCTTCAGTTATAACCTTTTTAAAATATTATGCATGAAATAGTAGCATGAAACTGAGAATTTGCACAAAGACTCATAGGCTAATAACGTAAAATTATAGGAACATTGAATAGAATATTAAACGTCATTTCAATAGCTACGAGTACATCGCATCAAACGTAAGTGATAAATTGAGTAAAATTTCCCCTCGTTAACATTATGATAGAAACGTTCAGTGAAAGATATGCACTTAATAGTACATACGAATACGAGAGTGTTTGAATAGCTGCACATTTTGTTAATGGGGATTTTATTCTATTCATACTGCAATACAAAAGAGAACTGTACATTAGTTTCTTTTTTATGCACAGGACAATGACTCACGATGAGTCACGGCCTGTTCATTTACGCCTCGTTGGAACTTGCTGTACATCTTGTTATCTATCCAATCGTCTTGTGACAAATAATATGGCGACAGTGATCATCCATTGTAACGTTATAGTTCCATTGTGTTCCATTGTACGAGCGCGCTTTAGAATACCGAGCGCTGCTACTGTAAGCGGCGGCGCGCTGTACAGTTATTTTATCGTTAATACTCCTTTACAATAGATCACCTCGCGATATCACAACCTTCTGTTATTCGCATGCATAGTTTTTTGGTCTTCATGGATCTATCCTGTAATTCACTTTGTCTCGAAGGTAAACGAACGCGCCTGCATGTCTTGTATATATTTACAATTATGTACAACCACTTGTATTTACAAAGGAACATATTCAAGTGTGACGCCCCGCACCGATTTTAACGATATTTTAGTGTAATATAGTCTATTGAAAAATATTTGATACGTATTATTTATATTTGCTATGATCCATATTTAGGGGGGGAAAGAAAATTATTTTTGCATTCAAATTTGAGGGTAAAAATCATTTTTTGTAGATATCTCGAGAACTAGAGGGCGTAAAACAATTACTTTTTTTCTAAATAATAAGCATTCTTTTCAGTTTTTCTTACTAATTGTTTATCAATTTTTATTTAAACTCGTACGTGTAATCTACGGATTAAAAAATGAAATTTATTTGTTTTCACCGTTTAACAATATTATTTTAAGATGTGTGTAAATGAAAATAAAATATTAATAAAAAAATGTACAGTAGATAAAGAAGCGTAATGTCTTTGTTGAAAATTGTAGAATAGGTAGTTAGATTTTTTCATCATTTTTAGCAAAGCATAAATGCTACTAACTCATGGAACAACCTAATATTGTTCCACTAATCAGTATAGCTTTGCATGTTAAATGCATTTAACAAACCTTTGATATTTTGTTGGAAAATTAATACTATGAATATAAATCAAATCTTATTAATAAATGCCGAATATAAACAAAAATTAGTTTCCTTTCATAATAGGATTTAATGCTTCAGAAATAATGTAACAGTACTTCTAGATCTTAATTCATCAAAATCTTAAACGTGCATGATACAACAAATATAATTTTTACTAGAAAATATATTGTAAATCACTTCTCTTTCTGCGAATATTATTAATATTTACTATACATTTGAGGATATGAAAAAGTTTCGGTTGTAATAACAAAAAAATGAGAATTTGTGGCTTCGTTTTGGATCAGATAGACGAAATTTATGTACAAAGACTAAATTGTAGCAAAACGTAAAAACAGAAATATGTTCGCATAAATCGTAGCAAAAACTTGTTTTCTATGTCCGCAATTTTAATTTTATTATAATGTACATATTTACATCTAATTTTAACCAAAAGTAAAAATTCGGTGGGACTCGGAGGACCTTAATCATAAATTAAAAAATTAATAATTGGCGTTGAAATTTTTTGTTTTTGTTTATTTTTAAATTCAAAATAAAATAAGCTTAAAATCGAGAATTATACACAAAAGTGACAAGAAAATGGAAATAAATATTTTTCTCAATTGCATATATTGTAGTTATTTTTAATGTTAGTTGTTACGAGGGTGGTCTCAGAAGTACCCGACCTAACAAAGAAAACACATGAAATTTGGGAACAAATGTCTTTATTTTTCAAAATAATCTCCTTTTAGCTGGGTACGCTTCTTCCAACGGTGTCCAATATCTTCACTCCACCTCTTCATTATTAGAACATTTTTTACCACCGAGCCATTTTTTCAAGTTTGGGAAGAGAAAATAATCCGAGGAGGCTAAATCTGGCGTATAGGGTGCGTGAGGGAGCAATTTGAACTTTTGCTCCTGGATTTTAGTCATCACGGTAACGGATGTGTGAACTGGTACATTGTGTTGGTGAAACAACACTTTCTTTTTCGCCAAATGCGGCCGTTTTTCCTTGATTTTGTCAATCAAACGCTAAATTCGCATACTACTCGCCATTGAATGTTTTTCCTTTTTCAAGATAATCAATGAAAATTGTTCCACGTACATCCCAAAAACTCGGCTTTATTTCTGTGAAACATCGCCAAACACTCGATTAAAACAGCCTCACGACGCTGTTTTTGTTACATTGTGAGCAAACGCGGCACCCATTTTGCGCACAGCTTTCTCATATCCGAATTTTCAGTCAATATACGAGGTACAGCACTTTTTGAAATGCCTACCATGTCTGCAAGCTTGCTTTCAGTCGACGATCGTCCAATACCGTTTTGTGGATTTTCTTCAATATTTTCGGTGTGGTCATTTCATTTGGTCGATCACTGCGGTGTCTTGACAGCTCGTACGGCCTAGTTTAAATTCTGCCATCCAATATTTTATTGTTGTAAACAAAAGAGCAGGCTCCCCTAGAGTAGAATCTAGCTCAATTTTGATATTGGTTGGACTGTGACCTTTCAAATGAAAATATTGTATCACATAACGATGACCAATTTTTTTCATGTTTACAAATTCACTGAGAACGTTCACTATCAATGGCTGTCAAACAAATACTAAACAATGTAGCGTCTTCAAACTTGAAACTTAAGCTTTCTAAGGTTGCTACTTTCGACCATATTTTTTTAAAATAATAACCGCCATCTATACCTCAGGCTAGGTACTTCTGGAACCACCTTCATATTTTAAAGTTATAATATTCGACTGCTGTATTTCAATATCGCTGCAGCAATTTTTTGAAATAACGTTTCCATAGAAAACAAATTTTTCTCACGTTTACCTAACCACGTTTTGGGGGATTTTCAAACGCTGTGCATCGCTCGGTGAATATTGGCAGGATTGTACAATAAATATTTGCACGTTAATAGAGCGCTGAAGCGATCCTTTTCAAGGCTCACGGGCCATGGAAATCGTAAAATACTAGATTATTACGATTGGTAGGATCCTTCCCAATATGGTAGGATCCTTCCGAACACCTGACAGACAGCTGTGCTCGTCGCGGCTTAGTTACGATCTTTGGCCGTATGTGTGTAAGACACCCTTCCTGGTTAGGACATTATATCATATGTCAAGTCGCATATGCCTTCGTAAATATTCAATTCGGTAATCTCATTTCATGGGGGGTCAAAATTGATTTACGGTTTAAATGTTTGCTGACTTTTAGAGCTACAGCGCTGAACGTATAAGGGTTGTTCGAATGTTTCATAAATAGAAACCAGTTTCATTATTCTGTTGAATGTTGCCTGTACTTGTTTATAACATTTTTAACCCTTCTATGATATTTCGGATTTACATGCACTAAACCGTCTACTAAGCTAATATAATCTTTTTAATTACCACCTTATTGGAGTGAAATTTATTGATTTCTATAATTCATTTTTTTTTACTTTCTTTTGCATTTTCGTATTAATTGTTGTATTCTTTTATATAATAAACTTAGGTTGCAGAAAATGAACTGCCACATGTGCAATTTGCAACTAAATGTTAATTCAGTCGACGGAAAATAAATATTAAAATAAGTGTATTAAATAGAAGATATTAAATGATGATAAATGTTTGAATAGAAGATGTGCCAATGAAATTTTATTTCAGAAAAGGACATTTTTGTTGCTTAATAGTTAAGAGATTATATCCAATTATAAGTTTTGCTATAAAACTTAATTCGAACATACCTTTTTGTCGTACACTGTACACCGAAGTTGATAAATCGACACAGATATGTATATAAGTTATCCGATATTTACAATGGGAATCTAATACGGAGAACAAGAGAGCTGATTTCTTAATCGCAATTTCTTAAAGAATAACACCTTAAAAATGATCTTCTACAATTTTATGATTGAATTCGTTGAAATAATGAAGTTATAGGTTATTAAGGAAACGATATATTAACGAATATATACAGAATTACACTATAATTTTTAAACACGTTTTCCTCAAAACTACTTTTTCACATGTGGTTGACATAATTAAAAAGAAAGTACTGGAGCGATCAACTTGAAATTTGAGCTGTATTTTATAAAACAATCCTTTCATCGTTCGATATACAAGCAAGGTAATTGGGCATATATTTGTCTATTAATAACTAAAAGTACGAGCAACTTTTTAAGTAAATATTTGGATTCGAACTGTTGCCATTTTTCGAAAAATATCTCATTTTTATGTGGAGTATAAGCCAAACAATAACTTTGTGTTTGCGTGTAAAACATAAAATATTATTGGAATGTTGTTCTATCAGATAAAGAAGGGAGCAAGAATTTTTAAGTAAACGTAACTAAACTTTGTGTAACACAGTAAAAGTATAGCAAAAATATATTTTCATATTTCGTAACATAAGCTCCAAATTTTCTTTTATAAGAAAATGCTAAAAATCTATGAAATCCTCCCTGCCCTCCCCCGCCGCTCACCCTTAACACGTATTTTCCACGCGAAATCGCCTCACTTCTCCGTAATCGACGATAAATCACCCAAAGCGAAAGCGTTGTCAAACTGTATATCTGGCTTATTACAATTATTGAGCAGATCGGTGCGTATCCGCCAAGAATGCTTAACAGTTTATTATTATCAATAGGCCAAGGTTAGTCTAGGCATAGCCATAATCCAGAATTATAACTGTGACGTCAATATTCGAGCAGTAGCGAAACAAGATATTAATTAAACGATCAAGGTTTCAATGTTAGCTATGTAGTTCCATGGCGAAATATGACAAACAAAGTGATGGATGAGGCAGCTATGAAAGGTGTTACGAAAAGGATAAATACTTATTGGTACGAGCATTATATCCTAAAAATAAAAGAACGTAGGACGATTTTTGTTTGTTTTACAGAGGCATTCAGGCTTATGCATTTATACATAGTTACAAATCGTTATGGTATTAAACATAGAAGCAATACGTGATTGAATTCTGTCGACAGTAAAAGTCAAAGTTTTGGTAAGTTCTTAATACGTATTCCGAATTATTGTTATTAATGGGTAATTTATTTTTTACTACATTTAAACAAGTATTCCTTGAAGAAAAATTAAATGTACTGTACGTTACGTTTCTTTTAATATTATTCTACTTATTGGTCAAGTTCTTAATTTACTTTTTTTTGTGAATGAAACACAGTTTTTCTATTTGCAGTTTCAAAACTTGACTATAATTTCTTATTCTACGTTAAAAAACTCTTATTTTGAACATCTGTTGATCCATTTTCGGTTGAAATATGCCACCTAAAAACGAAAACGTGTTAGTGCAAATAAAATACAAGATGCTGCAAATTTAAATGCAATATGTAGACAGCAAGTTTACAGATCAATTGCGAAATCTTTTACTACATTTTTATTATTTAACACTAGAGTTACGGGACCCGTCAAAATGACAGGTCACTAATTTCTTAATTTGCGATTATTCAGATTGTAAATATACATTTACGAATTATTTACTCAATGTATGTGTTACTTGTAATGTATATTACAATAACATTTGTTAAAATTCAGAATAAATGTCTCATCGTTACTTTTATAAGCTAATATAAAGCATCTGCTTTTAGTGCTCCGAAAAACTAGTGATAATTACACAGTAATTGTAGAAATCATACTAACACTATTCTTTTTTATAATATCGATGTCCCTTTCAATGCCATCGATTTATGAATGGAACAAAATACATTTTTTAAACGATCGGAAAAAATGGCATGCAAACACAGAAGCCGGTTTACGATACTACGCACGCTTGTAGTCAGACAGCTGACTTTTCCAATGATGCTCGATAGAAGTAGAATAGTCTTTCAGTTTCTTTTATATCGCGTTGGAAACAAAAACGTCCCTTTTCACGCCACCTCTCCCCTACAAACAAACATTGATGGACGAGTGTCCAATAAAATTCAATGTCCGCGAAAAAACATCGACGATAAATGAAACCGTGATGCGAATTCTAACAGATTATCTTCTTATCTTGCGATTCCTGCCACACGTGCATCATTCTGCATGTGCTAAATACTTACGCGCGCTGCATCGTGCATCTGATTATACGATATCTACAAGCTCGGTAATTTACGCAGATACACACGCTCCTTTGCATACGACCAGCCGCGTGTAGATGTACATGTACAATCACGGGCAATAATTTCTTCCAAATAGAAACGACGTTTATCACGTGTATGGAATCCCGTGAGCTTCTTTGCACCGCCACCTTATTCGAATTCATTGCCACTAAGAAAAGCAAGTCTGCTAATTGTAGTGGTTGTCAACGTCGCCAAGGAAGCAGCCAAGTTTTAAGATTTTTATTAGGTAGCTGGACATGAAATATTGAATCTTGTTTATTCATACGAATATCCTCCACTCGTTTTGTTATTCTTCATCGTTCCTCGCGTAAACTTTCTGACAGAAGATTTTGAATAATAATACACACGTATTATTTTACTTTTTTTCACAGAAAGACTGTTAATTAACTCAATCTGTTGGTAAATTAGGCTCACTCATTTAGCCTATCGACTTACGTTACGTTACACGTTCGAACAATCCCATTGTTTATTATGAGAGTAATAATTTATCGAACGATAGTACGAAAAGACGAACAAAGGGTTGCCGCAATTCTTGGGATTCTTGCCATTTTCGAAAGAGATGCGACATTGCATATGCCGAAGAAAATAGTCCGTGGAAGAAATTTTAATGATCACGTGTTCAGACTTCGTGTTAACCCTTTCAATGTCTAATCCGAAGGTCGCAAAGCGGCGTATTTGGTCTCAACAGCTGGTCAAAATGATTTTGCTCGATTTTGTGAGAGCAAAAATACTTGCTAATGAAATAAAAAAGTTTTATATTTTACGTAAGAATTTTTAAATCGACTTCTGACCAGTTTTCAAAACCAAAGGCGCGTCTTGAAAAACCTCCATTGTGCGTCTTACAGGCTAAAACCACATTGTTTAGCTTATGGTATTTATAAAAAAATAGATTCACGTTGATCTTTAAATAATCTCTGATAAGAATATATTTACAAGTAATATAATCTGCATTTTGTATGCATTTATATGCATATAAATGTAACATAAAGTCACAAAAATGACATAAAAGGTACACATTTCTTCTGCTATACTTACTCGTTATAAAGTGAATTATATAAGTGAACGTTAAAAGCATTAAATTAATCAGTCACGTGATTAAGCGTCGCTGTCATCTATCGGTTTCTCATGTGTTTTACCGTTGGTATCGTCGGTGTAGTAGTCCGTCGGAAAAACATTTCTCTTGCCTTTTCTCCGAACCCTTCGGGTCCATTCTCGTCAGAGCCCGACAGTGCATTTGCGTCGCTATGGGCGGAGGAATGAACTTTCTCGCACATAACTTATGCAGATCAACCGCCAATGTCGACGGTTACTTAATACATTCATGACTATCGCTCGTATCGGCGCACAGTCGATAGCGACTCGCTGGTTTAGAGACCGAGACCGCCCTGGCGCCTCTTGAACACCTCTGCAAACAAGTTGCGATTGTCTCGAACTTTTAACCAACTGTTTAGTCATGAGTGACTGGACATTTTATAACTTAATTTGAGACAATAACCGCCAATTGTGCCCGTGGATAATCACATACGGCGGATGGGGCTGAAACTTGTTCTTCCATGGAAAAATAAAATAATAGGTCACCAGAAAGTATTGTGCATCTTTAGTGTCTAAAGCGCTTTTATATAATGGAAAAACGAAACTGGCGATGGAACAATAACTGCTGATTACTGTAAAATTCAGATGTAGTATATATATTTTGTAACCGAAATTCCGTCGTCACACATTTATCATTTAATAAATCGATATAACACTAACATTGTGCAACGTATTATCAAAAAAATATTATCTATTTTCGTGTAACTTCTTTTTTCTGTTATATAATGAAGAAACAAAATTAATGGCGGAACGATAAGAGCTGATGACTATACCAGTCTGACTACTAGACTATGCTACTATATATTTTTATATTTGTTGTTTAGAGAACCAATATAGTAATAAACTTGCATACAACATTAACAGAAAATATTGCGCGCCTTTAACCTTTCTTCCCGTTTCATGACGGAACAATAACAACCGATTACTATAGAAATGTAGTGTACTTTCCACTGGAATTATGTCGTTTTATGTTTGTGGTCTAGTGGACCAATATAATAATAACATTGTGTGTATGATATTAACAGAAAATATAGCACATCTTTACTAACATATTTTATCACAATACCAAAGAGTAATATTATTAACGGAAAACAATAGCGACTAATGACTTGTAAAATCAAGATGTAGGCTACATTTGACGGCCGAAATTTCGCAAACCAGTATTGAAACATGCCATACTATTTAAACTTAATTAATCTTATCTTTAATTATCCTTTACTCGTCAAGGATAATTATTATCATTTTATTATATTTTAAACAATTCGAGTTACTTGTTTGTATGGTAATCAAAATAACGGAAAACGTAAGCAAATCGAACTATCTTCTTACGTAGAAAATCATTCGTTAACAGTAGTAATTCGATACAATTACAGCTAGATTAGATAGATAAAATGCTAAGCACTTCTATAAATGCAAATGATAAAAATAGTAATTTCCGACAGAGAAAAATTCCTGCAGAATTTAAAAAAAAAGCCTCAGCATTTTTAACAATTTCCAATCTGATATTTAAGAACCATAGTTGGAACGCCTACGGGAGGCATAAATACATAGCAATCGAAGTTTGAGACAGTACTGACATGCAATGTACATACAAGCAATCACAAAACAACCACGTTTATAAAGATCAAACCCAAACATGACACAACGAAATCTGTCAATTAACATAGTATAAATCACGCACAGGAAACTCGATCATTAAACTAAGTTTCTATGAATGTTTATATCTTGTAAAAAATCGTACCGATTAATACTAATTTGCCATGTAATTTGCCAGTTATCTCTGAAACTCGTTCGATGTACAGTAAATTCTTCCTAATTGACGCTCAGAATAATGGACAATTTAGGAAGAGAAGATACGATTAT
This sequence comes from Megalopta genalis, assembly GCF_051020955.1. Classification (NCBI taxonomy): domain Eukaryota; kingdom Metazoa; phylum Arthropoda; class Insecta; order Hymenoptera; family Halictidae; genus Megalopta; species Megalopta genalis. Next base: position 43,048,553 of record NC_135013.1, on the reverse strand, counting down.
TCGATTATTCGATACGATTATTATTATTTTATAATTATTGACAAATGGTAACTATAAAAACGAGCCGCAAGAATCAAATAATCGTATCACCTCTTCCCAAATTGTACACAAAAGTGGACAATTTGAGCGTCAATTAGGGAGAATTTACTGTATTGTGCACCAATTATCATTTCATTAAATCTGCGCAGTGCACCATACATGGAATTTGTGACGCCACGAAATTCGAATTTCAAATTTCGACTGTGCATTCATTTTCATGTACAAAAGGATAGAGAAAGCATTTTCATACACGCAAGCATTATTAAAAGCCATGGGGGTTGTAAAATATACAACAGGAAATGTAATTAAATTCTGTCATTTAATGGATGAGAAAAAGTTTTTATTACAATCTGCTCTTAATTGAAAACTGCACTTGTAATGAACATAAAACATAAATTAAATTTTCGTACGAAATTGTTTGTTTCATTGGTTGGACTGATGTAACTAAAATTGAAGTCCTGATAAAAACAAATTTTCGTGACAGTTTGTAAATTAATCCACATAAAAATGAAATATATTGGAAGAATGAAGTGACATCAATAATTAGCATGTGTGATTGATCTTAAAGTACTTCTGGGATAACTAATCTATTTTATAAGTTTCTTTTATTTTATTTGTTTAATTTTCTATTGATATCAAGTAATGAAGTAAAACAATTGATTATTTATCTATGTTGCCAACGAATAAGCTGAAACTTATTAATATATAACTGAATATTAAATTGACAATTTAAACAAAATTATATCATGAATGTAATATATCGAATATTTACATGATATGAATAATAATCGATATAACAATCAGATGTTCTGTTAATAATAAAATCACCAAAAGAATCAAGTAAAGTTATTCTCGCATCGTCATAATAACTACGCCCCGCTATGTCATTTTAACTTTTCAGAAACTTCAAAGAAAAAGCTTTAAATTTTACACAGAATAAGTAATATGTTTAACAATGAGATTGACATCACGGCGATCACCCACAAACACTATACTCTAAAGTGTTTTACCTTACTCTAAGGCCTCGTATAAGTAATCTATGCTTGATGCGGAAGTGTTTCATGTCAGGTCAGATGGGTTAATGTCATACATGAAGAAGCATGCATCGCTCCTAGAGCTTTTTATGTATACTTCCGTTTCTATCTACGAATTTTAAAATAATTAAAGACAAGTTAAAGGGTTCAAAGTCTACGTGATTTATCGTACGTCAGATTACACAACTTCGTTTGTTGTGAATACTTGAACGGTAACCGTAACGTAGTATGTGAGACTGTGTCGAACGATACATCATAGAAGGCGATCGTGAATAATGGTAGTAAGGTTTTCCCATAAAACCTGTCGCACTGTATGTCTGGTAATAGATAAATTGAAACGTGTGTCATCACACGGAATCACTTCGTCACACTTTTAACGATTTTCTCTACGTCTTCGGTGTGCCCGTCGCTTCAATTTTCTCTCACGGTTGCGCGAATCCTGTGCGATTTAACACTCGGATGGAGAGGCTCGGGTCCATTTGGACCTGAACTTTAACTCTAACACATGGTCAAATGGCCGATTTCTTATTTTACAATTATACACATTATAAAAACACTGTTACAGGAAATGATTGGATAAATTAAATTGTTGGATTAATTACTGTAGCAAATTGGACCTATTTATTTTTATGAATGCTCAGTAATCAGTTTTAATGATCGGTAAATTTGGTGCTAAATATTTTTATTCAATTTATTCTGTTTATGACAAGTGATGTAAATTTTCACATATTTCATTATGGTTTATAAAAAGAAAGTAAAATGCACAATCCACATTTACATTTAAAAAATATACAGTTTATTAAAAAGAAAACCAAAGTTACCTTGAAATCTCGGAGGCACGTCCACCTAGCAAAAATTTAGAATGGTTCAATTTGGCAGAAAATCAATGATCCTGTCGGAGTGCTTTTCGTGGAATCTGATTGCAACTTCTAATTCGATAAAATGTAATTGATACCCATTTCTACTACCTGTTCATTTAATTTTCTCCTCTCGACTATACGCATGATAAATTGTTTATCAGTGTGTCCAATTAATGTATTAGCTGGAAAACATGAGTTAATACATTACAGATATTCTTGCATTCATTATTTATTCCTGGACACGTTTCTTCAATTATATCGTTATAAATGGACGAAACCAGTCGTATTCATATTTCACAAGTAACATTAAACTTGTATACCAATTTATTTCTGTGAGATACGCATACATAATATTATGTGCATCAGCACTTCACCTATACCGCATTTACATTTCAGATAATCTTAATTGTTGTAGATCGATGTATTCCATTTATCAAAGTTTTTCAAATTTTTTCACTCAATAGAAATTTCTAAGCAAAATATAATTTTTAAAATTTTTATGCACTTTCACCAACTATAATATTTTTATATAAATGTACATATATTATGATTATATTGCAAATCTTTATACAAAATTCTAAACAAATTATCTTAAATTTAAGTTAAATAGAAATGTATCTATTTCCTTAACGATTCTAATAAATTGAAAAGAATGTAGGAATATTCTTAACTTTTTCTAATGTATTCACGGTTTCATATATTCATTCGTCATTTTTATTATATTATAAATGCATAAAATTGGCAGTCTAATCATAATATAAACACCTTAATATGAAGATTAATTGAATTCACAAAATTTTATAATGTTGCCGTAAGGATAACAATTACACATATCAACCTCTAATTTTATAGGTATTTTAACTTCTTAGAGAATTTAAGTCAGAACTTTTCACTGTTTTCCTCTTATAGTACTTTTATGTATATAATAGTCATGAACTATTTCAAGTTTTGTGATAATTGACGAAATCGCTTATAAAGCAATTTCAAGTATAAAATACATATAATCTATGATATCGTGAAACTAGTTTTCCGTATTTAATAATAAAAAGTTGTCTAGGATGTAAATACGTGCTTCTAAAATTCTTTGATATAAGATCTCAAAAGATTATTTTTATTTTATGTACGTCTAAAGAAATTGTTCAGTAATATTTAATATAGAAAATTTTGTCATTAACAACAAACGCGAATGAAATGGTAAAACTCGTTAATATAAAAAAAAAATGTTAATATCAAAGTGAACATACTAATTCTTCTTATAACAACAAAATGAGAAAAATTTACAATCGTTAGGTTGAATAATTTAAAGCATTATTTTATAATCTATGTTACTGAAATATCGATAGTTTTAACATAGAATTTATAAAGTGTATCGTAGACGCAAAGAAAGTTGAAAAAGAGAAAAAAATGGTCGTTCATGTTGTAGATATGTATTATAATCTCTAGAAATATTAATTATTTCGAATGCTGAGTTAACAAATACAAAACAGCTAAGTTATAATTGAGAAAATCGGTGTCTTGGACGTAAATTATTTGTCGCGATTGTTATTATATATCATGATTATTAAAATCTTTGTCGTTGTTTCGGACAATTTTATTAATCTGCTGCCAACAATTCCAAAACGGTCTGTATTATACAATCAACCTGTTGCGTGTAATCATCCTCGACTAGGTATGAAACCTCGAATTCTCGTAACACGAAAACAAAACATAAAACCGGAAGGTGATCTCATTTCTGAAGCTCGTAGAAGAAGGATCGTGTGAACATATACCTGAACTGGTATTTAAACCTGAATTCTTCGCGTGACTGTTTTAACCCATTATGCTAATCCAGCAGTTAATGCATTCTTGGAGTCTGATAAATAAACGTAGTACATAGCTGTTACTTCCACATACAATCTATGTTTCAAATTGCTGAAAAATGAGCTATTTCGTGAGCTGAAACCACTGGAAAAATATGATTTAATATTGAGTAATAATAAATATTTCATAGTTAGGGTAATAAAGTACAGAAATTGCATATAATATTCACGACAGATATTATGGAATTTATGGCTCCAAAACAATATTATTTAGATAAAATAAGAAAAAGATAATAACACTTTGATTGTCACGTCGACTATGTATATGTAACTGACAGAATTACTTGCTCAGATTTAAAAATTAATTCGTACGCTAATCTATCATATCTCCGTAATCTTCTTAAAATACACAAACCGTAAAGACGTTGAATATTGTACAACTTAACTTTTAATTCGATTAAGTAAAATACTTTAATTTCATAAAATTTTTGAAGTGCTTGACGTAACAGACAAAGTTTAGAAAAGATAAAAATCTAAAAAATGTATGAAATACTTAACAAATGATTCTATAAAATATTATTATATTTCTGTTGGCAAAATCACGCCATACATTTCTCATAAAAATAAAATATTTTATTATAATATTCAAAATATTAGTATAAAATAAAATCGTATTACATATAGCATAAATAGCAGACATATAGCACACATAATAGCAGACAACTGATAATAAACTATTATAAAGTTTCTCTAACTAGTTCCACATTTTCAACGATTATCGTATATATTACACTTTTATCTAAACTCGAGAATTTTCAAATTAAAACAAAGTTCTCTATCGGGGTTCCGTGGTGTAGCGGTTATCACGTCTGCTTTACACGCAGAAGGTCGCCAGTTCGATCCCGGCCGGAACCATTATTTTTTTTTCTCTAAAAAAATCTCATACTTATACTCAATGAAACAATTACATTCGTACATGTAAAATAGTACATTCTATTAATATTTTAGATATTGCAATTTTAAATACTACGTAGAAAATGAGTTTTGCAAATATGTTAACGTGTACGTGAAGTATTTTACATTTAGATGTTAGACTAATTGTATCAGCTTTGAGAAAACCTTGACTCCGCGAGTGTAGATTATAAATAAGGATTTTTGCAAAATGTGTGAATTTTTATGCAAAATGAATATATTGTATTAATTGCAAGATACACGAGCTACGTAGAAATCTATTGCCTTCTTCAATCATTTTAATCAGTTGACAGTAACTAATAAATGTTTAAAATTTCACAGTCTAGTTATTACGCATGAAATAATCGGTTACGCAATAATTATGTTTAAAGCAATTTAGTCAAGAAATGCTGGTATGTTTATCACTTTATGATATGTATATCAAATACTCCGAGATCTAATCTTTGAGGACCAATATTAATTTCATCTGTAATCCTCTTGTGCAAGTAGAAAGATAATTACGTTGTTATGTAATATACTCATTTTCGGTCTCTTCTGCGTATTTTCTTCAATAATATATTACCTGTTAATTTATTGTATCTTAATTCGTAATTTTAATTAAATTATATCGTAATTCATAATTTTAATTCAATTAGATCATAATTTGTAATTAATGTAATTTATTTCTTTAATATTTTATAAATTAGTCCAATTGCACAATTACGTATTACATTATAATTTAATTGAATGGGGATCTGAATTATGAATTACGATGTGATCGAATTATAATGAAATTGAATTATTTTGTTATTACAATATCTTGAGTGATTCAATTGTAATACTGCACAATTCTGCAATCAACTATAGATTAAATACCACTATAATAGTTATTTCTTATTTTCATGTCAAATAAAACTTGTACAAATCTGTTCCATACTAATTGCTATTTTATTGTTCTATTTCAGATGTTAGCGAGTGAATTAACGTAGGTTGCAATGTCGCCGCTATGAACGAGAGCCGTTGCTACACCGATTCGTCTGCGTTCGCTGTACATCAGTCATTCAACCGGAATGGGAAGGCACTTAGGTGTGATTATCATCAACATAGTCTATGCTACCGTACCGATATTATATGTTTCCATTTAATTCGGTGCTGTCGAACGTAAACGGCGGGCCTTCCGGCGCATCCCCCTGTGTCTTTCCCGTTGGTATAGTAGAAGAGGAATGCGGGTTAATGTTATACGTGCACCCGGTTTACACAAGCACAATATGGCACGTTAGAGAAAGAGACAAGCTGGGTAAGGGGATCCTTCTAGGGACAGCGCCGGTTTAATTGCTCGCGAGCAGGAGGGCGTGGAGAGAAGTCCGCGCACTGTCCACTGATTTATCGCTCGTAATTGAAGAGAAGAAATCGAAAAAGAAACTTCCAATCACGGGCATTACTAGCAATTAATTTCTAGCTGTTTCTTCGTTTTTCAATCGACCTCCACGCTCTAAATAGAGCTCTTGTTACTTCACTTCATCTAGCGTATGCATTTTACAATAATTATAGTGGACGCAAATATAAATATTCTGTACACCCCCGTATAGAAGTATGAGGACATTCTATTGGATTTAGGAAAGACGAGTCGATACCATGTAAGGTAAAAGTACCTATTAGGGAATACTTTTCACAAAGAATATATTGATTATCATCAATTTTATTACAACTCATAAGTGTTAGTGTTGAATGTTTAAACTAATGTTCGATATATTGATGTTTCTGGATAACGTAATGAAATATTTATTTATATTTATTCATATTTGAAATATTTATTTAATATGAATGCAAAATAATACTAATAAAATAGTCAAGTATTAGCGTCTACCTATTGTGGAACATCGTTTTCGTACCATGTCCTCGTGTACCATAAATCGTGTGAGTGTATTTATAAAGAATAATGTTCCAAAAATGTATGGTTGAAATGTTTACATCCACTTTCATATGCTCTTCTTATACTTCGATTTGTTAATATGTGACTTTTATTATTTCAATGTAGTTTAGTAGTCTTATTATGACACAGTTAGTTGAAACAATGACTCTTAATACATCGTATATGTATATGGGTAAACCATTATTAACGTAAAATTCAATATGTGTATGTTTATTTGCGATCCGTGATGGATAGGTATTTATTTTCTTGTAATATCAATTCTGAAACGAACTCTAGTATACGAATGTTTCTTTTTCTTCTTAAATAACACAATATATTCTCATGGGCGGAGGTGTACAGTACAGCTAAAAAATTAATGTTAAAATTAAATTAATCAGTTAAAAATGAATACTTAATCAGAAGCATTTTTATTTTATTTCGAGACGCTACATTTTTAAAAGAACCAATTTTGTATAATAAGAAAAATTATTGTTTGCTTCTTTATGTATATTACTCAAAAATACTCTTGTAATTCGTATTTACGAATGAAAATGTCGTTGATAGAGTTCTGCATCGTTACATATGTATACAGAAAATGTCTACGATGATTATGTACCGAACTGTAACGAAATCCTGAATCTATGACTAAGCAGATTGTTACTGCACGACGGAACAGATTGCGATTCACCGGCGCACAATCGCGATGCGCGCCACTCTAAAACGAGGAAATGCAGCTGTCGTGATTTCTCTTTCACAAAAACGTATTAAAGAGAGCTCATTTTAGGGGATCGAAGAAAAGTGTACTATTCTATACGACCGACTGCGGCGACGACAAGGAAGATTTGGGTTTCAAGCTTCAACAACGATCAGTGTCATTGGTGAGTCACAAATATTTTATAATTGGAAATAGGTTTTAATTACTGCAGACATTTCTATTTATCAATTTCTAAATATTAGAATTCAGTATTTATAGTTATCTTATGGAAATAAATAGTTTCCACGTATATTAACGGATTTTATATCCTACATTTTAACATACGAGAAATCTTACAACTGTACAGATGTATTTTCAATATGAAATTTTTCAGCAGTTATGTCAATGATACAATCATTAAATACACAGCTTATTTATTATTCAATTAGAGGAACATAATCGTAAAAGCTTGATATCACTTTTATCAGTTCCGAGTTCGAAACACTTTAATTCTTTACTAACTTTACTTTTTATGAAACTACGATACATATTTATCAAACTTCTTGCATATCGCATGAATACACGAACATCAATTTATTTTTTGTAAAAAAATAATCAATTTAATCAATTTAATTTGTAAAAATGTATTATTAGTTATTTTTTACAAAAAAATAAATTGATAAATTATAATTAATAAATTGATTAATAAATAAACATAATTAATAAATGATAATTTAATAAATTCTAATTGAATCAGGCAAACGAATATATTTTCATTCTTTCGTTATACAGTAGCTGACAAAAGTTTTCGAGTACCTTTTAAAACGCAAAAACTTTTTTCGGACTGGACTAAATGATTTGAATTTTTTTTAATGATAGAGGGGCTAATCCACTAGACAATAACTGAAATGCTTTCTCTGAATTTTGCTCTTATTTGGAATGACAAAAAAAGTAAAAATCTTTCATTTTTATCTTTTTTATCTGAACCCATAACAAAAATTTTAAAAATGTATTTCGTAGATCTCGGTAACTTACATGCACGTTGAAAATTTGATCGAAATCGGTTGACGTTGTTATGAGTTACAACAAATTAAAGATCGCAAGAACTGCAATTTTGTCATGTTTGTTGACACCTTCGACCGAAAACTATAAGAAATCTGCAGTGTTTAAAATCTTTCAACGCCTGTAGCTTGATTCTGGATTAACCGATTTTATAAAATTATTGTTATAAGCTAAGATAAAAAAGTTAAGAAGTGAGAGCTTTTTACAGAAATTAGTTTGTTTCTATCGGAATGTCTTCATAATTACTCTTTTACTTTTACTTCCAGCATTCGGAGAATGTGAAAGTTTTACTCTTTTTTGTAATCGTTCGCGTGTAATGATTATACAATATACAGTGGTTATAAATTTCCACCCTTTCGGGCAACTGTTTGTTTACCGTGAGTGCGTCTAAGTCAGCAACTTAATTATCAGTTTGCAATACGTAATATCGTATATAAATGAAAAGACTAAAGTTTTTGCATAGACCTAACATTTCACATAACTGATTCTATACTCGATGAACCAGGGGAAAGAAGTGTCAAATGTTCAATACCTCTAATTGAAAAAAATATAATAAAAAATACTATTTACGGAGGAAATGTTTTATCGTCCTGTACGAGCAGAAAATGATTTGATCGATTTCGTGAAAGAAATTTCGATTTTAAAGATCAACCACGTTCTGAATGTTCAACTAAATTAGAGGAGAAAACACAGTTCGTAATCCAGTGAAAGAAACTTGAGAATCAATACAAAAGATGTCTGGAAATTTGAATATCCCAAAATAATTCGTACACAGATGCTTAACACTATTTTCACCAAAGGGTTCAAGAGACAGCTTTTAAGATTTTAATTTGACACTATTTCTACCAACGAGATCACACAGAGGACACCTTGTAAAATTTTAATTTTTAGTTACTTCATAAGTTCAATCAGGCTTTTCCTTCATTAATTGTTCAACTTTTTCCATAAAAATTACAAAATTAATTTGGTAAAAATAGGTGTACACACAAAAAATCGATAGAAACAGTGTTAAATAAAATGGAAACGGTAAACCGCATGAACTGCTGAGACAAGCCAATATGAACGTTGGCTTTCTCAAGAAGAACTGCGGAATAAAGTCGTTTCACGCGGACATTGCTGGCTAATCCGAGATTAGAAATCAGCGTATCCAGTATCTGTTCGGATCGGCTTCCGGGTCGGCAGAGTTGATGGAAGCCTTCATCCCCAACAATGATTATACGTTCCTTCCTTGCGAGCACACCCACGACTTCCTCCAATGATTAACGAACGAATCCATGGTGAACCGAGGATGCCTTTTAATCGCTTCAATTAAGTGCGTTGAACCGGCACGTGGGGCAGCGGTAACTTTCATCGTGCCCCAATGACAAAGCAGTAACCTTCCTCGATAATAGCTCGAGATTCTTTGTTTAATGACAGCGGTGTCAAGCAGCTTGAAAGCCCAATGCCGCATCGTGGCTCAATGTGTTGTGTGCATACAGGCCAAAACTGGTGTATATCGGGTTTGCGTTACGTTGAATGACGAGTCAATTATGCCCGCTGAAAGACGGCCGTAATTATGACGGGATGCAGCTGGATTAGCTATAAGAAAGCAAGAGGTTCCGCTTAAGTGAAAGGTCGAGATGAATCGGTGATATACTTGCTCGAGCAGAAATCGCTTCTCAGCAGCGTAAAATTGATTTTGTGCCCGTGTAATTTCGGAGGATTAAATGGATCCCACGTGAATTGTAGGCTCATCAGCCGGATTTCTGGCTAGGTCCTATTGCTGAATCTAGAATTAATTATTGGACTGCGATTTCGTGCATTCGTGACATAAATAAGTTAACTTAAACGAGAAACATTGAAAACAATTTAAAAGTACTGCGGTATTATGTTCAACTCATCAACATTATTGAGATGTGAAATAAATGTTTGCGTAGCTGCTGCATTCTGCGATCGATACGGACAATTTTTATTATGCACAACGATCCGCACTCCATTAATTAGTAGTACATTATAAGAGTACATTATAGGTATACTTACGCTGACATCTACACTTATTTATTTAACTGCAGTAAATAGTAAAATTACAATTACTCTGCGCTTTTACAATTATATAAACCGTTGCGTATTTGCGATTTAAGAATTATTAAAAACTATTCAGTAACTTTTTGCTTCCTTCTGGGAAACAATTGCAATTAGGCATTAAAATCGTCGGCCTATTTGCACAATTTTGAAGCATTTTCAGAATACTTTTTCAAGTATTTAAAACTGTGTCTACGATCGCACATGATCGCAGATGAACATTTAGACGTTTCTATAAATAAATGGAAATATTAGGTATACAAATTAATTTGTTATGAATTTGTCATGAAATTTGATATTCCTTTCATGCGTAAAACGAGGTTCTAATTATACTCATTGCATAAAATAGTGGTCTACAGAGGACGGTATCTTTTTTTAACAATATTTGATATTATGTGATGTTATATGATGTTATATGTGATATTGTGTGATGTTATATTTGATATTCAATAATTTACATATTATCTGAAGAAATATAGTACAACAATATACTTAGATAGCATTAAAGTAAAATGATTATAGTAAAATAATAAAGTTCTCATTTTTTATGTCGATTCGCTTAACTCGCATTCTTCGACGATATGGCAGTGTACTCATCCAATCCAAGATCAATTCTTTCAAGTTTCGTAAATTCTACAACATCTTCTGCGTTGTCTTCTCGAAATTGTTCTTCAAACCTATCCATTTTTACCTATTTGAAGAAAATATAAAAACTTCGAACGTTTTGCCGTATCTTTTATTTCATGCTTAGCTTGAGATGACGTAATTTGTTGAGAACCTGTTTGACCTCGTAAAAAATAGGAATTGTACAATACATAACTGCCGCAATACGCTGAATCAGCCGAAATGCGTGTTCCGTATTTAATTGGATCGTATTTTATGTATTGGGAAATGTTTCCTCTCAGTTGAAGTCTTTTTCTGATAAGAAAAAAGATAATGACTCGTTTCACTATTTTTATAGTTTATTTGTTATGCACTTTTCTACATATCTTTCAATATTTGCACTTTACATTGTTATTTTATCATTGTCATAGTTAATATTTCTATTTGATCTAAATATATTTTTACGAAGAGTTCATTGATCAATATTGGCGCACAAAACATGTTATCAATTCGTCAACTTTATATAATAATTATAAGCAGACTGCGAATTTTTATGCAAATTCTCATTTGCGTTCGTTGTTTTATAATAACGAGAATTGAAGAAACTAAAAGGGAACTAAGAGATTACTTATTGAAAAAGTAAAATAAAAATGCCAGTAGACCTTGTTAATTTATATGTTCTATTACATTTTAAAAATCTGCGCATTTCACAAATGCATCTGCAGTCTACATGTATTGTCATACGATATGTCGGTTCTTACTTTTATCGGTTTAATCAATTTTTGTTTTCGTTTTTAAGGAACGATGTACCTTACAACTAGACTGCGGATTTACATACAAAATAAATGTTTTCTCTATTAAGTCTATTAACCATTTCCACTTGGGTAACGACTCTGAGACACCAATCAAATTTACCATGTTGTAATTTAAAACAATTTTTACGTTACTAAATTTCTTTCCATTTAAAAAGACACCTAAAAATTGAAGTTTGTAGAACTTTATGTGTAAAAAGAGAATAAAAGTCGAGAAAAAATAGAAATGTTCATGGTCGGAAGAAATGTCTCAAGCAAAATACCTTCGCGTGCAAAGACTTAACGGTGTAATAGTGAAGTTTCTAATATGCAATTATGTGCATGCTTGATGGATGATCTGAATGGGAAGAGTGAAGGAACGAGTGTCAACTGGTTTGATAATATTGATTAATTGATTAATGGCATTGTGTCCGAACATTTGTACGAAAATATAACTATTTCGCTTCCAACTCTTACAACTATAAATTCTGATTGTTATAAATTGAAAACAATACACTAGTTTCAAATTCCTTAAATGGTTTCGCTGTAAATCTTGATTTTAATGAATTGGAAACGTACCAGTTTTAAATTCTTTAAATGACCCCAGTGTTTCACACTTGATATACTAAGTTTCTCAAAACTGCATAAAATAAGCAGTCTATTTATAACAGTTATGGTATTTCTTCTGTTTTCCATAACCGCTTCAGTCAATCGACAGTGCAGAAGCCAATCAGTCGAAGTCCGCTTTTCACTGAAAATGAGATACGCAGTGCGAACACAATTTTATCATAGGATCGCTCGGCAATATAGTCAATTTCTTCATAAATAAATAATAGATAACAGAACAAAATTGTTCAGAAGGGATTGTTTTTTCTAAAAAAAGACATCGACATTTTTCTTTCGTTTCTCTTCTAGTTAAATTCATGTGTATGTCATCTTATAATAAAAATTTGCTTTCGATAAAAATCTTCATTTATTTAAATTTTAAGAATAATGGACTTACACTGATTGGCTTCCGAGCCGTCCATGTAACACTTTGAAACAATTATTTTTTTGCACCTTTTTAATTCCTGGTTTTGAGACTACAACAATCAACATTACAGAACATCTACAAATAATTTATAATTCGCTTGAATATTGTTCAGTAAAAATTTAGAATCTAATTATAATAACTAATATCGGACACGTGTATTTGTAATAGTCCTGTATTTGCTAATTAAACATCTGATTTAAAGCACTAATGAATAAGTCAATAAAAATATAAAAGATCGTAGAATCTAATTATGTATCGTAATAAAAAAAGTGCCGGTGCTAGAAAAAAAACGATGCTAAAGTCTCTTTCGTATCTAACAGTAGATTTTTTCTCATCCAACTCGTAAACTAGTCTTTTTCGTGTCCACATACAAAACAAATACCCGCATAAACTTATCGACCAACCAGATAGTTTGTGCGGTTCATTTCCGAAAATAGAAGCTGCAGACTGTTTGAATCCCACTGCAGCTGATTAATTTCAGGGACCTCGTTTCAACGCTGGTGACCGGTTGACACCGGTCACCAGGTTCAACCGATTTCGTAATGAAGTTTCAATCCCGGCTCGACGCAAAGGGTCGACGTACCCGCACACTCCAATATCGGCGTGCATACACAGGAAGTGTCTCACACGAATGGTGCGTGTATGGTCGTGAGAATTTCCGAGCACGTCGAGAAATCGTAATTCTCACGAGCTCTACAATCGGACCTTTCATGCAATTTCTTGGCCGTGCAGCAGTCACACGCCATTTGCCTTGTGCGTTTCGAATAGCAGCTATTCGTCTTGCAGGCACCTAAACCTACTTCGCGTTCTTCATTTTCGTCCGATGAACCGAGTAAATTGTGTACCAGATTTTTCTATTCTACATATTTCAATTCTGTTTCCTTGGGAGGCATGTCCACTCTTTGATTGTTACGGTGTGGTCGATAACAAACGTAATTAGTGCTCACAGAAGCTAATGAAGCGAAATTGTGACGTACAGTCAACATACAATCGTGGACAAATACATACACACATGTATATGCGGGCATCTTTTGAAACGGAATGACTTTTCTAAAATTGGATCAAACCATTTGAATTTTTTAACATGATAGAAGAGCTGGACAATGCATAAACAAATTTTTGCAAGAATTGTGATTGAGTGGAATGACAAAACAAAAAGGAAAAAGTCACGTTCTTCAACTTTTGCATCTGAGTATAAAACGAAAATTAAACAATGCATTTTTTAGGTCTCGGTAACTTATATGTATGCTGAAAAGTTCGTCAACTTATTTATCATTCCATCCAATTGATATATTTGCAGAACTTTGTTTACGCATTGTCCTCCTTTGTTCACAACTAGACCTCCTAACATTTCAAAAAAATTCAATTCGTTTGGTCCAATTTTAAAACAGTGATTCTGTTTCGAAAGATGTCCACATATATTTATCCGCGATTGTAAATGGATTTCTGATGAATAAAATTATATTTAGAAATGTTCAAATGTCAAAGAGAATTTTTGTTATCTTTTAGTTTTAAATATTCATCTCTGTACATATTTTTCTATATAACATCTAAGTGTTACAATGCATTATCATTGTCTTCTTTTATCGTTAAGGAAACAATGTACATTGTAGAACAAGCTAATAAAAAGATTCAAATCAATGAAAATTATATATAAATATTTCGCTTTTTTAATTTATTTACTTGTCAAATTGGTAAAAGCAAAGAACCAATAATTTGGATGCAATTTATTCTTATCTTGATTAATAATATATACTTATCTGCAAAGTTTATTTATAACAATAATAATCTGGAACTGTTTCCCTATTTGTATATTTCGTTACAGTTTATTACGTCGATAACGATTACACGGTAGCAATTTTGTTATTTTACTCATGGGAAAACCTTTATACAATAATTAGTACGTACATTACTAATGAAAAACTAAAAATATAATATGTAAATTCTATGAATAAATCACATGTCTGAGACGGTATTTGTATTATTAATCTCTACTTACTCAAATGTTTGTTTTTGTTCTCTCACTCCAAAATGATTGTACAGCAAACAACAATTAACCACTCGCTTTCGAGATTCGGCTACTTAATTTTTTACTATTGACACACGCAGACGAGGTCTACATTCTCGCTGAGATCGCACGAACGATCCGCCCATGCATGGAAATGTTGCGTGTGAATAAGAAGCGTTCCTAAAGGGTATTTATTTAGCAGGCATTTATTTGTCGGCTACCGTACATACATTACGACTTGAAATGAGGCAGTCGAAAGCAAAGGTGTGTAAGCGACCATTATGCTGTTTCAGAAAAATGAGTTTGAAGGTTACGAACGGAATTTAAAAATGATTAACTACAAATTGATTTGTTTATTCGTTGTGTTAAATTAAATTCTAATTATATAATTCTTTTATTTTGTGTAATAAAGATTACAAAGAGTCAATAGATTTAAACACATATAATGGTAATGAAATAAATATAATATAACTTTAAAATAATTAAAATATAATTTTTTTATAACTTTTGCCAATTTACACTCTGTATGTATTGCTAGTATGCACAATAATGCGTATGCTGCTAATAACTCAGTAACAGGTTTTATAGCATGATAAAAAAAACACTATTAGCTAAAATCATATCCTCTTATAGATACAATCAAGAAGATTAAGACCGAAGGGGATTACTTAAAAAATCTTTTATAGGTAAAAATCTTTTATGCAAGAGTCAAATTGATCTATTATGAATCTGAATAATCCCACATTCTGCTTTTGTATCATCATCTTGGATATCGTTATTAGGTTCACGTTGTAGTTCATTATCTTCTTCGTTATCCTCGTTGGCTGTAGACTTGTTTTGCTGTTTCACATTTTTGTGGAATATATGGTGAATGGGTGACACAAATTGAATTTTTACAAAAGTTGATAGATTGCACAGATCGATGAATTAACTAATATCTTATTAGCATAGGGCAAATTAGTAACTTAAAATATTTAATTAATAATAAGTAACTTTCAAATATTTTTCTTTTCTTCTTCCTCGCACAATACAGATACAATGATTCCTATACAAAAACCTTCGACATTAACACTAAACTTACTGAGCACTAAAACTGACTGACGTACCTGTTGCTTTATGAGAATAAAAGATCTTTATAACATCAAAAATACCTATTTATAATTTCATTCAATAATATTTCATTTTAACTTTACAAATGTTTCGGTCTATTAACTGATGTAATAGAAAATCGAATGAATTGAAAACATGAACTGAAACAATTCAATAATGTCTGTTGCTGCACGTGTGCGCACACGTGCACACTTCAACGTGCTGTTAACCAATCACTCTCGCTACATATTAACAGATTAAAGAGATCTTTGATAAGTAAAAAACGGAGGCTGAATACCGCCCTCTAATAAACACATCTATCAACTAATAAATGTCTTTATTAATAAGGATAAACTTGTTTTTTTTAAAAGTGTTTTCCTTTTCGTATAAAATCAGTCATTCACGGATTAACGTATTATTACAGAAAACAGAGAAAACTTGTACGAAGTGGAAATATCTTGTTTATACTATACTAAATAAATTGAACAATATTCATCGAAATGATGTCGAAGGATTTTTAATTTCTAAAGCAAGATATACAATTTCTAAAAAAAAGCAAGTAAGATATGATAAGATTAGATCAAATTATTCGGTAAGATTAATATAAATTATTCGGTATTTTGCATTAACAGAAACTCTACTTGATTTTGCGTCTGATATTGCCATAAGGATACATAAATAATAATAAGTAACTTCTAAACCGTTACCAACTATTTAGAACAGATTTTTTTACTTTTTTAATTGAATAATTCATTATCTGCCTGACTGTGATAGAGTATATTGCATTGAGCGGCAAATCTGAAAAATATTTTTGCATGACTGATAAACCAAACATGCATCGCTTTCTTCATTCACTGCTCATCGATAGAAAATCGTCGGCCTTTCACTAGGGTATTCATTTGTAATACTGTCGATTCATTGATAGACATTGCTTTACCGTAACGCAGCGCACCTACGATACTCCAGCGTACATTTTCAATAGATGTCAACTCCAATACAGTTTTAAACTACCAAAGCAAACATACTACTCTTTATTCTTTCTTGGTGCACAATAATATTTGCGGAACTTCCGAAGCGAAGGTCAAGAATCAAAATTGAATCGATGATTCAAATAGAAATGAGAAAGAGCGGCAGAAAATAGGTAATTAAATACCTAAAGGTTTATTTCGAAACTATTGAGGTCTCATAATTATCCAGATTGTTCAGTTACGAATGAACTTTTATTTCCGCCAATAAAATTTTCTCGTAATAATTAATTATCATTCAAAATCATATTTCGAAATTATTGAGGTCACGAAAAAGATGTTAAATGAAAATTAATTATTACGAGGAGGTTTTGTTCGTCGAACCGAAATTTCATTTTTAATTGGAATTGAATAATTTTAGGATAATTTGTTTTCCTTATATAAACAATTACAACCTCTATCGAAATTATTTTGCATTTCAAAATCGTTTAATATCGTAATCGAAAATAAATTTAACAACTGTTAAAATACCTTCCTAGTTTCCAGTAGTTTCCCAGATATTATGTAAACGGAAGAGACGATGGAACAGATACATTCGAAAACGAAAGTTTCAATGGTGACTTACATCAAGACCTCAAGTGTCATGAGTGTGTGACACATTGCTACTTTTAAATGGTTAAAGAGGGTTGACGATACACCTGGCAGGTCTTTTGTTGTCAACATCCGTTTTCGGCAGGATTTGCCCTGCTTTCTTCAAGAATACACAATGTCTCGACTATTGATTTTGTCTTGAAATGTCCTATGAAATAAGCTTACGAAAGGTATGTTGTTTTAATTGGAGAACATCGACCTCCATGTTTCTAAAATTAATAATATAAAATAAAATATTAAATATTAAATATGATATATAATATATATTATATTATTATTAATTCTAATAATATATAACAATATGTAATAATATATTATATTATTATTAATTATAATAATATATAACAATATCTAATAATATATATTATATTAATATTAATTATAATAATATATAATAATATGAAATATAAAATATTGTGCATCTTATGCATCATTTAAAAAGAAGAGCTAAAATCATGTCAAAGTTTCACTCTATATCTCGTTTTCAGAAACACCGAATTTACAAATTCGTTAGTTAACTGCGGTGTCTGTTCATGATTTATGTTCATTGTGTAATATATTCTGATTTTCTTAAAATGAAATTCAACCAGAAGAGTTTTATTACTTTTTCGACTTCTTTTCGCATGCAAACTAGCATCCTGACTAGTTGTACCGCCCATTATTCGACACCTTGTATAGTACACGTATGTATATTAAACTCGTGTTCATTGAACCATAGCGAACCTTTGTCGATTTCACTGGCAGTCCCTCTACAAGATATCGGAATCAACAATTTACTTTACACTTATTTGCAACAGTTCGTAATATCTGATAGTATCAAGTTCCTGCAAGTTTAAAACTGCATTCCTTGACATGTCTATACGTATACAGGGTGAGTCACGAAACTTGCACACCTGGAATAATTATTACAAATTCGTGAATCAAATTCACAATCAAATGTGATTCAATGTTTAAATTTAACATAAATTGTATTACAAATAATTACATATAAATCAATTTAATTTACAAAAAGGAGAATAAGATCTACAAAAGGATTCATTTTGAGCGCGAAACCTGTATTAAAAACAAATCTGACAAGTACTGTATTTTTCTCTGTATTACTCCTCTAAAATTCTTTCACAGTTTTCTTTAACAGAACTAATTACCAGACTGCGGATATTGTGCATTTGTGACAAAAATCAGTAGATGAAATTTGAAATAGTGAAAAAATTAAAAGAAACTAAAAACCTTGATGTATTAATTTAAACTTACTAAAGTTATTAAAGGAAAACAAAAAGTTGTGCCCAACTCCTATGTTTTGCAATTGATGCAGACAATATTAATTTTGCATAAAGATCCGCAATTTACTTATAACGAATTTAGTTAATAAATCATTCTTAAATAAATCATTTGGTTTAAAATATTAGTAAATAAATACATAACACAAAGTGAAGGAAATCGATTATTAGTTTTGCACTAACTGAATATTTAAAGTAACAAAGTGCTCTACCGAAGCGAACAAGTGAAAATAGAGCAAACAATACTGTCTTTGTAGTTATTGTTAAGTATTGTAGTCTTCGTAGTAGTATTTGTAGTCTTCGCCTAGCCGTTGTTGTTTGGAGTAACACATGTTACCCTCGTAGAAGTACAAAGGCTGAGCAGAAAGCGGTTGGGTCGGAACAGGAAATCCGTGACTAACCACGTGACATGAAACGTCCGATGGAAAGGATGATCTCTTGAAACTGGCAGTTTTCGTTTTACTACTTTCACGTATGCCATATGACTCTCGTATCTCAAGAACGACAAATCTTCGCATATCTTAATACCAACATTTTCATCTGGAATTTCTCCTAACAACCTCCACTAATTTTATGTGCAATAATAAAATGTAGTAATAAATACCTACTTCTTGATTAGACAACACATAAAACTAATTTATTCACAGTCATAACTATTAATATCTGTCACTATATCGATGTCATTCATTGGTAGTCAACGTCAAAGCATGAGAATAAATTGCATGAGAAGACGACTTGAGAATAAATAAATGAATGTTTCACAATTTTTTAAATATTTTAATATAAAAAAGACGGACATAAATATCGAAATTATTTCAAAACAGTTACTGTCTGTTATTGAAAGATTATTTAAAATTATTTTCTTTATGATTAGACTGTGAATCTTTATGTAATTTTCTATTATTACAGCACATTTTCCAGCATTCAATTCAAAGAAAATTTCCTTGTGTTGGTTGGAAGATTTATTGCAGCGGAACTATACCAAAGCTGCTATTAATTTTTAATAATATAAACTTTCTTCTATTTAATATAATTTTTAATATAAGCTTTCTTCTATTTCACCAATTTGCTCATGGCATAAATTCATAAAGATCCGCAGTTTAGTTATTGCATAATCAAAACATACATATGCACTAGTTAATGAAAGTTTTCTAATTGCCTTACATTGATGAGACTGAAAGAATAAGTATCACAATTAAAACGAATTAAAACAGAATTATTTAACAACAATAAATATGTATATGTATAATAATTTAAGTTCTACATGTTCATAGATCGGATAAACAGTGGATAAATATTGATTTAAATATAAAAAAGCGTATATAACTATAGTCATGAAACATTTTTTTATCAGCATTGTTTTAAAATGTGTAAAATTTACTTAGCATATAAAGTATGTAGAATGTATATGTACTTCCTCCGCGGATGCCCAGCCAGATACGACAAATGGATTGCGTGTCCAATTTGGCGTCTTACTTCAAAAAAGTGGAATACGTTTGCCGACTGCATGTAGTAGCATGTGTTTCATATCACGTTGTACGTATATTATATAACACAGAGTACAAATACATTTCCTACTTTCCATAATTTTCTCTCGTTAAGAGCGTGCTTATATTACTGTGTTATATTACCGTTTGTGTTATATTACATTATTGTGTGTACTTATATGATTTATTTATTTCTGTTAACGGTTAATGAAGAATGGAAAAAAAGATTTCTTTAATATTTCTTATTGTACCGTATATTTATTTAGGCATCTTCAAAATTAACAAACATCTCTTTTTCAACGTTTACCTATACGAGACATTCTTTTTGAAATAAATGCGTGGTACTACATATAACATGTTTAATTCAACAATTATTGAAGTCGCCATAGTTTAGTTGATCTATAATTATCATCATAATTTAGTTGTTAATAGTTAGTTATTGATAAAATCAGTTGTTAATAAAAGCATTTATTTTGGATGCTTATCACGCAGAGAATAGTAGAATAATTTTTAACAAATCTATACAGCAGTTGAAAGTATTATCTTCTGCATTATTAACTATATTCCGACACGTGTTTCCATGTTATTCATGTTATTCATTATTATAAATTATACATATACAGTAAATTCTCCCTAATTGACCCCCAGCTTGTACACAAAAATGGACAATTTGGGAAGAGAAGATACAATTATTCGAGCCTCGCGTTGACGCCTAGTTGTTGACTATCGGCGGCTATAAAAACGAGCCGCGAGGATCGAATAAAAGGTCAATTAATTTCATTTAATTAATTTTCATCGATTCATTAATTTCATCTTACAAACACGTACGTCGTCAATTGTTCCACATTCGTAACACCATGGTCGGCATTTCGCAGATAACAACAAATTCTTAATATAAATATGATTTTGAATAAATATAACATATTTACTTATTGCCAGAAGCAACTTAACTGTTTATATTGCAAAATAATTAAATTAGCCAAATTCTGCTGAATAATAACTAGATCATATATATATATATAATCCAAAGTGTCAGGATTAAATATTTGAAAACATTTTATGATTGTTGTTGCGTGATACCTTAAATTCATTTCCAGTTAAAGCTGAAATTTATGTACACTGCAAAAGCATAATAAACTGAATCGATAAATTCACCTTTGCCCTTAGCTAAAAAACTGAAAGATAAGGATATAGAAAATACAGCACATAAAGTGCCTTAAAATTATGATATAAATTATTGAATATATGAAAAAGTATTTCAAGCAAAAGTTGAACTTGATATCATCAAAGACACTTAACATATTCATTTATTTTTTAATATCCGCTTGCCTAATATTTTTCCAAATAGTGTCTACAATTAATAATTTTTCAAATATTTGTAAAGTAAGTCTTATTTTAGGTTAATTTTGTTAACACTGTTCCTATCAGATATTAGACAACATTGTCAACATAAAATAGAGACCCGGTCCACGATGTTCACGAGAAACGTGTTAATTTGAAAAACACGTCTGATACTACAGCTTTTGTCTTGAATATATTCCTTCTTCTTCAATTCTAGGACATATGTTTAGGCATTCTTTTTTCGTATCTTACGTTGCAAATTGATTGCCTTTGCAGTGCAAAATTTGTTGCCATTATTATTTATTTATTTATTTATTCAGCCTCACGGATAGGAATTAATCTTGGTTCACATTAACTACTAATCCAGTCACTCTGTTCAACCATTCCTTTCCATCGCGATTTCCAATTTTATTTTTTTCCTAGAATTTTATTCATCCTACTTAAAATTTTTCGTTCTTTGTTTAATGACATGCTGTTTAATTATTTATGTATCACGTTTATACGTGATTAAATTATATTCTGTTATAATATATACAATATATATTTATCATTTAAAATATAAAAGACTTTTGTGTGAAATATAATCTATAAAGTTCTCAGTTAAATTTTCAAAATGACCATCTTGAATAATTAAGATAGTGTAAGGTTTAATGTAAATATATTGTCTTTAATTATTACAGATGGCTATTTTCAACATTTAATTGAAAACTCTATAAATCATATCTCAAAAGTCTGTTACATTTCAAATGATACAAAGATGATCAGAATTTCTAAAATAGATTCGGCCGTTGGCCAAATAGGCATAGCATTTATGGAAACACGAATACCATTGTCTAACTTTCATTATTCATTTGTTTCAGACTGCTCTACATACTGGTGCCGGCTCCCAGCAGCAACTTTTAGAACCCAGAATGGCGCAACTGGAGACCTTGGAGGCGAAGGTAATAAAAAAAGTATCTATATCGTATTTGACGCATAGCGGAAATAAAACTTTCTCACGCTTAGAATTCATTACGATACGACTGTGCGCTTTACCTTGCAGTCTTACCTTTTTATGAGTATACATATGTATGGGATAAATATATGTCGACATACACGTGTTCTCAGAAGAACGTTTAGTAGCCACCTTCTAGAATCATTATTCATTGATTCAAATTGAATTTCATAGATCCATTCGATGGAAAATCGGTGGTGTTCAGTTTTTTGTCGCAGAAGTGTAAAAATTAAATCTCGGTATCGAACTTATAATGTAACTCTTTTTTAATGTAACTCTTATAATTTTAAAAGTAAAATTCGAGACAATGGTCTGCATCTTTCTTGTTACGGTAATAAAGAAAAATTAATAAAAATTCTTTTAATGTGTTATTTAGAAATATATAAATGGCGGAATTTATAAATTACATTAACAATCTCATGCGTAACATTTTCTAAATCTTAATCATTACTTAAAACTCACACAAATCATCTGAAATTACCGTTTGCTGTAGCTAGCGTTTTTTCTCGTTTTACGAAAAAAACCTCACATACTAGATCAATATTGTAAGGATCGATTATACCTCCTTCAACGAAAATAACATGGGATTTTTTTAACGCGAAAGAACATTCTTCGAATTTTTGGAAACGGAACATTGTAGCAGTTATTGCATTAACCCCTTGACATACCATCTTCTTCGCAGTTACTATAATTAGAAATTTTTCGATTGCAATAATTTCTTAGAAGGGAAAGAAAATTGATGCTTATCGTGTGCCTAAATTTACTCGAATGCTTAAATATTGATGACAAGAGATTAGAATTTTATTCCAATTTCAAAGGACAGAATAACATCTATACTCGATAAGTTATTATCAGAAATTTTCATAACGAGTCGAACTCGTCAAAATACGGCAAGGGGTTAATAAATGTAATGGAGGTGCCTTTGTGGAATGTAACACATGCACAATTTATTAACATTATTTTGATTTTCGTATCCCCTTCAGTAATTAGTTGCACGAAAGATCCTACGATAATTGATTATTCACTTTTGTTTCAATGAAAATAGGAAGAAATTAAGCATTTTGCATAACCCAGAAAAGAAAATGAGTGACTCTTTACCATAAAAATTTGTGAGTATGTGCAACATTAGCTACGTGAGGTTATTTCACAATTAAAGATACTCCACTTTATTAGCAATTAAACGACATCAAATCGATTTGGTTTCACAGAATAAATTGTAAATACGGTCTGTTGGTTTCGCGGTAATTATTCTTCCACATAGCGAATCACCTGTTGCAATTATATCACGCGAATTCTTGTTTCACTACGATCGTAAATGCAATCATACGCCTTCCTTTCGCTTTCTCAATTTCCAATCATCGCTCAACTTAAATTCACTAATCGGCCTAAAACTCGTAAAGCGTTTTAATAGCCACTATTTATCTTAATGACCCACTTGTGATCGTGTATATTGAAGTAACTACTGGTTTGCTATTTAATCTTCTTTGAAGTCGACTTTTAGTATCTTGTCAACAAAATTGAAGAAGGTTTCGTTGGTTCCAGCAGCATCAATTTCATACTAACTTCACGTGATTCATCTCCCGCTAAAACCGTCATGTCTCGCGCGATGACTGAATGAATGATGATAAGATCATACGCGTATATGCAACCGGTGAGTGACCAGAGCCATAGATTTCACTAGATGATGTTGAATGATGCTACATTTTCGAAACGATTAAGTATGATCCAGAACTGGTAACGCAAGCTATACGGATGCATCGATGTTCATGGATTAGTGTCTTATTAATCTTTGATCGATGCTGGTAGATACCGGTGATATTTTTAAATGTGTCGCATGGAGCAGATAGGATCGTGTATCAGCAGGCAGATTGTGCCAGGGTATTACGTGTAACGACAACGAGTATTTACGTACCGTTAAAATCAACAAAGTTGCTCCTCCACGTGCACGTACCTACATTTATACGTGTTCCCATGAATTAGGGGCTATTCGCAAAAGTACGATACTGCAACGTTGGGATTTATGTGCGGAATGATTCATAAGTTTATTTGACACACTTCGCTGCAGTGAGAAATGACGTTAAACCTGTTTGTTGAAATGAGAGGGGAAGGGTCAAGAAAACGAATGCAGTAAATTCTCCCTAATTGACCCTCAGCTTGGAAACAAAAATGGACAATTTGGGAAGAGGATAGTTGTTGACAATTGGTAATTATAAAAACAACCCGCAAGACTCGAATAATCGTATCTCCAAATTGTCCATTTTTGTGAGCAAGCTGAGGGTCAATTAACCCGAAAAGTGAGAGCGTTGTCATATTTATTATTTATCTTAAAATATTAACTTGCATATTAATCATTAACAAAAGTTTTATGTCAAAGTTTTATTGGATCGATGGGTAGAGTGCTTCTCTTAATTTTAGAAGTGTTATAAGCAAAAGTTACTTGATCAACGTAACGTTAAATTAATATCATGATTATTAACGACCATATTTGATATATATAATATATTTTTTTTAATGTACTTACATAAGAACACGAGTTTAAAAATTACATTTTGTGATACATGTCTGTGTTCTTTAAACAAACGATTATATGCGTTACGTTATTTTGGATATTTAAATAATTGCTAAAATTGAAGGATGTATTGCATATCTAGTGATTTAACTCTCTCTCTCTTCTTTTTCTTTAATTATAGTAATACTTTGATAGTACTTTTTGGGAAGCTTCAAAATGTGAGCCAATATATTAGGTCGAATCATAAATAACTACCCCTTTTTATCAGACATTTATTTCGTTTTCTTTTTATTTATTTGTTTTGTCTTTTTATTTGCTTTGCTTTGAAACCTTATCTATTTAGTGAAAGCAAAAACTCGTTTGTCTCGGTGACTCATAGCGGATAGATACGAACAATAGATTCGACCTAGCTGCATCGGCAGTTATTTATGACTCGACCTAATAAAAATTACAAGTCGTTATATAAATAGATTGTTTTCTTTATTCCATATACTTTCAAGTTATTTTCTTTATTGTATGCACTTTTACATTATTTTCTTTATTATATACAGTTTTACATTATTTTCTTTATACTACATAATTTTAGATTACTTTCTTTATTGTACATACCTTTAGATTGTTTTGCATATACGTTTATAGTTACATATACACCGAAGACGCAGAATTTCTTAAGTGGTATAATATTTGCAACTTTACTTTCAAACAATACAACAATATCGATTTTATTCTCACAATTAAGCAGTGAATAAAATTCCTGGCATTTACAGAAGTTCGATTCGATACTATCGACAATTTATACTTACTTGAATTGTTTCGCCATTGTTCTATGGAAAACTTTGTCCATATCCAGCATCATTTTTTGTCGAGATAACCTTCGCAAGTGACTGCAAAAAAAAGCAAGTATAAGGAAGCGGTTTTTAGACTCGCCATCGGAAGAAACCGAATGCAATGTTTCACGGTTATTGGTGGGTACGCAATAGCCCCTGGCTTCTTAAGGCTGTCCAACCAGTGATTTATATGCAGATGTACGAGCCGAACTGTGTTTCGTTTTGGGCCCCTCACTCGAGTTTGGGCTCTGAGACCATACTCGTGCGGGTGCTATTAAAACTGCCCCACGTCCACACAAGGATGCGCAGTGGCGCAGCATCCTCGGAAACTATTTTTTAACATTGAGCAATTTGTAGCCTGAAACTCCATTAAGATCATAATTATGAACGCCTGTATATTCTTTTCCGTTCAACAGGCAAGTCTCCATAAACAAGAGCGAGAATCATATTTCCTCGCAACAAATGTTTCAGACAAAAGGCGTTAAAAGTAAATATTTATAGGTATTACATTCGACAAATTTTATTTCGGCCACCATAAAACAGTAAAAGTTGCTAGAGCAATTGAATATTTAAAACTCGAATCGAAGGAAATTTATTTCAATTAGTTAAATATTATATTGAATGCTTAGTTTGTGTCGGAAAAATGGATTTATGAAAATTACAGAACCATAATGTGAATCTGAATTGAATAAAACTGAATAAGTTGAATTTTTTTTTTAAATTTAACTATTATTTAATTTTTACATTCTTATGAGTGATATAATACAATCGACATTTATTTATTACTTAAGAAACATCCAATATCATTTGAGTTAATGAAATGACGCGGTGTGAACCAGGAAACATACCTAGAACAAATCAGCTATTTAATGCGATGAAAATGGAGTTTATTTTGTTTGGTTTCCGAAGTCGAGGTTGTGAATGTATGCACACTACAATATTCCTTTCTCTGTGATAATTAATGATGATTTACTATCACTTGTTTAAAGGATTGTGGGAGTAACGTAATTTATAGTATTACGATCTTTCACGCACGTATATTAAGCTCATAAATCTGCTTAAGCTTTCCGAATGAACTTACAAATACCTTTTCTAATAAGCGGTTAAAAGAACTGTTCCTATTATCTATTTATGTCTTTCTATTCGTCTATATCTATTATGTTCTACTATCTATTCAACCATCTAATAATCTATTAATTGTGTTTTAAATCTATGAAAATAACAATAACAGCATACAATAATAACGTAAAAGTATATAAAAGTTCCTGGCGGATTAATCAAACACGAATCCATGCTTGCTAAACATATTATGTACAGATTCATGCTTCTGCATAAACATGTACATAAAATTTTTTTCGCATAAATCATCTCCTCTGTTATATCGAGCTCTAGTGACCATATTAAAGCATTCTGTAGCTGAAAAGTTAACTCTTTAAAAAATTATGTTATCACAATTCTCAATATTGCATATTTTAGTTAAATAAAAATTCTTACTTTGAAACTGCATTACTTCGATTTAGACTTACAATATGTAAATAGAGTTTGTAAATATGTCTCACTCTGAAGAATTAAATTCCTTAATCTAAATGGATCTTTCTCATTTCCTCTATTAAAGTCTATTATTCGTAATTACATGCCACATTTGTTTTAAAACAAGAAATCCAAAACGTGATGGTTAATAAATGTTTCTTTAATATGATAGATTTTCTAATAAAATTAATATGAAATTATATGTATATAATTTTTATGTTGAATTTTATACTGTAATTACTGCGACAAGTCTGTAATAATTGATGTAATGAATTATTATACTTATAACGATAAAACGTATAGAGTATATTATATGTCATTATACATGTTCATAATTATGAAATGTTCTTATAACATAAAAGGGAATGATTCTACAAGAAAACTAATTTAGAAGGATATATAATAATATACATCAATTTTTTAATGTTATTTTGAGTCATTGTATTTTATATATGTCATCTACAGGGTGACCAAGAAATGTCTCGCAATCCGGAAACGAGGGATTCCTGAGATCATTTGAAGTAACTTTTTCCTTAGCGGAAATGTAATCCGCTGTTTCGTTTAGGAGTTATTAACGAAAAACAGTGACCAATAAGAGGTGAGTACGACTGACACGAGGCAGTCCAGCCAACGAGCGCATGAAGCCCAGTTCCGCTCATTGGCTCGGCCGTCCCGCGCCAGCTGATCTCGCCTCTCATTGGTCACTATTTTTCGTTAATAACTCGTAAACAAAACGGCGGGTTGCATTTTCGCTAAGGGAAAAGTTACTTGATATGACCTCAGGAATCCTCCATTTGCGGATTGCGAGACATTTTTGGGACACCCTGTATTTTTAATCAATATTCATAATACCACGGTGTTGGTCGTCTTCCAGCTAACAATAACATTTATTAAAAAACATTTACAAAAATATAAAAGACATTTATATTTATACAAAATACAAAAATTTATACATATATTCATGTAGAAATAAAAGGAAATCTAATACGAAATTTTAATATATAATTCGATGTAGAACTTCAATTATCCAAACTCTTCTTTGATTCGAAGCCTTTATTATCTGAACGTTTCTTTATTGTATAAACACGTTTAGCATTATAATCAATTCATTCTAGTTCATCAATATGATTTATTACAGAAATCAGTAAACATTTTATTTAACACTGTAACTAAGTAACTGTTGTACTATCCAAAAATTTTCTTAGTCGAACATCTGTATCCTCAAATAATTAACGCTAATTTTTTGCACTATATTTGACGTGTGAAATCGCAGTCATCATGTCATTAGAATATTCATGTTAAATCTGTTCAATCTCAAACTCATTACATTCTTACTCTGTATTTTTACGTGATTCATTGTCAGGTTACATTTATAAGGCAACAAAAATGTGTAAACGGAGAAAGACGCATAAATTATAAAAAGTAGTAAATGTTCATTCTTGTTGACTTAACACTCCGCAGTTTTCGACAAATTAATCACTTTATTACGAATTTAATCGTACAGCAAAACATGTTGAACATGTTCAATCTTGTTAATTTGATCCTCCATAGTTACCAAAAAGAAAAGTAAATCACGTTATTGCTCCTACAGAACGAATAAGTAAACAATCACATCACAGGAGAAAATTAAAGCTATCGAATCGCGTGCATTATGAGAGAAATTCAAATCAAAATTAAAACTGCACCGTTGGCGCACTAAAACTGCTCAAGGACCGTTTTCTTTATATACATATATAGATCATATATATATTTTTTTTTGTTTCTATGCACATCACTGTGCATAGATCTAATAACCCTGTAAGGGCTTAAATAAAAAAAACTCATGGACCGATTTAATACATCACCATTATTTGGTATTCTTCGCTCAAGAACACTCGGCTCTTTTGATCGGCACTAAAACGTTTAAAAACTATGCTTTATGCAATGAGGTATACAAGAAAATGACAACAGAGAGCATTTGTAATTAGAGAAACGCCTAAGTCCGCATACAATTCCATGCACTTTCGTCTAGGAAAGCATACGGTAATCCCGTGATTTTTGTTGCGTCGTTCAGTGTCGATGGTTGTACCTCCTATGCTTTTTCCAAGTGCGATTAATGCGCGTTGTCAGACTCGTTGAGGCGGTTTTGACTTCTGTGAGCACACCGAAAAAATCCATACCGACGTTCGCAGCCGTAGCGGTCTTTGCTTGCGAAGCCGTGTTTTGCCATCACGAGGGGAAAAAATAAAAGCAAAACGAGTAGAAGACAGAAGGAGGAACGTGCTATACACACTCGGAGGCCTTGATATGAATAATGAAGGAGAACGTCGGTACAGAGAGGTTACATCAACGTCGATAGGTTATCTCGTTGCCAGAAGCGAAGAACGTTTCTCAGGTGGATGCTTTTCGGTGACGGAAAAAAAATTGTTTCCCCTACGATTCTGTTATTCTATTCAAGTATGCTATGCACCGTCACGACAAAATACATATGCTACCGAACGGTACGAACATCTTACTCGAAAGCGAAGGAAACGTGAACATGCGGTTAATGTTGACTGTGTATATTAGTCAATTTTCTCTATTTAATTTGTTTCAAGCATTAGCTGCTTCTTTTTGTTCGCGCGATACATGTTTAGGACAGAATAAAGCGATGTGTGTTATAAAAGTTTCATTGAATGTGAATTAAATGTCAGGAGTCTGCTATATGTCCATACTTTTAGATCATTGAATGACCATAACACTTTTAGATCACTGAATGACTATATAAACATTTTTAGATCACTGTATGGCATGGTACAGTTTTCAATGCATTCAAATTGAAAATTGAAATTTGTTTTACTTGTCATATATTTTGATCCATTTTATCCATTTATGCAATTAGTTGTCTCCAAAGATTTCATAATAACCCAAGACAATTTTTATCTTGGAAGCAATTCGGGTCAAAGATTACTTATAGAACACACTTTATAATTGATATTGTACGTTATTATTATACGTAATTATAAAATGTGTTTTATAAGTAATCTTTTCTGTGAATTGTGTTTATGACAAAATTTGTCTTCTGTTATTATGAATATTTTGGGGATAGCTAATTTGACAAATGGTACAAACTCTTTTGAATAATTATGTATGGGCATAAATATACATATATATAAGATACAACAAGAAAGTAAAAAATAACTATATATGAACATTTTTATATATACCAACTTACGAATTAATGCTTAAAAACGAAAATACATTTGCAACGTAGATTATACGAAATAAAACAATTGATTTCAACAGTATCATCCGTAACGTAGTAAAAAAAATAAATAAAAAGGCACGATGTTCGTTTTTCAATTTCGTGTATTAATTCATACTCGTGTTTCACGAAATATCACGTTTCGCAGCGTATTTCGCGATCCCAGTTCTGTGAATAAAAATGATAAATTTAAACATAGGTGTGCATAAAGTTTTCGCGTACACCAAGATTTTGATAGAAATCAATTTTGATATGTTTCGAGAAAATATAGGGTGTAGTACGCCCTTGGGTCCAAAGGCTCAGACAGATCAGGTCGACAAGATTGCAGATCCAGGAGTCAGTGCCCTTTACTGTCTGAACTGCACTACCTAAGGCAAAGTTTCGTCCCCTGTACGTGTCGAAAACGTTCCCTTCGAAAATTTCCTGTCTGCGGATACGTTTTTGAATGTAACGCCTTGAAGTAGAACCGTTCACGGAGTAAGAAGTGGCTAACAGTATTACAATTCCGTCATCAATTTTGGCAAAGGAAGCCTTTTCATTGAAATTAAAAACGAAGGAATCCGGACACATTTCACGTTGATGATTTGATTACAGTAATTGATATCTTTAACCAAAAGTATTTTCAAGGTCGTGGTTTACTGTGTTGCATCGATTGTGTTTCTTATGTTCGTTCTAGAGTATTAGGCCTTAGCCTAATACTTTAGAATTTCTTATTAATCAGTTAACTGTTGCAATCTCTTTCAAGAATGTGTAAACTACTGCAATTATATAATATATTTCAAAATATATAATTTAATAAAGAATATAAGAGAATATATGAGCCGTTTATTTTGAAAGTGGCATAAGTCACTTTGTTTTTAAGTCGATATATTTAAGGGTTTGCGTTTTAACACGTTTAAAAATATGGATGCTAACTTTCGAGAAGATTTACTTGTATTTGTTATCTCAGGATACTGATATTTTTCTCAGTATAAATAATTTCGTATAAACATTAAAAAATCACCACTTTTCATTACGGTAAAGTGACTTATGCCACTTTCAAAATAAACGGCTCATATTTTTCTTAACCAGTTGGATGTTTATGTTGAGTATACTCGTCATGAAGAAATGGTAACATTTTGTGTTATGACGAGTATACTCGACTAAGACAGCTGACTAGTTAATAAATATTATTAAGCATATATTGTATAACAAAAAATTCTGCAAGTTTATTAACTTGCGCTTTAAAGTATATTTTATAGATTCAACTATTACAAAGTTCCTTTTTATCTTCTGAGTCATGCTGTTTCAAAAGAAATGTTTTCTATTTATATGGTCTGATTGTTTCTTCATCCGGATGTAAACAGTTGTAATTCTATTTATCCTGAAAATAATTTTTCACATCGTTTTCAATCTGTATGGAAGCCATTAGAATTTTGCAGTTAAAATAGTCGGAAATTCTTGTTAGTTTCATATATATCTGTACCTTTCTAATTTCTCCGTTTCATGGTACACATACTTTCCAAGGAGGGAAATAATTTAGAAAAGTTCAACAAACTGATCTATGAAATATTATAAAATTTAACAGTTCAATTCTATATTTTTGTTACACTTTTCGTATTTCGTTATAATTAAATTACGGATTTTTAAAACTCAAAGAAATATATAAATTAACAAGGTCCAAAAGCATTTTTATTTTCTTTTTACAAGGAGTAATCTTTCGATTAGGATTTTAGTTAAAAATAGTTGTATTGTATAATAGTTGTAATATAATCAGTTTGCTATATCCATCTCAGCCACTAATCAATAATTCCATATAAATCAACTCAGTACCGACGATGAAAAGTTTTATTAAAAATATTGCTAATTTTAAACACTGAAACTACAGCGAAAGGTCTGTCACGACGACGAGAGACATTTTAGAGTGACACCGAGAAAAGTATAATATTGGGAAGACTCTCCTTTATTGGTTCACTTTCGCCAAAGCGAAGTTGTTTTTCTTGACCGATTGACAGCTTCGATACGATGGTGTGGACGTGTCTTTCTAATCTAGACTTTTTGCGAAGGAAGAGAAGTTGTTTGTCTTCGTGCATTGACCTAGGTTTCTTGGTTCTTACACAACAAAGAGCTCGTCATATTGGTCAATTAAATCGTGAAGCTATGAATAATATAATTTTGTAATTTACCGTGAACAGGGTCCTCGGTTTCTCATTTCTCCAGAAATTGCTAAAACGCTGAAGTGTCGCTTTAGGTGTACAATTTGGAGCTGTTCTGCTGTAGAGAACTTGTTTAGGCTGACGGCGATAAAACAATTAAGTCTTCCAATCGTTATTCCGCGACGTGACAGTAACGTTAAAAATCCTTGTACTAATGATACCATCAAGAACCATTTCGACGAAGTATACATAAAAAGAAAATGTTTCCTTTGATTTATAAGTGTAACAATAAACAACAGCGAGAAAATCTTGTCCCAAATTCTTAAAAAGTTGCTTTTTGGATTGAATTGAATGAACAATTTTGATTTCTAAATTAAACAAGATGTAAATATCGTGTAGAAGGAGGCAAATTTTTAATGTATTGTTTTACAAAATTTGTAAATATGAAAAAAATAAATCTGTCAAATTTTAATAATCAGTGTAATATACGAGTTAATATCGGAATATTAATGTTTAAAACAATTCCTTTATTGTACTACCATCTGGTTGTTTAAATCATTCCTATGAAACATAATTAGTCTTATGAAACATTAAAAATTCACAAAAATGCGATTACAAGAAATAAACATCGTGGAGAAAGTGCTTCTATCATAAATATATTATAAATATATTGAGAATATGTTATGAGTATTTTGATTTCAATTTTATTTCTAAAAAGTCCACATGCTAAAAAATTTCTCACAATCCGTTAAAATGTTAAAAAAGCCACATAATTTCAATTGTGACTTCTTTTGTTTAAAGCATTGGAGATGTTTTAATATTCCTTTACTTATAATTATTTGATAATTTTCGAATTTCAGTCAAACAGAGTTATTTTTTTATTTGTCACAGAATATATATTTATTGTTGTGTTAATATTTTTCTTAAGTAGAATGTAAACTTAGTTCAAACATTTTCCCGTATGTGTCACGCCTTATTTTCCTGAAGTATCATTAACTATTCCATTATATTTCTTGTTCACACACATAAGATATATCTAACGTACGACGTACGATGCAAATGCTATTTTTGTACGAATTCTTAGTAAGCGGTTCCATCGTCTGGTTCTCAGTTTAATAGCGTTTGATGTGTGATAAACCTCCAAATAGAGTATCATAGTTAAGTGAGTCCTCGAAGCACGCGACGTAACCATAATCGTGACGTGTCTTGTAAAAATCTCTATTGAAGCTGTAATCGCGCCGACATACTAATCGTGGTGCTAGCTTTAATAAGCGATCCGTAGTATCGATAATGTCATGTAGTATCTTCGAAGTGATATATTTATTATTCCTAATTTTCAAATTTCCTTTTTTCACCATAATTTCATCGCCACATCTTATTTTTCTGGCATCTCTCTTCAGCCAAAAGTTTGTATATCGTGTTTCATGGTTTCTGCACTTCAACTTTATCACAATTTGCATCATTTGATCAACACTAATTTTACGAAGCACTAGAAACAAATATTTTATATAACTGTATAAAAGTAACAAAAACAAACTTATTCAAAGTTTTTACGAGTTTGATCGCAATACATGTCCAAAGAAGCTTATTGAACAAGTTCTCGATTAGTGTATTTTTTTTAATTACATGCATTTACATATATGTATATATATACATTCTTAATATAATAATTATATTCATATAATTACTATATTAGTAATCAATTAGTAACTCAATCGGGCCATAAAAAGCAATCGTGCTCGCCATTCTCAGTATAACAAGCAGCGTTGCTTAAAGTGTAATAATAGGCTGCGGATCATTATGCAAAGTAAACATTTTCTTCATGAGTTGCAAGAATTAGGAGATGGAAATGTATTGTTTGCTTTAATCATTTTAATATATTGAAAGTAATTTCAATGTATTCATAAATTGTCCTGATGTCTTCACTGGTCTGCAGCCATTTTTGACATAAATGCATAAACTCCGCAGTCTGTTAATTAAGCATAGCTCATTAAAATAAGGATTTATCTGGAACGAGATCGTGAGACATTTTGTGTGACGAGAACGTGGTGTGATTAATAAGTTAAAAATTCTCTACTCGTAACAAACGACAGATTTCACAGACGAAATAAAAATTTGATATGCCTTTTCACATGGTTGACTGCTAGAGACATATCTAATTAATTGTTATACAGTTCACTGAATTCATGGATACGTGAAAGCACGCATAAAGGCAAAGCAAACGGGTATAGCGATTCTGTTCTCTGTTCTCTATTTCTCTCTCTCTCTCTCTCTCTCTCTCTCTCTCTCTCTCTCTCTTCCTTTCTCTTTCTCTTTATAACTATCGCATCGGGCAATTGCAGCGGAGGGTGGCAGGATTATCTCGGGAACGCAGTTCTCCTCCGTGCAAATTCCGCAATAAATTTTCGCTTCCTGCGTACATGCCGCGGGTATCATCCATTTTGTTTCCCGATCTGGTAAAAGAAGGTGTTCGAACTGCTTTAACGATAAACCGACACAGTTTGATTCCGACATAATTCAGTGATTATTAGACTGCGAATCTTCATGCAAAATAAAGCTTGTCTTTATTAGTTGCAATGTGCAGAAACTACGTTACGTTCGTTTCTTATCTTAATAATTTGACAATAATATTTTCAAACAGTTTAAATGTTTTTAATATTTTACATCTGATCTATCTTATTTTTATCATGAAAAGTATTCATGAAATCGGCAATCTAATGATTATTTGCCAGAATTATCAAACGATGAAATTCGAACGAAGTTATTTTGCAAATAAAATCCATACGAAGCTTTTTGTATTCCTCACTTGCAAGAAACCGGAGTGAAATTGAAAGTTTGGGAAGTTTGGTATGAAAGTATCTTCAAATTCTGTTAATGTGATATTACTGTTTTGTGTCTCTTCTATCCATTTTTGTCATAAAATGTTTCCTTGTTTTTTCATTTATGCTTACCAAATTTCTTTTCACGACTTTCTTTTGATACATACATAAGTCCCACAATCTACACTTTAATTAACACTCAAAGCCGCTCTGAATATAAAGAAACATTCTTAAATTACAGAACTACTTTTATTTTATGTGTTTCGTATTTATTTTACAGCGTTCGCTTGCGTTACATTTTTTTGGCAGTATAGCCATCATTGGCGTGCAAGGTAACAGCTGCCACGATCGGTAGACAGAAAAGAAATCAATATGTTACAGTTAACGTAGTTTACGTTGGGATCATGGCTATGAAAATATGTATTACAAAAACTGCAACAAAAAATCCAAATGTTTCAGCGTTTAAAAGAAACATGGACTCTATTCGTTTCAATACTTAATTTTGAAAATTGTTTTAAATACTTCATCTTGTATATGTATGTAAATCAGAATTCCTAATTGCGAAGAAAAACGCATTTAGAATGCAATGTAAAATCAGATTAGAGTGGTAACACATGTTTCATCCATAGAATTTGTAAAATATGCACAAATCTAATTGTAATTATAATTTCTATTAAAAATATTCTACAATTCAATTCTTTATTTAAATATCCATATCATATTGGATTTGGAAGTACTCATGAATTTTGTAAAACAATTATTTATATTATTTTGGCCAAAATTCGACTTACAACGTACAACGTTTGGTAACCTTAATAAATAACCTAATTCAAAGTATGCACTTCTGATTACTGTGTAACAGTGTTACTGCAAGAATGAAAAAAATTTTCGAAATTCCAATATGTCTTATTATCATTTCAGAACTAGTGAGGTGATATGAGCGCAGACAACATCCCATAACATTTCAGTCACACGTATACAGAATAATCAAGTATATGTATATTTATATACACGGATTTTGTCTATCGCATTTTATTTAAAAACTGTAGAAGTTACTTGACAGTGAGAATAAAATTAAAAACAAAAAGTTATGACAGGACGAACAGCGTAAATGACAATTTTAAATATTTGGAACAATTACCCTAATGCAATTAGTGTGTATGATAACAAAAAATGAAAGTACACTTGTTTTCATTATCTTGATAATGGCATGCATCACAAGATCTGCACGCGTTTTCAGCTTCGTTACCCTGCAATAATCGGAGAACTACTCGGAGAACTAGATAGACATTTTATTAACATAATAGCACACGGCGTTACAGTGTAAAATTATCCTAATGTCATCGTACATAATTTGATTTCGTTTTTGCCAGCACTTCAGTAATCCATTTGTAAAAGTGATACAAACGTTTATTCTCACTACTTTTTCCTCAAACTGTATCATTATGCCCTTTTTTGCGATATACACTTATTGCACAGTACACGATCTCTAAGAGAAAGTATCCAATCAAATGAAATGACTTAATTAAGCTACAAATATTGTTTTTAGTTTGAGGAATACCTGTAGTACTTACGAGCAAAAATACAAAAATTGTGTCACTGTAGTGTAATATTCGTAACTATAACTAATGATAACGTTTTATAATTAAACTCAATTACATTTTCAGTATCAGTTTTTCTTTATCAATGCTAGAAATATAGTATTTAAAATTTATTTAATTTTGTTTCATTACGAAATATTAACATAACCAGCAAAAAAAATCATCTAATTGTAATGAATCGCTTTCTGAAAAAGATATGAAAAATAGCTCTTTACATATGCAAATAGCTAACTACTGCTATCTAATGATACAAACTGTCTGTATTTCCTGGTCAGGAAAACAGTTCCCGTTTCGTTCGTGCACGTTATTCTAAGGAACGGAAATGTAAGAATAAGAATGGCCTATTTGCTGAAATTGTTCAACCAGTAATTGTATGTACGATTGTATGAAACGTCTAACTAACAAAGGAAGCTTCTAAGTTTAAACCGTTCTACAATTTTTCCTTTAGATTCCTTATAAAATTACACTTAATTGTTTTCCAACCACAATTAAATGATAACTAAAACTACAGAAACATTGCATTTATTTTAAGACATCTTATGAGATTATCAGACTCCGGATTTTATGCATTTATGACAAAGATAAGTAGATGAAATTTGAAACAGTAGCACAATTTAAATAACTGAAGGTCGCAAATATACCATTTTTAATTTGTTAAAATTAAACAAAGAATGAAATACCTAATGATCTCCTAATTTTTGCAATAAACAATTTGTATTTTGCATAAAAGTTCACAATCAAGAGATTATAATGAGAATCGTTACCTTCGGTATTCTTTAAACAACAATAATTTCCTGTTAGCTGCCTAACAATAAGTGTACGTATTTTTTTAACACTTTAACACATTGATTGAAAAATTTTTGAAATAACTCGAAAACGACAAACAATTGGTTTATCTACTAAACCATTGGTTTATCAACGAATGAACTTGAAAGAGAAATAATGCGAAACAGGTCGCGTATTCACATACGCGTGAATAATACAATTGCAGCTTCCGCGAATAGGATATTTGTCGACACAATCGTCAGTTCTGTGACCCATGCGGGTGGTCGCTTCGTGTATACTGAAAACCATGAAACATGGCGAGTTGTATGGGTAGAGTGACAGTAGTTTGACAGGAATAGGAAAATCAAGCAATTTATTCAGTGATTTTCTGTACAAATGAACCGAGATTGACGCAAGTAAAGTTTATCTTCAGCAAAACTTTGTAGAAGTCGACACGAGCCTGGGAAAGGTTTCTCTGGACAAGTGACCTGGGTGACCCAGGCGTCAGACTGACAGAACTTAACAGTTCGAGCCCTAAAGCAACGGGAAAACTAGTAATCTATGTAGAAGGTCGTGGTCTTCAAGTCGTTTACAAGTCACTCAGTCAGGGCATATTTCTGTGGTCACAGGTTATTCCATCATGTAAACATATTTTCGGGAAATTTTCTGAAGTATCGAATGAATATAACATTTGAATTGTTCATACGTAATTTTTTAAGGACATTAGCCAAATACTACTTTTTACAAATCGAGCGCAGCACGTAAACGATTCTGTCGTTTGTTTTAAAATGAACATAAACAAGTGATAACCAGTCGCAAGTAAGCGTCGCAATCTGGCGCAAGTCGCTTAAAATGTTGTTAAACGCTTAACTTAAAAATAACTCTTTTCGGATGATCAAAACGCCAAAATCACCAACTTAATTTTATTTGTCGAATTATGCAAAGAAAATGCAAGCCAAACATCTTCGAACGAAAATAAACGCAAAAAGACCAAACAAATGTACTGAAAGTTAAAATAAAAAGATTTAAAAAACTTTTTTCAAGTGAAATCTCCTTAATCTCATAAAAATCAATCAAGATCATCAAAAAATGTCTGAACAGACCGAATATCACATTTAAAACACACAAGTCATTTGTTTTAAAGTGAACGTAAACAAGTAACAGATTATAGTAATCGGATACTTCTTATTGAAAAAGTAAGAACGAACTTCCTTCGGTTTTTCTTTTCCATCGATTAGTATTAATATTAGTAGTTTGTTTAACACTTGCACGAAGGACCATTTCCACAATTATGTAATTGACGATGTTTATAACCACTCTCAGCTTAATTCTTAATTTTCAAAACATATTTTTGAAGATACTTCACATAGACATGTTAGCCTTTTTCGTGTTTCTAACAACAACTTATTTAATTTAATTTCTGAGAATTGAGTAATTAGGCGAAGATTTGAATACACTGTCATAATGACCCGGTAACCGAAGTTTGAGGATCAATTTGTAATTTATACTATGTGGTACTTTTGTTCCATCTTCGTCTAGCTATTGATATCGATTTTGATCATTAGTGTTGCTTTCACATGCACTATCATTGTGATAGCTTTCTGATATAATATTCTATAAATATTTGTTCGAGGATTATATCTGTCAATTTCCCATAACTCACATATATATGTAACAGTATAAACAATTTCAAATATTGAAGTAACATTAAGTAAGGAATGATTAACAAATATGAAAAATACTCACATCAAATAGTTTCCTAGGGAACAAATGAGAAATAGTTTTATTCTTTATTTTAGACGTAATAAATATGACAGAATTATATTTGTGAACGGTACCAAGATGAATCATTTAAACAGTCTATGACCTGATAATAAATACTTGTTTACAAGATATTTAAAGTGGTGTTATTTCATATTGGGTCACTATACCATATTTGGTTTCTTTGCTTTAACGTTTCATTGAAAAAATATTAATCGAATGTCATGTTCTTGACACATTATTCATTGTCGTGTCCTATAAGAACCGTGAAATTCCTTGCTGTCAGATGTTGGTTCATGATTCTTCACGTCCTAATTCTTCTGGTCGTTCGAAATCAATGAACCAATGGTCTTTTTTACCGTTATCAATATGAGCATAGCTGTACTTAATTAACGAACTAAAAAAAATTTAAGAATTTATTAATTTCCGTAACTATTTCATCTTCAATCTGCAAGGAAATGTCAATTTTAATCGCGTCGGTAAACTAAACTTCGAGAAACACAAGCGTAGCCACGTAATAAAGAAATTTAAACATTCAGTTTTGTTGATTTGCAATCAATAAGTGATCATGACGATTACTAATAAATTCCAGTGATATTGCTGCACTTTCAGAAAATAAGAAAACATTTAATTTGTTAGTATCATAAGTATCATAAGTTGAACAGTATCGGAAAGACTATTTACAAAGCCATATGTACACATTTATTTTCTTACACTACACCACGAATAAAATTTATTTGTAATTAAAATAGTACATACAATAGTGTAGAAATAAAACAAAGAATAGTTTAGTCAAAAATCAACAATAAATTTTAGTATGACATTCCAAAATTTCGAACAAATTATACAATTCTTTATTGGGAATATAACGAACAAGATTTTTCAATGCAATTACTAATTTCATAATCTATCTTTAAAAGTTCCTTTAGTAAGAATGAGTACATTTTGTTTTATAGAAAATTACTATTCTATTACGTACTTGTAATATGTATCATGCTTAAGGATCATGTAACAAATTGAATTATGTTCGAAAACATTGTTAAAAAGTCACACTATGTGTTGAAACACGCTTATCTGGATTCGAACGGAAAAGGATTGCACGACTATTGCAGTCGAACATTATACTGTAATCGTGAATCTTTGTGCCGTAAATCTCGACTGGTGATAATTCTATAAGCAAACGTCGAATGCCCGACACAAAAAGACTAGAACTCGAAGAAACGGAGGAAGAGCAAAGCGGAGAAAAGGTGTCGCCAAGAAATCGTTTATCTGCAGTCTGTTTGAAAACGAATGCGATCGGATTTACCCGTGCGCGAAGCAGTATTTTAATTAACCTTAACGGAAATAGAAATAGTAAGAGCGATATAAAACAGTAGGTGCATTCTTCAAAGAGATAATATCGTAATCAAAAAGTACTTTCTACAGGAAGATTATTTTTCCATTCAAAACACATTTTTACGTAGGAAACAGTGTTAAGAGTGTTATGATTATTTATTTATTAATTTATTAATGCTTTGAGTCAGAGGGTTTGTTTAGCAAATACAGGATTGTTCCTGTTTCTTACTCAACATTGTTTATGGAAATTATAAATTATTGTAAGTCCTCCTATATCAGGATTACACAAGAAGGAACTAATGCAAAGGGAAAAATAAAGACTGCGAATTTTATCAATTTATAACAAAAATGAGTAAAATATTTGAAACAGTGAAAGAATGAAGAGAAACTAAAAATGTCGATGCATTACTTTGAACTTGTTAAAACTGTCAAAGAAATAAACAAAATTGTGTACGGCTCTAATGGCCTCCAATTTATGTAGACAATCTTTAGTTTGCGTAAACATCCGCAGTCTACTTATGATAAATCCGGAGCTCATTTAAACAATTCCTTTATATTTTCAATATGAAAAGAGAATATGATATACGTGAGCATATTAGGTGCTTTAAAACTTTGTTTAAAAATTTGTTCTGGAATGTTTCAATAAATTCAAACATAGTATATATTAGAACTTGTCGTAAAGATATATTGAAAGATAAGATTTTTGTGATGCCATTAAATGTCTAGATGGGACATTGCTGTTTTCTTTTCAATTCATTCAACTTATTAACAAAATAAATACATTTTTAATTAATTTCTATTGCTAACAATTGATTTAGAAAATGTTTATTTTGCATAAAAATCCAGCAGTGTGGTTACAAGTTCATCGTAATTATTAACAAAACAAATTTCTATTGAATTTCTCATTCTCACGATTCGTTTAGAAAATGTTTATTTTGCATGAAGATGCGCCAGCCTAGTTATAAATATGGTAATCGGCACACTACGGGGAAAGTCCCACGGCATGCGAATAAAAATCGTCGACCTTCGACCCTCGTGCGGAACAATGTCACGATATTCCGGTCCTTGAGACGGACCACTATCCCTTCCGACAATGCGAAACTCTGGTCAATGTTTCCTTCCTCCGATCCTATGCCAAGATGAAGGAGGACGTGATGTGAGACTATTGTGAGCACAGTGTATCTCGAATGAAGCAGCGGACCACCAACTGGGTACGAAGGAATCATGAACCGGATGTCTCGAAAATCTGATATTATCACTTGCATACAAAGTCTTCGTGTCTTACATGCATTTGAGTAACTAGGAAACCTTTATTTCCGTTTAAATTCAACCCCTTGCCATTATATGTTCTGTATGGCTACAAAGATTATGACTTATTTATCTTTAATCATTTCTTAAATAATACATAATATTTATAGTCGTCATACGTATACAGTTTCTTCGATGCTTAAATATTAATAAGAAAAGAATACGATTTTATTTCAAAGTAACAGAAACGGATAATAATGATACTTGACAGGCTTTGTTTGTGTGAAATCTTCATCATAATTCTGACTCAATAAGGTTTTCTATTTTTTATTTATGTAGCTGTAATCTCCAAGGAGAGGTTATTCCTCAGTCTTTATGACATAAATATCATTTACAATATTAAACTTATACCAATGTGTATGTAATACAGTTATTATATTACATATATCCATTGAAGACGCTAGGATTAAAATGTACATTTAACCTTTTGCACTCGAAATAATTTTAATTCTAAATCCATAATAGTTTTGCCGAATTGCAGTATTTCCATATAATACTGTACTAAGTTATATAACTTAGTACATCTTTTGCATATGAAATTGAGTTACACTTCTAACAGTTTTTAAAAAAAGAAATGTAAAAATTGATATCGTCTTCATATTTTATCGAATAATTTGTGAAATGAGGAATTATTATACCTAATTATAACTATAAATTGTGTTTCATACATTTTTTATTGTGTGCTTCATGCCTATTTTTCTCAAAAGAATGTTTCTAAACACAAGAACCATCTATCGATTCAACATGATTGAAATTTTATCAGATTATTTTTTAATAGTATTCACTATAAATTGTCGTAGAATTTTTGATAACATGGATTTTTAAAACTTGAAAATGCAGGATTGTTGGATTG
The DNA here is from genome assembly GCF_051020955.1 of Megalopta genalis. Lineage (NCBI taxonomy): Eukaryota > Metazoa > Arthropoda > Insecta > Hymenoptera > Halictidae > Megalopta > Megalopta genalis. The sequence continues at coordinate 43,005,236 of NC_135013.1, read as the reverse complement.
AAAATTGCTTGCTTATACATGATAAAACTTCAGATAAAAGTTATACGTTTTCTAAATAATGTTGAAAATGGCGAGAGAATTTCAATAAAGTCGAAACTATATGTGTGCATATATCACTATAATAAAGGATAGTAAAGACATTATAGTGATAGGTGGAGCTATCGATAGCTAACACGAAGTACATACTACAATTTACTGAACTGATGTTATGCTTTGTAACAATGGCAACAGTGTCTATCAGTTGAACCAACAATAGTAATAATATACGCAAAAATTTTGAAGTTTGAAGTTTGAATAAAAAAAATAGGAGGAATTATTTAGATGAATTACACGCTTTAAAAGTTTTCAATATTTTACGCATCTTGTTTTAATTATTGTGTTATCTTATACAGTCTAAACAATAATTGATACTTTCTAAGCTACCTGAATAATGGTATATTTATTTGTCATTATACAGCTCAGTATTTACAGTTTTCAAATAATGTTTTCTTCAAAATCAACAACAATTCAAAAATATTTTTAAATTTATTGCTATTAACTACAAGCAACATTACAAACACAAAATTTAGATTCATTGGTCATTATATCTTTATTTGTTATATTTTATATTACTAGTACTACATTAAATTCGAATAATTTTCATTGTAGACGTTAATGAAATATTGCACCTTACCAAAAGGTTTTAACCTAACTTATAATGCGTTTAATCTTCTTTCATGGTTCAAATACAATAAAAAATGAAAAATCTTTTCCTCTTTTTTTGAAATGTTTTAAGATCCTAATTCGCGGTTTCTAATTATATATATATATATATATATATATACTAATAATGTAAGATAATTATAATAGAAAGATAAATAGTTGATAAAAACAAAAAGAATGCTGTACAATTGTGCAATAATTGTACATTGTGTATGAGAAAAGTGTATCCAGCAAAAATAGAACAGAAGATTCATAACTAAATTGCGACTTTTTATGGAAAATAAAAATTGTCTGCATCAAGTGCAAGAGATAGAAACTAAGTAGTAAGTTCCTTCTGCTTGAAATAATTTTAGTAAATTAAAAATAATATATCGACATTTTATAATTCTTTTAATCTATCAATTATTATTTAATAATTTAATTAATAATCAACTATTATTTAATGAAATTAATATTCAATTAGGTAAAGTATCTATACCTTTGTAATATCATTTTAGTTAACAAAATAAGTAACGTTTCTTATAAATATATAGTAATCTTTAATCAAAGAAAATAAATATTACTATTATACTCATTGCAATGGGACAAAACATTGAATTACGTAACAGTTTTGTACATTTATGTAAAATGAAATAAAAACGCTTACGAAACATAAATCTTCTTTAACAAAATACATAATATTCCTTAGAAAAATATGATAGTACTTGAATAAATATGTTATTCCAATCTTGGAACTGGAAATTACGTACTGTTTAAAATATAAAATTACACTGTATAAAGTGTATATTATAGGGTAGTGGAGCCGGTTACTGTAGGGTGACGTATTAATGTGCCTTTGGTTTATTTTTAGGCATAATTAATTTTATATTTGTTGAATAAGACGCATAAAATTGTTGTATTCTTTCATTATGTTTATTTTTTCATAGAAATATTTAATACGTGTTGTTCGAGAAATATAAAGTTAACTATACCGGAAAACAAATCAAAGACACAGCAATTGGTCACCTCACAGTAATCGGCTCCATTTCCCTATTTCAAATAATTATTTCCAGTACATCTTTAAAAAATACCATTTCAATTAATAAATTTTTTTGCCACAACATAGATAACTATTTTCAATAATTACACTTGTCTCTATGACGTCAAATATTCTATGATTCATTATCTATTTCCAGTACTTTTTCAAATACTTTTATCCAGGTCTGATGGGGAACCCTATTGCTTATAAACGGATATGTACATTAAGAGCAAACTAACCCGTACCTTGAATTGTATACCGAAAACATAGATTTACAATGAAATCTATCGATATTTTGGACACGCCTGTAAACTGAAATCCTCTAAAATGGGGCATGCATTCAAATATTCGATGATAATATTGACTAAGCAGGATATCCGGTTAGCTATACATTTTCTGTGAGCGTGTCTGTATAGTAAATGGTCTCGTGTGGGACGCGCAAGGTCTCGTATCGGGTCCTCCTCTCTGGTTGCTGAACAGTCAAGGCCAGATTTGACCTTCTCTACGCTATATACCAGCAAGGGGGACGAAGCGCTGCGCTTTCTCGAGGATCATCGAGCGTCGTGCACAGTACCGACATGGAAATCCATTAAGGTCAGGACATCCCGTTCTAACCATCATCACAAATCATAGGTTTAATGGAACAATAAATTGATATTCATACCTCGTTCGGTTTTGCCACCCCCCGGTTCCGAATGCTTTTAAATTGCGCCCATAGGCTGGAAGCTTTTTAAAATCATAACCACCCGCTGAAGGGACGCATTCAATGACATTGGATACTAACGTAGAGGCTGCGCATCTTTATGAAGATTTTTTACCGCCATCTGGAGTGAAATAAAATTTGATTGCCTACGTTATTAGAATATTGTATGAATATTCTGGGATGTAACAGTGAATTGGTGCGCATGATTCGATTTTATTCTTTTTTGAAAATCTCCAAAACCTATGGATACAGAAAACTTAGACTGCTGACGAAGATGAAGAAAATTTCGTGATAATTTCTCTTAATATAAAATTTCTCTTAATACTTCGTGAAAAGATGTTGTGATATAATTATACTTTGACGTTAACGTTTTGAATTTTATTTGATGTATTGAGATCCTTGTTTTTGTGAAGCAGTTTCATTGTAACCTCCGTGTATGTGACGATAGACGTTTCACGAAAATAGGATCTACTGTTTCATACACGCACACACACACACACACAATGCAAACAATTTTTATATTACATACAAATTCACATATAATAAATATTCATATATAATATTATATAGCTTCATTGTATGGGGAAACGATTGGCTAATTTCAAACCAAAAATAATTCACTTTCAAATACCATGTATACTACTATATATATAATAATACTATACTGATTTATAAAACTTGAAAGTGAATTATTTTTATATATCACCCATCTCCTAAGAAGAAGGACAAGCATCTCGATGTGTGACATGTGTAACATTAAAGTAATGCTACTAGTCTAGTAGGAATGAAAAATTAAATGACTTCGGTACCTTTAGGAATCTTTCATTCACACATAATAATAGAACACCTTTGTCAGAAAAATAAAGGTGCAATGAAAAGGCAATAGAGAAAAGGCGGAAAATGTATAAAGATTTACGTATGAATAGAAACCAAAAAAGGAGAATACCAAATAATAAATTAAATAAAAAAGAAGATAATATATATATATATATATATATATATATATATATATTTTTAGGATTCAAATAACATAATGTAATATAGTATAGTGTAATGTAGGGCAGTGTACTAATTAATGTAATATAGTAGGATGAAATACAACATAATATAATAGGCCTTAGTTTTTAGGTTTCAACTGGAAAGAGTGAGAAAAAGAGATTAAAAGAGAGAGAGAGAGAGAGAGAGAGAGAGAAAACAATTAGTAAGATAAGATATGTATAACAAACCAAGTAGAAAGGCTGCAAGGCTGTATTACAAATATTGATAGTAATACAACCTTTTTGTATAAAATTTTTGTATACTTCCAGAATTGAATATTGAATATAAATATAAATATATAATATCATAAATATGGGGAATAAGAATTGTTAATATATGCAGAGGGGGAGACAAATGGTGTTAGAGCAATTCCAGGAAATACGCATACAATATATGTATATGGAAATTTATAAATTAGGAAAATTTATGGATGGAGGAATAAGGCAAACATGAGAGATAATATTGAATTGAATAAATAAGCAAAACATTTGGCGGATTTATGAGAACATATCAGAAAATAAAAGAAAAAGTTAGAAAAATATAAACTGTAACAGAGAAACAAAGAAAAATATAAAATGTAATAAAAAGGGAAAGGAAAATATAAAGAATAACAGAACAAAATAAAAAGATAATTTACGTTTCAACCCTCATTCGTCCCTTTTGTAATTTTGACACATACTCTCATTGATTTCAAATATACAGTATTTAATTTCAAATATAGGAAAATATCAAGTTGGGAATACATATGAAGTATTGAATGTTGGTTTTGCTGCATAACTTTTTAGGATAACTCATATACATATATAATACTTATAAATGTGAATATTGCATATTTCATAATGTAAGAACTATTTAGTAATAGTTGTGAAATTATTTTTTTAAGTCCGAAAATATCGAATTGTTTATGTCCTATTTTACTTAACCATTGTTTAACTCTAATATTATGTTCGAATTCATATGGCATTGTAATAGATATTTGAACCGACTCTTGTGTAAGATAAGCGTGCAAATCAATTTTACATTGCACTTTTCCACCATATGTTACAGCACAATTGTAAATTGATCAATTTTTAAGTCATTTTTGGAAATCGTCAGATTTTCGGTAGAGCGCTATAAATGTAGAAATTAAGTGAACAAAATAGACAGTTAATATGAATAATGATATTTGCGCAAAGAGTAACTGTATACCAATTACTGTCAATGCATAAAATTAAAATTTGCATAAATGTATCATGCTGACAAAGTATCGATAAACCGTAAATCACATATTTCGTAAATGTGCATAATTCTATCTTTTTATTCTTATTAATAGAAATTCAAGGAAACCAAATTGTTAAAACCATAAATATAAAAAAATAGTTTACGTATAATTATTTATACGTATTATATATATTATACGTATATTACGTATAATTAAAATTACAATCATGTACTATTCACATGAAAATTAAAACTCTAACGATGTACTATTTACATGTGCACTTAAAACTCCAATTATGTGCTATTTACATGTCAAGTTAAAATTCCAATTATGTACTATTTACATGTACAGTTAAAATTCTAATTGTATATTATTTATATGTACAATTAAAATCCCAATTCTCGCGATGCGGTTACAACCGTTGGAAATATAAAATTTAAATGCTCAAACGATAATATTTGCAGCATAAAGAACATTGAAATATTTTGCATAAAACCATTTCCATTTCGGTAATCCAAATTTATTTAATTAATGGTAAATAAAATAATGCACGACTCTTACATGCTTACGAATTTTATGGTGCGTGCATATTGCGAATTCGCCACTGTGAAGTCATTTGTGTATAATCGTTACGAATTTTTTTTTCTTTCTAACTTTCTGTTACGAATAATCGCTCTCTATGAAACCATTCTGTACTTTTACAAACTGAAATAAAGCTCATTAGCTCTCCAGGTGCACGGACTGCTGAAAAGTGAAGTAGTTTCAGTATTTTTAACGAGGAATAATACTGGAAAGACGAAATGAAATTGTTGGAAATGCTGGCTGCATTGAATGCCGGATGAGAATTACGGAATCTATTCTTTCTATTTAAAATTCTTTAGTTCAACTGAAAATATTAAAAACAGATAGATTCTTTCTATTTAAAATCTTCCTTAGTTGCAAATATTAAACTGGCTAATTTTCTTAATTGCACTTGGTCCCAAGCGACTTATACCTATGAAACCTATGAAAATAAATATTGCATAAGAAATGGAATCAACATACCTGTATACTGTTGTAATACAGTATATTATCTTTTAATTTAATAAAATATAAAATAAATTTAATACAAAATAAAATGTCTAAATCATAGATATGACAATAAAAACTAAAAGGAAAAAGAATTAACTGTTTATAAATCATTAAAGTAAATCCATTTGATAACACGTGTTCAAAAAATAGCACCGCGTATTTCGCGCCACTTTATGATTGTAAAGATACTGCAAGTATTATTTATACTAAACTCATTTTAGGAATAAATTCCAAGCTGGTACTTATCAATTCAATGAAATAAGTAAGAAGAAAATTCAATAAAAATAAATCATAATTATCTATTATTTTTTTAGATGGCCAGCATCGAAGTTTCTTTATCGACAACTCCGAGACGCAAGAAGGGTGGTAGCGTTTCTGGCGGAATCGCGTCACCCGCTGGGCATCGAAACAGGGATCATTACAAAGAATTGGACGCCCTCAGGATTGCGCTGCGTGACAAAGAAAATATTATTCAAACGTAAGCAAACTTTTTATTTTCGTTCTTCGACTTTCTGTAATTGAAAACAGTTTAGGACAGGATTGATCGTGAATTTTGCATAAAATATGTATTGAATGCTTGTTTCCATAAATTTCAACAAATAATGCTATAATCATGTTTCGATCTTCTTAAACATTTTGTAAAAATTTCCTAGGATACAATCCTCAAAAATATAGCATTTGTAATCATTTTGTAACGAAAATCACTCTACAGAAAATTTCATTGAAGTCTGAGGGGCCTTTGCAAGTCATTATGAAGTGTACGTGATTGCAGTTTCAGTCAATATCATTTTACCACTCCACCAAAAATTTTCTTTCCAACTGTATAAATATGTGGAGAAACCAAAATAAATCTTCAATAATTTGCATAGAAGCAATAGTTAAATTTATTCTTTCTTATATTTACTTATCAAAAGAGTTAAATATTGATAAAAATAACTATAATTATTATTGTGTTGTATTATTTTCAACTCGGTAAAATAATTAAAAAGGAAAATAAATATCCATGTAATTTATATGTCTTGCAATTAATGCATAGAATTTTTATTTTGCATGAAAGTCTGCTGTCTAATAATTATCATGAATCAGTAATATTAATACTGTACATATTGAAATTTTCCACCACGAAAGTTAATGAAAGTTATTTGTTACAGTCAACCAATAATTAGATTCAAAACATGAGCACAATTATCAAAATTACTTTAATAGCCGATTAAATGAAGTGAAAATTACTATCTTGAAGGATTTTTAAAATGGCTTTTAAAATCGACCATGTCGTTGTATGCTATTTTCTGGATTTCAGATTAAAAGGACAGCTATGCAACAGCCTAACTAATCGATTGGCATTGCGTAACGGTGCACCACCTTTGACCGAGGCAGACAGAAAAGCCACCGAGGAACGCCTACAGAGGTTACGACGTGATGCGGACAATAAACGACTGGCGATTAAAAACTTGAAACTTGCACTTGAGCGGCTCGACATAACTGAGTAAGTACTTATAATAGAACTTCGACGTCCATTGTGTACGGTAACGTCGTTATTATGAGTCTGAATTGTTGAGCCAGAGCACAAGTGGCATATTTCGCACATTTTACTGCCAGCCTTTTGTCATTTTTATAGAATGGGGGACTGGAAAAATATCTGCAGATATTTGTGTTGTTGCAGCTTTATGTTGTTCAGAACAGTTACTTTGCATTATTCGAAACCGGGACTGTATTTCTCTCGATATTCCTTTTTTCGTAGATAAATAAAATTTCTTCATGAAATTAGGTTCACATACTCTGCAATTTCAGAAAGAAGACGGAACATGGTACGATTTATTTTATTTTATTTATTTATATTTATACGTTCATATTTATTTTATTTATTATTTATATTTATTTATTTATATTTTTTTTTTTATTATTATTATATTAATGGTACTTTCAATTACTAAAATGTGTCTAAGAAGAGCTCGATCATTTTCTTTTAAATAATAATTTGAAACAAACTTGTTACGCTGTATTATTGTAAATCATTTGATGGATTATGGATGAGATTATTGCAGTTTTGTTTTTTGTTTAATAAACTATTAAATGTTGTTCTTCGATTTTAAATGGACTTCTTTAAAAAAAATAGTTTCTCATGTCAAAGATATGTCATAAAATATTGTGAAAATTTCAGAAAAATACGGTGTACAAGTTCCTTAAAATAATTTTTCACAATTAAAGAGTTGTATTTAAAAAAAAAGTAACATGAAAAGTAACTGTAAAAGAAACTATGGAGAAATATTAATTAACATTATGTTTCTAGATAAAACGTATATAAATATAGATGTGATGAAGATGATGACAACTTGAAAAAATAAAGCTTACCAGGAAGAGTGTAAAACCGTTTTTTAATTAGACAATATTTTGTTAATCAAAATAATAAACAAGGGGAATAATGCGCATAAAACAGGGTGAAAAATATACACTAAATCGTAAAGATAGTTATGACGAAACTCATAATAAGATACGTGTATTAAATACATCGCAGCACTACTACATGAATCTAGGAGATTAAATTCTATGAGACTAAATTGTTCTTTACGGACCGAATTATGAAATTAAATAAATTAATAAAGAAATAAATAAGATTTTTGTAATAGGTCGGGAAGTGTGCCTGTAGTATTGTCATAGTGATAATTTGAGAATCGTGGATTTAAATTGCATTACTGTAATCAGTGTCAAATAGTAGTTGAGTATTTTGTGATTATTTTTATAATTGATTATTAAAATTGATCATGATAATCACAGCTATTAATCAATGAAGCATTTCTGGAAAAGATAGTAAAATATAAAAAATTTGATAACCTGTAATCATTAATCATTAATTTGCAACCTATCCTGCAGATTGTCAAAAAAATTTTAGCATCGTTATATGATTAAATATCATGATTTCTGTATTACTCGGTAAATGTATTTATCAATCACGAACGCGATCTTATGTTAATTATAATCGTTAGTAACTGAATTACTCTTTGTCCAACTCTGACTGTAATCTAAAGTGTGTAATACTATCATTGGAAGACAATTATTCGGTTTTATTAAAGATCTGATTACACTTTATACATGTATTTATAGCAAAAAATTTTCTCATAAACCTGAGACACGACACGTAATTGGATCAAGTTCTTTTAAGAGTAACGGGGGTCTCACGCGAATGCTCATGTGACTGATAATATAGTGTGTCTATTTGTAGCGGAACGCAACAAATATTTTGAAAAATATAAATGATAAGGAAAAATGTTTCACATCGAAGCTATAGTTGCATGATGTCAAGAAACAGATATTATATTCCTATTTATTTGACTTACAATTATCTTAGAACATCCAATAAAGATGACGATAATATTTCGAAATGGATATTGTAATTAACATAGATTTTTATAGCCAACATCAAGACGTTTTCAAAGCGATATATACAATTTATGCTAATGCTATACATTAATGATTATACTGCGGATTTTATGCATTTATAACAAAAACGAATAAGTGAAATATTTAACAAAATACACATTAGCAGTATTTAACGTCATTATTATATTGTTTATAATCTACTAAAATAATAAATAGAAGAAATAATTTTCAATTTAAAGAGGTATTCTGCCGTTTTTCAAAAAATTTTTAGGACTTTTTTTTAAAAGAATTATTAAATCTTTTGTATATGATTTTGGCAGATACATGGCTGAATATTTGAAGTGCATGATGAATTTTTTAAAGTAAATACTTAAAAAACACATCTTATTGTGAGTGTTTTATAGAAATTCTGTTGACAATTGACATGATTTCGGCTTTCTTGCTTATTCAAAGCAAAAAAGATTGGAATCTTTTTATTTAGTGTATGAAATAATAATTGAAGCAAAAAAAACACAGCAATCTTAATTGTTTACAAAACGGCGATATTTTTTACTGAAATTATCGATCCTGCAAATATTTTTTGTCTTTAGCATGTAAAAAAAGATAAAAAATACCGACAGATGTTAACAATTTTGGTTGATACGAAAGCAGGATATATGGTGAATAAATTTCAAGTCAATCGAAGACATTGATGAGCTTTCAAGAAAATGTGTTTAAAATGCAAATTCTTATCAATTATATGGGAGTATTTACACATAAAGTGGTGTGCATAATTATAGACTCAAAGTAACTTTTACATTGTTACTGATATATGATGTTTTATTAAGGTTTTGATTTAATATCGCTAAAAAAATTTACGAATCTTTATGCAAGATAAAAATGGTCGAAGTCCAGTGTAAGAAATAGAAATTGAAAAAATATGAATTGCTTCTTTTAATAATTTTAGTAAGTCGAAAATAGTGCAATAACGTTATTAAATTCTTCTAATATCTTCACTATTTTGTATTTCATTTACTCGTTTTTATTATAAATTCATCTATTAAATCCACAGTCTAATAATTATACACACCACTATATTTCAGTCATATATAACTTCGTTATATTTACGACTACAAAGAAATCGTTTCGCACACCTGTTCTAAAATTCTTATACTTTGAGAAAGTATAAAAAGAAAATTGCTTGTTCGAAGGCTCAAAACCAGAATACCCCCCTAACATCTGCTTTTGCAATTAATATAGATAATTTTTATTTTGTAGGGAATTCCACAGTCTATTAATAACGTGAATAAAAAATATAATAATAATAATAATGCAATTTTCCATTAAGAAATTCGCTTGTAACCTCCACAGGACATTTTAAGATCATCGCAATCTAAATGTATAATGGTATGACATGTACCCTTTGGCGTCGTACAAATTTCATCTAAAAAATTGTTAGTATCGTTCACATTTTTCGAGATACGGAAATGTTCTGCTTTAAACTGGACACACTGTACATGCAGCAGAACTTCGTCTATCCGCACTTCGTTTATACGAACAAGTTTTTGTTTACTATCAGTTATATGTACTTATAACGGACCCCCTATTATCCGAACTCCGTTTCAATGTATATATTTTCCATTATACGATAGCAAGTACAAATAAATTGACTTTTCATGAGCAATTGAACGTGTTCGGGTCGAAATTGTTGTTCAACCTCGTTTATCTGAACGTCAGCTCCTATCATTGGAACTAGTCAGAGCAGCTGCTGGGGATAACTAGTGAGCCGAACTCGCTGATTATCCGAACGACATCGTTCCCTCACAGGTTTTCATAAACGAAAGAAATGTTACTCTAATACCATTACTACCCAGAAATAAATTCTACGTACAAAAATAATAAGATTCAGAATTTATCTCTGACGTATCTTTATATCTGCCATTTTTAATGAAATGCCGACGAATTTCCATAGGTCATACCAAAAGTGTAATTTCTTATTGTTGCGTATTTTGTTTAAAACAATGACGTTTAGCATTAATTTGTAGGATAACTCATAGATACGCGTGCATATTGAATCAATACTTTGACCTTTATTAGGATTCGCGAAACGTATGAATGTTGAAAACGTAATTGATGTTGAATGGCTCAGCTTTCCAATTTTAATTTGACTAAATAAAATACTTTAACTTGATTATATTTTTGAAGTTGCTAACATGGCAGTCAAAATGTTAGTATTTCATACGACTGTGTCTACTTCAATCCTATTTGTAACTAGATGAAACGAGTTCAACTACCCCAAACTGTCGGTAAAATCAGATCAATAGAACCACAATTTGTCGAAAACGAAATCAAAATGGGATATGTTTACATGAATTAAGTACGTTTATCGTTTCTATGTGCCAGAATCCAGTAGTACTCTGAAGAAATAGTTCACCCTATACAAAGTAAACCTTGTAACATGATGACATTATATAACTCATAAAATATTTATTGTACGAAAAAATGTTTCAGATAGTATTCTAATCAGTTTTATGTTATTTTGCTTTTTTACCAATATATGATTTCACACCCTACCTGACGTAATACTTTTTTAATGTAGAATTCAACGCTTTATTCGAATTCGGAAAGAAATATTAACTATTCCATTTTAAATTACTGAAGATGACCTTTATATATTGGTAAAAAAGCAAAGTAACATAAAACTGATTAGAATACGATATGCTCCCACTAGAAGCCATGCAACTTCTATCTGAAACATTTTTTTGTACAACAAATATTTTATGAATTATTTGATGTCATGTTACGAGAACCCCACCCTGTATATTTTAACATAGATTATATTATATCGTTTGAGATAGATCAGTATAAAATTGATTTCTGCCTTCATTTCATAAGCAATTGTAATTTTTGTTAATGTTAACAGTTCCATTTAATTTAGAAATATTTCGATCCACACAACATTTTCACTTTTATTTTTAGCTTTTTCCTTGGAATATGCATTTTTATTTAAAATATTTTCATGGTTAGCAGTTATCACGAACGATTTTATGAGAGTGAAGCCTTTATTGATGGATAGTCTCAGGGGTAAAACTACAAACCATAAAAATAACATGTCTTAGATGTCGTATGAAACGCTTCTGCAAGCTTGCATATTCGCCGATCCACGAAGCATTATATTTCTCCTAAAGACGATTTTCTATAGACGAGGAAATAATAAGGAAATGATAAAAAATTTCTGGGCAACCTAGCATGTACATTCGCATAAAATTTCACGCGTAGCAAGGAAGTGATCGTGATTAACTTTTGTCAATGTGGGAAACATAAGGTTGTATCATAAACCCTGCTGAAGAACATGCTGTTTGTGGGAACTTTGTATTGGAAAGCGTGAGAAAGATGATACTGTTTCTGCACACATTCTATTTTCCATTAGTGTGCGGGTACTACAATAATTTGTTGAAGATTAATAAGAGTATGAAGTACTATTTTAAACAGTCCGTCATCACAAGACTACAGACTTTTATGCAAGATAAAAATTATTTAATTCAAAAATAAATACAATATAATAAATAAATAAAATATTTATAAAATAACCTTGACAAAATGTCTTCCCTTTTCTGTAGTCATTTTAATAAGTTATACATATTATAAAATAAAGGTATCCTTAAATTCGTCTAATGCCTCCACATTTCTTGTATTTGATCTGGTCATTTTTGTCAAAAATGCATAAAGACCACAGTGTAATCGTCACGTTTATAAACAGCAAGTGTGCGTTTTGGAATATTTATCATTAATACACAAGTTGTTTTCATTTGATCGCATTAGTATAAAACTTATCATTTGTTCCAATATTTAAAACGAAACACAATGTAATTTCCTTAAACTAAAGATTCTATTGATTGGAATTACATGTAAATCATCTATATTTCTTTATTATCTCTATCAAAATTATAAATTTCTATTATTATAAAGATATTAAATTGCAAATGTTTAATTTTTAAACTCAAAACACAAGTTGTAGTAATACTACCAGAAAATAGGCAAATACAGAATAACATTATTTTTAATGAATATATTACAATAAATAAAAGATTTTCATGGATAGCCTCTATAAATAAAATGAAACTAGTCTACAGTTAAACTATATTATTGTTTTATTTTCTTTTATCTCTCAATATTGTTTTTCATGGATAGCCTCTATAAATAAAATGAAACTAGTCTACAGTTAAACTATATTATTGTTTTATTTTCTTTTATCTCTCAATATTGTTTTTCATGGATATTCAATGAAAATGAAATCAAAATGAAATAAAACAATCAGTTAAAAATGAAACGGCTATTCGCAGTAATATCACAATCACGTGTTGAACACAGTAGTAGTAAAATGCTTTCATCAGTGATGGAAGGAAACCTTCTTGTCATGCTAACCAGCGTTGGCTTAATTGTCAAGTTCCAACATGTACGGCGCAATCGTGATCGAGTGAAGCAGTTTAGTGTAATTAAATTTAACCGCAACTCCTTAATTAACAAAATAAATTGACAAATGTTCAAGAAAATTGCTAAGGTAAACGCGCCCCGCCCCTTTTCAAACACAAATGAATCACGTTTGAATATTCCTAATAATAGTAAAGAAGATTGCAATAATAGTAATGAAGCAATTTATTAAAAAATGTAATGTCGCAATTATACATTCAGTATTTTTTATAATATTTCAGAGTATGACGGAACAATATATTATTATTATTCAACGCCTTATTGTTACACATTTTACAGTAGAAATTATACCAAATACGGGGAAGATTTACGAGAAAACGTGGCATACAATTTATGTATCGTTTATTCTTCTAATTTTTCAATTCTTGGACTGTAGTGCCCCACGCATAAATGAAATTATGGGCATGAGAAATCGACTTTCTCTCAACATTATCTTCTCTAGTTTTTACTTCTTATACGAAGAAGGATTTTTTAAATATTGTTTTCATATTTTTAAAATTTTTTAATAAGTTTCTGTGATATTGATCGATGTGGAGTTTTGTAGACTTTTTTTACACAAGACTTGCATAATCCATCTGCCTGCCAATTCGATTATAGGGTAGGTCTCACAAATACAATACATTATTTTCAGACGTATTATTTAAGAAAATATAGCTTCTCATTCTAACTGTAATTTGTATTATTAATACGAATACAGATATTGTTTATAGAATAGCGGGTTCTTTGCTTGCGCGACTTATTGCCGCTTTCATTATGTAAACGAATATCTCGCATTTATTTCTTATACTTTTGATTAAAAAAACAAATATTCAAAATATTTTGACAGGAATTATCACTTTTATAGGTTAACATTTAGTTTTTTGTTTATTTAGTAATGCGCGTCTTATGATTCAGAAAACAAATAAAGTATATTGCATTGATAGAAATATTAGCATTAGATTTTTTATGAAAATAAGAAACTTTCAGAATTTTCTTTAAATGTTGGAAAAATAATATGAAATCGTAGAGTCGATTTTTTTCATACACCTAATATTTTTCGTCTTTCACATTTCTATTAAATATACAATACAACGAAATTTGTCTACATATTATAATATTGCAACGAAATTATATTAAAATGAATAAAAAAAAGTCGAGTTGTCTATGACGATAATTAATAAGAATTGCGGCGTCTTCCCAAGGAAAGACTTCGTAATCTCTCCCTCGAGGTTGGCAACCTGAGATCTGACAGTTCAGATACCTGACTTTCATCTATGGAAGCAGTAAATTATCGTATTAGTAAAATAATTTTATTTATTTTTTGCACACAAATAAAAATGTGCAATCTATCTTTGTTAAATATTGTGTTTGGAGTATTAATAAATTAAACAAACAGGGAGAATTTTATAATCAACTCACCAATAATTAAAAATATATACTTTATACATTTTTCATTTTCACAAAATGCTGTTTTCGATTTTTAGAACTTTTTTGATTTTTTCAAAAGAAAAATACAAAATTCTAAGACTTTCTAAATGTGTTGAAATCAAATCAAGAAATATGAAATTTATAAAATTAAACGAAGAAGTCGATTGAAAGCACTACACAAAATTACAGACAATTGTAAAGAATTGTGAATTTCTTTTGAAAAAAGTTATATAAATTAATCCATAGGAACAGGACAGCAATAGCTAGTATTCATACATTAAAAATATTTGTTTTCTCTAGAACAAATAATTTTTATATAAGTTTATCGTAGATGTCTAACTAATAAAAATGTTGCTGAAATTGATCGAGTCGAAACGAATGTTTGTTCGTGTACCGTATAAACTAGAATTATTTGTTCTAGTAATATCGACGTTCGAATCCAACAAGCGGAGTTAGAGTACAGACTTGGCCGAGAAGAATTGGAACTTCTAACCCTTCGTGAAGAAAGTCGAGCTCTTCAAGCAGCTTTGGAGTTGGCAGAGTCTCAAGAAAAACAAAAGAACGACACGATATTCAGGTACCTCTTCGTAGATATGTACGTAGTAGTGGAACACTTATCTTTCATCTATATTCCAGCGTCCTTACAGGAAAAGAAATACATAACTGCAAAAACTTTTTAATTTCGGAAAATCCCGTGATAAAATGATATATTAATAAACTATATTGATAAAATGATACACTAATATACAAATATTTCTGTGACAAATGGTTACACAAACTTCTTTGTTCAAAAATATATCATCATTAGACTGCAAATACTAATGCGGTAAAAATCATCTTCATCAATTTCAACAAACCTAAGTCAAAGAGAAATATTTTCTATCTTTAATAATTTTAGTGAGATGAAAATAATATATAGATGTTCCTAAATTCTTTTAATATTTTTATTGTTTTATATTTCATGTACTCACATTTTTGTCATAAGTACATAAAATCCGCGGTCTATTTGTGAATTCGCAAGTACTATGACAAAGAATTGTTAGAACAATGTCGTTATTTATCTCCTATTTATTCTTTTGTGTAAACTTCAATTATATAATTATATAATTGCTAACCTCTTCCATGGATATTTGTTATGTATGTTCACTGTTCGGGCACTTACGGTTGAATTAACAGAAAAATTAACGACATCGTTCCCACGTGCCCGTAATTCTATTCAATAATTTCACTTTCTTCTATTTAGTTGTATTTCTGGTTCCACGCAAGTCACGATCCATGCAGTGGAAGTTAGCGCAGACCCGAAGAGCCCTCGTTTTGGGGCGGGTCCGAGGGAAGATACACCTGGCCTTTACGTCGATTGGGCAGTTGAAGATTCCGGACTGTGCAAGGGAGACAGGTTCGAACATATTTCTGTACTGCTTAGAATTGTGTACACTAAACATGATATTTTTCTCTTCCTTTTTAATATTCATTATTTATTGTTTCCGTAATATCAAGTAATAATTACACAACATAAATAGTATGATGTGCCTTTTGCTGTTTTTAGCGACAAGCTTGCAATAATCATCTTTGTTTGGCGTTATTCTTAATTCAATTTATTTGGTGTGGATATTAAGACGGCGGTTCAATTAAGTCAAAATGGTGTTTTCATTTTAGTACTATAGCCAAGTATAACAAGATCCAAAACTTTTGAAGTTACAGTAACGAAAGTAACACAATAGACCAAGCAGTTGAAGCAACTCTAAATAAAACCTGGGAAAAGAACTAAAAGAAATAAAGATCAGCAAAAAGATAAAAGAAATGAAGAAATGGTATCTAAAATAAACAATAAATCCTAATGGGTGACCCCATTGATAACCAGTTGACTATATGACTATATGTATGCAATGTGTAAAAACAACATTATCAAAAATAACCATCGAAGAAAAATAATTTTGTATATTCAAGGTCATATGAAGGTCATAACGTCGTAGATGCATCTTATTGCATCTTATCGCATGCATCTCTTATTGTTACCACAACATTAGATCTGAATAAATATACAAATCAAAAAGTTATTCCTAATAACGAATAATTATTCTTTGACTAGAATTATATTCAATTATTATTTCGAATATATCCTATACAATATTTCGAATGAATTCTATGAAAAAAATTTTATTCTTTGTTCGAATAAAATTTCTCCAACTCTGACTGTCAAATGACATAGTAATCGTACTATTACTCTCAAGATTTCTCGTACTCCTAAATGTAGATAATCAGAAAAACTGTTAGATTTCTTGTCTTTATTGATTAAAAGTAAAATAAAACATGTTTTTCGTTTTATTGGAAAACTTCGACGAATTCGTTATAACGATTCTGCTTAAAAAGAAGGAACGCGCGTTAATTAGACATGAACGTAAAAGAAAGTATAGGCCTAGAATATAAAAGATGAAAGAGAAAGAAAAAATTAGTAAAGAAGAGTTAGGTAAACACAGAATGTGTAGCACTGTGTGGTTACGCTAAGTAACTCAGCTATCGGTGGAGAACAATACAGCAATCTTGGTATTCGGTTCTCAACAGGTCACCGTAGCGTGAAGCAGCACCGGAAGTTCGCCGTATGCCCCCACTAATTGCACCTGCGACTTCACATGACCCCATCTTCTATACCTACTCCAAACCATTTCCACATATCCACCTCCTCGACAGAAATTCGTTAAAATCTAAACACCTGCGCTTCGAATCGTTGTTGCGTTACGAAATCGAAAGACATCACAGTATAGTTTGTATAATATTTTATCAAAAATTTTGGAATATTACTCATGATTGCTATTTTGTGGAAGCATTTTATTACAATTTAATATGCAGTATATTTTGTATATTTTTGTACTTTTCGAAACTGTTTCCTATAATTTTCCTAGTACAATTTCATGAGTATTTCATTACAATGTTTGACATTTTTACTTGTTCTATTAGAGAAACTATGTATATCTTTTATAGAATCTTATTTGCCATATTTGACAAGAGAGAACGGTTTTCGACGTTTTATAGTACCTTAAAATATTCTGTGCGAACGTTTTAATTATTCATTAACGAACTGACAATGTACAGGTGTATTTATAACTCGAATTAAAAATATTGTTAATACACAATACAGGTGACTTAATGTGCGAACATAGGAAATGGTATTATTTATACATGTGTCGTGCGTTTGTATAAAAACACGTCCATCTTTTGCCTTTTTTTTGGATAATTGTTTTTGGTTGATATTGTTGCAAACGTAATCTGGTATCATCAGGGTGTCTATTCATATACTGTTTACTCGATCTTTCGTTACATAAAAGTAGGAAAAAATATAACGTGCAGTTAGTCCAATATATTTCCGTACATCTTTTGAAACGGAATAACTTTTTTATAATTGGACCAAAGGATCTAAATTTTATTGAGACGTTAGAGCAAATAATTTACTAGACAATGGCTAAAAAATTGTTTTCAAAAATTCTAATTGATTATCATGATAAAAAGATTAAGAAATGATATTTTTGTAACTTTTTTATCTGAACCTAGAACAAAAAAAATGCATTTTGTAGATCTCGATTGTAACTTCTGTTTATGCTAAAAAATTTTTTCTTATATCGTCTATAGTCAAACTGATACTAATTAAAAATCTTACACGTTTTTCATTTGAAATAAACAAATTGGTCGTAATCATGGACATAATGGGGCGATCTTTTTAAGATTCGACTATGTTTCAAAGTAGCCAATGCCACCAATTTGAACCTTTCTTCACCCCGAAACTTTGTAAATGTTATTGAAACATGAATGAATAAACCTTGTAAATGCGACTTCAGAAGGTGTTATAAAAAAAAATACCAAAGAAAGTTAAACAAAAACGGAATATACTAGAATATCTCATTAACGCATCTGTGACATACCACTATTTTTTGACTAGGCCTAGATACTAATTGGTATCTTAGAATATTCAAACACATTAAGACCAGGATTTGTATCACGAAAATAGAAAAAATAATTACTTTGTCCAATTCAAATTTTCCAGTTGCAGTTACCTTCATAGAAATGCTTTAATTTAATGGTTTTGATCTTTTGGTGAAGATTTGGCAATGTGTTATAAGCAATTGTCATTTCAATACTCATAGGTATAGATGACTATACATTTTAGGATCTTGGAAGTGAACGGAAAGCTCGTGGTGGGAGCAGGAAGGAGCGACTTGGCAAGACTACTGGCTGTCGCACCCGATGCGGCACAAATCGTGGTCCTTCGAAAAGGTGAATCCCTTGCAGCACTCCGCACACTTCGATCAGATAACCTCAGGCTGACTCATAGAATCGGATATCTCGAGGAACAGGTTAGGGATCTTCTGGCACCAAGTAGAGCCGAGATCCCCGCAGATCCTCCGCCAACACGCCAAGAGCAAGTTCAGGTGCTGGCCCAGACATATTATTACATTCAGATATCACGTAAGAGTCAAGATTTCGGGTATACTAGGTCACGATAAGAAGCTAACACCATTTCGTTGATTTCACGAGTATTTATTTCTATGGATTCACACATGTCGATCTAACTTATGAAACATGTTACATAGTTGCATGTTGTCGCGTATAGTAAACCCTCTTGACATAAGATACAAATTTGTATTGTGTCAACGAAAATATTAATTTTATTCTTTTCTAATTTTTCAATTTTGTATTTTTATTTTATTTTTTAATTTTTAATTTTTAATTTTTCGTTTTTGTTTTATTTTTTTTTATTTTGTTTATTACTTTATTTGTCGTATGCACTAAATAAAACAATATTACAATACAAACGATGTATTATATGCTTCACTATAATATGTACTTTTAATGTAATAAAACGTACATTTATTTAAAAAACAAATTTGACTCAAATATTAACGATATGTACAGTTTCTTAACTTTGTTCGATAAGTGTGAAGAATTAGTACGCAACGCTACCACGTTATTACAACCCTGTGTATTTAACAAAATTGAAAGCTCTCTCGAGTTCTTTAAATGATGGATACATTAAATTAAACTTTTGTTACAATAATGGATATTAACAAAGACGACATTAATATTCGTTTCAATAAACCGAAATGTATAACTTGCTGTATTTTAACAATATTTTTATACAATAGAAACTTCTCCATAAACTTCTCAAAAAGTATCCTCTCAGTTTAAAACATTCAGTATTTATATATTTCCTACTTAAAAATAAGTGAGAACAATGAATTTTACCGAAATTCATATTCGGAATTACATATAGTGTCAACGTTAAAAATACAACACGGTTGACATAGTCACTAAAAATATTTGTGACGCTCATGAAGAACATGATCCGTTTGGTTTTGATAAACCAAGGTCAACAATATTTTAAACTGGAATATTAAAAGCATTAATTGAGGGAAAAGCTTTTAAATCGGAACTCCAAATTGAAAATAGAATTAAAAGATTGATAGATGGGAGTACGTGCTCCATATCAATGTATGCTACAGAATATGACAGGCTAAGAATGAATTTTCGCACTGAACAAAGATTGTTCAAAAAATATCATTAAACAGTATATCATGTCAGAACGGAATTAAAATAAATGACATCCGTACGAAAAAAAATATTATTTTACAAAATCAGTACTTTTACAAAATCAACTTCATTTGTTACTTAGGTTTTTCAGAAGGGGCCGCAAGTGACCGCGCTAGTAGCAAATCTTCCCGATCTCAATGTTAGAAATTCAATGGAGTTGCGACAAAGTTTGCCGACAATTAGACATAGACACAGCGATCAGCCGAAGCGTTTGATGGACCCAAAGAATTTGAAGGAAGTTGATGTACCGTCGGATAACGTTACGAACAGCCATAACAAATCAAGGACTAGACAGAAACAGCAGGGATTTCATATAACAGGGTCAACGACAAGCCTGGACTGCAAACAAGTACAGATGCAAACTCAATTGCAACGCAGGAGACCACCACGTATCGAATCAGCCATTGAACATTTATCTAAAAATCGCAGAAACTCGTCGCAGACGCAATCTTTGGATTTCGATTCTGAACCAACCTATTATCGGTTTCAGGTACGTTACCAATCTTTTTCATCACTTTTACTGTTCATCCATTGCTACATAAATAAATAAAATAAATTGCTGCATAAATATATTGCTACGTTATTTCATGTGTGTCAGTCACTACAATATTCACTTATATATAAATAAACATCAATAAAAATAAAACGGAATACCTTTTTGAAAATTGGACCAAACGACTTCAATCTCTTTTGAGACGTTAGAGGGACTAGTTTACTAAATGACTAACAATTTTTTCAAGAATTGAAATTAGTTGTAATAACAAAAAAAATAAAAAATACTATGCTTAATTTTGAGCCTAGAACGAAAATTTAAACAATGCGTTTTGTACGGAAAATCAAACTACAGGCATTGAAAGATATTGAATGATTATCGATCGATGCGCAATTTAAATTTTTATTTTTAAATTATTTTCAGATTGCATTGTTTAAAAATATTTGTTAGATATTGCCAAGTAAGTCTGTCTAACGTCTAAAAAGAATTCAAGTCATTTGGTTCAATTTTAAAAACGTTATTCCGTGTCAAAAGATGTTTGAATACTTTCCTTAGTCACTGTCCATAAAAATCAACTTTTTTGGTAATTATTCAGAATCACGATCTCCGTCACCGATTTTGACTTGTAATAACTGGTTAAAATATTTTTTTATGTAACTAATAGGTATCGCGTAATCTTAAAGAGTAACCCTTATTAGCTGCATCTATTAATAAACCTAACACAAATATCTTGTCTTTGCTATATTGCAGGATACACAATCACGTGCGTCAGAGACTTCTGACGCATCGATGGTGTACAGTTCACAAGACACAAAGTCGCGTCCTGCACCTCCGAAGAAGCCACTTCGACTGTCTCTTCATCGCGCAGCGAGTCTTCAGTCCGTGGAAAGTGCGCCGCCTGCTGCTCATCACGATATAGCCAAAAAAGCAACGAAGAGGAATCATAAAGGTGAATCACCGTCTGAGAAGAATTCACGAGGAAATGCCAGCGAAGAGCCATCAAATCAAATTCACGAATCACAATATAATCCGCCTCAACCGCCGTCAAGAACTCCTTCGAGAGCGGAATCTTGTCAGAGTGCGCTGAGGTGGCCGTCTCCCAAACCGAGACCGCATCTAGCACCCGTCACGATGGAAAAGTGGTGTTAAATAACAAGGCGAACTTGTTTTCGCAGGAACAATATTTTCAAATTCAGTTACTCTCAACGAAAGAAGACTTTCTTATAATACGTATTATAAGAGTGTGTCGATTGCCAGAAATTCAAGATCTCTGTGTGATATTGGAAACAGATTTTTACGTAACATATAAGACTTTTAAACTAATAAGTCTGTAAATACAATCTAATAGTTTCTTATTTGATAGATTTGAAGAAGACTGAGTCACTCAGAACGAAATTTTGTTTAGTAGTTTTACTTATCGCTTAGGTTTAGACGTTCAAGAAATAGAGTGCAGAATGTTCGACTGTAGGTGGACCAAGCACTAAAAGTGCCTGGTTTGTCCCACCATATAAAAGTTGTCAAATTGCATTCATTTAGATTGTATGTAATTTTTATTATAATATATAGGCTGCAAATTTTTATGGAAAATAGAAATAATTTGCATTAATTCAAATATATAGGAAATACATGTACATGTCCGCTGTGTCTGATAACATATACTAGAAGAAAGAAAAATTCATCACTTTCCGTAAAAGTATTATATCTCTGTAATTTCAATAATCCTAAAACAGAGACCAGTTACAGTTCGTTTAGTAAGGATGATTGTTCACAGCAAAGTATTTATAAATTAAATTGCAGTAACAACATTTTCAATGAAAAATTAAAAATCCATTACTCTTATTTAATTTTCTCACTACGAGATCTAAATACTATATCAAACATTTTCTTATTGTAGTCAAAAATATAATGATGTCATCAATATATAGGAAATAAAAATAAAAATAATAAATAAATAAATAAATGTTTAAAATAGTGTGTGCCTGAGTAAAGAAATTTAACAATTTCCTATGGGAGCAACTTTATGATTTCGATAAGTATAAAATAAAAACTGTAAAACCAGTCATTTTTCCGGCAGTTGTACGTTTAGTGTTAAATAAGTCACATAACAGATCACTGAACAGGAGATATAAGCATGGCGAAGTTCGATAGCAATCTAGTGAAGAAGCCAAGAAAAAGCGTTCTCGTTTCAAGATTGGAATGAGAGGTCTTCTATTTATTAGTCATTGAAAGTTTTTCGAGGGAAAGTCTGTGGACAAAGTCTCCGAGAAAGAATTTTCTAGCGCTCGTAGGATTCTACGTTCCATCCTCGGTTAAATTGTTCGCCATGAGATGAGAGTAAGAGAATTTGCGGTAAAACTGAATCGATATAGATAAAATGGTGTAACTCTGAAGTTCATATAGTTAAACAAAAATTGGAATGACCCTTCATTAACTGACAGCTGACTCCTGTTATATTATTTAAAAAGGGGATTCTAAAACGGTTTTATGTACGAGTGCAAATTTCGCGGATTCACAATATTTTTTACTAAATTTAAAATCTATAATATTGATTACGGTTCTTTTGGAATTGCGAGTTATTTAGAATAAAAATTAAAAAAGAAAACACAATCCGATAATATTTGAAGTATCGTTTCATGATGTCTTCAGCATGTTGTCAGAATATTATTTTGTATATGTATCAGATTATTGATACTACTTTGGTGGATCAACAAAAAATGATTTATATATGCACATTTTAATATAAAATAAATAACAAATATCACAGCAAGAAGTGTTTAATTAATCAATATTAATAGTTACAAAATGTATAATTGTTTGAAAATGAAATCATAGTTTTGCGTTATTTAAATAATTGACTTCCCAAAAAAATGACCACCCGTAGTTGAACATCCTGTATACGTATATAGCTTATTCCTATTTCATTAGTTTCTTATTAATATTTCATAAGATGCACTTTCCTAAAATGAAAATATTACTATATAAATATTACTATATAAGATGTAAAGGAGGATAAGAAACGAATACGTATCTTTTTAGGAACGCATATATTATTATTATCATTATTATTATTATTATTATTATTATTATTATCATCATTATTATTATTATTATTGGTCAAAACTAGATTGCAGATTTTTGTGCAAAATTAAAATGTATTATCTCATTTCTAACAACTTAAAAGTTAAACAAAAATGTATCTTCTATCTTAATTGTTTTGATCAGTTGAAAACAATATAACATTATGTTTAGATTCTTCTGATGCTTTTAAAATTTCGTATTTCATCTATACCAATTTTCGTCATATACATGCATAAAATCCGCAGTTTAGTCGTAACATATACTTATATTGTGTGACATAATTGTTTTCGAAAATTGCAAAGTGAAACTTCTTTTAAACCTTATATGCTAGTATACGCAAAATGATTAAGGTTTTTCATTATTTTCTATATCCCCTTGCAAATTAGTCACTGAGCTCCGTTTTAATTATATATAATCGACAATGTAAAGTACACTGATTGACGTAAATGCAATAGGTGTTTGTCAATATTTTAGAATTGACGTTTTGTACAAAGTCTGTTAAACATACTCGATTATTTAAATCAACGCAGTTCATAAATAGCAACAATGTATACCGTGAAGAGATGAGAAGATGACTAATCAAAAGTATGTAAGTTTGATTCCTACAAACTAGGAATGTATTTTCGATAAAAAAGTTTCAAAAAGAAAGACACTAATAAACAAAATTATGAAGCTCAAAATATCAAATTCAAGAATTTGCGTCTTGTGTCATTGACAATTGGAAAACAAAAGATGTCACTTGGATCACTGATGAATGACTCCATTGAACTATACTTAGGTGTACATTAACAACTGCAGTATTGAATAATTAATAACGCACAAAATTCGTACACCATTTAACATGTTAATGAATTGAATCATACAATAATCGGGATTAAATAGAAAAACTAAGTTTGCCCAATTGTCTCTAGCCCTAGCAGTTTCTAACATTTTAATACTTTCTCATCTCAGCATAATAAATGATTTTGTCCCCTCCACGCTGTATTCTAATTGTACAGAATACTCATCCATAGTACCATGTATGTAAGAACAGCGTAAGCAATAGAAGAACAATAATGTAGTGATCAAAGACAATCGCAGGAACTTATGATTTAATATCCGCATAATAATCTTTGTCTTGATGCAAGCGAACTTTCTTTCACCTCTTTCTAATGCGCCGCCTCAGTCAGCACTGTAGAATATTTGCCATCGTTGAACAAATAAATCGGACTTCGTAAAACTTACATAAGAAAAATAAAACATTTGTCATTCTCATTTTTCATTAATCAATATATTTTTAATGAACTATGAAATATTTCAAGTATGAATGGTACAATACATTTTCCATAATTTTGGTAAAAATATTGTAAATAAATAATCGATTTAAATGGCAAATAACTTATTTGTAAATTTGGTATTGTTATTTGTAAGTTGATTATCTCATGTTCGTCATTCGATATAATATACATAGAACTCGCATTACATTATTTACTACACTCTATATTATTTTAATCTTTACGTTAGCCGTAAAAAAAAATTCGACAATGAGAGAGATTGTAAACCTAACAAATATTTTTAGTTGACCGATGTAAACTTTATTTGATTAAATTTAGAAATAATTGACAAAAAAGAAGATTCTAAGATTGGGATCATTTTAAAAATAAACATTTAATAATGCTGCATTTTTTAAATAGATTTTAATTATAGTTTTAAGATCTATGAAAAAGGAAATTCAATAATGGATCGTAAAACATTGAATATTTATTTAACCCATTGTAATCGAAGCATTGCTCACAAGCAAAGACGAAATTTATAATAATAAATTCCACTTATAAATTATATTTACCTTATATATATATAAGTGTGTTAAAAAATAATTGTCTTTTAATTACACTTAAATTTGTTGCTTTCAAGTGTATCATTTGAGAATTATCTTTGGCTGAGAATAAGCTCGAGTGCAATAGACCGAGAATATGCTCGCAAAATTTTAAAAACAGTCAAGAAATTATATACGCAGCAACTTATTTATCTTTAACATTTTATATTTACAAGATAAGATATCATATGTTATATTTAATGAAGAATTTCTAAAAAATAATACATGGCGAATAATTTAAAATTTAAAATGGATATACCTTCTGTAAGCTTTTGTTTTTTCTTCCTATTCTTCACTTCATTAATAACATGTGCAAACAATTAAACGCCTTTTCAAGAAACTAGAAAAACTATTCTTTATGTAATTACTGTATGATGTTTGCGAAATTAAAAATTAAAATACTTCCAAACGTAATACACTAGATTATTATCCTCTAAGAACAGGATAACTTGTAGAAATTGAAGTGACTATGTTGGTGTAGCAAATTCAACAGTTAAAAGAATTATTATGATAGATAGGGAACTAACAAAAATTCTTGGTAAAAACATGTCTTTTCTTTGTAGTCGCATGAACTTCGTCAATTTTGCATCTTTTTTCATCTAAATAGAACATAGAGAATACAAACAAACTGAAATTAAGTTTACATGATTATTAGCAAAAGGGTCGGTTGACAAAACAAAATATGTGTAAAATGTACTGTGCACTGTAAGATCATCTTTGTCCAAATGAAAATTTTGAAATAAAGGATTACATAATACAAGTGTATAAATAATTTTATTTTGAAAATATAATAATTACAAAAAGTGTCTTCAACACATTCTCGCCCTTTTACAAAGGCGTGCTAAAAGACTGTTCATTTGTAATAAACTGTTGATTCCATCTACAATGCCCAAATGCGTTACCCCAATTTCCTGTAATCGAAAAAATATGATCTATAATTTTTTCAAAATACTGTTTCATTTGTATTATACTTAAACGTTTAATTTTTCGTTGTTAATAAATATCAGTATATTTTTACTACGATTTGTTCTACAAAAAAGAATACAAAACCAAATCTTAATAACATCACCTAATTGAAGTCTCGCAATAAAACTTGACACGCATGTAGGAAATAAAAACATTCGACACGTAGTTGATTTTCAGACATAATTAGCTTTATATTTGTCGGATAAGACATATTAAACTTTTTTATTAAAAAATAAACAAAACAAAAGAATACAAAGATTTAATATATCGTATTCGTTAATTATGTCTGAATAGGAATCAAAGGCACAGCAATTAGTGACCTCACATTAACCGGCTCCACATATATTAAAACTGATCTTTCTCACGTTTAAGGTGTAAAAATAACAGTGTTAAAAGACGGTATTGGGAAATCTATTTTATGAAGTATTTTGAAAATCAATGGAGAGAAAAAAATGTTGCATACAAAATTTCATCGACTCTGTCGGTAAATCAGAAAGACTTCTCGTAATTTGAAAAGGATGTCAATATTGAATTTTTTGCTCATGATCTTTGTTTCATATTGCCATAACGATTCATACCTTATATTTTTAAGCATCAGTTGTTAAACTTGTCTGTTATCAAGCCTTGAAGTATATAGAAACGTTATTTTCACTTACCCTTACAAACTCTAATTTCAGTGTTTCTTCAATTGAAAGGTTTTTGCAAACTCTGAATATGTTACTAATTAAATCTTCAGCAGAATATCCCATTTTCCATAAATGTTCCATTACCTGAAGATAATACAAATGCAATTTCATTATACATATATGCTCTAAACAGTAATTTATAAAACAATTGAATTCATATTATAAAAAATAATCAATAGAATGTCTTACAGAGTACGCTTTGGAAATGTTCCCTTCTACACAATATTCGAGCATTTCTTTAACGAGTAATGGATGTGGTTCATCACAAACTTTAAAAACATTTTCACTATTTACATGACCAAAACCATTGTAAGTTGATTGCAAATTATTTAAGGCTTGTCTCATGTCACCCTGAGCAGTAAACACTATTGCTTCTAAGCCATCATTTGTATGTGAAATCTATGCATAAACATGTAATTTAGTTTATTGTTAACATTATAAAATGTTTCTTTGAAGAAATAAACATTTTTCTCTTACATTTTCTTTAGCACAAACTTCTATGACCTTTGTCAATATTTGTGCATCCGACAACTTCCCATACCTCAACATGGCGCAACGTGATTGTATAGGTTCAATAACTTTTTCACTGTTATTACAGGCCAATGCAAACCTGGTCGTATTGCTATATATTTCCATAGTTCTTCGCAATGCCTGTTGTGCACCCTCAGTCATACTATCAGCTTCATCTAAGATTATTATCTTATGCTTTCCTTTTGGAAGATTTACCTAGTAGCAAACAAACATGAAGTATTTACTAAAAAATTATATATATGATAAAAGAGATATAGCATAAAACAAATTACATATAGGAACCTTCTTTTGAGCAAATATTTTGATCTTGTTTCTGACAACATCTATCCCTCTATCGTTCGAAGCATTCAATTCTAAAACTGATTCCTTAAAATTTGGTCCTAACAAAATACGTGCTAAGCACAGTATCGTAGTAGTTTTTCCAACTCCTGGTGGTCCTGATATAATAATGTTTGGACAATTTCCATGTTGAGCGAAAACAGATAATCTCGACACTGTATCTTCATTCCCAACAATGTCCGAAAATACATGTGGCCGATACTTTTCAATCCTACAAAGAGTTTAAATTTACATACAATTAGTTTTTGACTTGTTTGATATAGATTTGTTGGATAATAATAACTTAACCTCAATTATTTGAATCTCAACAAAATAAAAATGACATCATTACTTGTGACGACATACCATGGTAAATGCGAAGATTTTTCATCCTTTTCTGTAGTTATTGGATTATTGCTGCTAGTCGATGGTAATATATCTACATCCATTCTTTCTTCGCCGGTGGTTGCACCTGCCATCTTCAAAATTTAAGCTCGAAACGCGGGAAACCTCGAGTTGTCTTTTTAAGCATAGATTATTCAACAAGATAGAGCTGCGTCTTCTTACAGTTTCTGTCTAGATGCTAACTAGAAAGCTATATTATCCATCGACGTGATAGGTAATCGGTAACGAAGGAATCATTTAATCCAATTAACATTTTGCAGAAATGATACCTATTACCATTTCTGAAAGAGATTGATAAATGTTTGAATAAAAATATTGGAATTAACTGATTTTGTAAAAATGACAAACACTGAAAATATTAAATATCCTTGCACATACCAAAGATTTAAACACAGTTAGCGTCTCAATCATTACAATTAATATATTTGTATTTGTACACAAACGAAATGTAATTATAAAAAATTGTCGTTTCAGTTAGCTGCAAAAACAGTAATGATGTTCAATAAATTACACTGGATCACATATCATTTAAGTAACATATAAGTAACTTATAAGTTACTTAAATTATATATTTAAGAGTTATAACTCGATTCAGCATAATTTATTATACATCATTACCGTTTTCGCAGCTAATTGGAACGACAATTTTTTATAACTACACTTTGTGTGTAAATGCAAGTATATTAATCGTAATTGTAAATTATATAATCATTGAATTAAGTAGCTTATAACTCTTAATAAAATTCATATTTTACACTTACATATTTATTGAAAACGATTAATATTAATTACGACAAAGGTAGAGCACGCTAAAATTGATTTTGGCGTACGCGTTTCACGCGTACAGAATATCCTGTCGTCTCAAGAGAGGCCGCCAGCATCGTATGAATTTTTCGTGAAATCTCGTAAGATTGTCTCCCTTTTATAAATATCTCGTCGGTGGTTTGCGGAATGAGAATCCAATATGGCAGCCGTCGTGATATCTGCACAAGTCAGTGTCGTGGAAATGTTTTGAACTCGTTGAGTAATCGTGACAACCGGTCGACATACTACGCATAGGTTAGTAAGGTGAAACTACGTTTCATTCGTGCTTTCGTTTTTCTATTGAAATCGATCAATTTGTGTCAGGAAACCGGGCTTTTCGAAAAATCATTTTTCTCACACGATTGAACCACTATATTCGCTCGGCCGCAGTAACGTTCCGATATAGAGGCATAGGTTACATTGTTTTTACAAATCGTTCAATTAAACGCGGACCACGTTAAACGACAAATTCGGTGCTCGTTCCGTTAAATTAAAAATGATACATTTAACTCTACATCCGTCCTGCGATTGTATGTGTGATGCGTGTGCGTTTTTCATAGCGAGGGTGTGTGCATGTGCGTGTCAGGTGAGTGGATGTAGGCGATGTATGAACGTGCGTGCCCGTCAAATCTCGCCAAATTGTCCCCTATTTTTTCTGTATAAACACACAAATGTTGGTTGAGTGTCGCGCGTGTTTGGACGTCAAGAAAGAAGACTCGTTAAAGTGCATCTTTGACACATCTCGCCATGCTGCATGAACAGCATGGTGCCACGATCTATCCACCTATTGAACAATTTCCTTCGGAACAACATTCGGTAAGTTGACGCATTATATCGTTTTTATTATATTTATCATCTGCGACACCCTGGCCGCTGTTCCATCGAACAAAGTACCGATGACACGTACGAACGACAGTTTTATTCTTCGATGCCATTCGATAAAATCGAAGAACCACAAAACAATTCGAATGCGGCGTGTTTTACCTTTTGAAATTCGTATACGTTATTAATTAGACGTATACTTATTCGTCTGCGAAATTACGTAAATATTAGGTAAGCCGTAGGAGCACACGGAAACGTCGTTCTATTTATTTCAGCATACCGATAATCATTTCCGGTTGTTCTTGGAAGATATTTCAGCGCTGATAGGACGTGATTCTTTTACGTATGCCTAGTTGCTATCCTTGCGAGCACTTTAATTTATGGGCGACATTCAAATAAAAATGTTTATTTGCATAATGACTATAATTATATTATATCATAACAGTATAAGGTCCTTAAAAGGTCCATTCAAGTTCATTGTGCTAGTTTATGTATGCTGGAAGAATATAGATAATATTACTGCGTGGAGAGAGTTTCTGCGTCACTGCATACTTGTTTGGCGAAAAAAATTTGTATGGCGAAAACCTTTGATATTCTTTTGGTCGCGCACGCAGCGCATTTTCGGTCGCACGTTTGCCAAATAATTCGATCTAAAGCCCGCGTAATCGTCAAAGTCGTATCAACGAACGCGATGCTGCGTTATTGAATAATGGAGAAAAAAAATACAATGTCGCATTTCCTGAGCCACGTTATTCATGCGCATCTGCCTTATGGCGCATAAGGTAGCTTTGTTTAATCCTTCCCCGACGGTGGCTGGTTTTACTATATTGCTCGACATGCGATACTTACGGGACCGTTTATGTCGAAGCGATAAAACGATGAGATTTAATAGTGTTGATCTGTGTGGTTGAAGAAAAAGCGGATATACACTCGCAGACAAAAGTCCAAGAACGGATGAATTTTAAACAGATATCGCGTCTGTTTCTAGAGCGAAATCTCAAGGTTACGTTGCTAAAATTACAAAACAATTCGATGACATGCACGGTATTTTGCACCGGTCACACAACATGACTATTTATCATTGTTGAACGTTGCTTTCAGTTTGTTTGCGCTCGCCGTTGAATACTAATTCCGTGTAGCATATTCGTTGATGGCATTCTGTATTTCCATAATTTTCTATTATAGTAGGCACTTGGCTGCTGATCTCATAATTATTTTATCACCCACCTATTCCGCACAATAGCAGCACAATAGGATTAACGTCTGGGCTTTGTGGTGAATTGTTTAGGGTGTGGGACATTATATAATATCCTTTCTTTTATATGACCGCTATATGTATAATTCGGATCGTTACCTTACCGTACGTAAGAGTGCGGTGGGAAGTTTAATTTTACATAACAATTTTTCGCAATGTCGTTAATTACGGTAGAACCTCGGTTATCCGAATGTCTGAATTCACTGTTAACCAAACACGTTTCACGTGTAAGTAGTTCAATCTAAGGTGGTCCATCTGCAACACAATTCGTTCTAAAAATTAATAAGGGTTTAATCAGTTCTCCAAATTTTTCACTTAAAAGTAATTATTTGTAGATATACAAATATACACTCAAAATTAGTACTCCTTTCTTGCACTCGAAATGAATCCTTTGCAAATAAAATTAACCGATTCAGACTGGCCGCCTTTTATTCAATTCAAAAATTTAATATTAATTGATATACTCATATAGAAAATAGTAAAAAAATTTGTTGCAAATAATTGATCTTCATTATCTCCAATAATTACTTATGAAGTGTATAAATAATTATAATCTATAAAATTACTACAAATAATTAGAAATATGTGAATTTCATTTGAGAAAAGGTGAATTTTATGTGCAAAAGGATGAGTTACAGCTGGAAAAGGATTGATTTGATTTGCGAAAAGATTAATATGATCTACAAAAGAATTAATTTGGACTACAGAACGTGTATTAGCCGAACGTTCGTGTTCTCCTAATTTGTTCAAATAATCCAGGCTGCATTGCTGCGAATATGACTTTTTCATCTATAAATTCTAGATTTTCATTCTTGTGTTTTGAGCAACCCAGTAGCATGAAAAATCCTCTTATATTTTGGTCTTCGATGTCAATTACGGTTATTGAAAAGTGTTTGTTGTAACAGAACAAAAATAATAAAGAACATCCTGGAAGATATCGTCTTCATTCGTCGCAATACGGACGATACTGCAGAGAATTGTGCCAGATCCGTGTGCAATCCTTCAAACCAAAGACTCTGGTATCAAAGTGATTAATATTTGAAATTCGTAATGATATGTTATGTACTTCTTAGACCGATTATTGATTTAACATAAACAAGATATTTTTTTATATCTAGGTCGAAATTTCGCACTTTGTTCATGTTCATTGTTCATTGTCCATGTTCATTTACGGTATATTCTTACGGTACTATTAAAGAAGTAATTGACTTAAAAGATTTTCGAGTAGAATTTGGGCGAACAATTTACTAAATGTATTTTTCCTCTTTTCTTTTACTATTTTCATATTAATTTATTTATACCGCTGATATGTCAGGTTATATCATCTGTACATAATAAATAATAATAATAATAGTAAATGTGCTGGCGATTACAAATGCAAGTTTTTGGAAATAATTTGCTGGTATTCTTTTTTCTTTTATAAATATAGTAGAAGTCGATTACCCGAAAATGTTTTATATATACTTACTGCAATCAGTAAGGATTTAATCAAGCATTGTAAATGTTCTATTATCTAAGTAAATATTTTATTATCCATGTAAATATTTTATTGTCCTAATCTTTCATTCCTGAATTTGCAATTATTAAAAAATGTTTCATTTATATATAGTTCAATCCAAGGCGATTTATATGTTAATATTTATTTTTAAGGATTAATAAGGATTTAATCTAGCACTGCAAATATTCTATTATCTAAGTAAATGTTCTATTATCCAGACGTTCACATTCTCAAAATTCATTCGGATAACTGAAGTTCTATTGTAATAATGTTTCTCTTTCGATTAATCTGGATTCTAAGATTTATTTGTTAAAGAAAGTTTTAGCCCTATCAATGTTTAGTTCAAACCTAATACGAAAGCCACATTTTTAATTTGTGAAAATTATGAAACATTTGATCTAGCATCATTTTTATATGATTTGTAATATAAATGTAATTTAAATATAATAATAGGATCTGAATGGCATTCACATAATACGAATATAGTATAAAGTCATGAAAATGTTATAAAAATATAGATATTTCTTCCATTATACTTCTTCAATTTAGCCTACGCTAAAAGGATTAATACTAATTTCCTGCAAGCACTCATGTAACTACGCAGGGTAGCAACACGAAACTTACTGTGAGCGATGTTTTAGCGTTAAACTTTATCAGTCAACAAAAATCATTAAAGATACTGTTTATAAGCTATCGGCGATGTATACTAGTACTAAAAATACTGCGAAACTAGCGTGTGTCGGTATATCTTCTAATTTGCTGGATCTCTAATCTTAAATCTTCTGCTTCGCTATTTCTACTGCAAGTATTTCGAACAGTTTAGATTAATAAATATATCCTGCATGTTCAAAGTAGCGAATGTAAAGCATTCGAAGACTTTCGCGAGTCATTATAATTGTTGGTTTCACGTCAAAACGTGGAATAGAAAAGAAAAAAATGAGGAATCGTAACAGATCATTGTATTTTAAACGAGGGACTTCGCTATTGGCAGGTTTCAGATATTTCTGTAGGTTCAAATCGTTATTTATCTCTTCAGGAAAATCGGAATTACATAAAGTGATTTCTTCGACAGAGATTTGTTTTACTATGATTTCCAATCTTTGTTCTATCTTTCGCATAGTAAAGACAATAAGATATGAAATTATTTAGAGCTTAGAAATGAGAGATTACACAAACAATTAATAAAATTAAAAAATGAAACAGTCAGTTCATTACAACTTAATTCTATATGATATATTTTTCAAACAAATTGCAACAGCTAAGTGGTTAAATGAAATTTTTAAGTAAATAAAAGCTAGTTATAAGCTGCAAGAAAATGAGTAAAACAGTTATTTGTTCTTTTGATGTGTGTGTACATATTTGTATGAATAGAAATAGAGATTGGGATAAATATGTAATATATGTACAGTTAATAAATAATTATATATTTATAATAAATAAATATCTAATTAATGTAAATATACAAATATAGTGTTTGAATTTAAAGGTGAATGTTTAAATACTTCATCGAATATATATATTGAGAGTATTTATTATTAAACCAATGAAATAAGTTTGAATAACATGAACTGTTCTATTATAAATAATTGTGGACAATTGTTCACACAGCTGATTTACGTTCTACACGTTAAAGTAGAGGATAAGGTCTTCATAGCATGAACTCCGGTGATTTTAACATTTTCATAAATATTTATAGTAACAATTACTTTAACTAAGCTGAATTGAATGGATCACAAAGCTATTTGTAGTCCTATGCTTCACACTTCGCACATGACCTTAGAAACTATCCGTAAATAAGTA
This sequence comes from Megalopta genalis, assembly GCF_051020955.1. NCBI lineage: Eukaryota > Metazoa > Arthropoda > Insecta > Hymenoptera > Halictidae > Megalopta > Megalopta genalis. The sequence continues at coordinate 42,970,157 of NC_135013.1, read as the reverse complement.
TTACTCATGTATACATACATACATACTTATAATTACATTATACATGTGCTGAATAAGTGCAACCATTTGTATTTATTTCCAAGGTGAAAACAATTTTCAATAAATTTTCCATTTGTATGTTTTCATCTCTTGCTTATTTTTCTGCAATAAACTCTTTTCTGGAATAGATCCTTTCGGTATTAAGTCAGTTGGTAAGTAAAGATAAATAGATAACAATCAATCACAATTTATGATCGGTAATCAAATGATTGCGCGTTATCAAATAATTGTCATTGAAAGTTACACTAAACACACCAATATTATTATAACGTGTGCTAACCGGATTAGCTTTGTTGCGAAATTGTTCGAATCGTTTGTTATTGTTTTCGCAACAGAATATAATTAACGCATTAATCAGTTCCTCATACGTTGCGATAGTATTCGTGCGCGCGCGCGCGTATAAACACGGTGTTCATTATTATTATAATATTCCCAGTGGTGATCACAATTATTCAATGAATCGAATACGCGTTGTTTCAAATAGAGATCCAGAGATATGTTCATTTAGCCGAGTATTCGAAAAATACCAGTAATTTCTACCTTTATGGAAAATAATAATTAGACTGTTAATCATTATGCTAAATAAAAATTTTCGGCATCTATTACACTGTCCTCCCCAATTATAATGTCCTAACTAACATTTCTAATCATCCAAAGAATGAAGCTATCAATTAATAAAAGTGTTCTTAAATAAGTGGAAAAAAATAAGTGGAATTACATTTGGAAATCTATGAAGTATATATATAAAAGTTAAAAAACGAGGGTTTTTTTTATTTTTTTCTGTCATTCTATATAATAGCAAAATTTAAAAAAAAGACATTTTGGTCATTGTCTAGTATACTAGTCCCTCTATCATCTAAAAAATATTCAAGTCACTTAGTCCAGTTTTAAAAAAGTTATTATGGTTTAAAAGGTGTATAAATACTTTTGTGGGCCACTGTGTATAAAGAAGTTAGGTTTTAAGCCAATAATATTCTCACTCACAAGAATTGTATTTTCAGAATTGATAGATATTACCAAAATGCTTAAATTCATTTTAACTAATTCTGCTAACATAATTATGAAACTTTGTACAGAAATTACGTGAGTTATGTCTAATACAACCGTATCTTCGTCATAAATGATATTTAAAACTTGCATTGTTTAATTGTGTCTACGAAACAGTGTAAAATTTGTTAAAAAAATTAAATTTGAAATTAAATTTCAAACTAACTTACACCCAAAATTTTATAACTTTTGAATTTTCCATCGCATTAATAAACTATAAATTGTGACGTAGTCGGGTTATTAGAATGCATATTTAGAAGTCTATGTATGTTAGCATAATCAGTTTGCAATTTTGTGCACTCGGCATACTATTGACGTTTTCCACCGTTTCACTTACCGAGTCCTATTAATAATAGAAATTTTAATTGTGGCCTTCGCTTCAATAATCTGAAACGACAACTCATTGTTTCTCGAACAAAGAAAAGAAGCAGTGGGATGTACACTATCGAAATGTGAATTTAAATCACTAGTTTCCTCTTAATGGACGCGTTTCTTCTCGTGTAGTAGTCACAGGGTTAGTCTCGCTATTTCTTAGAATTGCACGAACCTTTCCTCCTACTTTATTTTTACATAATGCTGCTTGGTCTCGTATTAAGAAACGAGTAGACTGAAGAGAGATAACAGCCAGAGCACTTTCGTGAGGATATTTCTCTCGGCAATATTCACAGTGTGCTCCTGTACTTGCGTTTATTAAGCAGAGATTACTGTGAATCTGTTATGGAACAATTTCCAGATTTGTTTAGCCTGCATAAACTACTCCTACGTTTTTGTCGTATAAATATGTATGTATGTAAACTTAATACATACCATTGGCTCATGTATTAAATAAAATAATAAGTGAGTATATAAACATATTAATAATTAACTCTTTGCACTTGAGACTATTTTAACTCCAATATGAAGACATTTGTTTTCACTTACAGTATTTCCATTCGGTATGATTGTTTTTATTTGATACATATGAAATTGAACGTGTATGCTTATAGAAAACTTCTATTATTTGACAATTCATCGAATACAGACAAATTTAATAATGTGACAATTCTTTTGAAAATAACATAGCAATTTTTAGCGTCGCCTCATAATCGCCACTCGAGTGCAGGGATTAATAAATTGATTAAAAATTTAATTGAAAGGTTCGTTTAATTTAAATTAAGTTAAAAAAATTATTATTTTTACGGGAAAGAAAAAAGATAAGTTAATTAGGTAAGTTCATTGGTTGTAATATCATATTACAAATGGAATAAAATAAGAATACCCCGTTAAATGAATAAGTGCAAGAAGCGTATTGAAAAATCATGATCTGAAAAGCATCGAAAACGTCACGCACGCGTCGTAAATCTTTGTAACTATATCGGACCGTGATAAGATAATTATAAACGAATACGAGCAGTTTGCAATGTACCACCTTACGTCGGCAAATAAGGGCAGTACTCAATGATTCATCTGTAAGATATGTTGTCGTTCTGTACGTAGGTAATACATGAATTCTCACACACCGCCGGTAGTCAGTGTGAGTTCTTGCGGACAGATAATACCTCCGCTTATGCAGTTATTTCAAACTAAGTTTCTAATACCGAAATTCTTGGTAGTTCATGTGTCAGAATATCTATCACGTGATTTACCATTGTAAATTTTGAATCCCGCACATTTTTGTTTGAAATTGTATTAAGTAGTGGCATTATTTCATTCTCAAGTATTTGCTATTGTTCTCACGAGAACGAATGAAACAATTTTGCGCCGCGCAATAGCGTAGGAATAAGGAATGAAAGGTTTAAATGGTATGTTTTGGAAGGAACAAAAAGAAAACATATTTATATTAATTACAAATTGCGAATTTTCTTTCTATAACATACGCTCACCTTCTGTTCTTTCTCTCGATGTTTCTTTCGTACACGTTCACATTCTCTCGTTATACATATTACCAATCTTTCATACTTCATACAACCTTTTTTATAATTGGGCCAAGCGATTTAAATTGTTTTGATATGTTAGAGGGATTAGTTTACTAGATAGTGGCTAAAAAGTATTTCTCAAAAATTGCGAAACGAGTTTAATTACAAAAGAAAATGTGTATTCTAGTAATTTACATTTGTAAATTTGTTATCCTGTTCATTTCTTTGTAAAATTCTAGTACGGTAAGCGTTCCAGACACCGACATTTTTCCTTCATGTACAGTGACTCGCATTAATATTCGGACACGATATTATTAGAAAAATTATTGCTCCTTTTTACTGTTTACGATAGTATTATTGAATCAATTGTTTGTAAGTGGAAACATAAATTTTGTTTATTTATTGCACATGTTCTTTTGTATAATAAGCGATAAACAAGATTGTGACAAAATTTAAAATGAAAATCTTTTTAATCGTGTTATCATAATATTAATATTTTGTCGGTTGACCCTTTTGTTTTCTTACCGAAGTAAGAAAATGAATGTAATCGCTTAGGCTTGTTACAGATGATTTTATTTAAATACTCCGGTTAAATCTGTTTCCATTTGTCTAACGTGACAATTAACTTTTCCTTGCATTTCATATCGTTTAGTTCTCCAGTTATACAATTAAATATTTTCAGAACGTCGAAGACTGAAATTTGATGTGAAAATAATGAAAAATGAAAATAATGTAAATATTCCAATTACCGATACTTTAAAAAGCTACTTGTATCAGTTACCGTGACCGAAATACCAATAGGTTCTAAATATTTGTAATTTGTTCCTCATACATTTTTTAATATATTTATACTAAATTAACTTTCTGATAGCCTATCCTAACTTAAATTAAATTGTTAAACTGTATAAATTGTATTAAACATAGGGTATGGGCACAGCTGGTATTTCTGCAAAGTGGGTTATGCACATTAATTACGGAGTGACGGTAATACGCCAAGAGTTCAAAAACATGTACCAGTTACACATGACGTCCCAGCATCGGTGGTACAACCATGAAGTGGGAGATTCTACATAAAAAAAACGAATCGAAAATAAAGAATAAAATTTGTTCAGTTGAGGCTTTGTTGCCGTGAAAATTAACTTTGAATATATTCAGCATTTAAGGAATTAAGTTAATAATTAAATTATATGTCTTACTTCCATTTAAATCCGTTTGTAATCCGTAGACGGAAATGAGTAACATAGTATATAGCGTTAATAGTAATTAGATTAATATTATTAATATGTGACTTATATATCGAGATCCATCCATCTAAAATTTAAACCATAGTTATTTGTATGCGTATTCGCTGAATATTCAAAGTCGATTTTCTCGATAACGAAGCAGTATTCCGTACAACCTCAATACAGTAAATTCTTTGCGATTGTTCCTCAGCTTGTAAACAAAAATGGACAATTTGGGAAGAGGAGATACGATTGTTCGAGCCTCCTCTCGAGATCTCTTTCCAAATTGTCCATTTCTGTTTACAATTGGAGAGAATTTACTGTAATACCCTTAACCTAAATAATGGCATTATTTCGTTTTCAAATAGTATTTCTGTTCTCACGAAATCGAATAAATACTTTCGGCCAACTTTTGAGGCCAAATACTGCACTGTGCTGCGGCTAGTTCGTGAAAACAATAGAAAATCGACGTTACAAGAAACGTGAGATCATTGGTTACTTCTTTCGTTTCACAACCTCGATTTTCGCACGCATTTTCGGCCCGCTTCATACAACAAGCGAGGTTCTACCGTAAGCAATCGAGTTGCCTCCAGAGCAAATCGTGTTTGAATTCAATCGTTGTCGCTCACGGTGTCGTTTGTGAGGACGAAAATCCTTTGCAGTGTATCGTGCAGAGGCAAAGGCAAAAATCGAAAGCGAAGTTCAGAACTTAGCGAATCTATTGAGCGATGTACCGTTTCTCAAGGTTTATGACACGTTGATCATTATTGAATTTGGGACTCATATTTTGACCGTACTACAGATGCTAGTTTCTGTACGTTCCGATTGAGAGATGTTGTTCGATAACTGGTAATGTTTGTTTTGTTGTCGCTATTTTGTGTAGTTAAGATTTACATCCTATCTCTGCTAGTTCTAGACTGATGCTCAAGGAAATTCTTGGGACTTACAACTATCGATTGTTAACATTTCTTATTAACTCTTCCCACATAACGAGTCAAACTTGCAATGAAGATTTCATATATTGTGTTACGTAGTCTACTAAACACAATGATTCACAAAAATATTCCGGCACTAAGATACGGTTAACTTTCATGAGCTACACTGCGTCTCATAACTATAAAACTACCAAAAAATTTTTCGGTTTTTATAACTTTATAACTTCGGTTATTTATAACTTTATAGTTGATACAATAATGAATGAAGTATGTTATATTTGAGAGTGCGCCGAACACGATATTTTTCTAAAAAGGGGTAAATTTTATTCAGTTGAAGAAAACTAATTTATTTTTGTTTGGTCACCATAGAACCGATAGAATAAAACACACTTTATTACACAAAAATATCATCATAAGATATATAAAAAAGGGTGCTGATTATTGCGTTCACACGAAATATTGGCCTAGAATGGAAACGGAAACACGTATGCAATATAATGATAAGAAGCAAAGTTTCTAATTTGCAAGTTTAAGTTTTGCGACAAGTTACTTACATTTGTCAATATCCATCAAACTGAGGACATGTAATTTTGCGTTACCCAATAATTTCTGTATTAATTGTTTGTCACTCTGTTAACTCATTCAGAAGTGACTGTTGAAAAAAAGAATGTACATACATATGTCGTCGTTCGAGTTCCACCTTCCCGGATAGCGGTTATGATAAAGTTTCAGATACGCGACCACTAAGTGGGCAACACTCGACTTGAGTGTAGTACTCGATTAAACGTTATGCATTGCATTCGGTTCTCAACACTGGAAGTTGGAGAGGAAACAAGTTGTTTCGAAACATTTCGAATATTTTTAAGCTTTTTCGCGATTTTGGCGATAAATAATTATATACTTCTGTGATAAATATCTCTCAAAGAAAGAAAATGTACTAAAATATATTGGATGAATAAAAATTAATTTAATCACTTTGTATATTTTACTTGTTTTTGATAATATAAAGAAGTTTCAACGGGAAACATTGTTTGGTTTGTAGAGGAAAATGTTATGATTGGACTATAGATTTTGATGTGAAATACAAGAGCTACGTAACAATGAATTTTTTTACTTAATCATTTTAAGATAATACAACAGTTTCTGTACATTCTTTAAATATTTTCGCTGTTTTGTTGTTGTTCCATTGATTTTTTCGATAAATCTAAAAAAAATCGCGATAAAATAAAAGAACAATTTTCTGTTAACCGTGCCATTTCTTCAACACGATAAAAAACAGAAGGAAAATATTCATAGTAATCGAGTTATTCTGTTCACCCTGTATACAAATGTATACATTTGATTGTTTTACACGAAAATACATCGAATCGGCAGAGAAATGAATGAATTTGAACGTAAAATAAATGTTTCATGACCGTGGTTGCATATTTATACAAAGTAAATAGTTCAATAAAAAAAGAAGTTGGCATGCAAGTAATATTCGATGTAAGAAGATATGAAATGCGTATTTAATATTTGACAAAATATTTCTATGCAAAATAGGTCAGGCGTTATACATATGCAGACAGCTTTCAATCATCGGTCTGTATGCGCAGGAAATCTTTTGTAACCATTTTGATTTGAATTTATTTACGTACATGTATATTTATTTTTTAAAAATTGTTAAATCTGTACTGTTTCGATCAGTAAATAAAGCACCGTTATTCAATTTCTTATAAATATTAGTTTAACATATAATAATTGGTTTAATAAAATATTAGTTTCTCAACTTTTATGAATAAACGTGACTTTGTTTCTAACATATTTACAATGTAAAGAATGAAATCGGCTTTGTGAATTGTACAGCATTAGTACTTTAGTTATTAATTGGTGTTTTAGAAAATATTTAAACGGCGATTCCACAGCTTAAATACAACGGATTTTGCCAAATTCGGACAAATGGTTCAGGATTTCTAATCATTGTAATGACCAGTAAGTTCAGTTTTAAAAATTATTGTGTGATAAGTAAAATATACATCCTTAAGTGGCATAATAAGGACAATAGAAGATGGAGCTGTAAAAGTGACGGACTCATTCAAAATAATCTCTTGAATGAAAACAAAATTAGGAATTTGTATATACAGGTTAATCTTACATGTTGTATAACGTTCGTTCATAAAGCTTTAAAAAACCACAAAATAGTTGGGTAACCAATTGTTGTAAGCTCTTATGTTCAAATTCTGCGATTCTTTTCTCACATGTTAGTTGTAACAATACAACTAAATACAAATATACTCCAAATTTATTTTATTATGAAAATCTAGATACAAATAAATATGTAATATGTAAACCTCGTAAAATGTGAAAATCGTTCATATTATGCATAACAAATAAAAGATGTAATTACAATTGCATTTGTTTTCATTTTCAAAACTTCAATTTCATATTTAGAAATAGCTCACTCATTTGGCATAAGTTTGTATATGAACCGGGACAAGGTTGTTTGTGCAATGAAATCTCTCGGATATTTTATAACTTATGGCCGCGCGTTATACGTATCGCGCATACATATGTACATATACTGCGAGACAATATTCTCTACAGTGTTCAAAATCGTATTTGAATCGAAAATACGCGACTGTTTCATTCCTGTTTCATGCGAAATCTTTAACCGAACTAACGACAAATTGGAACATTTGTCGGTCAAGGCAAAACTAAATGAAATAGAACAGCTTGAGCTCAGCGTTCATCGCAAGTTCAAGACAATATATCGTCCAAATAGAAAAAATGGCATTACTTGATATACATATTACTTCAAATGACATGTTATTTTATTTCATAATTATATCCATGCCTGTGAACACTTCTGAAATAACATTATTTCAGATTGATTTAATTGAGAATTTTAAGCAGATTTTTTATTCATTCAATATTATAATAGATTCTTATTATAAATTTAGGTTAATTGATTTTAAATGGGGGATGAACTCGATTACAATAAATTTTTAATATAAAATTTAATTCTAATGAATTTTTATTACAAATTTGAATTGTAAAAATCAATAGATTTTTAATAAGAATTTAATTAAAGATTTTAAGTTATAGCAGATTTATTTGAATGAACTGTTTTTAACACTATTCCTACCGGGACCGGTCAAATGACCGTTTTTAAATTTTCAATTGGAATTTCTTACATTCAACGTAAGTGAATCGCCTTTAAACTTTACGACTTTTCCTCATATATATGTATGATACATTTTTCAATATTCACTTATTTTTTTATTGTTTATTTTCTGAGAAATATTTGTAGTCTGTCTTACCTACCACGACCGGTCATTTGACCGGTAGTACGATTTATACATTTTTGTAATAGTTATAAGAAAGTGCACAGGGGCAGAGGCATTTAGAGTGTTGGGATATAAATGGGAACTGTCTACTGCAAAGTTATATGCATTTTTGCAATTATGTATGCACGCGGCGCATATGAGGCTAAGAATATGGATATAGCACTTCTATGGAATAAAAAGTGGGGCCCGCCTTTTTTCTCAAATACTATGAGTAGACATGACTTTACGGAGATTATGAGATTTATTCGATTTGACGACAGAAATCAACGAAGCCAACGGTTACAAACCGATAAATTCGCCATGATTTCCGAAGTTTGGTACAAGTTTATTGACAACAGTCAAAATTGTTATAAACCAGGACCATATATTACTATTGACGAACAATTGTTTCCAACGAAAGCAAGGTGTAGATTCACTCAATACATGCCCAATAAACCGGACAAATTTGGTATAAAATTTTGGTTAGCATCCGATGTACGTAAACGGCTTTCCATATTTGGCATAACCTTGACATAACCATCAGTTCCTCTTGGAGAGTTCGTCACTATGAAATTAGCAGAATCGTATGTAGGATGTGGAAGAAATATAACCACAGACAACTTTTTACAAGCCTACCTTTAGCAACAAAACTTTTAGCAAAAAAAAAACTACGATTATTGGGACAATCAGAGCAAATAGAAAAGAGCTACCAAGACTGGCAAAACTGAAAAACGACGACATGGCACTTTTCTCAACCAAACTCTATCGCTCAAATAATTGTATGTTGACAATTTACAAAGCCAAACCAAGAAAGAAAGTTCTAGTTCTCAGTTCAATGCACAACTCCGTACAAGTTGAAGTAAATGACACCCGATCACCGGAAACAATTCAATTGTATAATAGCACCAAATTTGGCGTAGATGCGACCGATCAAATGGCCAGAAATTATTCGGTAAAATCTAAATTTCGGAGATGGCCTTTGCAAGTATTTTTTAATATCTTGGATTTAGCCGGGATAAATGCATGGGTGTTATATAAAGAAACTGCGGGAGGAGAAATTACAAGACAGGAATTTCTATTCCAATTGGCAGAAGAACTTGCCATCGAATATCAACGAGAGCTCGGCACAGAAAATCAACCAATACCCATCGCAAGTACAAGTACAGGTTCCCGTGAACGGAAAACATGTCAGATAAGGTATTGTAAAGATAATAAGACGAACAAAATCTGTCTAAAATGTAAAAAGTACGTATGCGGAAAATGTACAGTTGAGAAGCCCATTTGTAAAAAATGCGACGAAAAAGAATGAAATGTAGATTATGTACTCTTGAATAAAAGAAAATATATTTTTATACTGGTAAACTGGCTATTGGTCTGCATTCAATATTGAAAATATAAGTTGTGAAAGACCGGTCATTTGACCGGTCGCGGTAGGAATAGGTATACGTGAAGTGTCGGTAGGAATAGTGTTAAATACAAAACTTATTTCTAAAGAATTTTTATTTAAGAAATTCAGAGTTTTGTGCCCATTAGGTAGAAGATTTATGCATTTTTTCATAATTTTCCGTTGAGTATTGCGGAAGAAATTGCGCATAATCTGTTAATCATTTTGCTATTCACTTTATAGCTACATCGTGGTGGGTTAAGGACTTGAAAATTGTCTGCGATGGTTTTCAATCGCTGACCTATCGAAAGATCTAAACAAAAGTCAATTTGGTAACGTAGCACGTTTGGCCATCATCTTATCCGGTTATCTTAAAATAAAATCTTGTTATTACATATTATATTGAGGGCTATTTATTTTGTCGTATTTGAACTACAGAATAACAAAATAATTCCTTATTTAAAATTGCTATTATTTCAGATGAATCACATGATTTTTATTTTCAAATAACACCATTGAAAATAATGATTCGAAATTAATTGTTACGAATCTTATTTTCATTTGAAATAAAATGTGCCTGGATCTGTTTGCAGCGTGAAAATGTCTCACAATTGTTCTAGATTTTTTAATTGATATTAATTTCTTAGTATTATAATCATTTAATATAAAGCCAATTAGTTTACCAGTTTTTTCTACTTATTTTCCGTATTTTTGGTTTAATCTCTTATTTTTTCAGTCCGGTTTTCATTAATAGTTCAGTATTATCACTAGGCAAAATTTTCTTTAGCAACTGTATGAAAGTAGATCTAAATAAAAATGTATTTCTTCTTTTAATAGTTTTAATCAATTGAAAATAATGCGTCACGAACCGAGGGCTGGGGAGTTATAAATAAATGACCGAGGTCCGTTTGGATTTCCTTGAATTTATGAATGGTCGCGGACTAGTCGATGCTTATTCCATCAAAGGGTTATCACTAGAAAAGAGATTCGTGGATTAGACAATTCTTATTTCATTAAAGGATCGTCACTAGGATAGATGGAATTAGGTGTTTGCCTCGTAACGTGAAAAAGATAAATCTAGATACACCTCGAGCGGTAAAAGTATATCTGTGTGGGTTGTACCAACTACTACTTGGAATAAGAATCTGACTGGATAGATTAATTAGATTCGATATATTAATACTACAGTATAGTACATTGCCAAAAGAACTAAGGCTTTATTTAAACATGTACTGTTTCGCGAATTTTATGTATATTCTGTGTTCTCGATTTTCACGCACTGATGAATGTGATGAGCGTCGAATTTGTGGTTCTTTTATAACACAAAATTCGGACATGCATACGTGCTCGGAATTCTACTTTCTTGAAACCCTTGTTTACGCGTTCCAGAGGACCGTCAAAAGGCCCTTACTTGAACCTAAACACGCGATCCTGTGAAACTCCGTAAGACGCATATGACTCGCGAAAGAAGTCCAAACATTCTCACGGTGGAAAACCTCCATACGTTACAAATTTAACAATGTTTTTATATTCTTCCAATATTTTCACTAGTCTGTATTTCTTTTATTAATTTTTGCAATAAATTCAACAAATCCGCTGCCTAATTATCACTACAGTACAAACAAGAATCCAGTGGATCTTATTTATGAATACTTCAAATCTAATTAATTCCCTAGTGAATCAATATACTTAATTAATATGTGTAGTCAATGTATATATATATGTATACTGCTGCTCATCGTACGCTCCAGTTAACTGTCTCAGAAGTTATAAAAGATACAAAATCGAGGTCGTAATAAATAAAGCGTAGAGAGACAGAGAGTAACGTGTAAAAATATTACAGCTGTCAAGAGTGAAAAGTATATTAAAGGGAATGCATCCGAAGAAACCTATAGCCATCCTATAAACTGTCCTACGTCTCGACACTCAATATTGGAATGCCTGTTGGAATTGAAAGTATGCTGAGATGAAACAAATAAAAATCAATATTTTCATTCACGAACGTGGATGACACTCGGAGATGCAGGAGACTGAGAAAACCAACTGATCCCAGAGCTCATATCCGAATTTTAATCTTTGCAGCTTTCTGCATCAATCCCTGCCTTTCATTATTAACTTAGGCTGTAACATACGTTTAAGGTCACAATTATTAACCTCGCAGCAATACTGATTAAAACTGTTTTGTAGTTAATGATCTCCTTCCTAGGAGAAAGAATATTAATATTTACTACAGCGATGTGCATAATTATAGCCTTAAAGTAACTTTTACATTCTATCTGGTATCTAAGCGAAAACTTAACAAAATGTCACATATCCATGTGTTTCTATTTTCTATTATTTTTAATATATATAGAGGTGTGTATATTTCAATTTTCTATTATTTCTAATATAGGAATACATATGTGTATTTCTACTTTCTATTATTTCTAATATGAAAATATACAACAATGGTATTTTGTTAAGTTTTGTCTTAAATATACAGGGTGTTTCAGCTAAAAGAGAACACCTACAATGATGTGAATAATTATAAACTTAAAATAATTTTTTCATTTTTACCGATATTTAAACAAAAACTGAAAAGAGACTATGTTTATATATTTCTGTTTTCTATTATTTCTAATATAGAAATATACAAATATTATGTTTCGCTAAGATTTTGTTTAAATATCACTAATAATGTAAAAGTTACTTTGAGTTTACAATTATTCATACCACTGTATTATGTAGTATCACTGATAAGTATTCAAACAAGTTTGAAAAATTACAGATTTATTGGTAGGAACCGATATTTATTGCTTATATTTGTTTAGTATTGCATTTACATTTTAAAATTAGATATACGTATAGTCGGTATGACGACAGTATTTTGTGCATTATTTAAATTTTAATGTCTGTCATTATTTGAGGTTTAATGCCTTTCCTCAATATGTCCGCGTTTTACTCGGATACCAACTTTGCATATTCTCAACATCCACGTAACAATGAACAGTCCGAAATACAAACAAAACATTAATGAAATTAGTTCACCGGATGCCGAGAATATGCATGACTGTTATTCAAGCAAAGAGCGGGCACATTCACAGAAGACGCTTAGACCGAGGTCTAAATATACAGTCATTGTAATTATTATATAGTTTATATTTTTGTTATATTTAGAAATGTAAAACGTATGTAAAGAATATACATATATAAATTGTTACAGAATTGTTAGTGGTAACAGACATATATGTATATCTACTAACAATCCTGTATTTATTTCAACTTGTGATACGTTCGAATACTTATGAGCGTTATTGCATATTCACCATAATCATTAGAGTTTAATGATGAAATTGCGGTTTTTAATGAAGATGTAAAAGTTAGAGTGAAAACCATCGTTGTTGTTAATTAATATGTAATTTAGTAATCAACGTTTGTGCAAAGTACCCTGATTCAATAATCTCGAAAAAACCGACACCTTTGCCAGGTATACATATCAGGACACATACTTATCTACATAATCACATACTGCATCAAATAAAAATTGTCTGAGTCGATTATATCAAACGTAAGTTAGATGAAAATGTCTTTCTTCTTTTAACACTCGGGCTTGGTTCCATTTGGACCCACGAATATACGTCGTTATTTAATTATCTAATTTCTGACAATGAACTTAAATTTTCACATGTTTCATTAAGGTTTGTAGAAAAAACTGACATAGTTAGAAGGCGTACCTTAAAATATACCTTGAAAACAGTTTTTAGTTATGTTCTTGTGAAAAACGTCCGTCCTTCGAGTATTAATAATTTTAACAAGTTGTACACAATGTAAAAATACTCATAAATTCTTATAATGTTTTTACAGTTTTGTTTTTGACCTAATCATTTTTGCTAAAAATTCATAAGTCCGCAGTCTGCTAATGTCTAAGCATCGTTCGCACTAAATAGCAGATACTATAGATTATGTATTCTGAAGTTTTTGGATGTCTGCTTTGAGATGTAACTTTTTATCAATCAAATATCAACGTACATCACTTGCACTGTAACAACGAATCAGACTCGCGATGAAGATTTCGTACATAATCTATTAAATATCAATGTTATTCATTTCTTCTAAATCGAAACAAAGTTTAATTCTTCTGTTATCAAGATCTGGCATCAGAAGTAAATGAGCCGTCGAAAGCTCAAATGAAAAAATGGTGTAAGACAAAAAAGTTAATTTATGGTAATGAAGGATAAATTAAAAATTCTGTAAAATGCAACAACATAAAAAATTGTTACAATTATCTCATGTAAAGCATTTTGAAGCTTCAATTTAAAATAATAATAAAAATCAAGCAAAATTAAGTTGAATATGATTTAATAATACTAAATATGATTTGGTTGATTAAATGAACCTAGCAAAAAATTGATTTACGCCTACTTTTGCTTTAAAGGGCTCAAACGATGATATACAAAAACCAAAAATTGTTCCGTTCTATTAAAGAAGTTATTCAGGAATTTGAAGTGCTAATCATCGAAGCGATGAAGGAAATTGAATGGAGTTAACCTGTTTACATAAATATAGTAGTATCGTAAAAAAAGTAATAATAGAAGCTACAACTAGTTTTGGTCAGTATTGTACGACTCGCTCCTACAAAAAGTGGAACGTATTGGAACCTCATCCGTTTCCAAACGTCGTAACCTTGTTGAAATTGTTTCAAGGAATACTATAAAAACGATTGAAGAATGGTTGCACCTTGAGTTTTATGTAGCCGGTTTCATCGTAGACTTCGGGATATTTAACTTCCCGCGAAGGTAATAGACGGGATGGAACGTAACAGTATCGGCGGTACTGTTTTAAAGAAATAGGTGAGTTGAGTCTTTGCTTCTTTCCTGCTTGGCACGGAGTACGAGAGTCGCAAAACTTTAACAGTCTTTGACTGTCGAACAAGCACGCATGGACGTTCCACAAAATCGAAGCAATCTACTTAATGGAAGAAGAATTTCAGTCGAGACAATCTTATCGCTTTTTATAGAGCTTAAGAAAAGTTAATTATTTAGTGAAAGGGAATCACAGAATAAAACTGCGGTTCCTGTAAATGTTATTTATCAATGGAATACATATTTACGGTATTTAGTTATTTTTAAATTGCTAGGAGACATGTATACAGTGCCCGAAATTTCCATAAAGTCATCCGATACTTTGGTGAAACCTTATAACACTGTCCGACAAAATCAAACTTTTTTTCTGGGTTCCTATAGCCACTATGAAATTCTTGTAGAGCTTCACTCCCTGAACAAGAATCCGAAAACCGAATTGCTCCATCACCCTCAGTTTTTTAAATAAACGAACTTTTGTAAAAACCCAAAATTTTCGACAAAAATGAGGTATTGCATGAAAAGTACAAACGCTAGAAAGTTCTAATCAGTCTCAAAAGATAGAGAAGAGTTTCTCGAATATAGTGGCATGCAATTTATTAATTGTTTTTGGTCCTAAATAGCAACAAATTGATGTCAAAGTTTAAAAAAGTGTCGAAGTACGCAGTTTTTCCACAATATTTTTGTATTTTTACGAAAAGTTCTTTGTTCAGCACGAAAATGTTGCCGACGAACATTTTCTCGACCTACTCAAAATGTACATCGTTCTGACACTTCTATCTGGCCGTTTCTTCTTCAGAAATATCTACAGAATCCGATCCTGGGTAGAGTTTTCGTGCCGATCAAAGAACTTTTCGTAAAAATACAAAAATATTGCGGAGAAACTGCGCACGTCGACACTTTTTTAAACTTTGACATCAATTTGTTGCTATTTAGGACCAAAAACAATTAATAAATTGCATGCCACTATATTTGGGAAACTCTTCTCTATCTTTTGAGACTGATTAGAACTTTCTAGCGTTTGTACTTTTCATGCAATACCTCATTTTTGTCGAAAATTTTGGGTTTTTACAAAAGTTCGTTTATTTAAAAAACTGAGGGTGATGGAGCAATTCGGTTTTCGGATTCTTGTTCAGGGAGTGAAGCTCTATAAGAATTTCATAGTGGCTATAGGAACCCAAAAATCGTGTCGGACAGTGTAATTATTCCACAGCAATGAAAAGGTAGTGTATGTATAGCATTTTGGGATTAATAAGACAGACCATATATGTATATGATTACATTCATGAATACAATCATAAATTTATTTATTTTGCCAAATAGCAAGTACGAAATTTCTATATAGTCACGAGTTTTCTAAATAAATTACACCAATATAAATAACGATTTATATAAATCAATATAATATTATATGAGTCAAGATAATTTTATTACTAGATTGCAAATTCTCATGCAAAATAAAAATTGTACGGATTTCAAGATACTCAAGTTGCATAAGCATTAATTTATTTTTTAAACAATTACAATGAATTGCCAGATGCAACTGTATCTCCAAATTCTATAAAAATTTGTACTGTTTTGCATTTTAGTCATTTTAAGCATTTTACATTTGATGTACTCACTTTTTTCATAAATGCATAAAATTCGCGATCTACTTACATATTACATATCATAGACCTTAAAAGTTCATGTCTATGTATAACGAAACAATCATAAATGCAAAGATAGTCTTGTTGCATTTCATAAATTTTGATAAGGTTTTGGGATAAGTGCAGTGTTTTTATATAAATGAATGTAATATTTAATAGAAAAAAGTGGTGCATTAGATACAACTGGTGTTGATTACACTGTGCAACAAATTTTAACTTTTTTTAGATTTTCTAATATTCAATAGGTGATCCTTGTAAAGCGTCACTTCTCGAGCACGAATCCGGAATTGCTGTACTCTGTACAGCTGTTGAAAAATTCGAATTTTTTAAAACTTTGACGACCGCTACTTAGAAAAATAAAATATGATAAATGTCGATACTGTCATATTTAAGAATCTTTCTTCTATCTTTTGAGATGAAATAGACCTTCTTAACGTTTTTAATTTTTGTAAAAAATTTGACGTCTTTATAGAAATTTGAATTTTTCGAAAACTGCGGATCATTTTCGGATTCGTGTTTGGGATATTACATTCCATTGAATATTACAAAAAAAAAGATGTTGTTGAACAATGTTATTTTCGATCAGATCGTAACAGTGAAAAAAGCTTTGATATCTAGATAATTTATTGCATCTTATAGATCGTAACAAAAGTTCATCTATATAATAATAGAAGCTTTGATGTCGCGATGATTTTATTGCATTGTTTAGATCTGAACAAAAATTCACCTGTTAAATGAAAGAGCATTGACGTCAAGATAGTCTTATTGCGGTTCATAGATGTTATCAAAAGTTCGTCGTCTCTACTATGTTACTATGATAATTCTTTTTTAAATTTGATCAAAGAATTGGGTCACTTATAATATGTATGACTGATGCAGCAGTCGCAGCGTCAAGACGGAACATGTCGAAGATGTTCCGCTACATCAGCTTCGAATGCTCTCTTCCACTTCTAACTCGGGTCGACGTAAAGTTTTACAGTGTCGGTAAATGCTCCGAGTTACTGCTGACTAGAGACTGACTTCGAGTGCTCAAAGTCGCTCCTTTTATTAGTTTACAGAAACAGCGTTCGACCAACAAACAGGACCTCTTCTTTTCAAGATGTTGTGGATGAGGTCGTATGCGTGGTTCTCTAGATTCTAGATAGAAAACTTGTTTTCAAAATTACGTTTTCAAAGAGACAGTCTAATTTTTCGTCAACACTATCGTGCCAGATAAAACGATCGATTTCACATTTTTTATTTTAAAATCGTTGGATTTACAAACTCTTTATGTATAATAAACATAGTTTTGTAAGGTAACAGGCATCAGTTACTTTTATTATAATAAATAGAATGAGGTTGTTATTTTTCTATACGAATTTATAGCAGAATGTATAATATGTATATTAATTAGAGATGCCGATTATTATATTATTAAATTGAATGATAAGTTTCATTGATCGTTATCCTTTATACAAATCTAGAAATAGAATAATAGAATTTCATTTTTCAAAAACATGGCCGACGGAACTTCATAGAAACGACTGAGCATGTAAATGTTACATCTTTTATATTTGTCAATACTTTATATTAATCTTTTACATTGATCTTTTACGTTAGTCCTTTATATTAATTCTTTATAGTAATAATTGATCAATCTTTTACACAAACACCGTGAAATAGTATTGTTTAGAACTTGGGGTTTGGAAAGATGCAAAAACCTAACTAAAAGATCACCTCAAATCTATCGCATTCATATCTGCTTGCATGTGGAATGTGCATACGTCAAATGCACTTTTGTTCGATTTCAAATGAACTGGTAAACAATTACCGTCTACCTCATACGCATCTATTTCGTTCGTGGCTTGCGTCACTACCTTTGTTGTTCTTCATAAACGAAGACACATCGACTCTACACTTTACTCGAAACAACAGTTCGAACTTGTTCGTGAAGTTTCTCAATGATCAGAACTGCGATTTACAAAATACATGTTTATTGTTTCAGTGTAAATCACGTAATCTGTTAAATAATCTCCAGAACTATTTGTCACTTCCATCTCAAGGCTGTTCAAGATATCTCAAGAATTCTTGAATTTACTGCTATTCATCATGTCGCACGTTCTACACCCGATTTTATTCGCAGCACTTGACCCATCGTAAAGTCTCTCTAAGAGTGAATGCAATTATAACTCATTGTACATTTGTTCCTCAGAGTACGCTGTGCGCTGCATTTATTCTAAAAGTGTCTGGTTTCTTCTCTTTCGATTAGGTTCAGTTTTGTGTAATCGTCTCTTGATTTTTCGGTGGAATATATGCACGAACAAATGGGTGTAATTACGAGGAAGATTAGTGGAAAACGTGCGTATCTATACGGAAGAAGTTGAGTCCAGGAGTAATGTAGAGTAGTCACTGTGAATTATGTTGTGTAATAATATTAAATCATCGATTTAATGGTTCATTGTAATAGCGGGATGATTGATGATTAGATTGCGGATATTTATGTAAAATAAAAGTTTTCTGTATCAGTTCTACGAAACAGGAATGAAATAAAAATGTATTTTTTCTTTTAATAGTCTGAATAATTTGAAAATAATGTAAGAATATTCATAAATTTGTTTCATATCTTCCCTCCTCTGTATTTCGTTTACCTCTTTTTAGTGGATGTGGTTTAATATAAATTGCTCTAAACGTTTATCAAAGAATATGAAAATTCAGAAAATTTGTGTAAATAATTATAAATAATTATTAATCATATATATAATAAGTTTTTAATAAAATTTTTAAATTATGGAACTTTTTTTAATAAAAATCTACTATAATTGCATCTTTTAATAAGAATGTTCACAGTCCATTGCCAAAAAGGATTAGAAAATGATTCATGTTAAATATGTTTTATTAAACTTTATATTTTTAACTGAACAATTGCATTTGACATACGTGTTTACAATGTAAAGAGTCATGATACCCTTGTCGATTTTTGTTTATGGTTGAGACCTTTT
The DNA here is from genome assembly GCF_051020955.1 of Megalopta genalis. Classification (NCBI taxonomy): domain Eukaryota; kingdom Metazoa; phylum Arthropoda; class Insecta; order Hymenoptera; family Halictidae; genus Megalopta; species Megalopta genalis. The sequence continues at coordinate 42,950,864 of NC_135013.1, read as the reverse complement.
CGAATTTATAAAATTATTTTTGTAAATTTTCGATCACTTCAAATCATTTATCAATTTGTATCTACTTATAAATTAAGCGAAATTAATTAATGAAATTACTTCCATCCAGAAATTTTATTTCTGTAATCGATTTATTAATCCTTGGTACTGGAACTGCGATTCGGAAGTACCAATCAAATTATAGAATATAATGTATAATTATATGTATATTGTACATAATTTGTATTTAAAAATTATACAATATTATGTATGCATTTTCTGTTCAGGCATGAACGAAAATAAGGAATATAATTTATTGTACATATCTTATATGTATTAATTCTTAATTCTACAATATTGTTGTTGGTAGGTTATATATTGTATAAATTATACAATACAATATCATAATCATAATTGTAATTTCATAGAATTTCTACATTACTGTTTGTATTTATTAAATTGCTATATATTCAAGCGTGACATGAGTGCGTGTTCGATTTAATATATGCAAGAAGGGAACAAAACTTGTAAACGGACAGGAATCTTCTGAGTCGAAAGAAATGTCTGGAATTCTGGAATTAAAATATCTTCGAGTGAAAAGTGTTAAATGTCCTTAATTAATACCACAATTAATTACATATGTATTATTTACCGTTAAAAGTAGTTGCAGTTCATTAGTGTGTATATGTTCCAGAAATAGAATTTCATATTATCATATGGAAAATATTCATACATTACATACCGCAAAATGCCTCATTAGTGTTCGAACTTGCACAGTCTCTTTAACTTCTCCGTACAGATGGTCCCAATACGTACTACATACGTAATCTGAACATTACATGAGCGGGTTTTCAAGGGACAGAACTTATCATGAAACGAAAATGGTCAATGAACACTGGGATGTTATGTCACGTGCAAGCTGGTGCCGTATTAAACTGTAATTTCTGAAGAAATGAAATTGGTTCGAAACTTTTGCAAGCACCGCTTATACTGCAGTATGGAGACTCGTTTTCCTGAAGGGAGAACAGAATTTTTTACATTAGACTCGCCTTTAACGTGTAGATAGATTGCATGACGTCATGCTGAAGTTACGGCACACGAGATTTGTTCGCAAGTCGAACGATTTTAGAAACTAGGAAGATTTGAAATTCCAATCTTGCGGAATTTCAACGTTTAAGCTTTCTCAGAAAATAACATGTAATCCAATCGAATACGTAGTTCTGCGAATTATTTCGGTGCTTATTTTGGTATACATATGTGTTAATGCAATGCATTCTGCATACGACTGTGCAAATATTTCGTTTTATGCGGAAATATCAGAGCATAAAATCGAAAAATTTCATCAAGAAATATGAGAAAATGAGATTGAATATTCTCATTTTCTACCATTTTTACAGAATAATAAAAACTTCGTATCTTTTTTTGAAAGATGTTTATATAACCAAAGTATGACACATTTGCTTCGATACATTTTTTAAGAAGTTCTGGTCGTTTGAATAAATAGACTTGGCTTATAAAACAATTACACGAATATCTGCGGAATTCATATTCGTATAAAACTCAAGACCAACGACAAAAATGTAGAATTTTGGAAAAATTCTCTTCAGCAAAATATAACGTTGGCTATACACAATAAAAATGTAAAAGAGGTTATGTCATATAGGGAAACATAACATAAGTAGGGAGACAGACACACATTTACACGTAATAAAAATCCGATATGTCATATGCACCAACATAAAACAATGTAAATCCATTGTAATAACTAGTGCAGTAACTACATTTTATATGAATTTATATGTATGTACAGTATTCGTCCACCTTTTAAAACACTGTAACATTTTTTAAATTGGACTGAACGACTTGAATTTTTTGTAGGTGATAGAGGGTTTTTTTTAACTTTTTTATTTGATTCTGTAACGATAATTTAAAAAATGCCTTAAAGTAATATAAACTCACAAAATTAGCATTTTTTAAAATTACCATTCGATTGCAAGTCTTGGATTTATTCTTTCGTGTAAGATAAATTAACAATATATAGTTCTACCTATTTTATTCTTTTTTTTAAATGTTCATCGAATATGCTGTAGATAATGACAATATAAATTGTCACAACCAAAGAAATACTTATTATTAAGGTTTTGAGATTTTTTAATGCGTCATATCGTATCACCACGAGTGTCTATAACAGGATATTTCTCTTTGAATTTCGGTAAAACGAATTTCATTATTTCGGGACGTATTAGCAGGCATACACAAAATGCCAATAAAATTCCAATTCTTTTGTTTGGCATTCAGCTCCAACACATTTCAATTCAGATATCAAAATTTAGCGGTTCTCACCGCTGTTGGCGTTTTTAATTCATGTGCTTCTGCTAACATTTCACTCGCAGAGGTTTTATGGCTATTTATAGTCATAATTACTTGCTAACTGAATAATTGTAAAAGAAATAAGCATTTCTGCGCGCAATTATTTAAACTATAATAACAAGAATGTAAATATTTGTCTGTATTAATTACAAAACATAATAGTAGTAGAAATAGAGTTTTATGGTTATTTAGATTCATAATTGCTTGTTAACTGAATAATTATAAAATAAATAAGCATTTTTGCAAACATAATAATGTTTAGTTATTTAAACTATTATAATAACTACAATGAAAATATCTGTATGTATCGATTGCAAAACATAACAGTAGTAATATGAGTGATAGCAGAAGATAAATATTGCGCATAATAGTACACAGTAGTACGCAAAGTCCGCATAAATAATGAAAATTCTTTATCGATAGAAGTAACGCGGTGCGACAAAAAAGTCAGGAATAACTGACGTAAGCAGTAATGTAATGTTTTGCAATACGAACAAGCTGAATTATCAACATTTTGTAAAAAGGAAAAGATTTAATAGCAGACGATCAGTAAACAATTGCAAATAATTTCTCTTCAATTTTTTCTTTAAGATCACTCCATTTTGATGATTTTATATTTTTTACGAAATTAGTTATTAACCATTTTTTCTAGTTTTCATGAATTTAAATCACACTGCGTAATTCTATTAAGAATACAATAGGTAATTAATTAGTATAGGATCTGATGAAGGATTTTTTTCTTGGCAGAAAATTTCTGCGTACCTGGATCTGCGTTTGAAACGTTTTATTTTTATACGTAATTAAGTATGGTATAGATGGCAACCCTAAGAAACCCACAAACCACAAAACAATGTGTATAAATAATCGAATGGCCTTGTGTTCAGGCAACCCAAGACATTTTATATTATCAACTTGGAACCAACATATCACGATGCGTATAAAATAACATGCTCAAGGCTTATGCCATATTCCGATATTAAAGTTGCCGTAATGCGACCGTTAAGACTTCCTCTTAAGGTTTATGATACGGACATTTAGCGAACCATCACCTTTAAAACGAGCAACATTTCGTGAACTGATTTTATTAACACTATAAGAACCAAACTTTTCACTATTATTATACAGATTTAATTCGAATTTTAAGTTATAATAGATTTTTAATAGAAGTTCAAATTAATTGATTTTAAGTGAAAGGTGAAATCAATTGTTCAATTAAATTGTGTAAGTGTAAATTTAATATAAAATTTAAATGTAATAAGTTTTTATGAGAAAATTGTATAGATTCTGACAAATACATTCTTTCTGATTTGCAGAGTTTCTAAATGATAGAAAGTATGTAATCTGCTGATCGTGTATGTATTTATCGTATGATGTATGATGTGGAAAGTGTTTGTTTAGTTGATACTTGTATTTCTCGATGTCAAGGCGTTCGTTTTTTTTTTGTTATCGATTTCCTGACCACGTTTTTACGTATTGTATTATATTAAGATTATCTATAAAAACACTGCATTTTTTTATTCCAAAAACCTTGCTAGCAAATCTAGTTAAAATTAATTAGATCCTACACGCATACTCGCATTTAGGTATAAATGGAACTTTTATATTCTGCTTGCTCTTAGGAAAACGAAAGTTTCTTTCTGACAACTAATTGAAATCTTTACATTACTTTTCATATAATAGACACACAACTTTTTAAAAATGGCACTAAATGATATTTTTTAAGTTGTCAGAGTATTTAGTTCATTAGATACTGATTAAATAAATTTTTGTAAAAATTGCAATTCGTTGGAATGACAAACCATTTTTAAGAATGACGTTTTTCAACTTTTTTATCCGAGCGTGTAACAAAAAATGTTTTTCCCTTTAAAGTATTGAAATAAATAAATAAGTATTAGAAATTTAAACGATACGTTTGCTGGTCTCCTTTATTTATATATATCCTGAAAATTTTTAGTCGATATCAGTTACTATCCTAGATTTAACATATTTCGAAGGTATACATACAGTTTTACTCACAAAATTGAGCGTACACACACACCTTTTAAAATGTAATAACTTTTTAAAAACTCAACTAAGTGACTTGAATTTTTTTAGATGATATATATATAGTGGAACTTTGCTATTACTTGGAATGACAAAAAAAAGTAAAACTCTCGTTTTCTAACTTTTTTATCTGAGCCTATAACGGAAATGCCTCTCGTAGATCTCGGTAATAAATATCCATGCTGAAAATGTTATCGAACTCAATTGACGTTATTATGAATTACAACAAATTAAAAATGGAAGAAATTTGCAGTTTTTAAAATCTTTCAACGCCTATAGCTCGACTCTCAGTTAACTGATTTCGATAAAATTTGCAGCACACATATAAGTTATACATGAAAGTCATTTTTTAAATTTTTCTTATAGGCTTAGATAAAAAAGTTAAAAAACGAGTTTTTTAATTTTTTTTTGTCATCCCAAGTAATAGCAAAATTTAGAAAAGGAATTTTAGTCATCATTTAGTAGACTAGACCCTCTATCATCAAAAAAAAATTCAAGTCAATTGGTTCAGTTTAAAAAAAATTATTGCGTTTTAAAAGGTGTACGCTCAATTTTGTGAGTAACTGTATGTTCGCGCGTACTGTCTTCTTCGCGTGTCAGTAGTTCCTACATTTTGTAAAGCCACAGGTTCGTCGCGTCGTATTTTCGTTTGAATTCCTATCTCTTCCACGGTTTCCACTCTTGTTGTACCTCCGGAACATTCAAGAGGTACGTTACGCTGCACGCCTTAGGGTACGAACGCGTTTATACGACATTTTGCTTCTGAAAGCGCTGGCAAAAAGTTTGCGATGCAGCAATCTTGTGCTAAGATGAGCCATCTTTAGCCGACATTTCTGATACTTCTCCATGATCCACCGTCTCTAACGGGTCACCTTATTTACGACTCAGACGTACCTTACAAGTGCAATATCTTTGATCACGTTTGTTTGTAGTATTTACAGACAGTTGCTCAAGGTTTAATTGAAACATTAAAAAGCCAGTCGGTGTCGGTACAATTTCCTTTGTAGATCCAGAAATTCTTTATTCCCGAAATCTTTACTCGATGAAGCAATATTTTATTTGCATGTTATCTGTTAACCCTCTATATTCCATATTTTATGTTACTTGAAACCAGGAATTATTAATCTGTGCGTATAAATTAACAATGAATTAATAAATTTAACAAGAATAGATTTTCTCTGATGTGAGAAGTGAAAGTTTAAAGGTATGGTGCGCGATCTCCTCGATTATGCAGACATAACCTTGACATAACCGAATATACCTATGATCATTTATAATTCTATTTATCAATTTTTTCAACATATTTTTTGATGTAATCCTTTTTTATACTTAATAATGTATTATTTTATTAATATTAAAACATGTGATAATTTCAATTACTTCTCAAAAACGATGTCCAAATAACTTAATAGGTTCTATGTACATTATTAAACCCTCTACTTTCACTTGTAATTTGTTTCTCATGTCAATATTTTAATTATAGGAAAATATGAACGACTAAAGATAGCTAGGTATTGAATAATTTGAAAGTACACGAAATTAATCATTCTTATACAACAATATTTATATTTATTAATACGTAGGTCTATAACATGTTTATATAACGAAATAACTGAAAATCCTGTATAGAATTATTTATATGCAGATAGTTTCACGTATATACGACAGAAACTGACTTGTCAAACGTTAAAGTCTGATATTCTCTGTACTATATTGCAATTCGAAATATCAATCCAAGCTAATAACTAGAATACAAATATTTGTATATATTAATATAGCAAAACAAAGCAGCAATAATAACTGAGCTTTATGGCTACTTTTAAGCGTAATTACTTGCCAACTAAGTAATTTGTTAAATGCCCAAACCATGATATGTAATTAGAATAAAAATATTTGTCTGTATCAATTGAAGTTGATTCAATTAAAATTGAACCAAAGATTTGAATTCCGTTTAGATTTCAGATTGACTGGTTGAAATAACAAAAAAGATAAGGAAGATACGTTTTTCATCTTTTTTATTCTATAAAACTTATTGTTTTACTTTTTCTTATTTTTGTTTGTAATTCCAACTAATTATAATTTTCACAAATATTCTTTTACTCACTGTTTAGTGAACTAGTCAGTTTAAGACGTAAACAAAATTCGAATCATTTGATTTAATTTTGGAAAAGTAATTGGTGTGTACTCATTTTTGCGCATCATTGTATATGTCAAATAAATGCATAAATTAGCGAACTCTCTGATTTTCTCTGTGATGTATCGCAATTAAAAATATCAATCGAACATCTATTTTATAGAAGCACTTGTACGTTTCGTGTTTGTTGCACCGTTTTTCTCCTTTATTCTAATTTATTTCACTCTCATTTTTATTACTTGATTAATATGCATGAAAGTAGGTAGTAGAGAAAATGGCAGATTCAGCAGTTAAATGAGAATTAATGAGAGAATGGAACAGAGCTATAGGATCTGTTTGAGAATAGAAGTAGAAGACAATTGAACGACTATAGGACGTAGCAACAAAGAACTGCGTGGGACAAAAAAGGCATGAGAAATAGAAAGAAAGTTCCGCGACAGTTATAGATTCCAAACGCTGGTAAAGGTATAGTGCGCGCGTCAATTGATGCAAGCAGTCCTATCGTTTCACTGTCTTATACTAAATGGAAAAAATTGATCCTTTTGCACACTACGGTGAGTATGTTATTTACTTTGCCTTTCCTCGGTTACCGTACCCTTACAATAATTTTACTTGTATTTAAGAACAACATTATTAAAGTACAGATATTAAATTTTGTAATGCATTCCCTTTTTTAATAATACCGTAAATATTGAAACATATCTAATAAATTATGCTAAATAATTTAATATGAAATATTTTAGGTTTTTACATTTTTGTTATCGGATTGTTTACCTAAATCTAATCACAGTAATTAGATCATTGTACAGAATTTCATACACAGTAATTAGATCAGTACACAGAAAATGACACACAATAAATAACTTTTTATCTTTTTAAGGACAGAGTAACTCGCTCAAAAACTGTTTTGTTCATTTTATTAAATATTTTGTGTTCTTTATGTGTTCCGATTCTGAAAAAATTCGTACTTATATAAGAGACATCAACATATAATTTAAATGTTTTAAGAATTGCAATATAGGTAAATAAAATTATTTGATTCGTTGAAAACTTCGGACATCACTTTAATGGGCACAATAATTGACATTCTTTCCCTGTAATACATCTCTTTGCAGCAACATCAAACCTTTTGCAAATTATATTCATCTTTTTGCCATCTATGGTTATGTTTGCAAATTATATTCATCTTCTTCTAAATCAAAAAAATTTATATCTCTTCTGAAATCGAATTTATCCTTTCGTAAATTAAATTTACCTTTTTGTAAATCACCTCAGCTAATCAAATTCACTGCTTAGCAGATCAAGTTCTTCTACTTTGTTTTCTTCAACTATTGTAATAAAAATAAGGTCCAATGTTTTGTTATTCTGAAATTTTTTTATTTTGTTGTATATGTGTATATAAGAATTAACTTAAAATATGTATTTAATGGTCAACATACCTTCATCTGTGCGAACAGTAGCTGCAATAAAATAATGGCATCCACGAAAATATCCTTTTTCCATAGAATTGAATTTTGGAGAAATATTCAATTGGGTCATTGTCGAAGGTGGTAAGAATAGTAAAGCGAGTCTTATCTGACCAACAAGGTCGCAAAAGTATCTACGTGTCTGTACACAGGACAAGTATCAGGGACAAATGTAAGTAAACACCTTTCAAAATGGAATGACTTTTTTCAAATTAGTCCAAGTGATTTGAATTTTGTTTACATGTTAAAGCGACTAATTTTCTTGAAAATGAATAAACAAAAATGCCGTTTATATTTTAATTCGTTGGAATGACAATAAAATTAAAAAATGGTGTTTGTTCAACTTTTTCATCGGAATTTATAACGAAAATTTAGAAATTGTATTATATTTTAGTATAATAAAGTATAGAGCAACTGCAGTCGCAAGAAAGAATATAAATATAATTTCAATTGTAGATTTTAATATCGTGTTCTTTTCCATTGCACTTATGTACACTTATCATAAATATTCTGTTAATTCTTCCGATTTCGGTGTCACAGCAACTGTGGTATTGCCTATCAATTTCGGTATTTGATAACATACGATATTTGATACTGCTTTAAAATACTATGAAAATTATAACAAATAAACAAATCGAAAAATTTACCGATAACTACCGGTAAATATATCGGTGTTTTTGTATAACTCTATGACGTCATATTGGCATTTTCGTATTTCGGTTTCTATAAGGTTTTCGAGGATTAACGCTATTTTCACTGATATTTTGTATTATACAATTTAATTTCGAATTAATTTCGTGAAGAAAGTCGAGAAGAGTTTTAAGTGTTTTAAAAATGATTAAAAGATGTCTTTTAACTCCTTTGGTAAAAATAGTGTTATACAGAAATTATTAAAAGGTGTCTCTTGACACGTTCGGTAAAAATAGCGAGACTTACGACTCCACAAAATTTGTGGAAGCAACCGCAAGAGAGCACAAATATTCTGTGTTTCTTCATGTTCCTTTATCTCTACACTTTGCCCTGAAGATCAACTTTGTCGAGTTTGACCGCAGGGATAATTCGATACTCTCAGGGACTCAGATTTTATCAGAATTGATTTATGAAGTTAATACTACCCACGGGATAACTGAGAGGCAGACTATATATATATATATATCTTTTTATCTTCAATGGGACTGGCAATCTTAAATGAGAATCGTCAGGTTAGGGTAAGCGTCCTAATACACGAATACCTATGATAAAACTAAATAAGACGGTATAAAGGAAGGTAGTAAACGTTTTTTTATACAAATCGCTTTGATGTAATGTGTGGAATTGCTTTAATTTGTCTCTTACATAGTACATAAATGGAAGTTAATACTAGGTTTACGAAACAGTTGAGGGCTCTGGAAAACTGGACTGAAAAATATCAACTGTTCCCTGGACCGACTCGGGTCTCTTATTTATATTACGTCCCCCAAAAAGGCCACGCCTGTTTTGGGGGACTCGCTGTCTTCTTTTGCCCCCGCTTAGTTTAGCGGGGGAGACAGCCATCGATGAACCCTCGCTGTAGGGGTGCGCTGGCCGTTCGGCCAGGCAGCGGTACGCGGCCGGCGGCTTTCTCCGCGACCAGGCATGCAGTACATCTGGCAGTGATAAAAAATAAAGAAACAAAGGAATTTCCGGTTCTTGCAAACGTCAAGGACGTTTTCTCTCCGTCGACCCCTTGACATCTGCAAGCGGACAGTTTTATGGTTATTACGGTCGCCGGCCGTGTGCCGCTACATCACCCCCTTGCCAGTGATTGACCAATCGCGATACAATTCTTATTTCTACAACAAAAACAAAAACAAAAACTTGCCCTGCGACATGCCATACGACGGTATATGCGATACTCGCTACATCCCACTCTCTCACTCATTCATAATAGTATCTTATTTTTGCAATCTGCAATCTATCCGGAAACCTCACTCGTCTTCCTGAACGTGTAGTTCGCACCTCTTGTTCCGGAGCAGACACTGTCGGTTCTGACCGCGGTACCTGCATTGTTTGAGTCGCTTCATTATCAACGGCATCATTAACAACGTACGCCGGCTTTAATCTATCAATACTAACATTAACAGGTTTATCCTTAATATTTATCACAAAGTTTTTTGGGCCCCGGGATATGACCTCGAATGGTCCATCGTACGGTGGCTCCAATAAAGTTCGTACTTTATCATTCCGGATAAACACTTTTTCACACACTGTTAAGTCTTTATATACAAAAATCCGCTGCGCATTGTGGTGACTACCTGCGGCTGGGGTGATCCCCCGGAAATGCTGACGTAGTTCCTCGGCAAAATTGGAAACGTCATACTCGCCTTCTATTTGACGCGGTGCTAGGAACTCACCAGGTAGACGCAACGTCTCCCCATACACAAGTTCTGCTGCCGTTGATTTGGTGTCCTCCTTCCAGGCTGCGCGTAAACCCAGCAATATGGTAGGAAGGACCCTCGTCCATTGAACGTCTTGGTGGCAACGAATGGCAGCCTTCAACTGTCGATGGAAACGCTCCACCATGCCGTTCGCCGCTGGGTGGTATGCTGTTGTCCTTAAATGTGTTGTCCCTGTTAACTCGTTCAAATGCTTGAACAAGGACGATTCAAATTGTCTTCCTTGGTCGGTTGTTACTCTAAGAGGGGTCCCAAATCGAGCAATCCATCCCTCGTAGAACGCTCGTGCCACCGTTTGTGCTTCCTGATTTATCATCGGGAACGCCTCCGGCCACCGGGTATACCGGTCCACGCAGGTCAAACAATACCTATGACCTTCCGACATGGGCAACACTACAATGTCAATATGCACATGTTCGAACCTTTCCGACGGCGCAAACTTTCCGAGCGGCGAATGTACATGCCTGGACACTTTTGAACGCTGGCAAGCGACGCACGCTCGCGCCCAACGCTTACTGTCCGTTTTTATTGACGGCCATACATATCGTTCCGTCATTAATTTCGCCGTCGCCTTAATTCCGGGATGTGCAAGTCTGTGCACCGTATCGAACGCCGCGCGGCGGAATGTTCCCGTGACAAATGGCCTCGCAATGCTCGTCGACACATCACACCATACAAAACTGTTTGACCCAGGAATTCGCATTTTTCGTAGCACTAGAGCACTCGCACACTCGCCTCGCACGTAGGCCGAGAGTTCGCTATCGGTGTCTTGTGCCTTCGCCAATTCTTCGTAATCGAGAAGTTCTTCCACTTCCTCGATCCTGGATAACGCGTCGGCAATAATATTGTCTTTTCCGGCAACGTGACGGATGTCGGTAGAAAATTGACTTATAAAATCTAGGTACCGAAATTGCCTCGGCGAGCATTTTTCCGGTTTTTGGCGAAACGCAAACGTTATCGGTTTGTGATCGGTGAATATAACAAACGCACGTCCTTCCACCATATACCGAAATTGCTTAATTGCTAAATATATAGCTAATAGCTCGCGATCGTAGGCCCCGTAATTCGTCTCCGCCGCGCTGAGTTTCTTTGAAAAAAAACCTATCGGTTCCCAACCGTTCCCGGTGTCCTGTTGTAAAACCGCGCCAACCGCGAAGTCTGAGGCATCGCAGGTAAGCGCAAGGGGGGCGCCAATCTGCGGGTGCGCCAGCAAGGTGGCCTGTGCCAAGGCTCTTTTTGACTCCTCAAACGCTACTACCGCCTCTGCATTCCAATGAATCGGTGTGCGACCCTTCGCGTTACCTGACAGCAAGTTATTCATTGCTGCCTGCACCTGTGCAGCCCTAGGTATGAATCGTCTGTAAAAGTTCATCATACCTAAAAACTGCCTCAGCTGTTTGGCTGTAACCGGTTGGGGGTATTCTACGATCGCGCGCACCTTACATTCTAGAGGTTTTGTGCCCTTATGCGATACCGAATAACCTAAAAATTCTACCTCGGGTTTTCCGAACGTGCACTTGCCCGGGTTAATTACTATACCGTACGACTTTAGCCTATTAAATAAAATGTTCAAATGTTCGAGGTGTTGCGCTTCGGATTCCGACGCTACGATGATATCGTCTATATACGCGTACACGAAATCTAGTCCTCGAAGCACCTCATCGATAAATCTTTGAAAAGTCTGTGCCGCGTTGCGTAACCCGAACGGCATCCCCGGAAATTCGAACAGCCCGAATGGCGTCGTAACCGCCGTCTTAAACACATCTTCGGGCGCAACCGGAATCTGATTGTACGCACGCACTAAGTCTATCGTTGAAAACACCTTTTTTTCGAATAAGTTTTGCGCAAAGTCTTCAATATGCTTTACCGGGTACCTATCCGGAACTGTGCGGTCGTTGAGTGCCCGGTAATCTCCGCACGGTCTCCACTCGCCTGATTCCTTCTTTGGCACCACATGTAAAGGAGATGACCAGCTGCTTTCGGACGGCCTCGCAATCCCCAGCTTCACCATTTCGTCGAACTCCTTCTTCGCTGCCCTGAGTCGATCCGGTGCCAACCTCCTTGGTCTGCAACTAACCGGTTGACCTGGCGATGTCCGGATATAATGTACCGTTGTATGCTTTTTTCTGACAGTCGGGATTCCCTCTGGTCTCGTGATTTCGGGAAATTTCTGCAACAGCTCCAAGTATATGGAATCCCCCGAAACCGTTTTCACGCTGGGAATGTCGCTAGCACTTCTACCTACCGGTTGCCCGGGCACTGACAACGAAGTTATATTGTCTATCAACCGGCGATTCCGAATGTCTACCAGTAACCCATAATGGTACAAAAAGTCTACGCCGATAATTGGCTTAGATACACTGGCTACCACAAATCTCCACGTAAACTCGCGACGTAACCCAAAGTCCAACGTCAACGTGGTTGTACCAAACGTTGTAATTTCGGACCCATTTGCCGCGAACAACACATAATCCGATTTCTTCCCGGGGCCACGAATCATGGATCGTGGGTACACGCAAAGGTCGGCTCCTGTATCGACCAGGAATTGCGTTCTAGTCGTCTTGTCGGTCACAAATAGACGGCGCGGCATCGGGCTCAAGTCATCTGCCGTCATCAACGACTGCCCGGTTCGTTTCCCTGCATCGAGTTCCAATTGCACGGTGGAATACATCGATTCGCACTCGCTCCCCAACGCCAATGGTAAAAACATTTACCCTGCCTCTGTTCCGTGCGTCTTTGCGACACGGAGCGTTGACGGGGCTCCCGACGGGCAGGCGATCGGGGGCGATACCGGCGATCGAAACGCGAAGAACGTTCATTCCCAATCAACTCGTGTCGGATCGCCGCAATCTCCTGCTGGAACGACAGGCTGATTTGCGCCATTTTTAAATTTATGAGTGCCTCAAGGTCTTGAGGCGCGTTGCTCGGTGCCGCGGCTGCTGCAGTAGATGCCGACGCCTCCGCTACCTGAGTTCGGGGGCCCATCGTCTCGGCTATCGCATCTGCCAGGTCAGCCACCTTATCCATCTCCGCGTCCTTCTGGGTCGCTAAGATTACCTGCATACTATTAGGCAACCTACCCATCCACAGCGTACGCAAAACACTATCTGACACGTTGTTGCCAGCCAGTCCGCGCAAGTGTCGCAGAAATTGAGACGGCTTCCTGTCTCCAATTTCCTCCGATTCCAGCAAACGTCGCGTTTTTTGCTCTTGCGACGAACTGAGCCTTCGAATGAGTTCCGTTTTTAACCTCTGGTACTGTCCAGTATTTGGCGGGTTCATTATAATGTCGCGGACTTCCGCGGCGTACACAGGATTCAATGCTCCTAACACATACCCGAATTTTGTGGCTTCGGTCGTAATACCCGATGCCTCGAAGCTGCGTTCGACCATCCCAAACCACATTTCTGGGTCCGACGCACAGAATTCGGGCATCCGAACGGCCACTCGCGACACAGATGCTTCCGCGGACGCGCCTCGCGGGTACGACGCACCCTCGTTAGGGGTAGCCATTACTAACTTTATCTGTTTATCAAAGTACCTTATACACCGTTATTCGTGCGATCACGTCGGGGTCACCAATTGAGGGCTCTGGAAAACTGGACTGAAAAATATCAACTGTTCCCTGGACCGACTCGGGTCTCTTATTTATATTACGTCCCCCAAAAAGGCCACGCCTGTTTTGGGGGACTCGCTGTCTTCTTTTGCCCCCGCTTAGTTTAGCGGGGGAGACAGCCATCGATGAACCCTCGCTGTAGGGGTGCGCTGGCCGTTCGGCCAGGCAGCGGTACGCGGCCGGCGGCTTTCTCCGCGACCAGGCATGCAGTACATCTGGCAGTGATAAAAAATAAAGAAACAAAGGAATTTCCGGTTCTTGCAAACGTCAAGGACGTTTTCTCTCCGTCGACCCCTTGACATCTGCAAGCGGACAGTTTTATGGTTATTACGGTCGCCGGCCGTGTGCCGCTACACAGTAAAAGCAACTTAAAGGGAATCCACAAACTACAGAATCCCTTGAATCGTTTTCTCGAAAATCAATTTTTTCAGAAAAAACTAAGTTTCTTAATTGTAAATTATAATTGTACATACTTTTGTTGTTGATTAACATTATATAACCCTCGTCAACAAATAAGAATGTATCTTTAACAAATGAGCTGATATTTAGCGATCAGTAGACTGTGGATTTTATGAATTTATTGCAAATATTGATAATAGAAATACAGAATAATGAAAACAATGGAAGAATTTAAGAGTATTACATTATTTTCTATTGATAAAAATTATTAAATGAAAAGATACGTTATTTAATTCTTGTTTTATACAATTATTCAACAAAATTTTCACTTTGCATAAAGATCCGCAGTCTAGTAATTTGGTTTTAAGGGACATTTAATTGTACCTAATCCTCTATCGATTATTTCGGAAATTAATGTTTTCATTTATATAGTTTGCTTATCGATCGATGACGTCACTGAACAATCAATTAACAATAGAAGAAGAATTTCTCGGTTTTTGTTCACAGCTGGCCGACCTGCGCAGCATTTTTATCCAATTTGATGAGTCAACACGTATGTATATTTACTTTTCGCCATGGAGAATTGAAACAATTGAATGACGTCTGCTAATGCAGATGTCCTTACACATACTTACATTCTGTTATATCAGAAGCTTGAGCAAACACCTTATACATACTTCATTCCAGTTGGGTTACGCATGCTCAACGTCGTTAAAGGTCTCAGTATCAACTTATTTTTTGGTCTTCTTTATGTTTATTCAAAATGAGCTCGCCGATACGTTACATTATTACAGAATTTTAATGAAGCGTTATTCCTTTTAGAACAACTTTTCTAACGCTCGAAAAAGCAAGAAAAATACGAAAATGTTGTAGAAAATATAAATAACGTGCATGAAGTTATGTGTATATTATTATTAAATTATGGATCTTTATGCAAATTCGAATTTTCTAAAGCTATTTTATAAAAATCAAATTCCACAATAATGTTTTCGTTCGTTATAGATAGAACATAAATTACATGTTTTTATGTAATTTACAAATTTGCATATAAACGCATAAAGATTCGCGATCTAATTATTATACATACACTGCGAATTTTTACGTAAATTCTCTTTTTTATATGAGATTCTACAAAAATTAGAATCAAAGAAAAGTTTCCTTCGTCATCTAGAAGATTACTCATTGTAAAAAGAAAATAAATATTTAATCAGACCTTGTTAGTTTACACGTGTTTATATAATTTACCCATTCGCACATGCCATGAATGCATAATGAACCGCGGTATATTTATAATAATTAGACAGCTGATTCTTGTGCAAACACTTATTTTCATACGTAATCTTACAAAAATTGGAATTAAAGAAAAGTTTCCTTCAACGCCCAAAAGATTAATCATTGTGAAACAAATAAGAATGCAATTAGACCTTAGTAATTTGCACGTTTTTATATAATTTACAAATTTGCGCGCACTATAAATGCATGGAGATTCGCAGTCTAATTATAAAGCTTAAATATTTTAGTGACGTTTTGACGCAAGCTGTACTCGATGATCAGAAGTTACAGCCCTTGATAGATTTCGTAACATACATACTTTGACCCTCTCTCCCCTTGACCTGGAAACCCGGTAAAAAAGATTTTGCGTAGAATCGATGCAATGCAGTGGTATAAATATTACTTTGTAATGTGAGAGAAGTATTTTTATTGCATAATGTAAAGAAGTGTACTATTACATTATGCAATATGCATTTATGATGAAATGAAACTCGGAAGAAATCGGATTTCCTTTTGTCAGCTATGTTGCTCTGTATCGATACCAGTTTAATGAAACCTTATAATGTGCTTCAGTTTCATAAACTACCTCGCGCACTTGAATGAATTAATTGAACGTAAAGTTGGAAGAAATTGCGTCTGTAGATGCTAGAATTAGAGAAGAGGGAAAATGAGGTTGCAGTATCCAATTATATATACTGTTTAATCTCCTCTACGGCTGTTCCCGCTGTACACTGTGAAATATCGCCACTTTGTAATTAAGTTCTTTTTTGATTTATTGAAATTGCACGTGTTCGTGCAAACATATCACTGCTTGCTTGTACGCGTGGCATTTTTTCCTGTTACTTTTAGAGGAATTGCTTCGCGTCGTCGCAATTAATTAAATCAATGTTTCACGGAATTAATACCGATTGCTGGTAAACTTGTGCAGATTGACGTTACTTGCACGTTTAAAAATTCGAAATGATTCGCGGTAAACTAACAATATCTGCTGTTTATAATTACATAAATAGAAGGTGGCGATTATTCCTCCTATATTTTATAATACGTTTTTATAATACGACGCAAGTATGAGTTTATAAAATATGTAAATTAAAATCTTTTTTAAATGAAACATTCCTAGCTTTCTTATGTCATTCATTATTGCATATGTATTGAATAACTATGAAGGTTGTATAATAAAATTGTACAAAATTAAATAATAATGATGTCAGACTTACATTGTAAGCGACTGGTAATTATGGTTAAAATTGATGTGAATTATATGATTATGATTGAAACCTTGGATATGAATTATAACGAAAATACATCAGAGTTTGTAGTCATTTTGATGATCAGTAGCAGCAAGTTCAGGTTGCATGTAATTTATGGCTCAATATGTTTTACTGAACAATTGCAATCAACAGTATAAATCAGAAACTTTGATGGAAGTAGTCTGGTCGACAACTTCTATGCCAAGAATTCCGGTCGTAAATTTGTACATATACATTATGGGCTCGTTTGGATAACATTCGAATTCTGCTTTAATTATAGCACTTTCAAATTTTAAAAGATTGACGATCCCATTTATACAATCCTGCTAAAATATTAGGACGTATTTATTTTATAAAATTATTGTCTGGACTTACTGAGTATTAAAAATGACTGACGTGTGATGCTCCACAAGATTAACAAGACAGTATTTATCTAAATTTCTCACCATCTTTATTGTAGTTAAGAAATTTGTTAAATTATAAGTAAAATAATTAACATATAAAAATAGCAGTGATAGTTGAATATTATTACAATATTCGACTTACAGGTACGTGAGTTCAGTAATTTCAACTAAAGTTAAAGTTTTAATGAATTAAATAATGATATTAAATATCTGCAAACAGGGCAAACATATATTGCTGATAATCAGACATAATATTATTTTAGAAGACTTGCTGAATTGATATCCATATTTAACCATCTATAATTAGATCGTGGATTTAATACATTTATGAAAAAAATGAGTACATCAAATTCGAAAAAGTGAAAATATTTAAAAAATTTGAAGATACTATTGTATTATGTTCAACTCATTAAAATGATTAAGGAAAGAAATATACATATGTTAAGACAGAAATATTTATATTTGGACAAGATTGATACGAGTATGAGAAATATAATAAAATATAAAGTTTGGCTAAATTTGATATGGCTTTTATATCAATATAATCGAACCCATTAACAAAACAAAGTAACTTACGCTTAAGCTGTGCTTTCATCAATTATTCTTAGAAAGTTATGTTCTGTATAAGGAGTTGTAGTCAAGCAACATCAAATTAAACTGCGACATCAAGTGCAACTGAGAGCTTCGGTTAACGCAAACATAGGCGGAAAAGAGCAACCTTGTTTAATTGATTTTTTTTTATACAGGGTGATTGAAAGAGAGGGTGAAACAAGGTAGACACCTATACTGGTGTAGGAACGTCCAATCAATATGAACTCTCAGCTTAATGTTGAAGTTCTTGGTTATATCTTTCCTTGCGTGTACACGTTGGGTTACCTCTTCGAGGACTTCGCTCGTAGGACGATAGAAAACGTGTTGCATTTGTTCGATTCAATTCCGAGAAGTGAAAGATAAAAACAAAGTTTACTATGCTATTTTACCCGCGATTGGCGGTGCAACTGTGCGAGTTATGCAATCAATAGTTATTTCTGTTTAACGAGTTCAATAAGTAGAATCAAAAGTTGTGTATGAAAATTTCTTATTCAAAACATCAAAAGTAACAATTTATATTTAAATAGCATTTTAGCATATATGCATTTTATTCTATATGAATATTTTTCTATATGCAGATTCTTAAATTGCAAGAAAACGTATAAAGTAACAAGTTTATTTTTATTTTCAATTTTACAATGAATAATTTTCTTGTTGATGAAGAAAACTTTTTCTTAATTCTAATTTAACTATAATCTATATATATATATAAATAGCACATTGCTGTGTCACACCTTCTAGATTAATATCATTACATCCTGTTTATCATTTTGTATGAAACTGCCAGCGTTTTTTCTAGTAATACCTATCTCATATTTATAATTGTATTTTAATGTGTGAAATAATTTCACTGTCGCTATGGCTCATTATGCAAATTATTATTTTCATGAATTGTTTTATAAAAATCTGCATATGGTAATCAAAATTATTTATGGTAAACTTAGATTAATGATATAATTCATTTTTGATAGTATGCATGTTTAGTTGCATTTTAATGACTTACATGTACTATTAATGCATAAAAATCTACACTCTGATAATCAATGTAATGTAATTATAAATATTATTAATGTAATAATAAATATTATTAAAAATTGATAAAAACTTTACAGTTCACTTTTAAAAAATGTTTTACAGTCTGTCAACGTATGATGGAAAATGTATTTCTTATTGTATTATCGGCAAAAACATTTATTACATATTGTTTAAATTTTCATTTATTTCATCCATACGATTTATAATTGCACAAACGATAATATTAATTGATTGTTAATTTAAAATTGCAATTAAAGCACATAATACGGGGAATTTAATTTATATTTGCCAATAAACAGAAATTGAATCATTTATGAATTACGCACTGTCCCGGATTGTACAGTGAAATAATTAATGAACAATTTCAAGTAAAATTAGTTGATATCGAATGTTTATAATTATGAATCAATAGAATATTGTTTTCAGCGGAGCATTTGATTTCATAATGTCCGCGCCAAGGTGCGTTACAATTAACGAAACGAAGAATTCCTTCAATCTATAAATAGCAAATTATTGCGATTGCACTGTCTTTAGTATGTCTAGACCCGGCATCTAAATGAAGAATCACGCGTGCCTTTAACTTGGAAGAAACACATAATAAATTTGGACCTCTTTGTATGCTAATTCTGTGAATCAGATATAGGTATGCTTTTAAATTCATCGAGCCGTCGCGATATATCCTGTATGTGACATGCATTAAATCCGTCTAATTAAATCATTTTGCCTCGGATATCATTGTTTCGACATCGCAGTTCCAATAATTTTAATACAATTTAACGAATACGATGAATAAATATTTAAATAAGCAGAACGATGCCTAGCAAGTGATTACAGATTTGAAACATTATCGGACTTCACGATGAATGAACCCAATGATGAGTGAACCCAACATGAATGTCTTTTTCATATTTTTCGAAATTAATTTAATCATCTGTCCTCTTTGTTATTGATAAATATATTATTTATATACTTTAATTATAAGTAATTATATTTAATGTATATTTAATTAAATATAATTATATATATTAAATATATTAATTTAAGTTATGGACTAAATCTTTTATTACTTTATGAAAATCGTTAATATACAGAACAAACCGACACTGTGCTAAATTGGAATTATTTTGATAATATAGTACGAAAGTAACATCAATTGTACTTGATAATTCTTTTTTTAATATACTGGCACTTTTCATTTATTGTTCATTAAATTATCAGTTCTTATGTATATTCGTCGAATATTACGAAAATGTAAAGAAATTAAGCAAAGATATTATATGCATCTTCTCACGTTGCTTGTTTTAGATATTGTTCGAATAAAATTTAGAAAGCATGTACAACTTTTATTTCCATTAATTATTTTACTTATTTATAGTTTACTCCAATATGATTGCATTAACTATATTTTCGTTTTTGTTTTCGAAATTCGTATTAACACCATCAAAAAATATTTGTAGAAAATTGTCAATTTAGTAAAAGACAACTTAGTAAAAGGTTTAATATTTCAAAATGATTGCTAAATATTTAGGAAAGAGTTAATATCAGTTTATAATATTTAGAGTTGGGCAGTATACAAGTAAAATTTGATTCGAACAATGTCTAACTCTGATAATATTCAATTGCATTAATAATTTCCGTGACCTAATTACGATGTCGAAAATACGCGTGTAGGAAAGTTTTCCGACAAGCGTCTTTCTGCAGTTACCACTTTCTAAAAGCACGAGGTATGGAAAGATGGTAACGATCCAAGTGAAGATATACATATACTTCTAGCGATTGCCAGTTGCACAATCTTCTCCACTAAATCTCTAAATCAACTATCTTGGCACTATTTCGTACTGCGCCCTCGCTACGCAGACCTTGTTTTGATTGTTGTCCGAGCGGAAAGTTTTCGGCACTAATTAAGGAACTGCGAATTTAAATTTTTTATCATTTCTTCCTCCACCACGGTTTAAACGGAGAACATTTGAATTACGATTGCTGTTTCCTTGACCTGTATGTTCTGTTCTGCTCTGAAACTGGCACAGTGAAATGCTTTTTCATTTATCGAAACCAATTAGCGATATTAAACATGCAGAGTGATTTTACACTGACTCGTCTTAAATTTCCTGGAGCTATTTATTCCTTAAGTCGAATATGTCATTTGTGCTTGTTCGTCCAAGGAGTATTGATCCACGAACAATTTATTCCTGCGATGTATATATGCACCTTCTTCCTGTATGTTTGAATTGATCTTTCGATATTAAACACTAGAACTACCAAATTGACAAACTAACTACCGGACTTCTCATTTCATAATTAAAATTTTTTGATAAACCTCTTTACTGAAGCATATAATGTAAAGGTGTCTAATATATAGCCCACATTTTTTACATCATAATTTTCGATTCAAAATACTTTTATTAAAAGTCGATACACGTTTAAAAACTAAGATATGTATTCTTTTAAATCTACTGGAAAATACAGGAAAAAAAATTTCGCTCCATCGTAATAAAGGAAACACTAAAAGTATGCAAGTTCACTGATTTGATAAATGGGTTTTTAATATGGCTTTTTCGGAAAATTTATTCTCTTTACCTTTTTTCGCACATTGGGTATATAAAGTTTGTTTCTTCAGCACCACGGTTTTCGTGGACCCATTAAGTTCAGCAATTACTGACTTTTGACACGAAATTAGCACTCATTATACTCTTGGCCATTGTTTTTTCTCATATATTCATTGTAGTTTTCTTTCCAAGTTGTATAAATTATAATATCATCTATGTTTTTTACTTCAATAAACCAGATTTGTATACAAATGAATGAATCGTATACAATATGATTTGAATACAAATGAACGAATATAAATTGTTTGTTTTTATAGTTTGTCGATATATTTCATCCATATTTCTTTTTTAAATGTTCTATCGGAAATTTTATTACTTTTAGATAGATTGATCATTGATGCATAACTAAATAATCTTTCTACGAGTGTAGAAAGATTATTTAGTAAAAAGTATAAAGTATAAAGTAATTTTATGATTGAATAAATATTTGAAATTGAACTACTTCTGAATGTATTCGTAGAAATATATTCCTATCAAATTACGTAAAAACAAACAGAGTTAACAGTTATTCACATCATTATTCAAATAAATAATTATACGAATAATTTATTCGAATAAAGAATTATGCGACAATCAAATACATGAATAATTCAAATAAACAAGAGAAGAATTAGAATTCATTTTCAAATCGATAGAAAACTGGTTATTTTCTCATAAAAAGTTTGTTGTTTGACAATCAGTCACTAAAACATAAAGGTTTCTATGCAAATAAAGATTTTACTCTTGGAAATTGAAAAAAATACACAATAATAGCACAGGTATGCGATGCGATATGTTAACACGGATATTTGGATCAAAAAGTCGTCCGCAAACTTGATCATCTATTTTTTGCTTCACAATTCAAAAACAGAACATTTTCCTGCGATTTGGTCAACGTTATTGAGAAATGTATATAATAGACTTTTAACGAAGTATTTTTAGTTAAAATTTTGCGATATTTTTGTTTAGAGCAACCTTTTTTTAACTCTTTACACTCGAAGAAACAAGAAAAATACGAAAAAGTTGTACAAAATATAAATAATGTGCATAAAGTTAGATGTGCTATTAATAGATTGCGGATCTTTATGTAGATTCCAATTTTTTAAAGTTATATTATAAAAGACAAATTCAGAAGAAATTTTCTTTCGCTGATTAAACAATACTATGTGAGCAGTAGAAAATTCTGACATTATCAATTTTTGTTCGTATATGGGTTCTTATATAATTTACAAATTTGCATATGAAAGAATACAGACTCGCAGTCTAATTATTATAAATGGACCGTGGATTTTTATGCAAATTCTCATTTTCATATATGACTTTACAAAAATTAGAATTAAAGGAAAGTTTGCTTCGTTAACTAAAAGATTACTCATTGTAAAAGGAAATTAAACCTTGTTAATTCATACGTTTCATTGCATTTGAAAAATCTGCATAAAGATATGCAATCTACTTCTAAGTTACCTGTTTGGGATGCCTGTCTGAAGTTTTTTAAATGCCGTTTCACTTCTTTCTCGTTTATTTTTTAACAAACAAATAGACGATTTACGTAATTACTATGGAATATTCTTCATAGTCACGACAGTCAAAATGAATTATGAAAACAATCAGGTATACATTGATTGATTAATTAAGATTGTACAAAGGAAATTATTATCATAAATCGAAGTCAGAGTCAAAACATTCGATGAATACTAAGAGAATTACTATTCAGACTTCCATGAATAATTCGAACAGTTTCTTCTACGGGAAACGAATTTTTAAATAAAGAATTAACCACAATTATTTGCAATGTAGAAGAAGTTATGTTTTCTGTATAACTCAAAATATTGGCTAAATTAGATAGAAAGTAGATGATCGTAATTATTATATCATCATTTGAGTTCTTCTCATTGAATTTATTTTTCTATGTGTTATTTAAATGAACCGATTCCAACGTTTGTAGATTTGCAGTTTGTTGCTACCTGTATTGCGAAGTTATGGCTGTGACATTTTTCAGTGCATTTCATCGTGGAAACTTGAGAGATCGAGTTGAAAAAAATCGATTGTTCTGTATTTTTTTATAGTTTCGAGTTCCTGAAATATATTCTACAACAGTAAAATCGAACAGTTACTCAAACATTAAAAACGTTTTCGAAAATGACAACCCAAAAAAACTAATTGGTACATTAATTCGAAATTTTGACCACGTACGAAACAAATGTGCCACCAAGGTTTGACCTACAATGGACAAAAAATATAATGTATTTGTTCATTAATAAATACGTTCAGAACTTTGGTACGATTTTCTATTTTGTATCTTTCAATGACTAGGATGTTAAAATTTATAGCGGATAATGTTAAATCTACTTTTAGCACAGAACGTGATCGTGTGATCGCATCGAGTGCCAAACGAACACCCCAATTTCCACATAATCATAGTATTGTATTTAATAAAATTGCACCCGAGAGCTAACATTTATTACAACGTCACAACTTGGTATATGTTCATAATTTATTCTGTGCGATTATTACAAAAACTTGAATTTATTATTTTAATTTCTAGTTGAAAAACTTTTGTATTTAAAAAAGCAGTAAACAAAGAACATTAACATTACAAATTGACAAGTACATTAATATTACAAATACATTAAGAATATTGAAAGACAGTCTGATACGTTGTAATTATTAAGATACATATTAGAAAAATTGGTGTAATTTTTGGTAAAAACTCAAAGTCATAAAAATAAGAAACTCGAAAAGATACGAAACAATAGAGTTCTTATACAGACGTTGGATTGAAGTCATTTATATTTTTTTATTTGTAAAACATTATCGTAACTACTATTTCTAATAAATTTTAGATTTGTTGGTAAACTACGTGGTGGTTAAAAAAGATACGAACTATCTAAACTATGACTTTTTATACATTTGTTTTAATAAAAACTCATTCGATCGTCTTATGTTTCCTACGGCAATACTTTCTCACAAATTAATATTTATTACAACGTTGTTTATTAGAACGTCACAACTTGGCATATGTTCATAATTTATTCTGTGATGTACGCTACAACTCATATATAGAATATTGCAACTCGAATTTAATTAGATAGGAAATTCTCAAGAACACATAGTTTATTATTCTATGATGAATGGTGTCTAAAACAAAAGACTATGATGAATAGCCTGTTGATTTGATGCATTTATTGTAAAAATGAATAAATGGTACTTGGCACTGTAAATGATAGAAGAGTGAAGGAAAAGACAGGGAACCTATGTATACGAATTGGTGACGAATCAGGTAATTGTGGTAAATCCATCCAGTACAATTTAAAATCGCAGATTTATTTAGCTTTTGTTTACCAGAATTGGTAAGGAAAATTTTGTTGGGATTTTATTTAATATCACGTAATAATAAATGTACAATTGTAATACAAATATGTAATACATCAGCTAATATAAGACACAAAATCAAAAATATCAAACACGAGATTATCATGTGTTTTTTCTATATTCGTTAAGAACACTTCAATACATCGATTCAATCAACCATTTTTAACAAATTTTTATTTTGTATAAATTTCCGCAGCCTAATAATAAAAGACTAGACTGAATCGAAGACTAACATTTTTTTCTCCGAAGTTTATTTACCAGAAAATCGTGTTTGATAATTCGTCAGAATCATATGTATCAATTGTTTCTAAGAAGTCTGTTTCTGAACTGTTTCTTGTCTGCTCCTGAACAGTTTCTTAAGGTCTTATAGAAAACAACATTTCTAGGAGTACCTTAAAAAATATGTTGAAAGTAATTGATAAATAAAATTATAAACAATTTTAAGCATAGCCAGTTATAATTTTCTTTGAAAAATAATATCCTTAATAAATATAGCACTCGAGATACCCTATATATCACATTTCTATTATATTTGTTGTAATAATTCTTTCATGACGAAAAAATCGTTATTTCAGCTGGCACATAAAGTACAGTATAGTCGCTCTACATTGTCCTTTGTAAATCGTTGACAATTTTATAGAAAATGCGTCAACAGCGACACGCATGGTCGACGCAAAATTTTCCGCGAGAGCTGGAAAGCTAAAAAAATACGAGCACAGACATTTAGCCACTGTCATGCACTTGCTATACGTGTCTGTGAAGCGATGCTTCGCGGATGTAAAGCTTAAAAGTCAAGGTTGATTTAAAATGAAAGTGAAGAAGTTTCGATGATAAAGCATGCATATAAAATGTCAAGTATCATATTCTCGTGTAAAGAACGCAAGATTTTGTTTGTTCATATTAATTGAACTATGCAATATGTAGTTGTAACCAACTTTTTTAAATTAACGCTGCATAATTTTGGACAGAGTTTGCGTCTGAGAAAAATACTGCGGCTACGCGAGAACTCCGCGCGCCAAACCAGTTCATCCGTGATGCATATTTTAAAACTTGTTTACAGCGTCGAAGCGTATTTTTAATGATACTATAAATTGAATGATTCTATTTCATAAATTATATTTGTATCCCACTTATAATGTGAAATTATTAGCATGTTTCAAATACTGAAGAAAATTTAATATTCATGATTTTATGTGTACATTGCCCGTTTCGTAATTTTAATTCATATACTTGATCATTTTAACGAAATTCTTTTCTTTATAATATTCAGTAAGTCTCCTGCTAGTAAAATTTCTTTCAGGTAGATTGATCATTGATCTATAAGTAAACAAAATATCTTATTTTGGGTGCAAATGAAGTCACCGTATATTCCAAGATTCATATTTACAACATATATATGTATGTTCAAAAAATTACGTGAAAAAACTCAACAATTATTCGCATTATTATTGGAATAATTTTACAATCTCTATTGTTCGAATAATTCATTCGAATAAACAATGAAGAATTAGACTTCGAATAAATTGATAGAATAATTCCTTACGAATAACGAATAATTGTTATTTGAATAAAATGTTCATCTAAAAAGAATTTATGCAAGTAATTATTATGGGTAAATATTTATTCGAAACAATTCGAATAATGCTCAATTCTGGTTGCCAGGGACATCAATATTAAAATATCATTACGTAAAGGATTGTTAAATGACTGTCATTAAATATATTTTGTTAAACCTTACACTATTATCATATCATTATCACATTATTTACTTTAAAAGCAAAAGACATTTGTCGTGAGGATGTAAGTCAAAAAAAGGCATAACATTTTTCTGTTTAAAACTTCGTTTACGAGAAAATCTAGTTCGAAAATTTGTAGATAATACCTGTCTGGTATAACACCCTGTATAACTAATAATAAACGTATTGTACACGTATTTTCAAACTTGATTTTCCCGTAAACGAAGCTTCAAACGGAAAAATATTATTCCCTTTTTCTCGACTTATTTTCGCAAGTAGAATCACCACATGTCCAATGGTATCATTCCTCCGGTAATAGTTAATAAACTTCGATATTAAAGTTTGCTCAGATCATCGAATTTTACTAAAAACGTGATATCCTACGAAAGGGTTGAGTGATTTTAATTTCTTAATTAGTGGCTTTATTGGACTACGGTGAGAGTAATAATAGATGTTTAAAAAAAGGTACGTGATAAGGTACAATATAAAATGCAGGTAATATTTTTAGACGTATTGAAATTTGCAATTTATTATTTTCATTTCTAGATGAAATACTTTGTCATTAAAAGGACTGTGAACAAAAAATATTAAAATAACATAAAATAATACTAATCGTAATTACAGATGTAAAAATGTTAAAAGACAGATTATATTGTAGTTATCGAGATATGTATGTACATATCTGTAGTAGAAAAATTAGTATGATTTTTGGTTGAAAGTCAAAATCGTAAAAATTAGAAACTTGGAAAGTACGAAAAAATAGAGTTCTTATAGAGACATTAGATTTACGTCATTTATATCTTTTTATTTGTGAAACATTATCATAATTGCTATTTCCAATGTTTTTCAGATTTGTTGATAAACTACGTGGTACTTATAAAAGATACAAACTATTTATACTGTGATATATTTTTATTAAGTTCTTGTTTTCTGTCAGTTATAGATATGTAACTATCTATCCTTAGAGCTATACCTTGTTACTTTTGTTTTAGGTAAATGTCGTGTATAGCCGTGGTATGTCATTTTAATCGATTTGATGTTTTTTCCTTGTTCATTCACATTTGATGTGCTTAACTGTGCTAAAATCGCGTCCGAGCGTTCGTGGTGTACGGATCGAAGCGTGAACGCGCGACTAAACACATGGGAAATAAATACTCTAAACTCTAAACGGCACGAAATCAAAGCAAGAGTGCCGCAAGGCAGCGTGCTGTGGCCAGTACTATACCTTCTGGACCCTCCACAAACCAACAAGGCTACAACATCGACGTTTACCGGTAACATGATATTACTATCACAGACAATAGCAATCTAGATTGCTCTTATTAAACTAATAAACAAATCGCATCACCTATGAGCAGACTGCAGATTTTATGCATTTAGGTCACAAATTGATAGCTGCAATTTGGAAGAGTAGAGAAATGAACGTGCAAAATGTAGTATTGTTTTATGTAACAGATGCGGAGAATTTTTTTATTTGGTAGTAATTAATAGCTTAATTGAAAATAATCTGCCAGCGTTCACACTTAAAAATAATACATTATTCAAATTCTTGATAAAAATTCTTGTCACGAATATTTATTCTGTACTTGTAAAAATCGTCTCATTTTTTTCAGGAAGAATGTACAAGTTCGATAAAGATACAATTATAAATAGCCTGCGAGTCCTTATGCATTTATGATATTTGTGTATTTTAAACAGCTGGAAGTCAGGTATGCTAACAAACAGTAATGACATAGCTATTTTTACCATAAAGAATTTTCTAGTTTATAAATGAAGGATATTCCAGATTCTGGTCTTCCTGAAATGATCTATCAAAATTGGGGTATGCATAAAGCTCTGCATTGTAATTATAAAAATTAAAGAAAGATTACGTTCCAAACTTTCATTTTGTGACAGAATATAATTTTGAAAGAGACTATCTGTCAGCTGCATTTCATTTTATATATTATATTCAATCAATGCATTAATGACTTAAAAATAATGATTTAAATATTGACTTAAAAACAGACGTAAACAATGAACGTAGCCCTTGTAAATAACGCGTATGCGGATGAGAAAATAGAAGCAGGTGACGTTATATTTCTGTAGAACCCTTCTACGTATTTATGGAAATACAGTGAGGAGCAAAATTGAGTTTACACCTTTTAAAACGATATAACTTCTTTCAAACTGGACTAAAGGACATGAATTTTTTTAGACAGTAGAAGGACTAGTCTACTAGACAATGATAAAAATACATTTTTTAAAATTTTTCTATTACTTGGAATGACAAAGGAAACAAAAGACTTTGGCCTTTTAACCTTTTTATCTGAAACTGAAATGAAAATTTGAAAAATGCGTTTTGAAATGTTGAAATCGGATGACGCGAAGTCAAGCTACAGCTACCGAAATATGTAAAAATTACTAGTTTTGGCGAAAAACTGTGATTTTCGCGATCATTAATTGTTTGCTACTCATATTAAGGTCAACCGATTTCGATGAAATTTTCAGCACGCATATAAATTACCAAGAGATGTACAGAACGCATTTATAATTAAAATATCTTATTTACTTTTAATAATTTGGATAAAAAAGTTGAAAAGCGATAGTTTCTTATAATTTTCTGTCATTGCAAGTAATTCAGTCATTGTCTAGTAAACTAGTTCCTGTAAGATTTAAAAAAAAAGATCCAAGTCGTTTAGTACCGTTTTCTAAAAGTTATATCGTTTTAAAAGGTATGTGCTCAATTATGCTCCTCGCGGTTGTATAATAAGTCCGTTCGCGTTTTCTTGTAAAAAAATATAGTACGGACGCGAACAGACTTATTATACAATTTCAGTCTAATCTATCCTGTATTAAAGTGGACACTTCCAGCTTTCATTTAAGCTAAGTTGCATAGAAATAGTTCTACGAGGGCGTATCTTAAAATCCACCTGAACTTTTCCTTTCAAATCTTGTAAACCCCATGATGTCAGAGGTCGATTCCTTTCAATTTTTCAAAATGATCTCGTCATTTTATTGCAATCTAATCTACCTTGTCTTAAAGTAGACACTTCCAGCTTTCATTTGAGCTGAGTTGCATAGAAATATACCCACGAGAACGTGTTTCAAAATTCGTCTGAACTATCGCTTTGAATTCCTGTAATTTTCCTTGCCTTTTCCTGGATGTCAGTGGTCCGCGAATGGACTTATTACACAACCTAATAGAATATATTCGAAAAGCAATGCCAGAGCAAAATTGTTATTGCTTTACAGTAGGTGTGAGAAATAAAGTGAAATTCTTGTTGAATATGTGGCTCAATAAAGCACCGATTGCAAGAGTCTTCTTTCAAATAGTACGACACGATGATTCATTTAATTTCATTGCCATCGTCTGTACTACCCTTCAATTAACACACGTCGCACGTGTTCCGTTAAAAAGGCCGCGTGCAATGAATTATTTTTAAATTTATTTATACTTACTACCTTGACCTTTTTCTTCAATGAGATGGCAATACGGTAGAGGAAGACTGCTTTATCTCCTGTACTATAAGGTTGTTTATTAGGTAAACACTCTCTGTATAGGGTGGGGCAATAACTTTGGCCAACTAAAATATCTCCGTTATTCTCGGAGACGTAAGAAGATTTTACTTACAGCTTGTGAGACACATCGGGGGCTGTAATATAACAATGCGGTACAATATTGTTATATGCACTGTTGAAATTTCAGCCGGCTTCTTTGATCTTGGAGTCTCGAGATTAGGAGCTCTTGAGATAATATGTGTACATTGCGTTACAAGTTCTCTGCAGAGGTACAGCAAAGAACATGATGAATTAATTTCATTGGTACAAATTCGATAATAAATTTCCCTGGCTTCCAAATATTTTTTTACTGATCCGTAAGAGAAAATTCATTGATTTGGTTGTACATTATTTCGAATAATACGCAATTTTACTTAATACAGTTTCACTCGTCATCTGAATTTAGATGGTTATTTACATTGATTCCAACCTTGGTTCTTATCTTTTGTTCTATAATTTACATTATCCAAAATGTATTTTATAACTATTTTTTTGGGCAGATAAACCTGACCAATATCGTAAACATAATTATTTATCATTCGACGTGCTCTCGGTTGAAAATGCAATGCTGTAACAATGTAAGAAGAATTAAACTCTGATACTCAGTATAATCAGTAAACTGCAGATTTTTATACAAAATTAAAATTGTCTGCATTAATTGGCAGCTACATACACATTCATTTTTCTTACTAATTCTTTTAATAAATCGATAAGAATATAGCTATGCATGTAAATTTTTTAAATGTCATTGCTGTTTTGCATTTGAACTACTCATTTTTCTCATAAATGCATAAAATCTGCGGTCTAATAATCAGTATAATATTGTCGAACGTATTGATTAATTAATCAATTTAGTTTGAAGAAAAAACACGTAAATTCATACGTTTTGAGAAATAATGTGTTTCTAACATATGAAAATATATATTCGAATAAAAATTAAACATAGATAAAATAAGATCGTATGTAGTCAAATTGAAAATAATTTTTTGTCACAGAATTTCTAAGTTTTATTTTTTTTTAACAAAATGTGCTAAGTATATTATAAGTTTCTGATCCGCAGTCTAGTTATTGTCCTTGATCCTGACGTTTTACAAAGAGCATTAATTAATCCTGTCATAATTTCCATTGAATATCCACTGTGATCGGAGTGATTGATCTCATAAGTTTTGAAAACTGCCACGTAATTCCGTTCTTAATGATTAGGGTGTTGGAGGAATGTTGTATGAATCGTACATTCGTCTTTTCAATAACGTTTGTAGATACTTAATTAAGTTGAGGCGAGGATTTGCGCTAATACAAACGGTCGGTCGCGAAAATATTGGGATACATTTTATTACGGACAAAATTTTAAAATATTTTATTTGAAGGACTTCAATTTTTTCGAAATGTTACAGGGTCTGATTTATGAAACGATTACAAACAATTTTTTGTATGAATTGAAACGGCAAAAAAGATAGAAGGAACTCATTTTTTTAACTTTATTTGAAAGCCAGAAGCATATTGAAAAATGCAAAAATTTCTAATCTTCCTACAATTCTTGGTCCAAAGTAATAAAAACCTACCATTTTCACAATCTTTAATTGTTTATAACTTATAACAAAGTTAACCTAATTATTCATTCTAATAAAGAAATTAAAAAACATCAGGCCTTTTAATTTGTGGCGGCTACCTCCAGACCTGCCAGCAGATGGCTCCT
This sequence comes from Megalopta genalis, assembly GCF_051020955.1. Classification (NCBI taxonomy): domain Eukaryota; kingdom Metazoa; phylum Arthropoda; class Insecta; order Hymenoptera; family Halictidae; genus Megalopta; species Megalopta genalis. The sequence continues at coordinate 42,918,962 of NC_135013.1, read as the reverse complement.
CTTCCCGCAAGCAACCGATCCGCCTCGATTTGTATATATACAGACTTCGTCTTTCCTACCGATGTCCCAACGTCTAAGGCAAGGGTCCTCTAGCGGGTCCCGGACGAAACGTCTCCCCTCTCCTTCTCACCCAAACATCCACACGTTCAATCGCCGCCAAACATACATGCTTCAAGAACTGGGGACGAAATCAAACGTCCACGAGAATGGAGAGTGCTGCAATTGCTGAGGGTTCCCAGGCCAGCATAGAAGAAAGAAATGGTTCGTGTTAAAAAGATTGAGTGCACGAACCATTTATTGCGCAATTGTTGCAACAAAATGAAAGATGTTGTAAAATAACATTCGCAGATTGCGCACGGATGTTGTGAAAAATAAAAAATTTGCAAACGGATATTCTAAATATTCCTAGCCACGTCTTCGGACAGCACAAGGAGTGCCGAAGCTAGGATGTGGCGGCTAACTCCAGACTCGCCAGCAGATGGCTCTCCTTTTCCCGCAAGTAACCGATCCGCCTCAATTTGTATATACAGGGTGTTCCACAATTATTTTAACAGAGCCGAAAATGAGGAGTAGCTGAGGTCATTTGAAGTAACTTTTTCCTTTGCGAAAATGCAATCTGGGGCTTTGTTTACGAGTTATTAACGAAAACCACTGGCCAATGAGAGGTGACGGTGCGAGAGAGTCCGCAGCACGAGGCTTTGACAGAAGGTCGGGACGGACTCGAGCCGCGTTCGAAGTATTGAACAAGTCACAAGGCGAGAACTTTCCGGATTTTTTTTACTACATAACAGTGATATTTTTAAGAAAAACGCTGTTCACCTTTACTTTAGAACGTCTGAAGAATATTTACTAATTTTTCGGACCCGAAATAATATGTAGTTTAACCGTGACAGCCGTTTTAATTTTCTGGTGTGCATGACACCTCGTGTGTACCATATGAAATTTTTATGCAAGGTGTACAGTGAAGATTAACAAAGTTCGTAAATGATATTTTAATTTAAATAATTCCGTGTACGAACAGAATTCAACGAATGATTCGCAAAGCTGATTTAATAATAAATAATCGCGTTAAGGTACGTAAAGGATTTGTTTTTTAGAAAAATATGAAAAATCTTATCGATAAGAAGTTTAGTTGAGGATGCATTTGCTGACTCGTACGTACTGACCTCGTACAACGAACAGCTGATGCCAGGTCAATGACCGCAACATTCGAGGGATACTGTCGGTGGAACCTCTGGGATGGTTATTTGCGAAGTTCACTTACACTGCACTGTCACCAAACACTGATCAGTTATTTAATCACTGATAATCCGAATCACTTGTGGATATTTAAGAAAGATCACTGAGACTCGTTCGCGGATAATCGTTTATTCGACGCGTTCGTTCGAAAGTCGACGTTTCACTGCCGAAAAATTCAGGCCTTGACTGTGGGTCCTTGTTGTTCGTCGTTCGGCCGTCCGAGGAAATGACACTCGATACCATTTTCTTCGCACGGCCATTAATTACGTTCTAAGAGCGCAGGGTGACAGCGGGTCGAACACAGTTTACGTCTCGGCATATCTTGTATATTTCATTTGGCGGTACCCTACGCTTCGAAGAAAATGGTATCGGGGGTTATTTCCTCGGACGGTCGAAAGACGAACGACAAGGGCCCACGGTCGAGGCCTCGATTTTTTGGCAGTGAAATGTCGACTGCCGAACGAACACGTCGAATAAACGATTATCCGCGAACGTGTCGTATAAACGATTACCTGCAAACGCGTCTCAGTCATATTTCGTAATATCCACAAATGTTTCGGATTATCAGTGATTAATTAAGTGATCAGTGTTTGGTGACAGTGCAGTGAAAGATCAGCTGTACGTTGTACAAGGTCAGTGCCCTTTGACATCGTGAATTTCAGCCAGCAAATGCATCCTCAATTAAATGGGTGAGTTTCTTACACTTTGCATAAAAATTTCATATGGTACACACGAGGTGTCATGCACACCAGAAAATTAAAACGGCTGTCACGGTTAAACTACATATTATTTCGGGTCCGAAAAATTAGTAATTATTTTTCAGACGTTCTAAAGTAAAGGTGAACAGCGTTTTTCTTAAAAATATCACTGTTATGTAGTAAAAAAAATCCGGAAAGTTCTCGCCTTGTGACTTGTTCAATACTTCGAACGCGGCTCGAGTCCGTCCCGACCTTCTGTCAAAGTCTCGTGCTGCGGACTCTCTCGCACCGTCACCTCTCATTGGCCAGTGTTTTTCGTTAATAACTCGTAAACAAAGCCCCAGATTGCATTTTCGCAAAGGAAAAAGTTACTTCAAATGATCTCAGCTACCCCTCATTTTCGGCTGTTAAAATAATTGTGGAACACCCTGTATACAGACTTCGTCCTTTCTTCTAGGATAGCCTTACTGATGAGTCCTCTAGCGGGCCCTTGCCTTAGACGTTGGGATATCGGTAGGAAAGACGAAGTCTGTATATATACAAATCGAGGCGGATCGGTTGCTTGCGGGAGGGTCTGGAGGGTCTGGAGGTAGCCGCCACAAATTTTTCTTCTATTTCAATCAATTTTAGCTGTAACAAGTGGACGGCGGATTTTATATATTTATAATGAAAATGTCAGAGTGAGGTTTGAATTGATAGAAAAATTAAAAGAATCTTAGAATACCGCTGAATTATTTGAAACTCAATAAAACTGTTAATAATAATTAGTTCTTATGTAGTTCCAGTATCTTGAAATTGACATAATCGATTTCCATTTTACATAATTATTCGCCTTAATTTATCGGTCAAAGTTCTCCAGAATCATGAAAAACTACGATTTTTCGTAATAACAACGAAATTCGTTGTTTAAATTTTCGTTCTAAACTCAGATGAAAGTGAGCTTTTATTTTCATTCGTAATTCTAACCAATTGCAGTTTTTGAAAAATATTTCGTCGAATATTGTCCAGGTGACAATTTAGAAAAGAAAAAGTAATTCCGTCCTAAAAGATATTCGTAAGCCATTGTATATTTTTTAATTAACGATGACGTTTACAGATGATGACTCTCAAGTCGTCAAACACATTGCAATCAATCGCGTTCGTAAACTTTCAGAGACGCGACACTTCACGATCAACAATTTCGCTAACAAACTCTTGAACACATTCTGCGAACACACTCGCATCAAACTCACTCGACAATCATACGCGAAAATTCTCAAAGGGATATTCTAGCCTAGAACGTGCTTTTTTGTTTTTTTAATAGTTTTTGTTTATAAATCATTATCAACGTTTTTCACGTATGAATGGTGTGCATAATTACAGACCCAAACTAACTTTCACATTATTACCGATATCTAAACGAAACTTAACAAACCATCATGTTTGTACATTTTGTGTTAGAAATAATAAAGAATGGAAATATACAAATATGATGTTTTATTAAATTTTTGTTTAAATATCGCTAAAAATGTAAAAGTTAATTTAGGATCATAATTATGCACCCTACGATATTTTCTATTTTTCAGGCAATATTTACAAATTCTTAGAAAGAGAAATAGTCAAAATTGGTGGTAGTATCGAGCCTCATGAGCAATCGTGTATCAAAAAGATACCCGTATGGTATCGCAAAAAAACGGGCGTTGATCATCTTTCCTCGTTTTCCATTAATAAATGAAAGAGAGACAACCAATGAGACCGTTTTTTTCGACGCTCGTATGAGTCTGGCCTTAAATTGACGGATACTAATTCACGAATACAATGTTTCAACTGTTACTACACCGTTTGATTCAATCATCTGATACTAACTTGTCAGGCAATAAGATACGTTGACACGGGAATCACACGCGTTCTGTGAAAGTTAATCTCGGATTTACTATCCTAGGTGGATTTAAAAGAAAATCCTCGCGCTACTCGCATTCACCAGTTACGTAACAATGTTAGCTTGTCTAAACCAAGCACAGTTGTCGTAAATGCAAATGTTATGCACTTATGACTCACACTCAAAATCGGTGACACGATTATCTAAAGTCTAAGGAATCAAATGAAATAAAAAATATATTAATTTTCAATACATCCGAATACAATTATTTTCTTTTGTATGTCTTTTACTATATACAAACAAAACTATGACAGTATATTACATGATTTGTAACAAATAAGTTAAAACCAAAATATGTTCGATATGTGGCTGACACTGAACTTCGTTCACGAAAGAATTAAAAGAATTTAATATTTTCGAATTTCTGGCGGGATAGATAAAAGAAAGCGTTCAACATCCATCATTTGAATCGAGACCGAGAAGTTTTGCTTTTCTATTCTAATTATATATATTACTTACACGGATGCAGAAAACCCGCAGAATGAAACATTTATAATAAAAAGTTATTTTAAGCTTCGGAGACTTTGACGAATACCAAATACCAAGCTAATGACACTCATATTAGTCAATAGAATGTAGGATACCATAACTTCTAATCGTTAGTTTTCCAAAATTAATTGGACATCTCGAAAACCCTGCGAGACTCAACAGTTCCAAGATTAATTCTACTTTCCTTATTTTTTCTCTTCTCTTTCCCTTTATACTTCTTAATACATCTTTTTTGTTTCATGAGCATTATTCTCTTCCACCCATGTCCGCTCATATATCACTTCAAACTGTGCTTTTCTATGCCACTCTCTTTCATGTTCAGTACATTACCACACTTTCTATGCTTCCTTTTATTCCAGTCATCTGTATTTTTATTGTTCGCATATACAGTGACTCAGAAAAGTGTCTGGACATATTTTCAAATGGAATAACCTTTTTCAAATTGGTCTAAATGACCTGAAGTTTTTGTGATGTTAGGCAATGTCTAAAGAACCATTTTAAAAAATTTCAATTAGTTGCAATGATACAACAAAATTAAAAAGGTCGCACTTTCTAACTTCTTTAGTTGAGCCTAGAATGAAGATTTGACCAATACGTTTTGTAGGTCAACCTATATATACTCAGATTTATATACCTATATTTAAGTCAAAGACGTATCTTTCTTCTCCATTCTGTCTCCTTTCATTTCCATTTTCCACCCAGTTTCTTTTAATCTTCTTATTGTTTCACCTCACTGCCTCAGACATCTGAGTTTCTACATCTTTAAGACTTATCTCTATCTCCTTAATAGTTCCTCCTCATAGCTTCAGTTCTTTCTGAAGCTTTCTTCCTCTTTCTAATAATCTTCACTTTTTCATCACTAGATGAATCTTCTTTTCAGTTGTTCGTATCCTGAGCCATATCCTCTCATATCTATTTTATTTCTAGATTTACAATCTCATCGCCATCTCACCTTATTGTTTTATCTCCATTATCTCGTTTTTAATTATTTTTTATGATACGAATTGGTAGATCAAATTCAAAACAATGAAAATATTTAAAGAATTTAACGACACAATTGTATTGTATTGTGTTGAGTTCATTAAGATTATTAAGGAAAGAAACAAATGTTTTTCACTTACTGTACACAATTTTTATTTTGCGTAAAGATGCACAGTTCAATTATCATTATATCTCCTGTGGCAGTTTTTTAATAGTCCTTTGGGAACACAAAAGTGTTCGTACATCTTTTCAAACGCACTAACTATTTTAAAACTGAACTAAATGACTTGAATTTTTTTTAGATGATAGAGAGACTAGTATACTAGACGGTGACTGAAATGATTTTTTTTTTTAATTTTGCTATTACTTGGAATGACAAAAGAATATAAATCTCTCGTGTTTTAACTTTTTTATCTAAGCCTATATATATATATGCTTAGATATATATATGTGATGAAAATTTAAAAAATGTCTTTTGTAGATCCCGGTAACTTATATCCATGTTGAAAATTTTATCGAAATCAGTTCACGTAGTTCTGAGTTATAATAAATTGAAGATCACACAAAAATCGCAGTTTTATCACGATTTTGACCAAAAACTGTAAGAAATCTGCAGTTTTTAAAATCTTTCAACGCCCATAACTCGACTTTGGGTTAACCGATTTCGATCAAATTTTCAGTACGCATTTGAGTTACCGAGATCTAAAAAAGGCATTTTTTAAATTTTCGTTATAGGTTCGGATACAAAAGTTAAAAAACGAAAGAGCTCAGAAATTATATTGTAAATTATTTCCTTTAATAAATTAGAAACTTCTTTTTGAAAATCAACGTTTATTTCATAAGGAGTCAAATGATCCCTCATGGTAAGAATAGGTAGCTGTATAGTACCGGTACGTTTAGTGTTAAAAAAAAATTCATGTCATTCAGCTCAGTTTTAAAATAGTTATTGCGTTTTAAAAGGTGTACGAACACTTTTTTGGGCCACTTTACGTAATGAACGGTTGAAAATTTCTGAAAAAATTGTTCGAAAACAATAATAATTTTTTATTCATAATCCAAGAAACTATTTGAAGTAATGTAATATGACAACTTTTCTTTTGAAACTATTGTTTAAAAGAAAATTATCGAGCTCCACTTAGATACATCTTACAAGGGAAGCTATCGAACTCAAAATTTGCAAAAATTCTGAAACTTGATGCACAACTGGTATACAACTAGGTGCCCAGGAACACAAAGCTATTTTTCGTTGGTGCTTAATTCACCGTTAATAGGGTGAAATCAAAGCACATGTTTTCTATCATATTTTACTGTCGAATATCTACATATTTCGTACTGTACGCCCTTAAAGTGGTTATTTAGCACCAGCGAAAAATACTTTAGGGTTATTGGGGACCTACACCACACACAGTTGTGTATCAAGTTTCAGAATTTTTGAAAATTTTGAGTTCGATAGCTTCCCTTGATAGTTATTAAAAATCCTTGGAATAAATAAAACATTAATACACTGTTTTTTTTCCAATTTCCCTTTGCACTTTCTTTTCTCTTTTTTTTATTCTATTTTTTCCTCCATTTTTTATCCTCTTCACTTATTTTCACATGATTTTGTTATCCCTCCTCTTTAAACTTTTCATGCTTACTTTACAATATCCAGCCTTACTCTGCATTCCTTATCTAATTTCTTAATCTTCTTCTCCTCGTTTGCATATCTTTCTACTATTTCTTTGCACGGTAACCTATCTACCTCACACATACCTACAACTGCCTTCCATGCTAAACTTCGTAACCAAGTGCAACTTCATTTTTATTTGTTAACTGAGTTTCTGTTATCATAATTAAATCTTGCATCTCCTGTGTGTACTATACGACACCCAGCGCTTGTTACCTTCACGTTATATGTGTAGTGTCTCTGACACTATCGTTGCTTTGTCATTCGGGTAAATAAAGTAACAATAATATATATCGAATATACAATCGAGTATATCCTAAATATTTTATTGTATTTTATTGTGTTTTTTCGAAGATCTGTCAGTCTTTTATTTTAACAAATATACATCTTATAATAATAATCTTAATAATACATTATTTATATTACAATATTGTTTTGTTTAGTACGTACAACAAATAAAAAGAATAATAAAAAAAAAAAAATGAAAGAAATAAAATAAAATTAGAAACTCAGAAAAAAATAAAATTAATATTTTCGTTGACACAATATAAATCTTTATCCTATATTAAGAAGTTGTACTTCAAGCAAGATTATGCATTTATATAACATGTTTCTTATCTTTTGTCGGTAAGTGCAAGTTACAGAGGTCTACAGAACGCATTGTTAAAATTTTGGTACAGGCTCAGGTAAAAAAGTTGAAGAAAAAACGTAACTTTGAATTTATTTTGTTACCCCAATAAATTGTAGTTCTTGTAAAAATTGTTGTACTCATTGTTTAAAATTTTTTTTGTTTTTTTTTCAGTTAGTCCTCCGCTGTCACACATCCTGTGCGATGCAATAGCGTCATACAATTTTCAAGCAACTGTTGCTAAAAAATTAACGATACTATTGACACCCAAAAATTTCAGAATATAATTTGAACATTCTAGAACATTGTTTTCTTCATTAGAATTCGATATTTCACTTCCAAATGTATCGAATTAATTGTTAATTTAATTTTCTCAAAAAATGTGGTTTATTTGCACTCAGTATGACAACGGAGCGTTAAATGAAAAATGAAGAAAACGAAAAAAATTTTAATTCAGCCATATATAACAAGTGTATTTAAAAAGTGTGATCGCAAGACGGACCGTAACAGTTACAAGCTGAAACAGTTCTTGCATATCGATTCCGATAACAGTTCTAATATCGGTTCCATAAATGTCGTAATATCTGTTCTAATATCGACGCCATGTTAGTTGTAATAACGGTTTCGATATCAGTTGTGGTATTGGTGCCACAGTGATTAGAACTGCAAAGTTGACAATCTAAGCTTCGTATGTATCGGAGAAGATCGTTAGCAGAGGAACGTTTTTCAAAAGCCTGGAACATGTTTTATAACAGCTGTAAAATCGTTATAGAAAAGGCACCAGAACCGAAGCCTACTACATATTACGGTTATGGAATCGATATACAATCTGTTACACAATAGCATACCTTCGATGCCTGCGGTGAAACCAATTCAGTGTAAAAAATTGACAAATACGTTGAAAGTATACTTAAAATGCTATTATGATCTTATTTAATAACGAGTTCAGATTGATGCGCTCGCTATTGTTGCATAATAATATTCAGATGTTCTTTGCATTAATGTTCCGGTTGCACCACGAATATCTATAATACTGTTTAAGTAGAAGTGTGCGGGATTTCGATAACGTCGGGTCGGAATGGGAAAAGAATTTTTCCCGGAAGTCGGAACGAGACTTCGAAATTTTCGGAATTTCCGAAAATATTTGGGATCACAAAAGTGTCAGGTTTCCCGAAAATTTTCCCGTTATAGTTTTTAAAGATGTGCGAGATTTCGAAAATATGGAGTCGAAATGAAAAGATGAAAATTAGTTTCAAGATCAGATCGTGACCCCGGCGGATTCCCGAAAAATTCGTTAAGTGCCGCGTCGGTGACACTAATTTCTGACTGGTTTTCAAAATTCATTTTTATTTTAATATAGTTTAGTAGCGCCAGTTATTGTTTGCACCAATTGTTGTGCCTTCGGTTTGTTTTCGGTCGAAATTAACTTTATATTTATCGAATAAAAGACATATGTATTACATTTTCTTATTCTTTTATTTTGTATATTTTTTAAGAAAAACATTTAGTATGTTTCATTCGATAAATTTGAAGTTAACTACGACCGAAAACAAACCAAAAGTACAGCAATTATTATCATATATTTTAACTTCTTCTTTTTCAGTTACAGTGTCATTAATGATTTTGATTTTCTGCGAATTTTTGCAGTTGATTTTTGTCTCTTAACGCGTTTATACAATTCTAAGAAAGTTATTCCGTTTCAAAAGGTGTGCAATTATATTAACCCGGGAGTACCCGTGTGGGAATACCCACCGGGAATACCCACGTGGCGATCTAGTGCCGAGAGTACTCACCTGGGCATTTAGTGTCGGGAGTGCCCACAGTCTAGTAAATACCTATCGTTGACAAATTTTCGTACATTTTAATCAGAAAGTATCTTTATCCATTCGGGATCCATGAGCATCTCACATGGATAATATGTATCAGGTTAATGTCAGTCGTAGCGTGCCTCCATGTTTTCTACGAGGTGGTTATCTGGCTACCGAGATTGCTAGTATGTAAGAAGTTCACCGGCGAGATTGAATCGTTGCTCATACGGAAACTTATTCGATATAAGATGACTCGAATCTTCGATGTTACGCTGGCGACAGACATCATAATATTGTCTCGACCGATTCTCTTCTGCTCTGAACTCTGAATCTTTGCCGACTACATACACATTTATATCCTAACGACGAAAACACATTTACGCTCTTGACGCTGCATTGGCTTCCATGAGGTTAGTGATCTTGTTCTTCAATGAAATCTGTGGAGGTCTTCATCGCAATCCCACGAGATACACTCTCGAGGATCCCTAAGGGACTGGTGCAGACCCGTCTCTCAATTTACGCGACACTTTCTTACGCGGTTATTTTTGATACGCGATATCAATTTACGCGATCAGAATTTATGCCGTCAGTAAATCTTCGTAAAGCGCGTGAATTAGCCAAAATATTGGAAAGCGATATTATAGACATCGATCCAAACATTGAACGAGCTTTCAAGTTTTGACATAATTTAATGACATGTCGCGGCGAATATCTGCAAATTTATGAAAACTTGGTAAAAGAGAATATGGAGAAAGAATCGTCTGAAAAAATTTACATCAACAATGAAAATGAACTCGAACTTCTACATATTTCAAGCGATAAAGATGATGAGTTTGTGCCAATTAAAAAGAAAATGTTGATTGCTTCAAATTACAGTAGCGACACAGTGATCTCGAAAGAAATTTACTTTTCTTTTCCGAAATGTCATAATTATTTTTTTGTTCAGCTATGTGAAATAAATATGTATTTCTAAAACTTATACTATTTTTTATTTCCAATATGTTTTCTTTTGTACTCGCGGATTCTATTTACGCGATTTTCATTCGCCTAAAATTAATCCAGTTCAATTTGTTCACTTCAAATGATTGAAAAATGACTAGAAACGATTTATTCACTTAGAACGATTTAAAAATAAATTCAAAGTAATAATAATAACTTTATTTATCGACGGGATGAACCCTTTGGTAAAATATTTTCCTCGTGTCGTCTGGACGAGGTCACTGGCCGAGTACCATTCAGGATCCAACGAGTTAATGTAACGTTATCATTCTCTGCTTCTTACCATCGTGACTTCCTTGTTTTGGATCATAAGAACTTTCACGACCCGGTCGAATAAAGATAAACGAGGTTGTTAGCACTTGAGCCAATGGCGTTTGGTTCAACGTTTCAGATTTTGAATGGATTGGGTATTACGGAGCAAGGGGTGGACGTGCCAAGGCAATAAACATCTCGAGCCTTCGGGCAGTAGCCGTCACACATATTCATCTTTACTATTAGGGAGGGTCCATTGCACCCGGCGCAAGGCCTTGGGATCACCGATTCTATTGAAACTTTATTAACTTATAGAACTCGTTATTCTGTTTACGGATATAGTTACCGTTGTAGGAACAGGCTCTCAATACAGTGAATTCTCCACAATTGTCGCTCAGCTTATAAATAAACATGGATAATATGGGAATGTAGTCCCCGATTGTCAACAACGATGAAAACGATAAAATCGTATCTCCTTTTGTTGTCTATTTTTGTATACAAACTGAGCGATAACACTGTCCGACACGATTTTTGATTTCCTATAGCCACTATGAAATTCTTGTGGAGCTTCACTCCCCGATCAAGGATCTGAAAACCGAATTGCTTCATCACCCTCAATTTTCGAAAAAAAACGAGTTTTTGTAAAAACCCAAAAGTGGGTGTCCCATTGGATCCCTCCATCGGCGTTGATTACGCATAGCTTTCGGCCCTGTCGGACAGAGAGAAGCGTGCAGCAAAGCACATGGCGGCAAAACATCGTGTACATGTTGCCGACGAACATTTTCTCGGCCTACTCAAAATGTACATCGTTCCGACACTTCGTTCGGGCCGTTTCTTCTTCAGAAATGTCTACAGAATCCTATCCTAGGTGGAGTTTTCGTGCTGAATAAAGAACTTTTCGTAAAAATACAAAAATATTGCGGAGAAATTGCGCACGTCGAAACTTCTTTAAACTTTGACATTAATTTATAGTTATTTAAGACCAAAAACAATTAATAAATTGTATATCACTATATTCGGAAAACTTTCCTCTATCTTTTGAGATCGATTAGAACTTTCTAACGTTTGTACTTTTCATGCAATACCTCATTTTTGTCGAAAATGTTAGGTTTTTACAAAAGTTCGATTTTTTCAAAAATTGAGGGTGTTGGAGCAATTCGGTTTTCGGATTCTTGTTCGGGGAGTGAAGCTCTACAAGAATTTCATAGTGGCTATAGGAAATCAGAAAAAAAGTTTGATTTTGTCGGACAGTGTAATTGGAGAGAATTTATTGTATTTATTATTTTTACTGTAATTTCCTTAGATATGTATTCTCCATGACAAAACAAACAGCATACTCTAAAATTAATTCCTGTACATTTGGTTTGTTTTCAGCCATTATATTTATTTATATTTATATTTATACTTCTCGAATAAGACATATTACATTTTTTCAGTCTTTTATTTTAGTTTTGAATAAAAAGATTTAATATGTCTCATTCGATAAATGTAAAGATAATTATGCCCAAAAATGACCAAACCCATAGTAATTGGTCACCCTACAGTAACCGGCTCCACTATCCTGCTTGTGGCTAAATTTCAGACTGTAATGAGCTTCGAATAACATAATATTTTTACTACTAAGTTTTTTCAACATCAATTCTAGCATCTTTTCATAGTTATAACTAGACTATTGCAACAAACTAAAGTAAAGTAGAAGTTCATTTTCTTTCGAAATATGTAGGTTGAAAATAATGCAACATCATTCTTAAAGAAACACATAAAATAACGGAATGTAATAAGATTTTGTCATAAGTGTATAAAATCAGCGATGTAGCTTTTTTTAAATGAGTAATATAAGATTTAGTGAAAAACATGTCAAACGATCACTGCATGAGTATGTAATTAAATTGATATATTTTTAGAAAATGCCATCTGCTGTAAAATATAACTATTGTATAAATTTAAATGGGGTAAGGGTATGATGAACGTTACTTTTTTATGAAATACAGAAATTCATTCATTTAGTGGAGGGTGTTCAGTGTTCACTTATTGAACTCATCACTTTTTGTATCATTTGGGGCATTTAATGGATCGGTAGGTTAATCATTCAACAAAAAGTTCAGTGTTAATTATCTTTTTATCAATTTATCTGCACAATTTAAGTTTTACGAAGATGCAACTTCATTTCTAGCAGATCATATTTACCATCTTACACTTCAAATTAATATAATAATAGATAATTACTATAAGTTAATATAATTTATGTTAATATACAAATTAATATAATTATTAATATTAATAAAATTAATATACACATTAATATAATAATAGATCCTGCACATTTTTTGCAAATCAACTTAATACCTTTTCACAGATCAATCAATTAATCTTCTCAACACGGATTTTATTATAAATAATTACAAATAGGTTACTTCTAATTGCAAAAGGATCAATTTCATTTACAAATAAATGAGTAGGAGCTACAAAAGGGTTAACTTTATTTGCAGACAAATGAATATTATTTCCAAAGGAATTAATTTGAAAAGACAAATATGACCTACAAAATGATTAATTTGGAATGTAAAACCTGTAATACAAGGTTATTCTCTTTCTCTCTCTCTCTCTCTCTCTCTCTCTCTCTCTCTCTCTCTCTCTCTTAATTTGACTGTACTTCTTACCTGCATTAATAGGTAATAATCGAACTGGGGTTCAGATGACATAATATCCTATCGCTTCGAATGCTCAAATTGTTCGAATCTCGAGTGACCCTTCGTATCGGACCCTGCAGGATCGTCGTTCTCTAGGGTAGTAGACAGTCAGGGAAAGTGTCCTCGCCTCAAGTGCTCATCCCTAATATTGACGCCGCGAACCAAGGACACTAGGTCTGGACAGTATCATCGTTTCTCATAGTTCGATCACTCTCGTTCTAAAAACACGTAGATGTCGGCATTGCGCGAATGAAAGTCTCATTCTTTATTCCCATTTCCTGTCGTATCTTACTGGATTATTACTGGACTGTTCATTTGATGTATTTACGACGAACATGAGTAGATAAAATGTAAAATAGCAAAAACGTATAAACAATTTGGAAACATTGGCGTACTACTGACAATTTATTAAAATTATTCAGAAAAGAACTACATAAACATCTATGCAGTTACTGCGTCTTGCAATTAATGAGGAAAATTTTTATTTTGCATAAAGATCCGCAGCATAAATATTACCATCTTAACGTTTCGTACTAAAATTTCTTTTGCAGCTAGGTTGCCTGTCGAGTATCGATATTGTATCCATATCTTATTGTTCCTTAACGATGTATCGATAAAATATTCTCAAGGCAAACGAAAAGAATGATCATACAGTTTCATCAAGATCTATACTTTGCGTATTGTAAATTGTAGATTATACATCATAAATATAAAACGTGCATATTGTTCCGTCTTGCAACGGAATTTTCCAGCCGTGTCCGCCCGACTTTCTCCGGGACGGACTACCTTTCTTCAATCCCTAAAAAACAGTTTGTTTACCGGGAACCTTCGGTGCAGCGTGGCAAATCGACGGTCCTTCAACGTGCAGTTGACAAAAGTCACGTTCGTTGGGCCTCCAATTTCGTGGAGCCTTTGCCTGCAGGTTTTAAATTTCCAATTCCTTCGACCCGTCTCCTTTCCGGCAATAGAGTAATTTCTGCAATTTCGAATAACGCACACTTCATCGGCAACATGTCCTTAATTTATGACAGGGTCGCCAGCACGCATCCCTTCGGTCGCCTTTTCCGGGATTTCTTACTACCTGACACTGGGTACGACCGGGACTCCTAAGGTCCCTTTCCACCTCGCGATCAACCAATGATCTTCAAGTTTTCTCTCGGCGAGAAACATATAAAAACGAGAACTCTTGACCACCTCACACAGTCTTTTTTCACTCCTGCGTAACTTCGTTCGTATCGTTCAACATCGCTCGTCACTCCAGTCTACGTCTCATTTCACGAACTACTAAGTAAAACAGTTGTTCATTTTTAAGTAAACGGACAACGATATCGTCCTATTCCGTCGCAAAGCGTAGTCGGCCTTACAACCCGATAGATAGTTAATATCGCGGAATAACGATATCAGGTGCTCACACGACGCACCTCAACACATATTATAATCAATCCATACTCTTACATGAAGGATTGATTTATAGATGATGTCATTATAAAATGTCATGAAGGCAAAAAAATCAAGAGGTTTATACATATATATTTAGGTTTATCAAGATAGATACATACTTGTAAATCTTTTATTATTAGATCTATACAGTAATTTAATATACCTAATTTTAATTATAAACTCAAATCAAAAATTTGTTTCGTGAATAAAACGTTCTACAAATAAATAACTTATGATTGTCATAGAAGCTAATCTTGAATTAAAGAAATATAAATTCTTAATTTCTTTTAGATTATAATTTAATATAATTGAGAAAATGGCGACATTTCTAATAGAATTCGTAAAATAAATAAATAATTTATATAAACTGCAATATATCCTCTAACAAATAAAATTATAATATTAAATAATGATCATTGAATTTGTAATTATACTCATCATAGAACCAATGCGTCCGCATTGAAAATTGGGTCCTGAGAAACGCTGAAGTTTCACCTTTGTAAAAGTATTCTCTGATGCAAACGAAGTGCTGCGTTGGCTGATGATAGCTGCCAATCATATTGAGACAGTTGTTAAGGGCGATAGAGTTCTCGAAACTCCGGAGTATATTTCTTCTGCATTGACTACGAATGAAATACGATTCTTGATTACGTTTGTTTATTTTATATGCTTATATGCGTAACACTGGACGTTCATTTCGCGAAGCCAGTTCCGAGAACCGATGAAGATAGCGATGATCAGTCAATGAGGAAGAATCTTGAGATGCTGACGTGTTATTTCTACGTACAGACTGTTTTATATTTTTGTTTGGTCACTCGGAAACAATATTCATCTGAATATTTTACTAACATCGCCGTTTTATCGATTTTTAGATTATCATCCACACGGTCCACGTTGTCAGCCTAATTACACATGGGGAACAATAGAAGTAAGTACTTTATCAGCATATTTTTACACGTTTTATTTACTTTAAAAATCCACACAGTTTGCTGTGACCAATACAAGTACTAATATTTATATAAAATTCTGTTACAATTTAAATTTCTATTAAAAATCTACAATGGATTTAAGCCACGTAAATAGAATTCAATTTTTTTATTAAATTATAAAGCAAATTGAACGTTAACATTTCTGCGAATAATCAATTTCTAATAATATTTTTATAGAAAATTATAACAAATTTACCAAATTTACTACAACAAATAAGCATTCAGAGCTCTTTCTTTAGATTCAGATCATACAATACATATACATTGCGTCGATTATTTCTATCAGCTTTATATTAACAATTTATCCGCGTTTACTTATTGTCGTATATTTATTGTTATCTGTAATAACGTGCTTTTTGTCGAATTAACTAATTATTGACTAGTTAGACGTATATGTAGACAGTCGATCTTTATGCAAAATGAAACGTTTCTTTGTTAACTGTAAGAAACAGAAGGTGGTGTGTTTTCTCGTGTTACAACGTCAACGTTATTATTTTTGAATTCTTTTAAGGTCTTTACAATTTCATATTTCATCTTTTGCTGTAAATCAGGAACCAAAAATAACAGTGATATCAAAGATTTGATAGGAAAAATCATCGATTGAACATTGATCTTTATTCACATAAAAGGTAGTCATCGTTAAATTTTAAAAGAAATTTTAATAAATGCAACGATTAGAAAAAATTACAAATAACTACCTAGATTTAATTAACAAAATTTAATTTAATTTTATTTAATTAACAAAAACAGTTTTTGTTTATGGATAACCGTTATGGATAACGAGAGGTATATGTACATATATTGGTTACGAATAACCATTGTCGACGGTCAGAATTTTATATTGGTTATATTATTTATATTATTTTTATATATTTATATTTTTATATATTATATTATTTTCTTAGTAGTATAGTAAAAGCACATTTAAAAATAATATAACAAATAATCAAAGTAAGCTAAAAATTAGAATGTTTACTGAATAAACAAAATCATATTTATGTTGAATGTTTTTAAATATTTTCATCAGACCATGATTTTACATACAAATTCGCGCTCTGGTAATGATAATAACAATTGACGATAGTCAGGGGGAAGAAAACAAAGCGTTACTTGTCCACATCGGTTATCGATAATCAACTATAAAATTCTGATCGTGGATAATGGTTATACGTAATGGTTATCCATTAACATTCTCGTTAATCTGTAATGGTTACTTTTTTAACCAAAATCTGTTTCTACCATTTGTAATGGCTATTGGTAACCAAAATCGTTTTGAACCAAATTTAATGGTTATACTTCAATTTTTCCTGGATTTGGTTATAACAGTTGCGATCTCTGCCATAAATGCATAAAATTCGCAATCTACTCATAAGACGAAGCGACTCTACTTATAACTACGATATGAAAAAATATCATCATCGTCCTACACTAATTTGTGTTCCATTGCATACGGCAAAGTGTTAATTACCTGAACCAAGGTGTTCTGGAAAATCAATCTTTCGACTTGTCGAGTGATATGGACAGTGATACTTGCATGTACTTACTGAGTTTATAACTACATGAATTATGTCTAAAACTACTTAAGCTGACAATACTAGAGTATTACTGCTGTCATTTGAAACGTAATGTACACTAGACGAAATAATGATTCGTAACTGCGTGCAGCTAATCTTGAGAAAGTTCACCTCTCAAAATAATAGTCTTTAATTTCTTTCTATGTATTGAGAACTGCTTCTTTTCGTGATGATGACGACAATTTGAATAATCAAGGTTCGGATAATTACCACTCTGCTGCATAAGTTCTCGAAAATTATCAAGACCAGAAAGAGAGAGGGAGAGAAGCCAGAGTTCAACCACGATATAGATGTACGTTTTAACTAACAGTCACAACTGTTTCAAAATTAGTTACAAGTCAACCATTGCGAGTTATGCTGCGGTTACAGTGCGGTGGCGCTTTCTGACGAACTAACATTCTGACAAATACCTACGTCAGGCCAACCAACTAAATTCTTCTGCGAATGATTATAGCACTGTGTGTGCTATTGTCCGCCTATAACAACGAGTTGCTATAATTGCAGTCAGACTTGTGACGAAGATTTCATAAATAATCTACTAAATATAAAGGTTATTTCTTCCAAATCGAAGCAAAATTTAATTCCCTTGTTATGAATAAACTGCGGATTTTATGTACTTATGACAAAAATGTGTACGTATTATTTGAAGCAGCAGACAGATTAAAAGTATTTATGAATGTTGATGTATTAGTTTTCGCTTATTAACCCCTTCATTTAATGTATTTATGTAAATGTGGGCGCTATTTCATTTGTAGCAGAATAGATTAATAATGTAATGCTAATATTAAATAAAAATTGAGTCACAACGGAATTAAGAAAAAATTCTTAACGTAAGTGAAATTATTATGAACAAAATTGTCAAACTATTTAAATTCTTGTTTAGCATTGTTTGTTATCTGATAATTCATTATAGATACATTAAAATTGGAAGCGAATTTCTAAGTGTAAATATTTAATTGAAACACTAACATTTTATGTTCAACAACTCCATACATATGTATAACTACTTACACATCTTCGATATCTACAATTAGTTGATCAGAACACGCATCCACTGTAACCACTGCTTGTTACATTTACCCTATAGACAGTTCTGGCAAATACGTTAAAACAACCAATTAGTCGCACGAATTCAGTACCGTGAAATCCTCATGAAGTTGTAACCGGAGTTCGACGAAGTGTGATAAATAGAACGTATATCTAAAACAATAAGTGCTTTATGCACCATTGCTCGCGTTCCAACCAACAGCATTATTGATTTGTTTTGCGATCGATGGGCTTACCTTATATGAGCATTCGGGACGAAGATCACAATTTCGTATTCCTACAAAATCTTTCTTGTTATTTTTCTTTTTTGGTGTCACATTGTTCTATGATGGCAGTAAAAATTTGTGTTAATTTGTTTATATTATATCTAAAAAACTACACTTAACACTAGATTCACGAAGCACAAATAGTGACTATTTTATATTAGTTCGTAAAAATAACAAGAACATATTCATTTATTTACTTATCTATTTATTTATCAATGTTTTAAATCAAATGATCTATTTCACAAATGCAGTACATATACAAATCGTTATTATTATCAGTTTCTTCAGATATTTTACGATTCTTTGTGTAATATGTTTCGAAAGAAACATTTTAATGACTACACATCTTATTAAATTAAAAGTACGTACTATCGTGAAGCATATAACACATTGTTTATATTCCAATATCGTTTTATTTAGTGCATGCGACAAATAAAGAAATAATCACAATTTAGAAAGAATAAATAAAAGAAATAAAAAACACAAAAATAAAATGAAATTACAAGAGGAAAAAATTAGAAAAAAATAAAATTAATAATATTCTCGTTGAGACAATACAAACTTGTACCGTGTGTTAAGAAGGTTCACCGCTCCCAAGAATATGCACCTCTGTAACATGTTTTTTAACTTTTGTCGATAAGTGTATGTATCTTTACAATCTCAATCGTCGCAAATGAAAAATTGAGAACCTGTCATTTTGACGAGTCTCATATATCTAGTATTAACTGTTATGTCAGGTTACTAAATTATAATTATTTATTACATTTGTAGTATTTATTATATTAAGACAAACACGATATACTAGTATTAAATAAATTTGTATATCAGTGTAGCTTTCTTTGTTGAATTAAATGTTTTCTTTTTAATGTTTTTCATATATTAACGCATCGTAATTGCTGTTAGTTCTTAAATTGTTTTTAGTGTTGCGTTCTCTGAAATATATCATGTCTCTTTACGATATACTTCTCATACTTCTTTCAATTATTTTATGATTTACTCCACTTGCAAATTAGGAGACTTTTGAAATGATTTCGCAGCATATTGTGCGACTATAAACAGCAACCGCAATGAACAAATATCGATGCATGAAGAAAAGAACATGAAAACAGACAAATACAGTATACGAAACATTGTGAAAGTATTAATTGATACTTTTTTTAAAGATCATTAAGAAATGGAGATGAACATTTAATATTAAGGATTAAGAAAATTTACTGACATTGTATGTTAAAATTACTCGCTAATATTAAACGTACTACAGCAATATCAAAGTGAACTTATAAAAATCTTATCCGAAAGTTTGACTTTGCATTACAGTTCTCTGAAATACTACAACAGACTCGTTAAAAAAATTTAATATATCCAGCAATTGAGCAGAGGATGTGTAATACATTTTCGTTTGATATTAGTATAGGAAATGCCTTGAAATTCCTGTAAATGTACACCGTTCACTTTGCAAAAGTACATAAAGGAGTGTACAAGATCAATTTACATGAATCAAATATGAACTTGAGCAACGTGTATGATATTTATTAAGTCGGAAAGTTATTCATTATTTCTATCACAGCGAAGGAAAATTCGTCGTTTTATTAAGTAATTACTCGACTGCAGATTATTTGTATTCATGCTAAAATCGATTAGGTGAATAACAAAATGAGGAGATTTTACTGGAATTTAAGTGTGTTTTTATATTGTCGTTAATTGATTGAGATTATTAAAAGAAGAGCTAGTTTTATTTAATTTCTGTTTCTTCCAATTCATGAAGAGAGAAAATATGTATTTTATAAAAATTCTGCAAATTTTAGGAAATTCTATTTTGATCACTCATAATAGTTTTATCGAAATTGTACTTTGGCACGTTATACAGGGCTTTCATAAATGCATATCAATGTTTCAGGGAGAAAATTTATATATATATACACCAAAAGAAGTAAAAAATATCTTATGAAAATACAATTAAACATAGGCAGCGCATATTTTATTTAGCTTTCTTGTAAATTTATCGTCAATTTAAAAAGGTAAAGTTTGTGTTAATAAATTTCAGGAAATGGAAAAAAACAGTGTATTCGCTGTAAATTGTTTCTATCCCACAACGTTGACGAAATTATTACGCAGCAGTGTATTTAATATAATGTTGTTGTGTTCCCATTATTGTCTTCTTCCTTAGAGTAACAAAAACACCGCTTTGGTGTGGATACAGTTTGATTTGTCTTATGACATGTTATACTTCATTTCCTTTAGATTTTAACAGGCTGATTTTAAATTCGATTGTAAAAAATCCAACTCTGTGTGTGTGTACTTACATGGTATTGGATAAATTACAATTTTGTTGGATTGTTTCAAGTTTAACATTAATTTTCAAGGTTAAACAATGCTCGTATCACATACTTTCTATTTCCCTTATTATGCAACATTTCAGCTTCAACCTAAAAAGAAATCAGCGTTTTATCTTCTATCGAAAGTTCTTTGATTTTGTCACAACTTCGTCACTTTGCACCACTGTTCGACGGACCAGGTGTGTCTTCTGTTACCTGAACTAATCGTTCCGCCAGATGTTTCATACCGCCAATTAGGTAGTGTACGGATAACTGATGCATACTCTTTTCATTCGAATTTCGCAGAACTGTACAGAATAGACTATGGAATTAATGATTTTACTTCGTGTTTCTCTCAACCTTGACCTCTCCCCTAGAAGAAAGAGAATTTGTTGTTACGTCGTAACAGTAAGAATAACGAAACCAATAGGAGAAGCATTTACGAATTGATGGAAATTGCAGGCAATAATCGGCATAACGTGTATAATGTATGTATATTGTGTATTGATTCTATATTTCATGAGCATTGAACAGTGCTGGAATGTTTATAGTTCAGATGTTATTCAAATTTCGTGAAGCGACGACCATCGTTTTGCATATTGATTTTGTGTCTTTCTATGCTGTACGCTCACGTATTACATTAAATTAATTTATTCTGGAACGCTGCTGCTTTATACCAAAACCTGTTCACCAGCTCACGGATTTCACACACGTTTATGCTAAAATTGACGGCGTGAATTACCAAACAATGAAGACATCAACACTTTGATTGCCACGCCAACAACCCCAAATTAAAGTAATATATTGAATCGAATTAAAATTCAAAAGATAAATTGTTTTACATTTTAGAATTACTTCTGCAACATCCATACGTTTTGCGGATTCGAATAAAATTAGGGTGACATAATAGATTAACGTCAAAATTAATTGTGTAATATACGCAAGTAATGTTGTTACTCGGATATGGGTTATGGAAGACAAAGTATTAAAAGAATTTAAGAACGTTTTAAATTCTCCTTAATTCATTAAAATTATTAACCAGTTAATTGTTGCAACTTTGAAAAGTGCGTAAATTATTGTAATTAAACTGTATATGTTTGATTTTTTTTATATTTTATTTAATATATAATTTCAATAGTTTTATGAAATATATAATTTAATACAGAATATATCAAAGCACCCTATATTAACCAATTAGATGTTTCCGACGAGTATATTCGTCATAAATAAATAGCAACATTTTCTGTTATGACATGTATTCTCGCCAAAACAGTAAACTGGTTAAAAAAACACATTTTTATATTGCACTACTTTGCATAAAGATCCACAGTCTACAGTGGGGTGAATAATTATAAACTCGAAGCAACTTTTACACTTTTAGTGATATTTAAACAAAAGATTTAGTAAAATATCATATTGGTTTATTTTTACATTAGAAATAATATGTATTATATAAAACATAAAAATGCACATACAAATATAGATTTTTTTTGGTTTTTCTTTAAATATCGGTAAAACTGTAAAACTTACTTTGAGTCTATAATTATGCAGTTCAACAAAATCCGATATTTTATGTGCACCGGTCTAATAATGAGAAAAAGATTGGTCCTGGGACCAAATGTTCCCATCCTCGGAATCTCTTGAAAATGCATTAGGTTAATCAAACTTGAAATTCGCATTATTTCAATGTACACTACATCGTAATTGCAAAACGCATCCAATTAACAAAGCGTAGAGCCCAACCCGCAGTAGGAGTTACATTTCATTTATGTCACCTCTTTGCTGAACACAGCGTAACTTTTAACTTATATAACTCGCGCGTCGTTCTACGTGTTAAAACCTGTACAATACAAAGTTACCCATATTATCTTGTGTCCTCTAATGTAAAGTTAATGTGCCCTTAGTTATGCAATATAATCTCCATAGCGATTGTAAATGCTTAAGTGAAAGAAAAATAATTGTTGCCAAGAAGTCGAACGATTTGTTTGCAACGCGGTCATGTTTTTCTGTATTATTAATATTCAATGAATATGTTATTATAGAAATTGTACGAAGTTTAGATTAATCCAATCTTGCCGTTGTTGTAGAACAATGTACATTAGTGTCGTTAAGATCCCGGTATGTCTAGCATTAACTTCATTTCACGACATTTAACTTCAAAGTTAACGTGATTTTTATTTATTTAACCCTGCAGACCTAACCCTGCTTAGTGATTTATCAACGATAAATCAAGAACATCCCCCCCCCCCCCCTCCGTGCAAAATTTCAACCCCGTAACTTTCCCAAGGGACTAGTTATAGGGTAAATTAGATCGCGACCATTTCTCCCCTTCGATTGCTTCTTAAAATTTCGAAAAAGATGTGACCTAGATTTATCGGTTGCAAAGTTATTTTTTGTTCATTTAACATACAGAAAGAGGAAAGGGAGAATTAAGAAAAGACATTGAGAAATATCATAGGAGGTAAAGTAATCAGGCAACGATATTGATCGCCAAGAGCTGCGAGATTCGTCCATTCGATAACTATTGTATACGAAGAACCGAATGAAATCGTAAGGATAGGAAATAAAGATTAAAAAATAAAAATACGAAAATATATCTTAAGAATAGTACAAAAAATTGAGTAATAATACTGTACTGCAAAAATTATAAAATTAAAATGCTAGCAAAACGTATAACTATAAAAAGAATCGAAAAATAGATGTAAAAAATGATGTCTCGGAAAATAATTAAAAAATTGATTAACAATATTGTACTACAAGAGTCATGAAATTAAAACACTGGAAAAATATATAAATGTAAGAAGACTCGAAAAACGAATATACAAATCTGTATATCTTAACAAAAAATTGAATAACAATACTGTACTGCAAGAACTATAAAACTGAAAAGGTAGCTAAATGTTTATCTAGAAAAAAGTGAGAAGAAAAATACAAAAAAAAACGAATTTGTCAAAAAACATATATCACATCGTATACGTTGAAAGACAGAGTATACTACTAGTGCTATTATGGTTACAACAATGCTTCATAATTAGAAGAACGGACAATAGTAAACGCCCCGCTCGTTTCTTGTCGAAGCTGAAACGTGAAAACATTGAAACTTCACGTTACGATCATAGAAACTATGAAACAAAATTATTTTCTCGAGTCAACTGTTTTTCAAACACGTATAATCAATTAAGAGAACATTTAGAAAATGTGTTATGCATTAAAGTAATATTTGTCGATAAAACGTGCTGAGGAGCAGATAGGAACAGAATCTTGCATTTTCTTTTATTTTTAGCGATGGGAATCGTGGCGATGCAATTATCATGAGATAATTGTGAAACATGAAATAAGAACGAGTGTCGGTTTGCTTTATCGCTTGGTGGAAACAACAAATAATTATACTTCACCTTGTACTTCTTCCGTGCATCTATATTCAGCTTACGTGATGGCTGTGCTCACCACTATTGATCCATTAGAGGTACTTACTACATCGAAACTTTTGTGCATAAGTCACGGGAGAGGCTGATAAAAGCTTTTGTTTTTTTTTTTTTACATTTTCGTATCCTTGGGAACCTGAGGAAAGTAAGCGACTAATGAAGGACTACTTATTGTCGCGTCATACGCATTGTCAGTAAACGACTCACACGATTGTATTCACGAAGAAATCTATATAATATAAATGGATGTAAATAAACTCGTGCCGGGGAAGGTATGTTAACAACTTTTCAAATGAAATAATTTTTTTTCAGATTGGTCCGAATGACTTGAATTTTTTTGGGTTGTTAAACCGATTAGTTTTATGGAGAATGAATATACAAAAATTTTTTAGATTGCAATTGGTTTGGAATGATAAGAATATTAAAAAATTATGTCTTTTCAACTTTTTTATCTGAGCCTATAACGAAAATTTAAAAGAATGCGTTTTGTAAATCTCAGTAACTAGATCTGAGTAATTTTTCTTTGAAATAAAAGTAAAAAATAACTGTTTGAAATCATTTATTTCAGACCGTTATTTTCAGTACCGTTATTTGAAAATAAAGATAATATCGATTAATTTAAGATAAAGTGATTTACAAAAAGATTTTATTTTATGAAATCTTCGCAATAATTAATTTAAAGCAAAAACGTGCAAAACCATCTACAAACATTAAATTCAATCTCAATCATTTTAAATAATTATAAAATAAAATAACATGTTATTTGGAATGATATTTCAAACAATTTGATTTCAAATTTGCCCAGATTTGTCGATAGCTTGTATGCGCACAGAAAATTTCATTCAAATCCGTTAACGTTATTATGAGCTGTTAACATTTGAAGTTCGTGAAAATAACAGTTTTTCAACCAAGTGCAGATAGTTTTCACATATTTCAGTGGTTGCAGTTTGATTATGCGACAAACAATTTCGATGTAATCTATCTAAATCTACGAAATGCATTTTTTAAAATTTTCATTAAAATTGAAGTTGTTAAAGTCCTTAAAGTTGAAACTTGTAATTTTGTATATGCTCATTCTCTAAAAAACTAATCAGTCGAACATCTCAAAAAAATTCAAGTCATTTGGACCAATTTTAAAGATGTTATTCCATTAGAAAAAGTGTTCGTATACTTACCCACGCGAGTGTACATTGTTAATTGATGTGATTACAACTCATTACTGAAGAAAAATGAATTTCGAAACAGTAGGAACATTTAAATAAACGAAAGTGTGACTATTAAATAAACGTTTCAGATCAGTGGTATCTTTACTTTAAAACAATCTTTCGGCGAATAATGAGATAAATTTTATTGAGAAAATACTTACAATATACTTTTAAACTTTAAACGCAGCATTTCAAAATTATAATTCTACGTACTATAAAAACAAATTTAATTTTTAAATTATAAAACGCGTTAGTTAATGTCATTTAATGGGTCATTTAATGCAAATATTTTCAACCCAATAAAATTATTAAACAAAGAAAGAAATGTCTACGTAGCTTCCGTATCTTGCACTAAGTGCTGACAACTTTTATTTTGCATATAAATTCGCTGTCTATTTATTAGAAACTTTGCAAACCGAATTATTTCATACAACAGAAGACTCATTCCAGTTATAATTACTTTTCCAGTGTTTGCATCAGTATGTAATAATTGACATGTGCAAATGCATCGCCTATGCAGCGCCTTAGTTATACGAATATCAAAATTATCTCTCGAACGTTCTCCGTCTTTGAATAGATGTGCAACATTGTACACGATCGAATGTATATGTGCTGCATATCATTCTTCATAGATCGATGTGTCTATGTATATGTATTGTGCTTGCTATGCCCAGTCCGTTAATTAAATATTATCATATCGGAGATTGAATGAGCATAACTGAGAACTACATATTGATGCATCGAGTAAAGGTGTCTCCCCATCGTTAGAAACGATTCGGTGTTACAGAAATGTTCGGATAAATGACGAACGATGATAAAACAATCGTTGAAATACTGAAATGACGTTGATTGTCGTTGTAAATTTCGTTATGCAAACACGTATCGATAAGATAAAGTGAATACTAATAACGAACGATTAAAGGATTACACGCTTTGCCTTTACCTTCGCGTTAAAACAGAGATTTTTATTCGAACGTATCTGAAAACATAATCACGAGTGTCCTAATTTTCTGTAGTTATATATAATTTTATTAAAATACTGGTTAAAATTTTCTAGAATTGTACATAAACGTTCTCTGAACGAGAAGATATTATTGCTTTAAGTCAATATAACTTATTTTTATACTGAAGATAAATTTTTATAATGTAGCAATAGCAACTTTCTAGAATTTTATGTTACTTAATAAACGTTTATTGTAATTAAAGATATTGTTACGATTTAAGTTTATGTAATTTATTGTTATACTAAAAATAAATTTGTTAAACATAATTTTACTAAAATATGTGCCGTAAAACGATACGTAAAGCTCGAAAAAATTATTCGATTGGACTACTATCTCTGTTGCAACCTTTGCTTTTCTTGTAGTTTTTCTGTCATTCTTCAATGAGCGCCTGCGTCATGACGGAACGACGTATTTATTAATATTGGAGATAGCGTTCGAGCAATACTAATACTGTAATCAATTTAATGCACACGAGTCATTAATCATGCAACGGATATTTTATAATTAATTGCCTTTAGGTATATATATATATAGCTACGGGCATAGAATTTCGATCTTTTGGTTCACACAAAATTACTCCGTCGACCTCTGAAGAAAGGTTAAATTACCATTATCATCTAAATTTTATGTATCTACTCCGCGATTACATCAGTTCAAACATGATAAAATCGTAAAATCTGGCAGGAAATATTGGAATATGATGGTGGATGATTTTTACGAAAATTTGTCAATGTATTTTTATTAAAAAATGAATATTCTTTTTCTATATTTGATATTGAAATCTTTAATACATAATTTCTTTTCGTATGAAAAATAGCTTGGACTTGACGATATGTAAACTTGAAATACTTCTGGCCTGCTAAGGATTTCTATATTGTACATTTTGTTTATAATATCATGGAAAAGTGCATTCTCTGACTTAATCGCTGTTATTAGAAAAAGGGACGAGAACGATTAAAATTGACATGAAAATTCATACGTTTATGATAATTTATCCGTTATTATTTTATCGATGTTATATGTTCCTTAACCATGACTCCTTAACAGATACCTAAAATTGTTTTATTGATCATTTACCCGCCAATCAATTATTGTGGTGTCATGGAAGTCGTAAGTTTTGCTGATTATGATGTGACTGTGTGACGTACTTTACGCGATAAACTAATATTATGCGAGCTAATTTCAAAGTTCACATGACATTTAATAACAGCTACAATTCTAAGAATGTTTTGAACAACAACATACGTGCTCTAACAAAAAAAAATAGTTGTCTCTGCAAATAGATTCCAATATCGGAATGTCTCACGCGAAATTGAATTCAAACATTTATATTATGACATCAAAAAATAAAATTAAGAAATGATTTCCTTGGACTAAGGCTAATACATAGCCAAAAAGACAAAACTAATTTGTCTGATTTTTTACAATATGTATGTATATATACATATCGCCAAAAGTTAAGAAATTATTTCTAATTGATTAAAATTTGACATTTTAACAAATATACGTTTTATTAAATTAAAAGTACATGTTATAGTGAAGGATATAACATATTGTTTATATTGCAGTATTGTTTTACATAGTGCATATAAAAAATAAAGGAAATAATAAAAAAGAAAAGAAGATAAAAAATAAATAAAAAAATATGAAATAAAGAAATAAAATAAAAGTAAGACGTTCGAAAATTATAAAAAGGTAGAATTAATATTTTCATTGACACAATAGAAATTTTTATCCCATATTAAAAAGATTTACTAGCAGCAGGAATATGCATTTGGGCAACATGTTTCTGGTAAAATTAAATAGTTTAGAAATCTAAGCAAGTCTTTTTCTCTGTTCAAATGCAGAATTTGGACTGTAGAGGGTTAATGAAATATATCTTTGTTTGTTATTTATAAATGTTTTACAAATTTATCCACAGAGCTATTTTTTTGGTCGGGACTGCAGGTATATAATTGTTTGTTTAGATTGGTTTTCCTTAATCGAGAAACCGGAGGATGATGGCTAATACGATACGTGCTGCGGCGTTTGCCGTAAAACAGGCAACGCTGCGCATGCAGGTCGTTCATAGCATAACAAATTTGTAACTTCGGCAATTTACGTACGTCCAAGATAAAAGCTTAGGGAATATTCGTAAGACAGTTGATCGATGCAGCATAAAAATTTTTCAATCGATACGTTCTTTCCGTTGTATTCTACGAGGCTGCCTTACAATGCATGGTATATATGTTTTACATTGAAGTTCAAAGTTTACGGTACAATATATTGTTTTCTTTAGAATTTTTGATTTTTTTTATTATTAATTCTAAATTCTAATTAATTAATTAATAATAATTATTTATAAATTAATCATTATTTCTAAACTTTCGACCTTCGTCAATTTTGCTATTCATGAAGTATCGAATAAATAAGTGAGCAGAGATTCTTCTATCCATAGATAGAGTTTTACGGGAAAATTGACGGATGGATTGGATCATTTTCACTCATGAAGCATGAAATTCACATAAAAGCTTAAAAATTTAGAACTTCTTACAAGACAACTGCACGAGCAATAATTAGATCTCTGAAACTGAAAATAATTATAATAAAATATAGAAACACTAATTTTTATTTGAAGAGTCGGCTATTTTTGAAAATGCCGCAGAGTAAAGCTGACGATGGACATTTTTTAATGAAACGATCTCGTTTTATGGCGACACTTCAACAAAAACTGTTAATACTTATAGTGCTGATTAAAATGAGAGAGCATAGCAGAAGAAATATCTATTTTTATCACTTTATATTATATTCTTATTATATTAGTTGTACTTGTACTCATTTTATAAATCATGATAGATGAAATTTTTTCCAAATGCCACAAATTGAATAATGCGACTCTCGTTCGTACAACGTGCGAACTATACATTTAAGGAATTGATTAGTATATTTCTTACAGTTATAAAAATAAAGTTGCGTAAGTTTTTGTTTGGTTCCCGGATTTCAATCAGGTTTTTTTAATTAATGAAAAACTTCGTTGTATGTATTAGGAATACATTCGACATTTCGTTAACAGGTCGCTCCAGGTTTATATCACTCCATACGTTATCTTATAATGGAGTTGTATAAACATAGTATTCAGACAACAAAACTTCTACGCACGCTTTAGTAAACAATTATAATTAGACTGTGAATCTTAATGGAAAACACAAGTTTCACGATTCAATTGCAGCAGAAGGTAAATAAAAAATGTATTTCTTTTACGAACAATTTCAATAAATTATGGATTTCGTATACGATTTCGTATTTTACACAGTTAATTTTATTATAAACGCACAAAATTGACAATCAAGTTGCAATTATATTAAGCATGATATACAGAGTGTCCCAAAATTATCGTATTTCTAGGAAATGGTGGGTTCATGAGGTCATTTGAAGTAACTTTTTTCTTAGTGAAAATGCAATCCGCGGCTTTGTTTACGAGTTATTAACGAAAATCAGTGATCAATGAGAAGAAGAGACGGATTTGGGCCACGTTCGAAGTAATGAACAAGTCACGGAGCGAGAACTTTCCGAAATTTTTTTACTACGTGACAGTGATATTTTTAAGAAAAATGCTGTTCACTCCTATTTCAGAATGTCTGAAGAATATTTACTAATTTTTCGGAGCCGAAATAGTAAGTAGTTAAATGTGACAGCTGTTTTAATTATTAGTTGAGCCGATAAGCAATGAGAAATCCCGTCAAACTCGCATAAAAGATATTTTTGTTTCAATAATTCCGTATCGAAACAGAATTCAACGAACAATTCGCAAAGCTAACTTAATAATAAATCGCGTTAAAGAACATGAAGGATGTTTGTTTAAGAATTATGAAGAATATCATTAATAGATATTGTATTATGATATCTATATATCATTAAAATGTATGTTATTAATATCATGAATAAATATTAATCAAATATTATTAAATATTATTATTATATAAATATTATTAAATATTATTTAGTTGAGGATATATTTGCTGCTTGAAGATGTGGGTGAGTCGCGTAACTTGCACACCTCGAATCACTTATAAATTATGCGTTTTATAAAAAATGATTAAATTCAGAAGCCGCACGGTTTCAAAGAAGTTAAATGATTGCACATCAACTTTTTTTGTATGCAGAATGATTTTCAAGTTTTGTTTCCAGATCCTTCTTCCTTTCTTAAAAAATAGAATCATGTATTTTAAAATATCATGTTAACCTCGAGGCTAAGGATCATCATAGAATAATACTTTTTTACTTGAAATTTAATATTTTTTCGATAGAATATTTGATAAATATGATTCAAGAAGACGCATAATTTCAAAGTTATTCGAAGTGTCCAAATTCACGTGACTCACCCTATATTCGTTTCTTACAAATACATTCACAAGTACTGAATTATTTAACATCCTAACAAAAATAATGGTGCTACGTTTTTATAAATAGGGCTTAAACTTTTTATTATGATGCAGCAGTGACAAAGGAGTATTTATGTTCCACGAGTCGTTAATTAGAACACATTTGTAAGACTGGAATACGATTCGAATCATACTAATGATATAAAATATGAAATGTCCTGCAGCTTAACTCCCGGACAGGAAGATAAAACAATTAAAATCTTCATAATACTTTTAAAGTTTGTTCAGAAATATAATATTTCAATTGACTACACTTTTATATGGATCTCGTGAGCTAATATTAATAACGCGTAAGTGCGAACGGAGTTTAGCGTTATTAAATTTCGTTTACATAAGTGCAAATATTGTACTTTTCCGAATACTACATATTGAACGCGTTTGCATATTGACTACGAAAAATTCATTACGGACTAAAATTATTTGAAAAATATGGGTCATTGGAAAAATTTCACGGGAACCAAGTGCAAAATTATTTGCAGATTTTGAAAGGCAAATTATTTCGTTGCAAACGTAGTCACTATTATTGTTAACAGATCCGTAGAAAATCCATTCAAATCCGTCCTAAATTAATGACGCCTAAAGAGAAAGGAGTTCTTAGTAAATTTAAAAATCTCAAGTGAGAACAAATACATATCAGGAAATCCTGGCGAATTTGACAATATATAAGAAAATACAATGTAAATCTTCTTTGTCCGATGAACATTAAAAGCACAACTACGATGTATAAAAAATGGATATGCTTCCAAAACTAGATAAAAAGTTTTGAAATGTAGCTTTTGTAGAAATTAAAGTTGCTTTGAATGGCCTTAATACGTGAGAATATTATTACACACTCAAACTTCCCACATTCAAACTAATAGAGTAAATGTTCAGATAATAGAACAATCAGTGTTCTGATGTTAACGATTCTTTCACAGCTACATTGATTAGCACTTCTTCGTCGTGAAATAGAACAAGACAAACAATTTGTATTCCTTGGATGTCTTCATCCCTTTCAGTTTTAAATATTGATAACATAAGACTAAAATTTTATTGTGATTGTGACAAAAAAAAACGAATAACATTCATAATAGATCATATAAGAAATCTTCATCATGAGTCTGACTCGTTATAGTGCAAGGAATTTTTCATGAATTTTTTAATGTGTAGATGGCAAACTATATTTATGTGTCGCTATAATTAATGAATATTAAGGAAATTCTCATTTTCTCGCAGTATAAACAGTAAATCCTGTCTAATTGACGCTCAGACTGTGCACAAAAATGGACAATTTGGGAAGAGGAGATACGATTATTCAAGTCTTGCGGCTCGTTTCTATAGTTACCGATTGTCAACAACTATAAAAACGAACCGTAAGACTCGAATTGTCCATTTTTGTGAACAATCTGAGTGTCAATTAGAGAGAATTTACTGTACTATTATTTCTCTATTGAATTCATGCAACGTCTACGTTACTGCAGAGAAGATATTTATATTTTTAAGTTCCGTAATTTTAAATGTACTGTAATTTTAGCAACTATTTTTATTAATATAAAAAAGCTTATGTAACTCTAAACCAGAAAGTATCAATTTTTGTATATGACTTGACAATGAATTGAGAATATTAAAGAGATTGAATTTTGTCCGATGTGTGAAAGTAAAAGTTAAAAATCGTAAGGCACGATCTGTTCGATTATGACGGAACGAAATATTTTTGCAACATTGTGGCTAAATGTGAAGTCTGGCTAAAAAACATGACAAATAGCTACGAGACTCCAAAGTTACATTCAGTCACAGTGAGACGATAAATTCTCAATTTCTCTTAGTATGTGCAATAAATCATCCACTGAATTTGGTATTATCTACGTTCTTATTCATATTTCTAAATTATTTAATGTTACACATAAAGCTACTTTCTAAATGCAGCAAACAATAATATTTTATACAATCCAAAGATTCGTTTGGAACCGTACAAACGATGTTTGATATAGAGACATTGCGAAAAATGAACCCTAAAACCGGTCGGAAAGTAATCAGATTATCCTAGGTAAACAGGTTGAAGCCCGCTGTGGATACTCATGTCGAAATAGCGTCATATCTTCGCAGAGAGGAAAATAATAGATCTATTCGGCGACGCACAATGGTCGGTTTCCATACAAAAAGCGGAAAAAAATATATCAACTAAAATTATATGTTTAAGCTTTACTTTTTCATTTTATATTACTAGTACATATATTTAGGTTTTTGTTGGGTTAGAATAATGAAAACAAAATGCAGTATTTGAATTGTTTATAAACAAATTTTTAAAAAAAATTTTGTTTTCAATTCAATTAAGTTGAACATCCTCTCCATTTTCATGTTGCGGACATTGTTCCGAAACTGGTAGTTCGATTGTTTCTTTGAGAAATGGTTTTGATTTCTTGATCGTTCTTTTCCTTATTCTCGACATGAACGAGTCAGATGTGATCAAAAGTCTGCATATAATCCCAAAAAATAATTTATAATTATTCTCATTAGTTTCAATAGAGTGCAAACAGTTGAAATATTGATATTTTACTCAACCTATTAAAAACATCTCGCGTAATTCGGTAGCTTATACGTATAACGGTATGCTTCGTGGCAAGTGTCATTTTGGCATTGTTTATTATTACATGATTTCTTCAATAGCAGCTAATAGCAGCCAATTTTTACATCGTCATTAATTAATAACTCTGTAAAATGCGATCAAAGCAAACACTGAACTCCATCGAACTCATAATTGAAAAATGAAATGAAAATTCAACATATTCAATTGGACATAACTTAAAAGATTTGAGAGATAAAAAAGTGTCCTGTGACATGATTTAAGTACATTCTAAGTACATTAAATTCTGTAAAAATTATGTATTTTCAAAAAACAAAATGATTATAAACGATGATATACATTTAGGATGATTTTGAAGTGGAATACTTTGAAGCCATGTAGCCGTGTCCAAAATGAACAAATGATAAAAAAGATCATAATATATAATAAGCCACATGTTTAATTAATGAATAATTATGTGAATAAATACAGTGAATAAATTATGCATTACGGGGATATTTTTTAAAACTGACTTTTTTCCGCTTTTTGTATGGAAACCGACCACTGTGCGACGGTAGCGCAGGTCTAGTTTATAATCGCGGAACCAAGGGTATTTGTTCGGTAGAAAAATGAACGAGCCAAAATTGCTTTTGCGAAACACCATTTAAATTGGAGCCACGAGAAGCGACCCAGATCTACTAGTAATTTTCGCGCACGAGTTTCGAGTTTAGTAAACTCGCATCCGACGGTAAAATGTATGCCAAACATCGTATCGCGTCGTATCGTATCGTATTGTATCAGAATACCCACGAAATTCTACTAAACCAACGATAAAAGTAGGTGATGGATCTGCACTTGTTTGGGGTGGAACATCCATAAATAGCTTTGGCCTGATTCAGTGGATTCACTGGATCAAGGAATAGAAGACTGACATGTTTATTTAAATATAATGGAACAGGCATTGCTATACTATTTACAGGAACGTCGATGGCAAATCTAACCAATCAGATAATTTGTGCGGATGCGGGCTCCGGGCGTTATTGGAACATTTTAATCGGGGAAAAATATTAACGTATTAAATTTTTATTCCTGTTGAAATTTATGCGGCTCAAAAATCCTGTTTCAATGGAGAGACGCTAATAAATATAATAGATTTATTTGGAATGTAATAGGTATGTATAAAAAGCAGAAAAGTCGAAAATGCGTAGCTGTTTGCAAAAATTGGTTAACCAAATATTAATCTTCTGTATTCGAATGTCCCCTCTTAGGAGACATAAGGAGACTACTAGAAATTATGGCACTTTCATTTCTATTTAAGCAATATTTATGCGAGAATTTATTAAATAAAGGAATAATTTGAGTATAATGTTGTTAACATCGCGGTGGTTTTCAGTAAATTAACTTTCATCTCATTCATCGCAGGATCGTTCACGCTCGATTTCATACACGTGTGCAGACACAACATTCTAACGCAAAAGAATTCATTTATTGTATACAGTGGCTCGCAATTTTGGATACTGCATTTATTATGAAGAATATATTCGTCTGTTAAGAAGAAGATGTGCTTGAAATATTCCAGATTTTATAAGTTCGTAAAGATGTCTCTTGTCAATTGTACGTAAATATTAAGAATTTATCTTCAGACTGCGGATTTTTATGCAAAATCAATATTGCCTGTATTAATTGCAAAACAATTGCAAACATAATCATGATATTCTTTTGTTCTTGAATAATTTTAATAAGTTCAAATTAATAGAACAACATTCTTAGTATCTATCAACCTTTTCACTGTTTTAAATTACACAGTCTATTTATCCTTTTATCGTTCAGTGTTACTTATTTAATGCGCTAATAGAAGATATGATGTCTTATTAAGAAAGAATGCTCTTTATCACAGAAAGAGTCTAGAATAAATATGAAACAAAAACAAAAATCAATATATCATACAAGTTTTAACAGTTTTCTTAGATAAATATGTTACCTTTAAAACGTTCAAGTTTAAATGTTCATAGTAATTAAAATATTTATTCAGTTTCATTAATTTCATCATGTTTAGAATCCGTAGACTCTTAGAAAGGAATACTTTGATAAATAGCGATTTGGGGAAGTCAAGTCTTCAGCAAAATGTCACCGAATTCTTCGATTTGAACTACTTTGCGTCGCATTGGCAGTAGTCACACTCAACGCTCGCACAGTGATAGTCTCTCCTTTCGTAGGGAAATACTATCGCAATTATTTACAAAAATATACTGTACCCTTAACTTTTTAATATGTTGTCAAGTTCATTGTTGTAAGTAATACTGCAAAGTTTCAACTTAGCTGTTTATTAAAAAGTTATTAATTATAAGCTTTTTATAAAACTAATTAAAAGTTTTGGACGCGTACTATTATAAAGCTAAAGATCCGTGTTTTTTAATTACACGTGTACCGTCTATTAAGAAATTCGTGTTTATAGTATACGTGTACACGAATATTTAAAACAGACGTTTCGTGAATGAAGAAAGTTTATCCGAAAATCATGAATAACTCTTCGAATAAATCTTCAAATAAATCTTCGAATAACCTGTGCCAGCTCAAATGAAAATCTGAACTTTTACATTTTTCAATATACTTTCATAAAAGTATTACGAATGAATTGAGGAGCTATTCTCGATGAAAATGAGCCAAAACAGGACATCGTTCGGACTTTCTTTAATATTTTTTTTTCATAACATTACGTTTCAATAAAAAATACACGTCTAATACAAAATACACTTGTAACAGAAATACACGTGTATTAAGAATAACACGGGTTAAAGTTCGGAAATATTAATTACACGTGTATAAGTGTACTTAAATACAGCTGAAATAAGGATCTCCAATAATATTGCATAGATTAGGTTCCAGCTCACTTTCAATGATTTTTGTATACATACATTGTCGAGAACATAATTCTAAATATGTTTTACGTGTATCCCTTGCTCGACTTTAGTTTCTGATATACAGTCTGTGTAAAAAGTTTTGGAAACTTTTCTCATTTTCGACAAACTGTCGATGTTATAACTTCGTAAAAAAGAATCTTATACTAATAAATTTCGGCTTATTTTAAAGCTTGAAGACTGTGCCCTCAGTATCTTAAAATATTTTTACACGATTATACATAGCAGGGAAAACAGAAAATATAGATTGACTTGAAAATGCTGCAAATTCAAACATCTTTATAAACATTTTCTCGTCGAACATTTTTTTCATGAATGATTCGACTGTATGTAGATTTGAAGGTTGTAGCTTCTCCTTTGCAATGAACCGTGGAAAATTGGTATACGATTTTCTTTTTACTCGTTTTATGGAACAGAAACGAGGAACACGTTCAGTTATGAAAGTCCCTCGTGTACCTTGTACCAAAAAATAAAACATCTTCCATTCAAAATGAAAATATTAGATATAGAGCGACTAAAAAGATCGTACTTCAAAGTTTAAGGGATCATTGTAAAGAGAATATTTCAATTGTGGAATGCACGTTAAGATCAGTCGTGATAAAAATGATCCAGCGTATTTACAGATGTCTCAATTCGTTTCTTTGGTTTTTTACTTGCTTTATTATGCATAAAACATGTTAAAAAAATGAACAATGTATAACAAAAGTACATGTCTCCAGCTTTAAAATAAGTTTTCTGTTGTACGACTATTTTTTTATGAAATTGAAACAGTTTAAACGTCGACGATTTGTAGAAAATCCGAAAATCAGCGTGTGAATACTTTTTACAATGACTGTACACGTACGGGGAAGTACGTTTAGCAGCACCTTACCTGGATCTCATCCAAACCTTATTCAGACCTCAGCAATAAATCTAACGTAGTGACTGACCTTCATGTTATCGTGATTTCCTAGACCAAATCTTTCTTAAATCTGGCTACCTATGCGTTTCGTGGCTGCGGAAAGACTTTGTTTAAATCAAAGGTAATAATAAAATCGTGTAAGTCCAAAAAATAGTAAGTCATGAAAATATTAAATTCGTATTCATGTGATATGAAGTTCGGGGGTTAGATTTAGCTTAGATGTTCACAGAAATACTTTCGAAATATAAGGGAGCGATCTGGTTTAGAATGCCAATTTTTGTTGGATTTATTTGAATAAATATGGAAATAAACAATTAAATAAGATCAATTACAAATACAACATTATTCGACTATGGTTCGGAACGATGTGTCAACGTTTTACAATTTTTCAAAACCTACGACTAAACCTTGCATAGTTCACGTATCGAGTCAAAAAATTCCAACAGTATTCAAACAATTTTACCAATATTTTTTAGAAGAACTATTAAACTTCTTGCATTATGTTTTGGCACATATTGCCATAGATATTTAAGATACATCATGCATATTTTAAAAGTAAAAATAATAAAAATACGAAATTTCTATAGTAATTTATTGAATGCAATTTCACAAAAATTGTGTTCGCCATAGACATGAGGAGTCGTTTGCTGTTCTAAAACAAAACAAAAAATGAAGAATCTTCTTATTTAGTACAAGCTGGCCACAGTCTGAGACAAAATAACAGTAATCTTAATTATTTGCAAAATGGCAACGTTTTAAATTGAAATTATCAATTTTTTAAATATTTTTGCGCCTCTAATATTTGGGGAAGATAAAAAAAAAGCAAAGAGGATTTTGAGAAAAACGTGTTGAAATTGTCAGTTATATGGAAGTATATATTTATGTTCTTTCTTTTTTTAATTCCCACAAATCATTTTGCACGCATGTTCCAGAACACTTGCACTTAAACAAAATGCAAGAAGTTAATTTTTGAAAGTCCAAAACCGGTATACATATTACTAATATTTATTCGTTACTTTTACGAATTCAAACAAATCGTTAGATGCACAAATGTTCTGGAGTACATATGTATGTATTTACGAAAGTTGATTTTTTGAGAATTCGAAACCAGTGTACGTATTTCAAACACTTGTAACTTCGTTATTTTTATCAATTCAGAAAAATCATTTTGCACACATTTTCTAGAATACTTGTAATTTAAGAAAATGCAAAAATGATTTGATTCTTTGAAGACTGGAAATCAGAATATCCTCTTAAGTAGCTTTTCTCAGGTTTGAGGTAGTTTTCGGATATGTTCAACGAGGTCAGGAATTACCAATTTCTGATGTCCTAACACAGCAGTGAAACAAAGGATTATCTGTCGCCTTCATGCTTTATTGACACGTATTATAACGTCGGGTTATCTTACTATTTGTCTTCGATTGAGAAATGTCAGTCTAACGTCACTGTGGTCAGTGAATTGTCACAGAGTCGACACTAATACGTAATTGCAACCAAAAACAAAAATTGTGTGCAACCTTGAACATGTAAATTTTGTGTGTGTTATTGTTTATAACTTCGAAAATGTTATTTTTTTTGCTACATTGTACATAATGTTGAAAATGATAGCTTTTTAAATACATTGTGTATAATGTTGAAAATAATCATTTTTTAATATATTGTGTATAACGTTGAAACTGATAATTTTTTGATACATTGTTTATAACGTCGAGAACGATAATTATTGTATACATTTAACTTTTATTATCCATTTGGAATATTACTGACTATCCTAAATAACAAATTCAATAATATGCAATGCTTTGATAAATATTTTTGTTTCTTTATTTTTCTGTATAATATAAATTAAATGTTTCCTTTATAAAATATTCATAATTGTATATTTACAATTACTTATACTTATTTTATAACGCGCAGATTTCGACTCATCGATCGATAATCTCTAGATTAAATAAATATTAGTAATAATTATAATACAAAAGAAGAAGAACATTTGTTAAACATAGTCAGTGGATTATAGTTTAATATACAATTGTTTTACGAAAAAACACTTGATACTTTATTTAACAACAGTGTTATAATAGTTGTCTCAAAATAGAAAATCACCAGTTAGAATTTCTTAAAAGATAATTCGTAAAACTATAACAGTTTTATCCATAAATCTATCATATTATTCCAATTAATATAATGTAAGAAGTTCCTTTGAAATTATGATTTTAAACATTATTGTTTTATTATTATCGAGCTTATTAGTATCTATTAGCTATTACAAAGCTTTCTCTATCAGGCTTCCAGACAGTAAAGTATTGATCAAATAATTGCGGTGTGGTTTGAAGTTTTCAAAAATGTCATGTAGCATATTGAAGTTGATATTTTCGGGAAATAGCGCGCTATCGGAAGAAACATTTCAAAGTTATGGAAGCAATGGAACTAGTTTATTCAGAGGTGAAATGACCCAGCGATAATGCAGCTGCCGTATTTGATTGATGATGAAGATAGCTGTAAAGCTTGCAAGTCTTTGGAGTATTTCATCTGAAAATCTGAGCGAAGGAAACTCAATTATACGTATTTAATCCTTAATTCGTATGCTGGAATCATGAAAATGACTCCAACATTATATTTCTTTTCTTATTTTTTAGTAAAAGTTTAATTTTCCATGTTTCGATTATTTTACGCACGTGTTAAAAGGGAAATACGATGGGTGGTTAATCTATAGTTAAATTAACGTATTCTTTTGCGCTTTCTATTTTGGGTCCACCATGATTTCAATATACCAGTTATTATTATGAAGATCATTATATCAGTTACGGGTTGATGTCAAAAAATTTTAAACATTAATCTCATAAATATGGTTACATTCTATATTAATGTAATAGTTGAATCTTCGACATCGTAATCTTATTTGTTTTCTTTCAAACAATTAATTAACTGTTGCATCACAGCTTTGAATCTTATTTGTGTTTCAGTTAATAATGGAATATCGGTGTTCATTTGATTCTAGAAATCCATTTTTGAGTTATTTTAAAATGACAGTAGTTAAAATTTCAATTGCATGGGTCTGACTTATTTTACAAAATATAAACGAACATTGTTAACAAGTAAAATGATGTTTTACTTATTTAATAGGGAGACTGTTGATGATATGATAAAAAGAAACTGAATATCTGTAATTTAGTAGAAGTCTTTTAATTCACTTTGCTGTGATAAGTACGAATCTTTTAATGTTCTCTTGTTCATATCTTATTCTAAAAAAATAGGAAGTTTTAGCGTGTAATGTTTATTAACAATTTCACATTGTTTCCATGATTGCAATATAAATCTCAAAAAAATATTATCGAAAGAATATCACGCATTTACTACGCTCTTATTTCAACGAATAACAAAGAAACATAAGCAGAATACAAATTTTTGATTTTTTAAATATTTATGCTTTAATAGAATATCGTACATACTTTTCTGAAGAAAATGATACAATTTCATACTATATTAGGGATATATACACAGATAATACAAAATAATATTTTATTTGTTTATTTCAGTCCGTAAATTAATTGTATGCGAAAGCTAATTGCCTTATTATTGGCAGAAGCACTAGTGTCTAATTAAACAGATTTTTTACATGTGAAGCTTTTGTAATTCGTATTCATCGTATGAAATTTTATAAAAAGCGCCAACTCAAACTGGAGGTTTGAAAAAATATTAAAACTTGTTGAATATTATCATCGACGAACTGAAGCAATCTAAAGTCAAAAGTTTGTATTAGCATTCCATTATTATAATAAGCTGCGCCGTAGTTGGAGTTCAGCTTTGTAACTGTCGATCTGAATGAACTTCATTTTCGTATGTTTCTTTTTTTATCGTAATAGAAATATTAATAATTCCTGCTTATGAGTTACGATGTGTTATACATTCGTTAACGCGTTATTGAGGGTCTATTAATAGGCTTTTTAGTTACTAAACTATGTCTAAAAGAAGCTTGATAATTTTCTTTTAAATAATAACTTCAAAAGAATTTGTAACAATTGTATTAATTTAAATAACTTGACAGATTAGAGATGAAATAATTGTAGTTTTCGAACAATTTTTCAACAAATTAAATGTTAAAAAATGTTAAATTAACTATTGATCTTTGATTTTAAAAGAACTATTAAAAAACTGCCGGCAGATAAAGTGTCATTTAAAGGTTATTTTAATTCTTTTCAATCGAATGCTCTATTTTCGTGCTGTACAAAAATACAATATTCCGTCAAAAAATATTAAAATAACATTAAATGATCTTGAAAAATTTAATAAAAAAATGTTGTCGGACATTAACATATTCTATGTAAAAAGCCATTGAAAATACATTCTGTTTTTTTTTTATGAAGTCTGGCTCGGCACTTATCGATAGACACCCTGTATATTCGATAAAGATCTCAAAAATAGCTGAGTTGCAAAAGTCTATACGAGAAAACTATTGGCGACTACAGCTAACTGCATCAGACAAATCGTACCTCTATTCACGTCCTCAGTATGTGCCACGCTCTGACTCCAGGCTTCGCACTGCGTACTCTGCAGTATCCAACAGTGATCAATACTCAGAAAATTGAAATATTAAAATAGTATTTTAAAACGTTGAAGTGGTAGTTTTATATCGCATTGAATATTGCACTGTTGTACGTAGTGCGAAGCTTGGAGTAAGCACATACTATACTCATCGAGGCTGATTTACACCATTGTTACATTCGACTAAACCGTTCCCTACTAAGTAAACGCATTAAGTAAATTCCTGATTCTGTACCTAAAAAGGAAATGCTGGATGTACTGGAATCTATTCTTCTAATTCATTGTACATTTGATCAAGCATTAAAAAGCACTGCGAATGTATTGGGTTGGCAACTAAGTAATTGCCGATTTCAGTTATAGATGTCTCTCACTCCCATTTTTATGATATCCGTACATGTTATATTATAAAATTATTATTATTATTATTATGTTATTTTTTATTATCCGTGAATGTTAGCAACTGGACAAATTGAATGCAGCGGTCAAGGAAAACCGACCAGAATTGGTCAATCGTAAAGGTGTCATTTTCCAGCAGGACAATGCTAGGCCGCACACGTCTTTGTCCACTCGGCAAAAATTCATGGATATTGGTTGGGTATTGATGTTACACCCACCATATAGCCCTGATCTCGCGCCATCGGATTACCACTTATTTCGATCCCTGGACAACTCCCTTCTTGGTAAAACTTTTAACGATGATGACGCTGTAAAATCTCACTTAACTCAGTTTTTGGCCGAAAAGGATCAGACTTTCTACGAGCGTGGAATTTTCAAGTTGTCAGAGAGATGGCAAAAGGTCATCGAACAAAATGGAAAATACATTACAGATTAAACTTCATTCCAAGTAAAAAGAATTTTTTATTTCATTGAACAAATCGGCAATTACTTAGTTGCCAACCCAATAGAAAGCGATAAGGTATCCAGCTACGAATGAGTTTTCTTTAATATTATCCTAATGAATAAAATACTTGATGTCATAATGTATTGTGTTTATTGTAATGTGTTCACTACTTATCTTGTTACACTTTCAAAATGAGTTGAGATTGCTTTTGCTTTAATTGCCATGTGACGTAATTCACTTTTTTACAAGAAAGAGATATCACAGTTCAAGTGCAATAATAACTATCGTTTGCCGATTGTCAAATGTAGTTTTTCCTTTAAGTTATGTTATCGTAATTACTCTATTCCATCAGCTTATTTTCTTTACATAATACAGTATTACACAAGTAGTACACAATGTAGTATGATGTTTTACTGAAATGTTCAATTTTCACAATACAGTAATTTCTCTCAGAAATTTTCGGAGGTCGGAATTGAAACCGGCAAATCTGAGAATATTAAGTCGTGATTCTTCGGATCTCACGATTCGTTTTTATAGAAACTCGGGGCAGTCGGCAAAAAAGGCAACGGCCAGCATGCCGGCGTACATTAATTTGAATACATAGAAATGCTAGAATAGAAACGATGACTTCACTTTTTTATTTTTTATTTTCTGCCACGATTCGAAGGCAATTTGGAGGCCATATGCCATGATTCGAAGGCAGTTCGGAGGTCACATGTTACGATTCGAAGGCAATTCGGAGACCACATGCCACGATTCGACGGTCACATATGTAGTACCTACCAATATAACCTTGTAGCTCTGCAGTTTTTCTTACCTGATTCACACCCAAACATACCATTTTGTGTTGTCTTCCGGGAATTCGCGTCGCGTGCCGCATCACACGCTTAACCGACTCCGTCTACCTTTAACATCGACGTAGAAATAAATTATATAGGCGTAGGACTAGCACAGGGAAATTCACAG
This sequence comes from Megalopta genalis, assembly GCF_051020955.1. Taxonomy (NCBI): domain Eukaryota; kingdom Metazoa; phylum Arthropoda; class Insecta; order Hymenoptera; family Halictidae; genus Megalopta; species Megalopta genalis. Next base: position 42,875,195 of record NC_135013.1, on the reverse strand, counting down.
CAACCCGAAATTTGGCATATCCGGGAAAAATTACTGTACTAAGAAACGGGACTAATGCAACTTATCAACTAAGGAACTACTTAATGATGCTCATATTCTATAAAAATTATCTCGAACAAAATTGTGCTAATTCAATTACATCGTAACTCGATTACATAATTCAAACAGTTCAGTTAATTCAATTCATAATTCTATATATATAAACACGACTGTAATTGAAATGCAATGTAATTGAAGTACAGTTCTTTGAATTACAGTCCAGAACTTTGCAGAAGTGAAACACATCTTTATGTTTTTTAATTAAATGATATCTTAGTTAAATAAAAAATTTAATTATTATTTGCAAGTGGAATATTAATATAATTTGTAGTTTGTTATTTGTGAGCGTAACTGTATATAGGGTATTTCCTTACCATTTGCCCACATTTCTTACACACTTCTATTAATAGAACAAAAAAATGTTTCTAACACATGTTTATCAGTTCCTTGTTTGCTAATAATAAAATATTTGGGGTCACCTTAATTTTTTTAATTGGCATTGCATATTATTTACTTCACATTAATATAGCTCGTGGCAAGATGAATTCAACGATCACATGGTTTTTTCAACCTCTTATTACCTATTATTATTTTTTAATTCAATTACGTTATAGTTCATAATTAATGAAACTGAATTACATCGCAATTTGTAATTTTTAATTACTTCGTTTTTTATAATTATACTTCTATTGAATTACGAATGACATTGTAATTTAATCGAATGGAGATATGAATTACTAATTACAATGTAATTTAATTATAATGTAATTGAATTGAATGGAAATTTGAATTACGAATTAGAATGTAATTGGTTGGTTTATATTGTAATTGAATTACTTCGTGATTATAATTCGTTGAGTAATTGAAATGAAATTCCGCACAATTCTGACCTCAAAAAATTGAGTTCTCGAAATCTCGCGAATCTTGATATTTATGTGTTATGAGATATATTTATGTTCTCGAGCTGATGACGAAAAAAATTCTCGTCCCGAGCTGACCTGACCTGACCCGATATTTTCGAATCTCGTACACCTCTGGTAATCAGCAATTTGACTATCGCATAGCTACTTGGCACGTCTTCACGTATCGACATTTGACATCTCTTTAATCTGCAATCATCTTCCTTGAAAGCACGATATAGCATTTGATGTTAGCGTTAAACAGATTGCGGATTCTATGCATTTATGGCAAAATTTTGTAGGACTTCTCAATTCGTTGACATCAATAGCAATAAGATAGGCATAATTTACTGAATCTTTGCCATTTAAAATACGATATGTTTTTTGTTTCCGTTACTGTACAAATGGTGTACTAAAATTTTCCGGCAATTGAGATAATTGTGGGACACTCTCTAGAAAACAGCTCTTTTTATTGCTACATTGCTACTGTACGAATACATTTGTCCTTGAGATGTAGACATAACGAATCATCGTTTAATTATCATCGATTATTAAAGTTATATCTTTTTTGTTACGTTTGACCATGAATTTATTCACGTCATCAAGCATGCAATTAATCGTATGAAAAGCGCGACTAGCGACGGTTCACCGCTATTGTAGAGCACTTCCACCACGCAAAAACAATATTTTAATTAGTTTGCATAAATAAGGAACATTTTCACCCACGAAAATAATTGGATTTATCAAAAAATACAAATATTCTTACTCAATATTTCTTATCGAGACTTGATAATAAGTCTTGAATCGAATAATTAACGTATGTTAATTTTCAGTTAATTCAACTTAGCAGAAGGTGAGATAAAAAAACCTATGCAAGCAATTATAACGTACATCGGCTAAACGAAATTATACAGTCTATGTAACTATGTAGTATCGTCGGTTACCAAGTTTTCGACGTCAGGTAACGTCCCCAGTGCCCGAAACAATATCTGGACGACCAAACCTCATGAACATGTTCATTTTTACCGGCGACACCACCGTCGTGTCACCGCGGTAATGTAGACAGAACATACTACAATTTATTCTGAACTGTGTACTGTACTGGGAAGAGGCCATCATGGGATTTAACTTTGAAGCTCGGCGCGCAAACAGAAATTGACAACGGTAAACTCCTGCACAGTTTGTTGAGTTTGATGTTCGGCAAATAAACTGAACAAGTTTACTTCCTAACAATATCAAGTTACTTTAATAAATAAGAAAAGTAAAAGGTGAATCATCTGCAACAATTCAGCTTACAATTTCAGATATAAGAGAAATAAAATGTAAAAATACCGTTCACAAGATTTTCGAGTTCAAAGGGTAAATTGACGCACCGAGACAAGTCCAAATCGTCATCTAAATATAATATTCGTGAACACGTGTTGTACATGTATGTACATCTTCTGTTTTGCGTTTTCGTAAATTCATTGCCGATTTACAAAGATTTATTTCATCTTAATGAATTCTCGTTATTGTGAGGGAAACAGTATATTCGTTGTAAATCATTTCAATCTGACAATCGAAAAGTCTCCTTCGTTAAAAACAAATTTACTGAAACGAGTTATCACTAGCACCATTACAATTTTTATGAACAATATCGTTCATTTACAAATTTAAAAACAACTTCAAGGATGGTATGCACGGATCGACGAATTTTGTCATGCAGTTGCAAGAGATGACACATGCATCCGCAAGAGGTTCATTTAGCATCCTGGAAATTTCATGCTAAAGTATTGACAACTTCCAACGTTATAAAATTTTATTATCGCCACGTTTTACAACTCGGCCAATTATCAATGCTACAGGGTGAAATTTTCGTGGCGCTAAATAAACCTCTTGCAGATGCTACGGGAAACATTGTCAAGTGTTTCATGCTTCTCCTTCATGGTATTTCTAAATTCGGATTTATTGTTTATAACAATTTATTGAGAGCGTTGTAACGTGTTATATCCGTTACGTATAACGCGACTGCGGATATTTATGCAAAATAAAAATTATCTGCCTCAATTTCGAGTTGTAAAAGATGGATGTACATCGTATTCTTTCTTTAATCATTTTAAATAGATGAAAACAGGACATCGATATTCTTTAGTCATTCAGATTGCTCTCCAACTTTAGATTGTACCTACTTATTTTTCTTATAAATACATAAAATCCGCGGTCTACATATAACTTTCAATATTTATGCATAGAATGTCTATTATTTCATATCGATGTCTGTAATAATATTCGAGTTATGACGATGCTGATACAAAATACAAATTGTCATTGCAAGCTACAAAAGCTACATGTACCTTTGCTTCTTTTTTTAAATAGTCCCAATAAATGGAAAATAATACAGTAATTGTTTTGAATTCATTAAATGTTTCTATTGTTTCGTATTCGATCTCATCATTCTAATCATATATGCATGAAATCCACGACCTACTCGTAACTCAGAAAGTTTAAATAACTTACGCTACGAGTTCTGTAGTTCTAAAGTTACAAAATAATTCATAATTTGTACAAGAAGATCGTCGAATTGTTCGCTTGTGATCGTGTATTGCAATGACGTTAGCAAAAACTGCAAAACAAAGGTTGCCATAACCCTGACAAGGATGACATATAAGACCTACTCGAATCTATTAAAAAGAAAATCGAAATCCTGAAAGTGATACTGCAATGATATGTGTTTTTGTCGCCAATTGATGCGGTGTAAAACCATTGATTAAAAAGCAAAGGTTACGCGAAATTTGATTTAAATGCTGGGGTCCGGCAAAATGAAACGAATGTGAAGAAATGTTGTGCTTTTATTCAAATATTTATTTGCTCATATCACGATGAAAGAACGTATTTCGTAGCGATAAAAGAAGTATCAATTGTAGAGGCAAATAAACGAAGCGTATTTACTCTGTCATAAAACTATAGCATACTGTATAAATGCATGTAAATTTATTTTACGAGTAGACTGCGGATTTTATGCATTTACGAGAGAAACGAGTCAGTGTCATTTGAAACGAAAGAAAGACTTTAAAAAGTCGAGAATATTGATACCAATATTAATCCAATTCGTTAAAATTATGAGTGGTGAAAAAACATTTCGACGAAGTGACTGCTGTTTTTTTGCAACTGATGCATACAATTTGCATAAAGATTCGCAACCTACTTATGAAAAAGAATGTATAGTGAAGAGACATTAACATTATCGCTGACATTAACATTATCGTGTGTAGTGTCAATAATGCTTTTCAAGAATAATATTGTGTGAGTAGTATTTTTCAAGAATAGTATACTGTGATTGATTGTTCAGTTCATAAGATTAGAAGAATAATATTATTCTTTTAAATTGAAACTGAAGTTATTAACATTGCAAGATGAAAAATTGTATATTAAATGTATTTACATTGATATCATTTCGAGTACAAATTAAATTCGACTGCAGAACAATTACAAAATTTGAAATGATGGAAGAATTAAAAAAGTAATTTATATTATCTTATTGAAATAAATGTTCTCGGCGAAGACCATAAAAAGCAGTCTATCATTTATGAAAAAGCATAAGAACTGAAGTGTCGAGAAATCGAAATCAGTAATATAGTTCGACGTAAGGGAAATTGATCGGATATATCCTTATGATGGAGTGTTCTACTAGAAATGGAAAGGCGAAAGCCGTAAGAGAGACTCCTCCAGTCGGGAAGTCGTTTTTGTTATTTATTAATTCGTTAGAATTCATTGTTTAGGTATCGTTAATATTACAAGAGTTACGATGTCCGAAGTAATTTGCTAGTGTCGCTTAAAAATTTATGTGGCGTAGAAATGTGTAAACGTTGCTCTTTCGGGCGAAGATTTAATAATTAATCTCTTTTTAAAGATTCATCATTCAACGAATTCGTAAGAATGTAATATTCAGTATACAGGTGTTGCATTCAAAATTAATTCTTTTGCAGATCGTATTTATCTTCATACAATTAAGATTAAACCTTTTGTAAATCATATCCATCTTTTTGCAAATCATATTAACCATTTCGCAGGTCAAAATTGGTCATCTTTCATTCAATTTTTAAATTTAATGTGAACTTATGTACTTATTTATAAAATAATATAAACTTCATTACAAATAATTCATCTTCATTCATCGTCAACTATTATTTATACAATGCCATTCAATTTTTTAATTTAATAGGAATTTTAATTTGCAATGAGGTGAGTAAGACCTGCTAAATGGTTTGTTTGTTTTGCAAAAAGGTGAATATCATCTACAATAGGATTTATTTTGACTGTAAAACCTGTATAATTAACTTACTTTCATAAAATATATAATTTATACGGAGACAATTACACATTTAACAATTATAATTTATTTAACAATTGAATTATACATTATAGTGATCTGCGATTACAATATTTATTTAATTATTGTACGATTGATCTAATGAAAAAATGGATCATGTGACGTGAAATATACAATACGAGATTTTGAATCTTGCAGATCTACTTTGTATTTAACATAGAGGTCGTTGAAATCAGTAGTGTTTGAAATTGTCGGTGTTACAGATTCCTGACGAATCGAAGTCTCATAAGATTTTAGTTGATTTATCCTATAACTCGACAGTCATATCTGCACCTAAATTTGTCGTACGAGCAGTAGGTAAGGTAGATTACAAATTTATGATCGTTCTCGTCGTATTGTCCAGATGGCGCAATGTGATATAAACTGTGACAGGTGTAGGTAATAATATTTTCTATTTTATCGACAATTTTCATATTATTTAAATTATTAAATTAATTTAACATTTATTATTCCTTACTAGGGAATAATCAATTGATAACATTCTAAGAATGAACACAATTGTACAATCAAGTATGATTTAATTTTTAATTTAATAATTTCAACGTAAAAATATTTGAATTAAAAATATTAAATGCTAAATTAAATTATAAGTATGAGTTTACAATTTTGGAATCAATTTATTTATGTATACAAACCTCCGCAAAACCATAAACGAGGTGTCAGCACAAACGAGGTATCAACCATACCGTATTGGTAATTTTGAAAACAATTTGAAGAATGTGTTTCCATATTTGTAATTTTTTACGAAACGTGACATTTTTCAATGGAAATAATTTTATTAAAATTGTTCGTAAATTGAGACTTCGCTAAATTGATTCGGAAAATCTATGATTAATTCAGACTCCACGTATTTGTTTCGAGTTGCTTCGCTAGATGGCGATGCGTGTACAAAATTTAACTTTAATTTTTTGCGAGTAAAGCTATATTTCTTAGTAAGTGCGTAGCCAGGGGGTGACATGTGGGGAACTTGACTCCCTCTAGCTAGTGGTCGACGACCAGCTAACATAATAAATAATAAATTTGTTTTTCTTTTTAATTTAATTCTAATTTTTAAAATTAAATTTTAATTTTTCTTTGTAATTATACAGTCTCTATATAATGTACTTGACTTCTTTTTTATTCTTTCTATCTCAAAATCTATTCTACATATATGTACAGTAATAAATAGACTGCGGATATTTATGTAAAGTAAGAATGATTATCATCGTTTGCAACAAACACGCGACAAATAGAAATTTCTTTTTTTTTTATATAATGTATCGAGTTGAAAACAATACGTAGGTGTTTTCAAAATTCTTTTAATTCATAGACGTTTATACGTAATAATACAAAATAATACATAGATGTTCTCAATTTTTTAAAAATATTTTCATTGTTTTACACGATCTAATAATAAAGTTGTGACAATTTTAATAATCATTGTTTGCACTCTACTCTTTTGTTAGACAAACATATCATTGAGCGTATTATCAATAGAAAACATTTACGGTTTCTCTATGGTATAACAATACTAACTGTTTCACCAATGTTTCCTCTTTTTCAGCTTTTGCTGGGTTCCTGATGCTATCTGAAAAAGACGTCATGTAAGTAAACAGGAGTCATTATTACCTTTTGCTAACGACGACATGTGCGTTCAATTGATAATTTACTTGAGTTTCGGTTTATTTAAATAATTAGTTTGAACTAGAGATCGAAGATGTGAGCCTAATGATCTCTATGTGTGTTCTTGACTGTACACGCACAGTTTACTACACTTCTGAGTGTAGCCGAGCGTAACAGTTCGCCAGTGGGAGAACCTATAAATTCGTGTAAACCACGGGGAACTTCTGTTGTTTCAGCGGAATTTGGAAAAATATATTGCCCTATCGACACTGGAATTACAATGCTCAGCTCTCATAATGGATCACGTAATAATCGAACCCATTAGAACTTCTCGAGCTTTTGACACTTGAATGTGCACAAGCGTCATACTTTTTTCAGGCTCATAAACTTGGGATCGAAATGATACGGTAGATGTACTGGTTGTGGCCACGATAAGGATTTATATGAATTTCAACGTAAATATTCTTAAAAGTCTTGTATCATGTAAGAAATGTACAAGTTTAATAGATTACCTAACACCATTAGTTTCAATATCTAACTTGTAATAGGGTAACAGAATGATTAAAAAACTATTACAATACAAAACTAATAGAATATGCACCTTAAAAATTTCATACTACACGTATCATAAATTTCTAATAAGGAAGGACATAAGTGATAATAATAACGTAAAAGTAGTTTGATTTTAAGTACTCTAAATAAATTTTTCCTGCGTTATTCTTTTATGTTTTTCTTGTTCCTTTCATTTTTCCAATTTCCTTCTTTTTCCTTTCACTTTTTTTCGTCATTGCTTCTGCATTCTCCTGTTTTATCTTTTTTGCTATTAATTTTATTTACATCGCATTTCGCGGAAACTATGGTAACACCCATTTAAACGGAATAATATTTTCAAAATTGAATCGAATCTCTTGAAAATTTATGATTGGTTAGAACGATAAGAAAATTAAAAAATGATATGATTTCAACCTTTTTATCCGATTAAATTTTCAACATGCATTCAAGTTACGGAAATCTATAAAACGCATTGTTTAAATTTTTGTTATAGGATCAGGTAAAAAGTTGAAAAACAGCACTTTTCATATATTTTTTTTTCCTTCGAACTAATTGCAGTTTTTGAGAAATTTTTTTATTCGTTGTCCAGTGAGGACCAAGTTCTAGCCAGGTTAACATCTTAAAACAATTCAAGCCATTTGGTGTAACTGTTAAAAAGTTATTTCGTTTAAAAAAGTGTCAACATACCTTTCGGAAGAACTGTAAGTCCTTGTAAATCGTAAATAACAAGAGTTATCAAAAAATAGTTGAAATAATGTTCATATTTGTAGAGAGGACATTTAGACGTTTCGAAAACACTACTTAAGTGTGTAATAAAGTATTACAATAAAGTATGTATTATTATTATAATTACGTCTTTTAATAAAAACCCAACACTTTTATATAGTTATATTACAAATATACATTTAAATCTGCTTGCTTAATACGTTCCACCAATGGTCCATGCTTACATGTTTATTTAATGCGCTAAAAAATAGTTTGTTACAAATTTAGAACTGAAGAATTCATTTCCACCATAAGAATGGGTCATAATAAGTTTTTTTTATTATTATGTATACGATAATGAATAATTACATATAATACATCAAGTTTTAGTAAAATATCAAATGGCCAGTGTGAAGAGTCAAGTAAAAACAGCTCGGCACGAAGAGTGTTAAATACATTCGGATTATTTCAATATCCAATGTAAATACCTTTTTCTACAGTGATATTTACTCCAGCTTCTCTCGTGGCTTGCCGAGAAATTAACGTTAAATTAAACGCATAGTTTTCAAAATGGTATGAGTTTCTCGAACAGTAATTGCATATGGCTTTCTTGTGCTCTCCAGTTTCCTGTAATTATTATGATCATTTCTACATCTTCATCTCATAATGTTCGCAATTTCCGGCATATTATGAGCATCTTTAATTTTAAGACGGCGTTCGCTTTCAATTCCATTTCATTGTTCCCTGGAAACTATATTACAATTACTGCTACGCTAAAAGTATCTTCCGACCATTTCTACGTCTATTTCTGTTAGCATGTTCGCAGTTTTCACAATATTTCCAGTATCTTTTCTGAGATATTGTTTTTTGTTTTTAAATTATTCTCTGCAAACTCTTTTATTATTAACACTACACTGGAAGTATTTCGATTCATCGCAATTTAAGACTTAAATTTATTGAATTGCAGAAATACAAACCAGTCATTTTTATACTTTACCCCTCTTTGAACCAAGAGTATTTAAATCATGCACTTCATTGTTCAATTTTGAGCAATTTAATAAAATAGTATAATTGTGAAAATGGTCCGCCATCCGAGGATTAAATATTCCTACCTCAGATACAATATTTTTCTGCTGAAAAAATATTTTTACCACTGATGTTAACCTTTTTCTTTATTTTTCTTCAAACAAGCACATCGAAACAAAAATACATTTTTTAACAATTTAAAAAAAAAGAATCATGCATTTAAAGGATAAATTTATTTTGTTACAACTGGAACATAAGTTTTTACACTTGTCACTGAAGGGAGACTTTAAACTGGTATTTACATGTTTTTGCGTTTTATGAGTTTTGAGAAACTACTGTAATTTTGTCGCAGTCGTTTTCTCGGTCGGAAAACATTTTCTGGCATCGATAAGTTGAAAGTTGTGTCGATACGTATTTCTAGGTCTCGAAAAGCGTTTAAATTTTGCTACAAGGTTGCAAACTTTTCAGACACACCATGGTCCCATCACGATATTACTGGTTCAAGGATACACGATACCATAATTTCTCCCTAATTCGCTCTCAGATTGTGCACAAAAATAGACAATTTGGGAAGAGGAGATACGATTATTCGAACCTTACAGCTTGTTTTTATAGTTACCGATTGTCAACAACTATAAAAACGAGACGCAAAGCTCGTCATATCTCCTCTTGCAAAGTTGTCCAATTTTGTGCGCAATCTGAGCGTGAATTAGGGAGAAATTACTGTACTTCATTAACCCGAGAAAGATAACCTACGTCGCAGAGGCGCCTGCGAAGACTGTTGATTTTTGTTAATTTTTCATAGAGGTCTAGTGATTTAAGTTTAAAATTACTTAAAATATAAAAAAATATAATATAAATGCATTTTATTTTTACAATAATGCCAAACCTTTAAAATGACTAGATTAACTTAAATAAATATCCATTGTTAGTATAAAATTGACGCCTTAGAAAAGCATGCGCCTCTGAAGCGTATGGTTATCTTTTACGTACGTTGTCATATGGTTATCTTTCTAGGGTTAAGGATTTTCATTGGAGGCAGTATAGTAATTTTATGTACATATTATAATATTGAGATCAACAAGTATATGGATCATTTTTTTAATTCTAATTTAAAAACTTCTACGAACTTTATTATATATTTAACAATTTTCCAAGTCATAACAACATAACGTTATAAAAATCGTACGTTCTTCCTTCATAAATGGAATTAATTGCAAGTATAATTAACAACAATGGAAGAATAGAAAATAGCTAGAAATAAAATATAAATGAAATACAAAAATGGCCGAGAGTTTCCTCACAGCTCTGCAAATATAAATTGCAAGGATGAGTCATTTAACTGTCTCACCTTAACTTTTCTTCGTTACTACATGTTGTATAAAAAAATGTCTGCAACAACAGTTGTTTTGTATAAAGAGGAACATACACGACGACAATTAATTCTTTGCCTTTTTCCTTCTTTCCTTTTTTAACGAAATATGACGGTCGCTTTACAAGATTTGAAACACTTACACATGTTTCACTCGCATTGTTTAATTGATTATAAGAACAATACTCGCACTGATTGTAACGAACAACGTTATGAACATTTCTGACATAAAAAATCAACTGGAGAATATCTCGATTAACGTTAATTTCTGAACCCTTGCATCTTAATAGCAAAACATTAATGGTTATCGTATATGTATGCTTCTCTTTATATCAGTTTACAAGAAGAATTAAGGTGAAAGAATTGAATGACTCACCCTGCATATTCCAAATAAATTCGTCCCATCGTTTTTGAAATCTCTTCCTGTATCAGGTATGTTTCTTTACTTTCCTCCTGCTCCTCTTCCCTGCACTCCGATCCCAACTTTTTCTCTTTTTTAAAACAATTCGAATCGTCGAGCACCGTTTGGTATCCGGTTCAAATTAATCACCTAATGTTCATTTGACAGCTGACAATCCGAATAGACAATTCCCACTGGATAGTCTCAGATCTTACAGATCCCAAGAGTAATTAATAATGAATCAATTAATTCGACACGTGCAGGATATTTGCTATAATGTTCCACGAGAATTAGTAATATTTGTGGTATTTCGACAATGGAAGCTAAATTAAAAAATTGTATGCAGTAGATGTCACGAACTGAAGCACTTAGATCGTTCAATATTATTGAGTTTGATCGTGAGCGCTAAAATTTACCGTAGCATTTTTGACCGAACAAGCTTGAACATCGCATTCGAATGTTAAATTATAATTCCATAGAATAGTATGTACAGGGTAGGTCACCACTATATCTAGATTTACCTAATTATTATTACGCGTAGCGAAAAATATTCGAGATAAAATTTAATAGTTTCGAGAGGGGCACATTCTGATGATATGAACTAGATTTCTTGTACGTCATTATCACGATGCATCATGATATTTTTTACAAAAAAAGTATTAACTTGTTATCAATAATAATTAGACTGCAGATTTTATGCATTTATTACAAAAATAAGCGGCTGTCACTTCAGAGAGGATATAAAGTAAAAGAATTTAATGATATCGACTTGCTATAATTATTAAAGAAAGGAAAAATTTTATGAAAGATTTTTGATTTCTGCGGCAGGTGCAGACAGTTTTTATTTTGCATAAAGATCCGCAGTCCAATTGTTATGATATTTTTATTTCATTTATTTGTTCAGCCTCACGGCTACGAATTGGACTTGGATTCCATGAATTCCAGTAATCGATAATTTATTATTAAAAATGTTGTTATAATATAATCTTTCATTTTATAAATTTTGTTTAACACAGACTCCATACGTCTTCTCTGCTTTTATAACGAAGTTATTGCGACTGAATAATACATCGTAATTAACATTTTCGTATAAGAATTTTGATTGTAAATATAATAGTTATTGCTAATGGTATTTCAATGTCAAAGTGTTATCATAGTCCACGGTTTATCGCAGTATGAAATGTGGTGGTTAACTTCTAGAAATCTTCATCTAGATTATTCCGAAGTAAGTAGCCCTTACAGAGCACACTTCTCGGTGTGAGGAATTCTTGTGAATGAGATCGTAATTGCTACATTGTAACTTTAAGAAAATTTCGATGGTTTAACACTCTATTCTAAAGTTTTGAAGTAGACGTTTATTTCCGACCGGGCAATAAACATTCATCTCGCTGACTCAGAGCTTGCTAACTGTACTTATCCAAGAAATATGAAAGTCCGATGTACAATGAAAGTGAACAAAATGGTTGCGGTTGGTTTAATAGAACTTCTAAATCCTCAATGCACTGTACGAAATGATCTGTTCGTGATTCCAATCCTAATAACATTAACAAATTTCCTTAATTTTGTACATTTTGAAGACGCTTTTATTAATAAAACCTGAACTTATCACATTAACATTTAATAATTAAAAATTTTACTAATAAAAGAGTTATCCAGTTTCTCTGACATTCTTCAGATCTACAGACACTTATAAAATGGTACATAGTTTTGTAATTGTTAACATATCCCGTTTTAAACTGTGCTCGAACTCCTTCACGAGCTACTGTACATTATTACACATTTCATTCGAAAAATTTATTGGCAATATTACTCGAACAAAATTTTATTCGGAGAATTTATTCGAGATATTATTCAAAGAATTTATTCGACATGTTATTCGAATTAAATTTCATGTCCAATTATAAAAAGGTTATTCTCTGTTTTAAAAGGTGCGCGAATACTTTTTTTACCCGCTGTGCGTTCGGAAAATGAAATAAAAAAAAAAATCGATTTGTAGAGGGTTCCAGACCAGAATCCCCCTTGATACACGTTCAAGTTCGTGACCTCTAGTTAGTGGCCGAAACACGGAACAAGCTCCGAATTGCTTTGAAGTTCTCGGGCGGTCCGGTGCAGTTGCGCGACTAATTGCGTGCCGGCCGGTATGCACATAGAAATCGGAACCGTAAAAATTGAATTTAAAAGCCCGTGGTCCCCTGTTTATGTTTGATGTGCCGTCGCGCAATGTACCTTCGAAAGATCGATTCAGAGAAATGGAGCTCATTTGCCTGACCGCGAGCTGTGGCGGCACTCGGCTCGCACTTCTCGTCCGCTGGTGCAAATAAATTAACAACGTTCACTGGGAACCAGCGGGACGCATCATTCAAACTTGCCCACATACGAGCCAACCGTATCTGTGACGCGTTGTTTGACGGCGCATCAATCTTACGCGCTGTACTGCGAAGCGTTGTGGCTCCGCAGGGCTAACAAGAAGAAACGCCGCATCTGGAAATCGGTTTTTGGTAAAGATTATTATCTACAGTTAGTCATAAAATTGAGCGTGCACTTAAGTTGGCAATGGTGATTAGCGGGGAAATAAACAAGAAGGAACGTTTTTAAAAGTAAAAACACGATACATGTATGCTTTATTCGGATATTTCGACAGTTAAGTCTTGGAAAAACTTTTCTTAAAAATGAACTATTTATCTATATTTCACGTACAGTTAAGCGTACAGTTAATTAAGTATTGAAAAAGCTGAGTTTCGCGGAACTTGTTATGTATTTTTTCAATCTAGAATATGTTCAGCCGTCTCTAGGTCACGTTATTGCGTTGCTATGCAACCGTCGGTCGTCATTTGTCACTGTTTATTAATAAAAGTTAGTACCGTGTCTTCGAAAAGATCAGAGACCGATATTTTTGTAGGAAAAATTCCAGTAAAATTGTACCGTCAAGGCAAATCGTTAAGACAAGTTGGTCAAATAATAGGAAAAACACATCCTACGGTACAGAACATTATTAATAATTATAAATACAGTGGAACCCTTTGTAATGAAGTAGGACGTGGGGAAGAAAATATTAATGAGTGAAGCCGATGAGCGGTAAATTCAAATTTATCTCAAAACCAGTGCTCCAAAATTAACAAAGGACGTGTCTTCAAGAATTAGACAAATCATCTCTACGGAAATTGTCCGCAGAGTCCTACGTGATAAAGGGCATTACGGTAGAATAGCGAGGAAGAAACCTTATGTTTCCAAGGTGAACCGTTGCAAGCATTTGGAATTCGCAAAACAATACGTTAATTGCGATGAAGGTTTTTGGTATAATTTCATATTCTCGGATGAAGTTCAAATTAACTTATTTCATTGTTTCGCGTAAATCGAACGAGAGGTTCAACAAGAATAACACGATTTCAACACTGAAGCATGGCGAGAGTTTGATCATGTTACAGGGTTGTATGCAGCCAACGGAGTTGGTAACATTGAATTTATTGAAACTACTATGGATAAGTTTAAATATCTCGATATTTAAAAAAAAATTTGAAGTCTTCAGCCGCAAAATTGCAAATGTCACCGGTGTACTATTTCCAGCAGGACAATGATCCGAAGCAGTCGTCGTATGCTGTCAAGGAATGGTTACTCTACAAACATTCCAAAATCATTGTAGATTTAGCAGTTATGTCAGATGCAAAAGTTAAGATTCAGGAATATGGCAGAATATTCCAAGTTTAATAACAAAAAAAACTGGTCGAGTCGATGCCTAGGCGTTTAAAAGTTATTGATGCGAACGGTTACGCAACAAAATATTATAATTATGTTTAAGTTCGTTATTTTCGTATAATATAATATCTGTACGCTCAATTTTGTGACGACGAAATAAGAGTATTTTTACGTTTAGCGTTAAATCTAGATAAATAGTCCATTTTATTAAATTTTCTTTTAATGAATTACCTATTTAAATATCTAAATAAAGTATATATTGTGCTTTTACTTTTGAAAATGTCCGTTTGTGTTTATTTTCCCGCTAATCATCATTGCCAATTTAAGTGTACGCTCAATTTTGTGAGTAACTGTACACTCGCTACTCAGTAAGGTAAAAGTACCTGTTATGAAACACTCAGTTGCGATCGTGACTTCTTCTTGAAACAGTAGCAAAAATAATACAATAGACAATAGAAGTGCATATGAAAGTGAATATGAAAATATATATATATATATATATATATATATATATAGAATATGAAGAAATTTTAGTCATATTTTTGAACATTGTTCTTTATAAATCAACTCATTCAAATACTGTCATGTAACATCCAGTTGCAAAAATAAATATTGATTCGGATACGGGTGTTTCTAAGCAAGAACGCACTGTTCCATATTGTGTACTTCAATTGTTTATTGTTTATTCCGATTTATGGAATAGTTGGCACCCGTGTTCAGGTCTCGCGGGCCGTAAGAACTTCAGAACTTGTTCCCTCTTGTCTAACCACTGTCCAACGTAAAGGAAGGAGAAAAGCACTAAAAGTAAGGAGAGTCGCGTCGCGTTGCTCTCGGTGGCTCCTACCTCTTTTCTCCTTTTTTTGCTGATAAACAAAAGGGGGCGACTAGTTTCGAAGTTCTTACGGCCCACAAGCCCTGCCCGTGTTTCATATTCAATGTCCCTATTATGGAACGGGTATTTCAAATGCGCGTTCCAAAATAGGGACATTGAATATGGAACCATGGGGATATGGTACGAAAACGAAGTTTCATAATAGGTACATGTTCGTACTTTACTAGTTTACTCGTGTTATTTTTTATTCATACTAAATGAATATTTGAAAGTTCATTATATTATGTAGAAACATCAATCGATCGAACAGTAGTATAAATATTCAACAATAACACTTTTTCACATTATCAATTGATTTTAACGTGTAATATGTTGAATATCATTATTCATCAATAAAATATCATGTTTTTAATGAAGAGATTGAAATTATGATATACTTATAGGAGTAATTGTTTATAAAATTTCAATATTATTATTCAATTAATTAATATCTAAAACTTTATTGTTTGATTAAAATATATAATGTTAATATATAGCAGTTATTGATAAAATAATTGTATTAATATTATACAAATAAATTAAATTATCAGCAAAAGAAGAATTAGGGTCTTGGAATGATATTATTATTTATGTTGTAGTTCTCTCTTGATATAGTTAAAATTTATGAAAATTAAAATTCAATTTATTTCATATCTAACGCTATAGTAGCTGTAAAGTAATGAAATGCTCCTTTACTGTTTATCATGAGCAGGTAGATAAATAAATTAGAAATTCACTTATGGAACTTTCTTGTATATGTCTCGAAGAATGTAAAAATGATACGAATCACCATTTCATTATTTTTACTTACAAGAGGAAGTACAATATTTATAAACTGCCCTCTGCAATAATTCGAGAAGAACATTTAGCTAAATTTATTAGAGCCATGGATAATATATTATTTCAATTAATTAATTTTGTTCAATCTGTTTACATAAACAAATTTGGCATTAACCCCTAATTGGTATTCTATTTCTATTTTATTTTTTAATATAACTTTAATTTCCCATGTTTTGATTATTTTATACACTAGCTAAGAATAAAATACAATGGATCGTTTATTTTACACTTTAGTCATTTTAGTGAAAATAGTCGTACCAGTTAGGGGTTGATAATACATGATTCTACACGAAGTCCGTGATATCGATGAAATTTTCAGCATGTGTATAAGTTATCGAGATCCGTAAAATGCATTTTTCAAATTTTCATTGCAAGCTCAGATAAAAAAGTTAAAAAACGTGAGTTTTATTTTATCTTGTTTCGCCATTTCAAGTAAAATTGAAGTTTTCCAGAAAAAATTCGTAAACATCTAGTAAACTAGTCTCTCTAATATCTCAAAAAAAAAGATACAAGTCATCTAGTCCAATTTTGAAAAAGTTATTCCGTTCTCAGCGATGTGTGATTTTATGTATTTATGGCAAAATGAAGTAGTTGGCATTGAAAATAGTAGAAAGAATAAAAGAAGTGAAAAATATCAAAATGCAGTACTTTTAATCTATTAAAACAATTCAAGTAAGAGTGAACTTGCTATACAGTTTCTATTTCTTGTAATTTTTATTTTGCATAAAAATCCGCAGTCTCGCGATCAACTTCACGAGTTGCTGTACATATTCAACGAACACATTAAAGAAATTAGCTGTTAGAATAGAGAAGTTGATTACTGTAACTTGTAATATTCGGAGAATGTAACAGGAAAATATCGGATTGGTCGATGTCATTCGATTTTACGACATCTATGGTCGCGCTTCCGTGTAGTTTTTATCTCGTCCGGAGATAATTGTTCCATTTCCAAGGTCCGTATACAAGCAAAATAAAGTAATATCCGTTGTGTTTTGCAATTTGATCTGACACGGTTGTGAACGGAGTTCTGCGAAAATTCCACTCCGTCGATAGGATCGAACAAAAGGTTTACGTAGCGTGTTCTTTGATTCGTTCGAGTTCAGCAATTCCAAAATAAAACCGCGTGGAACATTTTCATCGTGATTTTCGTGTGTCTTGTCTCGCTGTCCGCATTGCGTCGCACTGCTTTCACGCCGGCGCCTTGCGCCATCTTGCTCTACTACCGCTACCGATTCGGCTTTCTTCATCCCCCCTCCCTCTTCCATCAATTTCTCATGTACTTTGATTTCAACGAATACTCGCATCCAAATGTGTCCCCTCCTCCGTGCAATTAAAATGTTAGTTAACACGTCGAGTAAACACGAACCGGCGCGAGGTCCCGGATAACCGGATTAATTTATTTAATAAAACTGAAACCGAACGATCTTAATTGACGTATTCTCTCAATTTTCTCGCATCTCCGGGGTCAGAATGAAAATTTTCTCGCTCGTTGTCCTGCACCAACCGCGTTCTTGCAAATTCAAGAAATAATTTATAATAGCGGATGCAAATGCCTATTAAAAAAGGTTTCATTTTCACGCATAACGTGTTTCAATTTAAAACCGAAAAATCGGTTTTCATTGCTTGCAATTGCTTTATTGCTTGTCCCTGCTATAAATCTAGCTTCTGATCTTTTATAACCAGGATTTTCTGCTACGAAAGAAAAATGCCTCCAATCAGTCTCGTAAGCCCTAGCCATACCATTGTCTTCATAGCTACAATGATCAGCACCTTTCGACTGTAATAACTTCTTAGAAAAGAAAGAAAATTAATATTTATTTGAATATTTAAATGTTGACGACTCGAGAGCAGAATTTTATGTCGACTTCAATGAATGAAATAATTTTCCTATTTAACAGGTTATTACCGGAAATATTCTTCACGAGTCTAAAAATAATGTAAAGGATTTTTCTGTAAGAAGTTTACATTTTTGGGGGTTTTGATTGTTTATAAACGGGATGTTTAGGAACAGGAAACAATCTTTTCTAATTTATTCCTTAATAGCTGCAATATGTCAGACTCGTCTTCTTAGCAAATAATTCATCGCATAATTCTTATTTTGTATGAAAATCCGCGCTCTAGCCGTAATTATCGAATTTGTGTAATCAGCAGCAGCAGTGATATACACCATACTTTATTTATGATTTGCACTGAATTGTATTTAAAAGACACTTAATATTTGTTTCACATTTTAATGCGCTAAAGATTTCTAGTAATAATCTCTCTCTCTCTCTCTCTCTCTCTCTCTCTCTCTCTGTCTGCCTGTGTGTGTGCGTGTGTTAAGTATGAACTCTATTCCGTTCTTTTTAATCTCAATAAAGTTCTGATTTATTTGTCATAGAATTTAAACATTTAAATAATTGTAGACACACAATAAATATAAATTGTCTTCTTATAACTTCTAATTATTGTAACTATGACGAAAAATATATGGCAATACCTTCGTTATACCTTCGTTACCGAGGTACTGTTGAGAGTGTGCGTATATAAAAATCTCTGATAACATGCACACCGGTTGCAATATGTGATAAAAATACATGGTATTAAAACTGCTAAGTACTTGCATCGTCTTTTTTATATATGTAAAACTTTATATCTGTAAAACTTTACCAGCATATTCTACAAGTAAAAATAAAATAAAAGTATTCCCTATGGACATAGATTTTTTAAATGGCTTGCGAGAAAGTTGCGATAAAAATACAAACTGATAACGGGACTGCTTTCTTGATCGATACCAACGATAGCGACTTCTTTCGCTCGAAGCATAGTAAACATTAACGTTTATGGAAACATACGAACTAGATAACGGCAACATGATCGTACGCTGCGTCGACGAAACACCAGTCCGTTATCATTTTCTATTTTTATTATATCTTTTTAATACTGCATTTAAAAGTCAAGTGTTATATAACATTTTTTTCTTATCTGTACTTATAGAATACTTGTAGAACTGGGACACGCTCTATGCAGTAAACGCTTTTTTTGCTTAATTTTGGTCAAAGAAACTTGAATATGCAAACCAAATAAGTACCATAAAACATTAGAATCACAGAAACACTCAAGATTTCATTAAAAAATACAGTAAAATGCTGAAGATGATTGTTTTCGCTTGAAATTAATAAGGAACGCTTGTTTTCAGATTAAACTTTTTTTTATTGTATTGTAGATTAACCATCCAAATATTTACATATAAGCTAATGTGCTCGAATGAGCCCATATCATGGACTCCTATAGTACCATGATGAGGAGATTTTTACATAAGAGTCCACCTAGGCCTCATTGAGGTCCGATGGCCATAGTTTTTTCAGTCGGGTTGATGAAGTAATGCCTGAGTGAGCGAGTTGGGATGAGAGCCGAGTTTGTCATGATGGTTGACGCTTCTGTCATGTATTATTTTATTTATGTAGGGAATACTCAAATCTTCATGAAGGATATCATTAGAGACGTATCACGGAGCAATGGTTAAGGCACGAAGAATATTTGACTGGATTCTTTGCACGATCTTTAAGTTGGACTTGGAGACAACCCCACAGCTGTATTCCACAGCTAGCTGTGATTTTCTCTCGTAGTTATGTGTGCCGATTTAGTCTCATTATCCCTGATTTTCCATTTGACGAACCATGATTGAAATAGATTTAGGTGCATTTGCAGTTTATAGGATGCAATTTCTGGATCTTCATGGCATGAGAGGATTGCTGTGTCGTCAGCAAATGTTCCTGTTACTGTGTCACAGTAGACTAAATAAACTTGAATAGGCAAGTGTCGCTGACAGTTTCTTTTACAATAAACGAGCAACAAATTTCAGAGCACAGTTGTTGTTGATGCACTCAATACATTTGAGACACGTCCATGAAATACATACAAAATCGATGTACCAAAGTAAAGATCATTTTACTTTCCCGATACATTCTACTTCCAATTTGCTCAAATATCTGGATGTAAACTGCGCAGTGTGACAAACTCATGTTCGATTGCATTCTATGAAAATGTGAAACGTAATTGGTTCAGGTGTGATCAAGAGGGATTTTGGAGCACTCGGTATGATTTATAGACATCCTCATTAAAACTTCTGAACGGGTACACGTTGCCAATCTACACTATTGGCGCTCTTCCGACTCCTTTCGGCGAAATGCGAATTCTTCGTCACGTCGACACGGTAACCGTCTAAGTTGTGACACGTCTCGCTAAACTTCTGCACGCGACGAAAAACACTTCTTGATCCTAAAACACCTTTTGGAAGTATTAGCATAATCACTAACTGATCTTCACGGTTTTCTCATACAACTTGTGGCGGTGACGGAATATTCAGCTCGCGCGGCGTAATTATTTGCTTAAGAGGAGGATCACACTTGGATGTGTCGAAAGCTGTTTTGACAAGCGTGTTTTCACGAAATTTCGGTAGTAAACTCTCAGAAGTATGGAAAGTGCGGATAGTGAATACGTGGGCTGCTTTACGCTTTGCTACGTTACGTCAAATCGCCAGGCTGTTCGAACTTCGTTAATTATAGTGAGTTACGATGATTTTGAACCCGGATGACTTTTTTAATAATCGAATAAGGAATATTCCAAGATAAACAGATGTCTTACCTAGCAGTATAAGACGAATTAATACTTTTGCGATGGGAATCGTAGTCCTATGTCATTTCAAACTCTTCAGTTAAATGTGAGAAACCTAGCATTTATTCAATAAAATTTTAATCAAAGAATTTATTCAAAATGTTATTCCAATAAAATTCTATTCGAAGTATTTTTTGAATAAAATTTTATTGGAATAATTTACTCCAAATATTAGTCGAATAAAATTGTATTCAAAGAATATTTTTCAAATAACATTTGATTCGTAAAATTTCTTTGAAATATTTATCGAATAAAATTTTATTCGAATAATGTTGAAAGTCGTGAAAAATAGCAATTTTCATTATCTGTACTTTTTTGTAGTTCATAGCAATGTTAACCAATTTCAATCAATTGCAAAAATTCAAGTAGCTTGGTTCAACGATAAAAAAGTTATTCCAACTTAAATGAAGCCCGAATATTATAACGAATATTACATAACGTTGCTCACTGCACATTCAAGGACTCGAGAAACGAAGAATTGCTATAGCAACATTTATCTTCGAATGTATTCGTTTGCTATCTCCTGAATGAGTTACGAAAGAGGGAGAGAATGAGAAACGTTGAGAGGAAAATTAGGTACGAAGAAAGTGTATTTAGGATAGATACGAAGCACGTTTCGATACTCCGTGTCCAGCTCTAAGTGATGAAGGCAAAAAACGATAGTTAACTGAGCACATGGTATTGTTCTAATTTCAAGTGTAGTGCACTTAAACCGGCATTCCGACTGTTGAAATTGCAGTTTTTATTCAACCGCCTGTATTTTTAATAAAAGTACCATAACTTTGTAGCAAATTTTTCACGTGATACACGAAGACGGAGCACGGAGATAATTCTGTCCATTTATGAAAAGCGCTCCTTTCTTTTCCGAAAATGTTCAGTGTCCAAATCTATCTGGTTTTTCAAATTCTTCATTTATTTTTATTATATATTTTTATTTTTTTATTTTTATCATACGTTTTTATTTATTTTTATTATATATTTTTATTTATTTATTTAATTTGATATATCTTTCTATCCTTTGTTAGCTTAGAAATTAAAAACGGTAATGGACGGGTGGTAAAAAAGGAATTGAAATTATTATTATTGACGATAGATCTTAACATTGTTTTTTGTAAGAATTGCTCACGATAGAATTCAAAATTTATATTTTTGATAGAATATTATGTAAAGAATTGTTTATATCGAAAAGAGTGTACATTATAATTAAAAATCCCTACGTGTTTCCCGAAATAATACAATTTTGTATGGTTATGGTGAAAATTTCGAGCGAATAGGTCAAAATCTGTTCGAGTTATGTTTCAGGTCAGTTTATAAAACGTAACTTTGAGATATTAAACGTTTCAAATTATACGTAGCAATATTCCATGCAAATTTTTTATCTGAAGTTTTTACTTATTACTTATGAAATAACAATAACTTATATAATATAAATAAAAGGAGCCCTATCCCTGCTATAAAACTTACTGAAAATTAAAGCATAATTTATGCCAACAAAATTTGCATTTTTGGAAAATTGTAGAGTAGCATTACCTCTTGAACCTAGCTTTACAAAATACGTGGAACGAAATTACAAGTGCTATAATCATTAATAATTTTTGAGAAAGGCTTCGAAAATGCATTGAAACAGGAGAAAATTTTGAATGCTCCTTAATATTTTTTTCTTAATTTTCCGATTAATATGTTTGTTAAACTGGTTAGATATCTAGAATATTAAATTGAAGTGTCCTTATTTTCAAAGCAGCTAAATATAAATATATAGCTGTAGAGACAAGATTTTCTTCGCACCCTGTATATATCTGTAGATTTAAAAGGTCGTAGATATGTGTCAATATAGGATGAACGTCGTGCATCTGAAACCGAATCCTGAACGCATAGTGCTATAAAAGATACTAAAACTATAAGCAAAGCTGCCATAGCGTTGC
The DNA here is from genome assembly GCF_051020955.1 of Megalopta genalis. Taxonomy (NCBI): domain Eukaryota; kingdom Metazoa; phylum Arthropoda; class Insecta; order Hymenoptera; family Halictidae; genus Megalopta; species Megalopta genalis. Next base: position 42,852,249 of record NC_135013.1, on the reverse strand, counting down.
TCGGAGTGGTTGCTCCACGTTTCGACAATTTATTGTATGGATTTTAACTGGGTGATGTACGGTAAGACGGCTAAGCGTTTTTTGGAATTGTTTGAACCACTTCTCAAGCTTTGCACGCATTGGTATCGAAACTAGGTTTCCGCAAACGTGTATGATTAGTTATTTTTTAACTATTTGATCGTTACGCTGTTTTTAATATGCTAAATTTTTGGCGCCATTTATTGGGTTCATTTTATTTCAATTGGTGATACCAGAAAGAGCATTTTCTAACCAGACCTGGATAAATATATTTAAGAAAATGATGGAAATAGTTAATGAAACACTCTTGTTTGTATTAAATAATGGCGTAAATAACATATCAAATTAAGGGATTATACTCCAAATCGTTATAAGAAGTATGACATTCTGTCTGATATTATAGGTAAGAGGTTAATGTATTTTGAAGAATTGACAAAGAAAGTTCGGTAACTCGAAAATTTCGATTTTTTGGGTACAAGATCTTAAAAGAAGTCTTGCGCTATTTTTATTATCGGCCCGAATTCGTGTCTTCGGGGTGAACGCACTCCTTCTGTATACATATACATAGATAGGCGATTCCTTATTTATTTATTTATCTTTAAAATTGTCGTAGATATGCAAGAATGTCTAGAATAAAAGTTGAATAACTTTTTATGCTTTTTAAGTAGATATTATTAAAACAATCATAAGTTTTTGTTTACATAAAAAATCACTTAAAATAATGTGAACTTTTCTGTCATTAAAAACCTCATTATAAATGAAGATGTGTATGTTAAACTTATCGTTTTTTGTGATTAGTTTTTGTTGCCTCTTAAAAACAACAATTTATTAGAGTCATTGCTCGATTTTTATAACAAAATATATGTGAATAAATATACGTACGCAGTAATTACCTACAAAAACATCTTGACAATTTTAATAATTGTAAAATAAGATATTTGAAATCCATCCTCTTGAGGGATCTGGTAGATCTCGTGTTAAGAAAACAAAAAAGAAAAACTTGATTCGCTGAAGGATCAATTTGATCTGTGAGAGGGTGAATTTGATATGTAAAAAAGATGAATTTTATTTGTAAAAAGAGTGAATATGGTTTCTGAGAGGATGCATTTGAAGATGCAATACTTATATTCAAGTGCAGGTGAATTTTTTCTGGAAATAGCGGATTAAAAAGGTAATAAAAACGAATTATCGAAGCCGTGGTATTTTTCGACCTGGTCAGGATGGTGCAACTCTTTAAGCTCCGAGGAAAGGTCGTTTGATCCGATATCCGTGCGAGCTTAGATTTTGTGAACGCAAGATCGACAGTGCAGGGTCCGGTGGGTTATCGAGCGAGAAAACCGAATGCAGGAGGGGTTCAGAAGGATAGTAGGATAGGAGGACGAGCCACGCATGGCAGCGATGGTAGTCCGTGAGCCGAAGAGCGTGGAAGAGCGGCAAGCAGCCTATGCGACAGAAGAACCGCGCGGCGGCAAATGGGTCGCGTTTTGCGACGGAATGCTCCTCTGGCGAAACGTCACCGGAAGAGCTAGAGACCCCACCCACACACCCTGCGGCTGCTGCCAGCCAAAAGAATCGAATACTGGACGAATATCTGTATGGTCGGTCGAATAAGGGAAAACTTTCATGGATGAGTGTTGGAAATGGTTGTGCCGATGTATCGAAGTGTCACTTATGAATTATTGGAGTTTTGCGCATGAAACCCTCGCTTTGGTTTTTATCGATTTTGTGTATTCTTGTATGCCATATGATTGTTCCTGGTTTACACTTCTATTACACGTTCTTAAATAAAATTTCAGCAACGGGCCACTTTTGTTTAGGACAAGGTAACAGAAAGAAAGCGACCTATTTAATTCTAGTTCGAAACATTTGAATTACGAAATAAAGAAATCTTGATATTAATCATATAAATACTGTTGTTTATTCATTGTAAGTATAACGAAGACGACGTACGGATAACAAATTACAAATGATAATACGATACATTGATTACATAGCAGGGTACATCGAGAGGATGGTATCTAGACTGCGGATCTTTATGCAAAATAAAAATGTTAGATAATTATAATATGCATGTTTAATATGTTAATATGCATACTAAACGACCTATCTAATTCTAGTTCGGAACATTCGAATAATAAAATAAAGTAATCTTGGTATTAATCTTATAAATACTATTGTTTATTCATTATAAGTATATATAATATTATATGCTAGTCTTAAATTACATAAATCTATTTTGCATCTCTGTAATAACACATATTTGCAGTGGTTTTCAAACAATTAGAAAGATAATCTTCTTGATCTATACTAAATATGTATTCTTTTGTTACGAATATTTGGTACATGTACAAATGATTTATTTTCTTTAGTTTGCTTCACTAACTAGACGTCTTAAACACGTCCATAAGACGTCTTGATTTGTAACACAGGACGTTCCTAGGACGTTCGTAGGCCATTCATAGGACGTTCGGGACGTCTTAAAGTCCCGATCGAATGTTTTACACCAGATGTCTTAAAGACGTCTTTGTGTTATCTGGGATGGGATTTAGACATGTTAAAAGATTTAGCTATTGATCCTATCGAAATCCCACTCATTCACAGCTTCTTTTATTTTTTCTATGCCAACGCGATTTTGTTTCGAAAACATTTTCGATAACTCACTAACTAACTTTAAATAAATTTCAAGAGGATCTAAATTTAACAGACAATGTACTAACCTTAAATAAAGCTCAGAAATCCAGACTTAACAGATGATGCCTTGTGAAGAGGTTATTTTCTTGCGACAACGAGGCATGTATGCCATGCGTACGCACCACGTGATGTTAGTGAGCATCCTATCCGTAAAAATCCTCTGTGTCCCATCCATAAATATTTAGTGTGTCCCATTCATAAACTTGGTAACAACATTAAAAATTCTATTCGTTTAACTTTTATGATAAAAAAGGACTATCTAATGTCAACATTCTTGAAGCGACACATGATCAAATGCAGTAAATAAAAACTCGATCAAAAGTAACAGTCCTTTATACAACGTTACGAGAAGAAAGGAAAAATATTACTTCTAGGAATAACAAAATTAATTGTCTGATATAGCTATATATCAACTGCTAGCACCTTCAAATTAGGAGTGATTAGATGTGCATAATATGGTTACAAAACAAGCATAATTTTTGCATAGAAAGACTCACGATTTTTTGGACAGTGGTAATGATCCATTCATGGTAGTTTTCTCCTCCTATACAGGGTGAATCAAATAACTGGGCCGAGCTGTAGCTCTGTTTCAGGTGAATTTAGAGCAAACCTGTAGAAGAAAATTTTGCATTTAAGAAGCTCTGTTATCCTATAGTATGATTTTATTCGCAAATGCATCGGTGCACTTGCAAAGTGTGTGTGCTCGGCCCAGTTACTTGACTCACCCTGTACAAGGCGCATAGGAGTATCCGGTCGGCGAAGCGGAAGTGAGGCGTAGCGGCTGCAAGAATCGGAAGGACTCTCCACGATGCGATGCCGCAATCCCGGATCCTATCCTCTTCTGCACACCAAGCGAACGAAACCTCCAATATTCTGAATTTCATTGTGAAATACATTTCAGTTTCGAGATCCAACTATGCACGATGTTTAACGTTGTATCCAGCTATTCTTCGCTCATAAGCACGGGTTGAAAATAGAATGGCTCACGGAAGTGTTCGAACACCATTTGAAACGGTATAACTTTTGTCAAATTGTACCAAACGACTTGAATTCTTTCCGAAATGCTAGAGGGAATGATTTACCAGACATTGTCTACAAAATTTGTTTCAAGAATTGCAATTTGTTGGAATGCCAAAAAATGTGCAGAATAAAAATTGCCTAAGTTAATTCTAAGAAATATAAGTTAAATGAAAATGTCTTTCAGCTTTTGATAATTATAATAAGTTGAAAGTAATGTAAGAGTATTTTCAAATACTTTTACTTTCTTCACAATTCTCTATCTGATTTGAAATTCGAGAATGCATTATAATTATATGCTTTAACAATTATATATTTTAATAATGATATAATTTAATAATTATGTACTTTAATAATCATATACTTTGATAATTATATATTTTGATAATGATATACTTCAATAATTATATACTGTAATAATTATATTTTTTAATAATTATGTACTTTAATATTTATATACATTAATAACTACTTTTCGTTAATCGTACGTACCAAATCCTTGATTTTTAGGTAATCATTCAAAAACATTACGCCAGTCTTAGTTAATAATACCTCCGACAAGTTACTTAACTTTCTAGACATTTCTTGCTCCGTAGAACAGATTCAAGTCATATCGTAATCTGTATACTAATTAATTGTAGACTAAATTCGGTAGAACAAAGTGCACTCAAGCCTTCCAAGTTGCATACATAAAGCTGTCTGCACTAATTTCCTCGCCATCGCAACTTCTCTGATATAACCGCTTAACTTCTGATTATTTTCTTCTGCCTCGTACTTGGTGGCACACAGTGGGCATTTTAACATTTCAACTGTCAGAAGTCGTCCTAGACTACAATAACCCTTGTAACTATTGTACCTATAAGACTACACGACCAGATGTGGCCGAGTGTTTATTGTTAATCCCTGTGTTGCTCTTAAAGAACTAATTTAGAGTTTTTCCTTTGGAAAGCTTCCAATTTGCTGGAAATTCGTTGAAGAAAGCGGAATAGTTTGCAATACTGTCGCACTAACGGTTATAGTTTTTACATGTTCTAATATTCGTTAGGATATAACTGTGTCACCTAAAGGAGCATGTTCCTTCCTTGAAATATTTCAACCAAAACGCAATCACTCTGACGTCCTATCATTCACGTTAAAACCTCTATAATATTTTTAAGTATACATTTTTATTATCCGCTTGTACTATAACAGCGAGTCAGATTCATGATGAAAATTTCATACATAGTATACTAAATATGCATGTTATTATTCATTTCTTCTAAATCGAATCAAATCTTGATTTTTCCGTTAACGAAATCTAGGAATGCGTTTGAACTCGCGGAATATAATTAAATATATTTAACGTAATACAATGGAAACGTTAAATGGTACAAATACGATACATTGAACGACAACGAAAGGATGCAAGATGATAACGAAGGCGACGCGCGGATAACAAATTACAAATGATAATACGATACATCGATTACATAGCAGGCTACATCGACTGTATGATAACTAGACTGCGGATCTTTATGCAAAATAAAAATTTTAGACAATTATAATACGCATCTTTAGCTAATAGAAATGTATAACAATGGTCACTCAAACTATAGAGATTTTAGCGTGAATGATAGTATGTCGAAGTGATAGCGTTTTGGTTTGAATATCTCTAGGAAGGAGTTCGCTTCTTTCGGTGTTACAGTTACATTCGAACGGACATTCGAACACGTAGTGCGACAATATAATTAGTCACGGCACGCACAGAATATCCGCTTCTGCGTAATTTCGTGCCGAACTTGATTTTACGGCGACCGTGGCAACGTACAAAATGTGCAGCGTTACATCAATTTGTCGCACGCATTACACCTGCAATATACAGCCTGTGTTTCTTACACAGACTTGAAACGCTAGTAATTGGATTAGGTCGCAATTTGCGGAATGAACAACAGGCTGTCATAATCCTGTACCACGAATTTGGTAAACACGTGACACTTGGAAAGGACGTACAGTAATTTCTTCCTAATTCGCGATCAGATCACACTCAAAAATGAACAATTCTTGAAAAGGAGATACTTTTGAGATTATTCGATCCTTGCATCTCGTTTTTATAGTCGTTGACAATCGGTAACAATAAAAACGAGCCGCAAGGCTCGAATAATCGTATCTCCTCTTCCCAAATTGTCCCTTTTTATGCGCAATCTGAGTGCGAATTAGGGAGAAATTACTGTAGTCACTTTAAATACGCATATCACATACAGAAGTGGACGGAATAAAAAAAGAATGCAGTATGATTAGTAGAGTGCGGATCTTTATGCATTTATAGCATTTTCAGGTCTTGCAAATGAAAGAAAATATACATATAAAGTGACAAGAACTAATAGCATTTATATTCTCTTGCTACAATAAGTAATTTTTTAGTCGACAAAGGGATTGTTTCTATAATTTTGATTTTTTGGAAATAATGAATTAGATTGGAATTTACGTGAAGATCCGCAGTCTAGTGATTACATACTAATCACACAGTATTTTTTCGTTGAAATGATTCGATAAATTGCCGTTTTTCTTTTTTGAATTCTCAGATGATAGATAAATTTTATGATCGGATTTGAAGTCAGCGTATCAAAATCTACGGGAAATGATGTATAACTTGTTATAGAAAGAAATTCAACTGCACATGGTATTGGATAAATCACAGTTTTGTTGGAATATTTCAATTTTAACATAAATTTCCAAGACTAAAAATGTTCATACTACATTCTCTCTATCTTTTCCTTATTCTGTAACATCTCAGCTTTGAGACGTGACAAAACATCATCGCCTTATCGTGTTTCTGTCAAAAGATTTTTGATTTTTACACAACGTTGTCACTTTGTCTCACTGTTCGTCGTTCATAGAAGTCAGAAAACCAGAAATATAAAAACAATTGTGTCTTGCTTAAATTTCGCAGTCCTATATTTGTGATCACGGAAATGACACACGCGTCTGTTGATTTCAAAACGAAACACACTAAATACATAAGTAACAGTTATGTAATTTGCGTATAAATGAAATTACATCCCACGTGTAGGATGGCGTCAATTTTTAATGAACCGCCGCTTCGGTAATATCTTGGAGTTTTAAATCAAATGGCCTGCCAGTGGTGATTGAGATTAAAGTTCACGGTTATGCGTTGTCGCGTTGATTCGCATGTTTTGCATATTTGGGTCACTGTGTAGAAAACCAATTACGTGCAGGGCAGCAGGAACACTTCAGAAGGTAGATTCGAAAATGAAATTAAACACAAGGTTCGGATTAAACTAGAACGACCAGAATTTTGCGACTTCTGAAATTGCTGAAATCATTTTCCTACCGTAGCCGATTCTATTGGAACTAGACTAGTTTATACTTTAAACCCTCTTATTTTCTTCTATTGCCTATGCGATGAATTTACTAGACAACGGAGGCAGAGTAAAAATCCATTTACGAACCATTTGAACAATTTTCATACGTTCAGTGACGTAACTATAAAATGTTAACCTCTCAGAAAACAATCTTGGATAACATGGATATTAATATTGAAAGTTAAGGATATCGTTAACCTTGATCTTGATAACTCCTAATAAGTCTAATTCTACTTGGCGGTGTATTGATAAAGTAGTTGAAATTATTAACGATAATAACAATTTATTGATAATAACAAAGATGAAGAAGGAAACAAGCGATAACAAGATAAATCATTATTACGTAACGAAGTACTTAAATATCCTTAAGCATAGCTCAAATAAAAAGACACGTAAGGAAAACATTCCACAATGTGCATACTATTCATTATGAAAATTAGAAATGTTCTGACGCATCGTGTACTCACAACTTTCGTCCAAGAATGATGGGAAAAAATTGTACTGCAATATTTTCCAGAACACAAACGACAATAAGAAACAGCGTGTCGAAAATAACGTGCAATTACAATATTTTATCCCTTTTTTGATCATTTGTGTTAATCCATTGTGGCTTGCAGCATCGATACAAACGCCATGGCAAATTTCACGATTTATAGCAGAAATGTAAATGGAACATAAATCAAAATACACGATTATAGTTTATCAAAATGTAATAGGTTTCAAAACTAGTCCTGTGTGAATGTAAAAGTAAGCAATTTGTAATGTCGGAAAAATCTTTAATATTTGCAAAAGTGCAGATATTACGAGAATTCAGTAGAATAAAATAATAGAATATGCATATATTTACATTTACTAAAAATAACGTAATATTAATAATTCGCAACATCGACTTTACTTTTTACTACTACAGTCATTTGTTTCATTAAATATTTCTACAATTTGGAAACTGTACATTTTATGATATTTAATAATTATAACTAATTTTATAATTATTTGCTTCGATGGGACATATCTGTATGTATTTTATGTTCACCACCGTTTTGTCGTTTCGATAAAGTTCATCTAATGTTCACGTTGAAAGAGAAGTTTATTATTATTATTATTACTCTGTCACATTTACGTACTACAAGCATAAATTCATGAAATCCTTGCAACGAGTTATAAACTATGTACTATTCACATTTGTTTTTTTTATTATGCTTTAATTATTTCCATCTATTATATTAGTTACATAATATTAATAGGTTTATATAATGCAATTAACGTCGTGTGACTTTCGCGACTTTTGAATTACTTTTTGGTATGGGAATTTTCCATTTGCAACAAGTAATGTTTACGTTACTAAGAAAAACTGAAGTTCAGGAACGGTTGTAGCATGGCATGGGGTGGACAGTATCAACAATAACATTTTCAAAGTGGACCATTTATTAAAATAAATTTCAAGAAAAAATAATATAATTGCAATCATACAATAAAAATAGACCTTAATCTTTGGAATTGCAGGTTATTCTTATCTTTTCTTTTTTTATGACTTTCTATACTCTTTCTTCACAGATATTTCCTATATTCTGTTCCCATTATGTTTTTTTACAGATATCAGTGTAGATGGTTGATTTTCTTACCGACACGGAGCGGATTGTAACGTTACTTTCAATCCTGATCGCTGATGTTACAATCCCCCCGACCATAATTGTGAACTATGATTACAAATTTTCACTAACTAAATAGTTAATTAGTCATTACATGCATATAAAATAAGTAATTACAGTTTATGACCTTTAATAAAAAATTACTGTAGGGCATACAAAAGTTATTTTGGTTAGTATACGTATTAGCTATGTATGAATATGGGTAAAATAACAATGTATATATTGATAGCTAGAGTAGTTTTTAAATTATTTATAATGTTACTTTTGGCCGTGTTACTGTCTGTTGAAAAAGAAACTTTAGCCTCGGACAAAAATTAATCTGTAGTTTACTTAGGACTGAGAATCGAAAATATCAGTTTTTATTTATTTTTTAAATTGTAAAAGATATCATTAATAGTAAACTCGCCCATTTAGTTGAGGATACATTTGTTGTTTGGAAATGTGGGTCACAATGTTGCTATACTAACCTCGTACAGTGTTCAGATGACTCGTGGTTGATGACTGTACCGAGCAAGGAATTCGGTCGGAGGGAGCTTAGGTATGAACGGTAGGTTCACACGCACTTTACTTTTGCAGCATTATCGGCAAACACTTTTCACTTAATTAATCACTGATAATTTCAAACTGGGATGACAGTGACCAATAAGAGGCTAGCTCGACTGACACGAGGCTGTCCAGACAACGAGCACATGAAGCCTAGTTCCGCTCATTTGCTCGGCCGTCTCGCGTCTGCTGATCTCGCCTTTTATTGGTCACTGTATTTTGTTTAGTAACTCGTAAACAAAGCCGCGGATTGCATTTTCGCTAAGGAAAAAGTTACTTCAAACGATCTCAGGAACCTCCCATTTCCGGATTACGAGACATTTTTGGGACCCCCTATAGAGGAACTGTCGAGAGTTTTACTCTCAGATGGAAACCCACCTTAATTCAAGTTGGGAGGAGTATAAATCGTGGTATATTGATGATAATAATAACAGTAATAACAATGTATTGATAATAAGGACTATGAAGACGAAAACGCCGATAACAAGATAAGTGATTATAACATATCGAATTACTTAAATGTTCTTAAACTTAGTTTTAATGAAAATACTCACTTCGAAAACTAGAAACTTCCTTGCGTGACGTATGTTGACAATTTGACGCCCGAGAACGATGGGAAAAATTGTACTTGAAGATTTTCCACAAACAACAATAAAGAACGGTGTATCTAAATTAGCATTACGATATTTTAACATTTGTTTGGTACTTTCTGTTAATCCATTGTGGCTTGAAGCATCGATACAAATGCCATGGTAAATTTTACGATCTATAGCAGAAATGTAAATAAAAGATGAACCAAAATATGCAATTGTAGTTCACTAAATGTAATATATGTCAAAATTAGTCCTGAATGTAAGAGTAAGCATTTTGTAATATCACAAAAATCTTTTTATCTGCAAAAATGCAAATACTACGAGACTTCAACAGAATAAAATGATAACATGTATCCGCAGTGTGATAACACGCGACATTTCATGTTGTTTTATACAAAGTAATCTCCTCTTGCTTCAATATACTTGTTACATTGATCCAAAAGGGATTCAAATGCACGATTCAGCTGATTTTGTGGTATTGCCATTAGCTATTTGGATGGTCGAAATGTCTTCGAAAAAGCATCCTTTTAATTTCAATTTCAATTTTGGAAATAAAGAGAAGTCGCACGAGGCCAAATCAGGCGAATATGGCGGATGATTATGCACACAGATTTTATTTCTAGCCAAAAATTGACGAACAATGAATGACTTGTGAGATGGCGCGTTATCGTGCAACAGTGACCAACTGTCTAGATCTTAATAATCGAGACGGATATCGAATCATCTCTCGATTGATGTTCATAGCTGCTTCCACCATTTGGAATGACGCATTACGGCCATTTACAATAAAAGGTTTTTTAATTGAAATTTGCTTTACGGTATTGGTCTCCTTCGAGAGATCCTCTACTATTCAGAAAACATTTATGTTACACAAAAATTTTACCAGTCTTGTATTTAATATAATAATGCTTAATATAATTGTTCCATGGTACAATTTCAATATCAATTAATGACTTGATCAAGAAGAACTGTCGTAACTACTAGACTAGACGATGGATCACAATGCTTTTTTTAAATTTTGTTAATACTTGAAATGACAACAAAAAATACGAAATTCTCGTTTTTTAACTTTTTTATCTGATCCTATAACAGAAATTTAAAACAAGCCTATTGTAGATCTCGATAGCCTATATGTGAACTGAAAATTTGATCGAAATCGATTAACCCAGAATCGAGTTATACGCGTTGGAAGATTTTAAAACCTGCAGATTTCTTTCAGTTTTTGGTTTTGGATTACGATTACGCGAACGCTATTACAGTCAGAACAAACAGTTCTGTACCAACATGTTATCTAGTTCTCTGACATTATTTAATCACGGTATTTTCGATTTGCAACAAGTAATGCAATTGTTGCCGATTGTCAACAACTATGAAAACGCGCCACGAGATTCAAATAATCGCAACTCCTCTTCCCAAGTTATCCATTTTTGTTTTCAGGCTGAGGGACAATGTGAGAGAATTTATTCTACTAAGACGAAACACCCTGCATGTATTGGTAAAAGTTAATGATTATACGTACGTCCATGAATCCAAACAGCGTAAATTTGTAGAACTTTCCAGCAGTCATGTATTCAATCTTTTGTCCATTTATCATACAAATGAGCAAACTTCTTCCTCCTTTGTGTATCACGTCCGGCCAATCAATGCTGTAAAGCGCATCGCAATATTTCTGTGACTAAACATGGTTGTGTTACTGTTAGTGCCCAATTAACAAAGTATTCATTATACGAGCGATATAATAGGACATGCAGAAGTACAGGGTTCCCCGGAAAGAATCATCCGATTTCAAAAATTTATATTTTAAAAAATTACACACAGAAAATTATAATTCAAACACGAATATAACGGGAAAATGTGTGAGTTTTTGTTTACAAGTGTTCAATATGACTTCCTTTCGTTACACGTATGATATCATTGCGATATGAAAGTTCTTGCCAAACACGGTGTAATGTATCTCTGGTAATTGTTTGTACAGCATCACAAATGCGTTTTTTCAGTTCATTTACACTTGTAGGTAAAGGTGGTACAAAGACAAGATCCTTCACAAATCCCCAAAGGAAGAAGTCGCATGGGGTTAGGTCGGGTGATCTCGGAGGCCAACTGTGTAGAACCATATTATCGGATGAACTGCGACCAATCTAATGGTTTGGTGGTTCCGTGTTAAGAAAATTCCGAACCTCCAAGTGCCAATGGGGTAAAAAGTAAAACTCGCACATTTTCCCGTTATATTCGTGTTTGAATTATAATTTTCTGTGTGTAATTTTTTAAAATATAAATTTTTGAAATCGGATGATTCTTTCCGGGGAACCCTGTAGAATTAACCCTCTGCCAGCATAATGGTTAGCTCAGACCCAAACAAGGATCTATGAGTTATAGAGTTGGCAACTGGTATAAAAAACATTCAGTATGTTTATCAGGACCGTACAACAGCTGTTCGTAGTTAGTACAGCGGTTATGGACTACGCTGATGGGGGTTACATTACTTTGCACTATAACCACGAGTCAGATTCGGGATGAAGATTTCATACATAATATACTAAATATGAATGTCATTCATTTTTTCGGAATCGAAACAAAGTTGATTCTACTGTAGTCAAAATGTAGGAATAAAAGTAAAAGGAGGACATGCAAAAAACAAAAATTGTCTCGTTCTATTTAGATGATTGTTAACACGTTAAGCGCGGCGTCAACCCCCTGGGGCTGCCAGTGAACTTTCCGTTTGGACGGTATCAATCCTCTTGGACTGACAGTATCCTCTTTTTGGGCGGCGTCAGTTTCCAGGGACTGACAGCAAATCTATCGTTTGGATAGCATCGGCGCATCGGTAGACCGGTAGTATCAAGGTTAAGAAATAATGCCGGTCTGCCGCCTCAACAGAAAACCCAGCTAAATCGGCTCCGCGCTTAACGTGTTATGGACAAATTAGCGCACATGTCTGTTACAGAAATGGAGATACAGAGATACAGATACTACGACTTTCATACGTTGTGCAAAAATTGTGTATTATAAATATTCGTATTATATTATATATTCTGCATCTTCTTGAGAATTTTATTTTACATCTATAAACGATTTTCAAAGTTATTTTTCAACATACGATCTCGCGTATTATTTTCGAATAACAAGTAATTCTACTTAGAAATTCAACATTAGGTCTTCTCTAAGGGCTGGCAAATTTCTTAATTTCTCTTTATTATCATAGTTTTAGGAGTAACATTCTGCAACTACATTTTTTAGATATTTGTTTTTGCAAAATTGTTCACTTTCCAATAAATAGTCATTTCTCCGTAACTTTACGACGATTGCTTCTGTTATTGCTGGAAGGTTTAAAGATGCGACAAAAGCATCACTTGCGCATTAAACTAGAGATTATGATAGTTGCCAGCAGAGGATTAACGGCGTGATAAAAGATTTCTAGTTTATAGCAGTTTATAGATTGAAATAAAATTATACCACATCTATAAAGTAAATCTAAAAGCATACGAATTATTGGTGTTTTACATGATCAATACATACCTCATTAGCCAGTTGTTCACCAATGTACGAATAGACGTACAAAAAAGCGAACAGATCCAAGGACCAAAAAAGAAAGTTAATGCCAATCATCGGATTTGTTCGAATCCCCTGTTAAATGTAAGTAATATTTTCGTAGATTAGAATAAAATTTTGTATATTTCACAGAATAATGTTAAATTTATACTTTAGCAATTACGTATTGGTGATTACTACAAACTGTATACATGCGATCAGTTTACTTGTGATACTTAATACAGGGTGCACGTGTTACTATTAGGTCTACCGGAAAGTTCTGCCCGTTTAAGAAATGAAAGGAAATAATAGATTTTTCATAAATTTAGTAATATTTATTGTACAATATAATTTCCGTCGTTACTTATGACCTCTTGCCAGCGTGATGGCAATTTGTGAGCAACATTTTTCAAAAATATATGTCTCAAATGAACATGTGCATACCTATCGAAATTTGCAATGACATTATCAGACAGAACTTTCCGGTAGACCTAATATTAACATAATGCACCACTCTTGTATAATACCTTCCAAAATTTAATAGTTTTCAAGATATTTGGACACATATGATCCTGATCCTCTTTGAAAGCTATTTTCATTTTCACGCTTTCGATGTGAACAATATCAATATTTTCAATTGATCCTAGTGTCAATGTGGAACTGTCTTAATCCCGAAAAGATTTCATTAAATGCTTCATGGCGAGAAATTGTTGTACAAAAATTGATTTTTGAGTATATTATATGAGAATTTCTATTGATTTCACTTACAGTTGTTCTTTGTGTAATCAATATAATTCAAAGTATAGCTAATATGACTCTCTAATAATTCATAAGTATGTTTTGTATAACATTTTCTTAGAGGAATCAAATTTTAGGTTTCATGTATCACAAGCAAACATCGTTTTCCTTACTGTAATTAAGTTGTACAAATTTTGTATGTTTATTGATAAGCATTATTTGCTGCGTAGAATTTTTGTTTGACACTAACAATTGTAATTTAAACAAAGTCAATTACGTACTATTAATGCAACATACATGCAAAGGGCTAGTCTGACACTGCAACTGATGTATTCGAACAGAAGGATCATATAAAGGCTTTCATTTACCCTTGCCGACAACCTGAAACAGATGATGAAACTTTATGCGAATCTTTTTAAAAAGAACATATCCTATAATACGTATTTCTTTCTGGAATATTCTTCTTCTTCGTATCGGTACAGATATTTTGAATGTATTTAATAAATCAAATTTTCATTTGGTAATTTGAAATAGACAATTAAAGATAGGGAGTGATCTTTCTGCGAATACTTGATTAACGTAAAACGTGTACATCTCTGATATATTTATATTATCAACAATATGCATCAGTGGTGGTATTTAACAGATAAAGTCTAACTTCTATTGTTTTTACCTTAAATATCAGTAAGTAGTTGGTAGCGGCAGAAAAGAAGGGTGGCATGGTAGGATACTTTGTAGATTTTAAAGCAGCTTTCGACAATGTAGATAGAAGCAATTTATGGGCAGCGATGAAGAAAAAAAGGAAGGTGATTAAAGGATTAGTGGAAAAGGTCAAAGAGGTTTATATGGAGACAACACCGAAGGTAAGAATAGGAGAAGAGACAGAAGAGAAATTTTGGCTGGGAAGAGGAGTAAGGCAGGAGCGTTCCTTAAGTGCAAAACTATTTATACTGTACGTTGAAACTTGATGTAGAGGAGAGTTTGTTGGAAAGAGGAAAGGGGGGTATAGAGATAGAAGTGAGGAAAATCTATATACACTTTACACTATGCGGATGATATGGTGCTGCTCCCGAAGGAAGAGGCAGGAATGGTGCTCATGATCGAGGAATTTAGAAAATATGTGGAAGAGATTAGAAGAGAAGAGATTAAAAGTGAATAGGGAGAAGACTAAAGTTATGAAATTCGGCGGGAGGAGAGAAGAAGAAAGGAAGTGGGGAAGGAGTGAAGTAGAAGAAGTGGAGGATATGGAATATTTACGGTATCGGTTCAAAAGAAATGGGAAGCAAGAGGCACAAATAGAGGGAAGGACAAGGAATGCAATGGGTGCCATGAGAGATGGGTGAGCAAAGAGATATTTCAAGAACGATGTGAAAAGAAGGGTATAATTATTCGATACCTTAATATGGCCTGTGGCTGCATATGGAGCAGAAGTGTAGATGTGGGCAGAGAGAAAGAAGATAGAATCGATGCAAGAAAGGTATTTAAGATGGTTAATGGGGGTAGATTGGGTGATACCGGAATATATGCTAAGGGAAGAATTGAAATAAGAGAAAATGAGGAAAAGAAGCGCAAGGGGGGCTTGGAAGTTTGACGAAAGGTTAAGGGAAGGGAAAGGAAGTGAAATAACAAGAAAATGTTTGAAAGAGATAGAAGCAAGAACGAGAAAAGAAATGAAAATATCGAAATGTGGGAAGAAGAAAGGAAGAAGTACATAGAGAGTAAAGGAAGCAGAAAGATGTTAGGGGATGAGAGAAAGGAAGCAAGATAAGAGGAATGGGAAAGGATTCAGAAGAGGAAGACGGAAATGCAGGAGAATGTGGATTGGGGAAAAGCCAATGTAGCGAAATACAATGAATGGTTTGCAGAGATAAGAGAAGGGGAAATACTGGAATATCTGAGGAAAAGATTCAAGAAAGAAAAATGGAAAAGTGTTGCAAAGTTCAGATTAGGAAACGAAATGAAAGGAAGGAGATACTGGGAAACAGAAGAGAATAGAAAATGCAGAGTATGTGTGGTAGGAACATATGTAACAATTTCTTCCTAATTCGTGCTGTGATCGCGCACAAAAATGGACAATTCGGGAAGAGGAGATACGATTATTCGAGTCTTGCGTCTCGTTTTTACAGTTGTCGACAATCGGTAACTATAAAAACGAGGCGCAAGGCTCGAATAATCATATATCCTCTTCCTGAATTGGGCGCCATTTTTGGGCGCAATCTTAGTGCGAATTTGGGAGAAATTACTGTATTAGGGTACTGTAGGGAATGGAAAGAAAAGGAAGGGAGCTTTTATGAAATGGATAAGAAAATTGTAGCAGGCAATGAAAGTAGGGAGGCGTGATTTAAAAATCTAGAAGAGAAAAGAAATAATAGAAAGGAAGGAGTTGGCAGAGTGAAGAGGGAGAGGAAGTAGGAAGGAAGTAAATGATAAGCGCAGGAAAAAAAGAAAATAGTAAGATTTAAAAAATGAAAAAAATTATGAAACAAACGGAATTGGAAAACGGAGAATGAATGAGAGAAGAGGAGGAAATACAATAGAAAAAGCTGCGGAATTGAGAGTGAATGGAAAGATATAGAGAAGGGAGAAGGAGGCGGAATAAATAAGAATGGGAGGTAAAGGAATACGATATATGCAATATGGGAAGATGCAGTAAAGAGGCGATGCAGGTGTATAGAGAAACATGTAAAGGAAGAAAAGAAGGAGAGATAAGGCGAAAGAAAGAGTGAACAGGAGAAGAGTTGCGTTAGTTGCTAGCGTTAGATTTAAGTGGTAGTGTTAAGCGGTAAATTTAATTTTAAACATTAATTGTAAGAGACCGATGTCACATGGAACCCATAAAGGATCATTAAAGAAAGACTACTCTACAGTAAGTAGTAGTATCAGCCTGTTTTAATTATGTTAAGGTATAAAATCGTGTCTTGAAAATCTGACTCCACTTTCTGAAACTTGTTCCCGTGTCATCTTATTAAGTTGTAATGGAATAAAAACTGTCGCACTTACTTTCTCAGCTGCAGATGCTTCTGTACAATAGTCTTTATGTTACTTCGAAACAGGTTCGACGAATTTGTTGGTAACTTTTTAATACGGGAAGTTAGAACGGAAAATCTCCCGCACAGGTGCAAGACCAGTGTAACAACAATGTTAACTTGAGCTATGTGGTACATCGCCACATATATAATTCCAGATGTCAACGCGTAGATCGGAAAGTAGATTCGGGCTTTGTACTTGTAATCGAGAAAAACGTAAACTGTGGAAGGTAGTTCGTAAGGTTCTGTTACATTATCGTGAGCTGCAAAAGATAAAGATACGAAAATATGAGTAGAAGATAATAAAGTATCTGTAAATAGCAATTATATTTAGAGTTTATTAAAATTGCAGATTTCGGAAAGTTCGAGAAATAAGTCACAGCAATTTATTAATTGCAGTAAAAATAAAAATTATTTATCAAATTCAAAACCAACTAGTCCAATTAAAATTCCGAAAAAGTAAAAGTTATTTCATCCAATTTTCAGTTATTTCTTATTAACAGATGTTTGATTATTTTAGTGAGCAATTGTAAATGTTACAAGCAAAGACAGAGTCTTTACACTTCGCCATGAATCAAGTAAACTTGTAGGTAACCGGTGGTAACAATTTTTGTCACATTTTACATGTACAATGGAATTTACTAATGTCAATTTCATCATGCACACCACTTAGTCATTACATGAGTAATGTACCACTAACACAATAATCTGTGATCGTCTAAAAAAATTGACATCTAAGCAATTTTACAAAGATACAATTTTCATTTTCGATAATGGAGGTATGGCAAACGCAGTATTAAGTGATACTATTGATTACCTTTGTGGGGATGTATCAACAGATGTATCAACGGACGGAAGTACATTATCAGACACAGCAGTGTTTGAAATGTCGTTGCATATTTGCAAAACTTATAGGAGATGTTATTGTATCTGTGATACAATCGCTTTTCTTCCACGCTTTCGTAACTTGTGTCTTCTTTGATTTCTTTCCTTGTTTGGTCAATGATCCGCTTCATGTTCTTGCTTAACCGGATAATATACATCGTAGGTGCACTCATAATATTGAAAATACATTCATCCATATTTACGGTAAGCAATACTATATTATCCAAATAATTGGTTGTGGCGCACAATTGGCATATCACCAATAACAGTAGGTACACTTGCCACAATTTGAACGACATTGACGCGGATTGCTGCGGCCACAAGCCACACAACGAAAAGATATATTCACTTACAATGAGTGGATCTTTTACTTCGATGAAGTCGTCGTTCTAAAAACATTAGCAGTCAATCGTTTTGTCCGCATGGGAAAAGGAAGGATACGACCGAAACTGTCAGATATGAAATGTTTGTCTTTGAATATTTAACAAATTTTATGTATCGTCTATTCATTTATCAGCTAGTTCGGTTAAACGATTTTATTTCATATGATGATCAATTTAACAAGCAAATTAACGTAACATTTGTTACATAAGTTTTTAATCAAACGCTAAATACTCGAATTTCCGCGAGAAGCAATTATTTTATTGTAATAACAATAATTCTCAATTTCATAGAAACAAACGTTTCACAGATTATGTACAACCGATCGCGGAGCACTCCGTTCGCCTTACTGTCATCGTGGTTCTCTTTTTCAGCTCCGAACGTAAAATGCAGCGGTTTTATCAATTTTCTTTATTCAGCTGTGACCAGTCAATAAATTCAATTGCCCATAATAACACAAGCATAAGATAATTGGAAACTGAAATGTAATTGCCCCTCGAAAAAAACATTGATTACATGTTCGAATTAAGTTTTTATCAATCTGCTATGCAACTACACGCTTGTTTTTATTGATCTGTCTTAATAGCTTCATTTGAGCATGGGGTAAGTAAGTGCAAGTTGTGTATGCGATTGATAGACTTGTGCTTGAATCTTTTAGTGATTCTGAGAATACACTGACTATCCTAAACTACCTTAACTTTCTTTTTCAAATTAAGTCGCATGTGAACTAATAATTGGTCCATGCGCAAGAGATAATTGCAAAATAGTTGTGGAAACCGGGGCAGAGGTAGTCAATAATTATACAGTACATACATGAGAGTCGCGTGCAGAAGAACTTGGTCCGCGAACGTGTTTGATAGGGTTCCCTTGATCGTCGATCTGAATGAATTTCTTTTACTGGTTTGTGTAATAAATAACTTTATTCAATCTGTAAACTCGTTGATGGTACACGTGAACTCTGTATAGAAAGGGAATGTTCTACTGAACCCTTTCGTCTTCACCGTTTTTGTATTGAACGAAAGCTTCAATGGCAGTGGGTGTCTTTTGAATGCTGTCGCGCAGCTCAGTGCGTATATCAAGGACAAAAATAAAAAATCAACTTACGTAAAGGCAGCAACGAAATCTATAGGCATGCTTGTAAATATTGTTTGAATGAATGTGTGTATTGCTGTAAAAAATGAACGAACATCGATGGTATGGTGAGGAGTAGTTTTTTTTACAATAGGCTCTTCAGACAACGATTGGCTTCATAACAATGTTAACATTCATTGTTATGATCAGATTTTTATTTTCCCACTTTCAATAGAGCATGTTACTGAAGGTAAAGACTATCCATCTTAATTTGCACCTTTTTTTTATTTTGCATTTCCTTTAGGTACCATTGGTTTTTTACAGTCCTACTTTTTTAAAATTAATTAGACGTTTCTAAAATACTTTTCGATACTCTTCCTTCATACTGGCTGAATATCTTCGTGAATTTATCTTCTACATCATTGCATAAGAACCAGCTGCTCTCATTTGGACGTTTTGTGTCAGCGACGATCACTTACAATCAGTGCTATCATCGACCAGTGGTATATCCGTGAACTATACAACAAAAAAGATAATATATTTACATATATCCAAACGTAGCTTAAATGATAAGATTATTCTGACATACGTAAAAATATAAATTTGAAAACATGTTGTAGTACGAGCGTATACCTTTTCTGGGACAACGTTCTAAGACAGGGACATTGAATCCAAAAGTACATATAATATTGATTTAAATGAAAAAAAATAACGAAATCGTGTTGATTTTTGTAGAAATAATTTGACAAACCGCTGATATTTTTTCAAAACCCAGGCGTGCTAGATATAGTTTTCAAACGAATTAGAAATCAGATTGTCAAAATCAATGGCAAATACATTTCTAAGCTACTATTCTTTAAGAAACTACAATTACGAAATCAATTTGTTTGTTCCTCCTAATCGATTCTCGCTGTTAATGCCGGATAACGTTCACACGAATCTGATTCCATATATCGAATTTTGTGTACGGTATGGCCAACGTGACCACGTTATCTTCCATCATTAATATGATGGAAAAACATTAAATGTAGAAACATTAAATGTTGTACACAAACATGAATAATTAAGGTGATGAAATTCAAGTCCAGTTATGAAGCATGTGAAAAACTTTTATAAATTCAGCGCCATTATTCTATAATAGTCAAGAAACATTTTAGCCATAAAACAATGTTAACCTCTCAGGAAATAATTTTCTACAAAACTGATACTAATATCAAAAGTTACGGATACCGTTAACTTTGATCTTGATCACTTCTAATCAGACTAATTCGAGTTGGGAGGAGTATAAATCGTGGTATATCGATAAACTAGTTGAAATTCTTAACAATAATAATAATAATTTACTGATGATGACAACAATGAAAAAAAACAAGCAGTAACTGTAACATAACGAAGTACTTAAATGTTTTTAACATAACTTAAAAGAAAAGACACGTACGGAAAATGCGACGTACTACGATGTACTCACTTCGAAAACTAAAAACGTTCTGATGGGTCGTGTGCTCACACCTTTCGCACGAGAACGAGGGGAAAAATTGTATCTTGAGATGTTCCAATATACAAAATTCAATAAGAACCGCTTGTCGAAAATACTATGGCATTACGGTATTTTACCTCATTTTTGGTACCTCGTGTTACTACATTGTGGCTCGCAGCATTGATACGAGTGCCATGACACATTTCACGATCTATAGCGAAAATGTAAATAAAAAATAAACCAAAATACATTATTATAGTTTATTAAATATAATCTACAGGGTACCCCGGAAAGAATCATCCGATTTCAAAAATTTATATTTTAAAAAATTACACACAGAAAATTATAATTCAAACACGAGTATAACGGGAAAATGTGTGAGTTTTTGTTTACAAGTGTTCAATATGACTTCCTTTCGTTACACGTACGATATCATTGCGATATGAAAGTTCTTGCCAAACACGGTGTAATGTATCTCTGGTAATTATTTGTACAGCATCACAAATGCGTTGTTTCAGTTCATTTACACTTGTAAGTAAAGGTGCTACAAAGACAAGATCCTTCACAAATCCCCAAAGGAAGAAGTCGCATGGGGTTAGGTCGGGTGATCTCGGAGGGCAACTGTGTAGAACCATATTATCAGATGAACTGCGACCAATCCAACGGTTTGGTACAAAGTAAAACTCGCACATTTTCCCGTTATATTCGTGTTTGAATTATAATTTTCTGTGTGTAATTTTTTAAAATATAAATTTTTGAAATCGGATGATTCTTTCCGGGGAACCCTGTATTATATTTGCAAAATCTCCATCTCTATATGCAAAAGAGCGAATATTACGAGAATTCAGTACATGAAAATAGTAGCATATGTATATATTTACATTTTCTAAAGTTAACGTAATATTAATAATTCGTAAAACCCACTTTATGCCACACTACTACAGTCGCTTGCTTTATTCAATATTTGAATAATTTTAATTATTTATATTTATTTGCTTCGCCGGAACGCATCCGTATATCTTCCGCGTGTATCTTCGTTTTGTTCTTTTGGCGAAGGTCATCTAAGGTTTAGATTTATGTAGTAGTTTATTATCATTATTTTTCTCTTACCTTTGTGAACTATAAGATAACTCATACATTTATGAAACCCTTGCAAAGGTGTGCGAATTATCTATTATTTGCATCTGTTCTCTTATTATGCTTTAATTATTTGCATCTGTTATATTATTTATACAATATTAATAGCAGGTTATACAATGCGATGAATATCATGTGGAGATCGGGTTTGAAAGTAACAATTTAGATTTAGATTACAATTATCCAAAACCTATTACATTCAGAATAAACAGTTTTATACCATCATGTTACCTAGTTCTTTGGCATTATTTAACAACGGTATGTTCGATTTGCAGCAAGTAATGTTTTCGTTATTCAGAGAACCCAAAGTCAGGGATAGTTGTAGAATGGCATGGTGTGCATCATATGCACAATGTTATTTTAAAAGTGAACTGTTTATTAAACCAAATTGAAAGGAAAAATAATACAATTGCAACCATCTACTGAAAATGGACATTAACCTTCGTAACTACACGTTATTCTTATCCATTTCTTTTTTGCATGGCTTTTTATTCTCAATGGATTTTAGCTATGAAAAAAATGTTTCTGCATGAAGTAGTCCAATATGAAATAGTGGTGAAGGATATTCCAAGTCGAACTTGATCTTTTTAAATCAGGCCATACATTTTCTTATTAGTATTACGAATCTATTGAGATGAAATATCCCGTGTCCAATGGCAGAAGAATGATTATACGTACGTCCATGAATCCAAACAGCGTAAATTTATAGAACTTTCCAGCAGTCACGTATTCAGCCTTTTGCCCATTTATCATGCAAATGAGCAAACTTCTTCCACCTTTGTCAATCACTTCCGGCCAATCGATGTTGTATAGTGCATCGCATACATTCTGCGACTAAACATGGTTGTGTTGCTCTTAGTACTCAATTAAGAAAGCATTTATTATGCAATCGAAATAATAGAATACGCAGGAATTAATCCTCTGCCAGTATAATGGTTCGCTGAGATCCAGACGAGGATCTAACGTCTTTTGCGCTCTCATAGCTTTTACATTTCGAACTATATGAAATACTAATAATACAGCTAGTATCAGAAGTCGACATTACATGCTGATCGTGAGACGCATCCACGACATGCACGAACTATGTCCCAACAGAATCATACAAGAAAAAAAATTGTCTCGTTATATTTAGATAATTCTTAAAAACAAACTAAGTGCTACTAATATTAACTATGAAAGACACCGAGGTACAGTATCTCGTATGGCTCCTTACGAATTTCATACGTTGTGAGTGAAAAAAGTGTGTATTTGAAATTTTCATATTAAATATTCTATTTCTGAGAATTTTGTTCCACTTCTATAAACGATTTTCGATATTACTTTTCAACGTGGGTTTCGTTCTTTTCCACTAATAAGTAAACTACTTCAAAATTCCAAGTTGGGTCTGCTCTGAGGGCTGGCAAATGCAAGAGACTTTTGTACAAGGTTTTGTACAAGCTTTTGCAAAACTTTTCACTCTCAAATAAATACCCATCTCTTCGTAACGTTCCGACGAATGCTTCGATTATTTCTGAATGGCATAAACATGGAGCAAAAGCATCATTCGCGTTTTAAATTAGAGACTATGGTACTATATCAAAATCTTTTGCCACTTTTTAATTTATTGCACAATGTCGCCGGCAGAGGATTAACGGCTACATCAATAATGTAAATCTACAAGCATACGAATTATTAGTGTTTTACATGACCAATACAAACCTCATTAGCGAGTTGTTCACCAATGTACGAATACACGTACAAATAAGTAAACAGGTCCACGGAGAACAGAAGAAAATTAATGCAAATTATCGGGTTTATTCGAATCGCCTATTAAATGTAAGTAACATTTCCGTAGATTAGAATACAATTTTTTATATTTCACACTATAATGTTGAATTTACTTTAGCAGTTACATATTTTTGATTACCACCAAATGTATAATGCGATCTGTTTTCTTGTGCTCCTGACTGGTGGATGCTCGAATAACTATGTTCTAAAATTATATTACTTGCAGGAAACATGAGGTTCCGAAGGTTTGAATTAACTTTTCCTTTAGCCGCTCATCTTTATTTTAGAATGTCTCAAGAAAATTTTCTATTTTTTGGATCCGAAATAATAAGTGGAAGCCGTTTTACTTTGCTGATGGATATCACATCCTGGGTGTTCCGTATGAAATTTTTATGCAGAGTGTAGGGTGTGTACAGTAACCTCACCAAATTACGTAAACGGTATTTTTGTTTCCGTAATTCCTAACCGAACAGAATTCAACGAATGATTCTCAGAACTATTTTAATAATAAGTAACACTATGTTAAAGAACATGAAAGATAAATTTAAGTATTGTAAAGGAGTAAGTTTTATAGGTATTGTAAAATAGTAAATTCACCCATTTAGTTAAGGATACATTTGTTGTTTAGAGATATGGGTCACAATGTCGGTATACTAACCTCGTTTAATGTAGAGATGATGCCAGGTCGATGACGGTACCGAGCAAAGGATTTGGTCGGATGGACCTCAAGTATGAACGATATTAACAGGCAGTTCACTTTTGCAGCACTATCACCAAACACTGGCCACATTTCCGAACAGCAAATGCATCCTCTACTAAATGGGTTGGTTTACTACTAATGATATACTTTACTATACTTAAACATACTTATCTTTCATGTTCTTTAACGGAGTTATTTATTATTAAAATAGTTCACACAGCGAATGATTCGTTGCATTCTATTCAGATTCAGAATTACTGAAACAAAAATATCTTTTACGTAATTTCACGAGATTATGTATTGTTAATCGTCAGTGTATATAGTACAATTTATAATTAAAATGGCTGTCACGGTTAAACTACTTGCCATTTCGGGTCTGAAAGGTTAGTAAATATTCTTCACACATTTTAAAATAAGGATTGACAGCGTTTTTCTTCAAATTACCTCTGTCACGTAGTAATAAATTCTGAATGTTCAAGCTCCGTGACATGCTCATTGTTTCGAACGTTGTAAAAAGATTGAGCTTAGCTCCTTCGTTTCGACGAACCTCACAGTCAAAGCCGTGTTCTGCTCGCTTCCTCGGCCGCCACGCGTCTGCCGAGCTTGCCTCTCATTGGTCGATGTTTTTTGTTAATAACTCGTATAAACGAAGCTGCGGATTGCAAGTTACTTCAAATGACTTCAGGAACCTCTTATTTCCCAGAAGTGACATAATTTTAGGACATCCTGTATAATGCTCAAATTTGTCGTGTAAACTACCTTTCTAAATTTTATAGTTTTCTCGATATTTGGACACATATGGTTTTGATCCTTTAAGAAGACTATTCTTATTTCCACCCTTTCAATGTAAACAATATGAATGTTTACGAATGATCGTGGTATCAACCTCGTACTGTTTTAGTCCCGAAAGCGTCCCATTATATGCTTTATAGCTTCGATAGTTTTAAACGATGACGAGAAATTGTTGTACAAAAATTGATATAAAAAAATTTTATATATATATTTATTTATTTATTTATTTTTATATATATATAATTTTTTTATATAATATATATATATATATATATATATATATATATATATATATATATTCCTGTTAATGTCACTTTCAGTTGTTGTTTGTGTAATTAATATAATTCAGAATATAGCTGATATAACTCTCTAATAATGCATAACTATGTTTAGTGTTACAGTTTCTTACAAGAATCAAATTTTGCTTTCATGTATCATAACTAACGTCGTTTTTCTTACTGTAATTAAGTTCTACAAATTTAGTACGTTTATTCATGAGTATTATCTGCTGCGTGGAGTTTTGTTTTACACTATTACTTGTATTTTGATGAAAGTCAGTCACGTACGATTAAGGCAACATACATGCATAGAGCTATTCTGACGGTGCAACTGATGTATTCGCACAGAAGGATCATGTCAATGCTTTCATTTACCCTTCTCGACAACCTGAAACAGATGATGTACCTTCATGCGAATTATTTCCGAGAGAATAAATTTCATAATACACGTTCTAGAAATAAAACAACAAGATCGAATTATAAGTATTTAATACTACATTAGTAGTATTAATGTGACTTATAAGTATTTGCTGACTATTTCGGGAAAGATATTCTTGTTTGTATCGTTATAGTCATTCTGAAGGTATTTCACCAAACAAATTTTAATTTTATAATTTAAACGAACCAATTATATATAAATATAAAGGGTCATCTTTCTCGGAATACTTGATAAATCTGAAATGATGTACATCTCTGATTTATTTATATCACAAGCTATATCCGTCAGTGGAATAACAGATAATGTCTATAATTTTTCTATTATTGTTGCTTTAAATATCAGTAAAGTTAAATATCAGTATGGCTAATAGTTACCATACATACAATACAACGCCTGTTTTAATTATGTTAAGGTATAAAATCGTGTCTTGATAATCTGATTACACTTTCTGAACTTGTTGTTGCTGTGTCATCTTATTAAAAAATAATGCAATAAGAATTTCCGAACTTACATTCTCAGGTGTAAATGTTCTTGTACAACAGCCTTTATGTTGTTTCGATAGAGGTTCGACGAATTTGTTGGTAGGTTTTTAATACGAGACGATAGAATTGAAAATCTCCCGCATAGGTGCAAGACCAATGTAACAATAAAACTAACTACAGATATATGGTACATCCCCGAATACGTAACACCAAACGCAAGTGCGTAGATCGGGAAGTAGATTCGGGCATTGTACTTGTAATCGACGAAAACGTGAAGTGTGAAAGGTAGTTCGTAGGGTTCCGTTGCGTTATCGTGACCTGCAAAAATTATAGACAAGGAAACTCTTATCTATAAATACCAATTATATTTACATTTCATTGACATTGGAGACGCCGAAAGATTCGACGAATTATTTTCAGCAATTTCTTAAGTGTAGTAAAAATGAAACTTATTTCTGAAATTTGAAACCAAGTAGTCCGTGTAAAATTTCGGAAAATCACAATTTATTTCATCCAATTTTTAGTTATTACGTACGAGAAAGTGCAAAGCTCGTGAGTATATTTCCAGACATTCTCAGCCGTACTCTCGATCATGATTTAATTAAACTTGTAGGTACTGCTATCTTTACAAACTAGTGTTAACAGTTTTTGTCACATTTAACAATATCATATCATTATTAGCAATATCATATGCCACTCAGTCATTAAGAAAGTAATGTATCACTAACTTAATAATCCGTGAACGTTTGAAAAAATTGACATTTATCTAATCTATGTATTTTATAAAGAAATATATTTTTTTATGGTAGTGGTATGACAATGGCGCTATTAAATGTTACTATCGATTACCTTTGTGGGAATGTGCCAACATATGTATCAACGGACGGAAGAACATCAACATAAGCATGGTCACATGAACTATCGTTGCATATTTGCTGAACTTGTAGGAGATGTTATTGTATCTGTGATACAGTCGTTTTTCTTCCACGCTTTCGTAAATCTTTTCTTCTTCGATTTCTTTCCTTGTCTGGTCAATGACTAGCTTTATCTTTTTGCTTAACCGGGTAATATACATCATAGGCATATTAAGAGTATTGGTAACACATGACATCAAATTTACAACATGCAGCATTATATGATTCCAATAATCGGGCAAGGCGCACATATAGCATGTCACCACCACCAGTAGGTATGCCTGATACACTTTGAACAATACTGGTGCGGGTTGCTGCGGCCATAGGCCACACAACGATAACATATATTCACTAACAATGAATGCATCTTTTACTTCGATCAAGTCGTTGTTCTAAAAACATTAGCAATGTTTGATAAAGGAAGGATTATATGCTAAGTATCAGATATGAAATGTTTGTCCCCAAATATCTGCTTAATTTTGTAATGTTTCATCTATTCATTTATCAGCTAGTTCGGTTAAACAATTTTATTTCATATGAGGATCAATTTTACAAGCAAATTGACGTAACATTTTTTACATAACTTTTTAATCAAACGCTAAATACTCGAATTTCCGCGAGGAGCAATTATTTTCTTGTAATAACAATAATTCTCAATTTCATAGAAACAAACGTTTCACAAATTATGTACAACCGATCACAGAGCACTCCGTTCTCCTTACTGTCATCGTGGTTCTCTTCTTCAGCTCCAAACATAGAATGCAGCGGTTTCATCAATTTTCTTTATTTAGCTGTGACCAGTCTATAAATTCAATTGCTCATAATAACACAAGCATAAGATAATTGGAAACTGAAATGTAATTGCCCCTCGAAAAAAACATTGATTTCATGTTTGAATTAAGTTTTTATCAATCTGCTAGGCAACTGCACGCTTCTTTTTATTGATCTGTTTTAATAGCTTTATTTGTGCATGGGGCAAGTAACTGTAAGTTGTGTATGCGACTGATACATTTGTGCTTGAATCTTTTAGTGATTCTGAGAATACACTGTCTATCCCAAACTACTTTAACTTTGTTTTTCAAGTGAAGTTGCATGGGAAATAATAATCGATTAATACGCAAGAGATAATTGTAAAATAGTCGTGAAGACAGGGGCAGAGGTAGGCAATAATTGTATAGTACATATACGATACTAGCGCGTAGAAGAACTTCGAGACTCTGAGAGTGTGGGCAGGAAGGTAAACCCTGCTGTTACGTCAAGTCCGCGACCGTGTTTGGTCGGGATTCTTTCATCGTTGATCTGAATGAATTTCTCTTTTACTGGTTTGTGTAAGAAATAACTTTATTAAATCTGTAAACTCGTTGATGGTGAAGTGGACTTTCTGTACAGAGTGTCTGTTCACGTGTAGCGTTTCATCTTCACAAATTTTGTATTCAAAGAAAGCTCTAATCACATGGTCGATGCATTTTGGAGTTCTTCGTATCATACAGAGTACGTGGATCAGAAACAAAAGTGAAAAATCAACTTACGTAAAGACAGCAACGAAATCTATAGGCATGCTCGTAAATAGTATTTGAATGAATATGTGTATGGCTGTAAAAAATGAACGAACATCGACGGTATAGTGAGGGTCAGTTTTTCTGACAATAGGCTCTTCAGACAACGATTGGCTTCATAACAATGTTAACATTCATTGTTATGATCAGATTTTTATTTTCCCACTTTCAATAGAGCATGTTACTGAAGGTAAAGACCATTCATCTTAATTTGCACCTTTTTTTTATTTTGCATTTCCTTTAGGTACCATTGGTTTTTTACAGTCCTACTTTTTTTGAAAATTAATTAGATTTTTCTAAAATACTTTTCGATACTCCTCCTTCATACTGGCTAAATATCTTCGTGGATATATCTTCTAAATCATTGCATAAGAACCAGCTGCTCTCATTTGGACGTTTTGTGTCTGCGACGATCACTTACAATCAGTGCTATCATCGTCCAGTGGTATATGCGTGAACTATACAACAAAAAAGATAATATATTTACATATATCCAAACGTAGCTTAAATGATAAGATTATTCTGAGCACATACGTAAAAATATAAATTTGAAAGCGTGTACCTTTTCCGGGACAACGTTCTAAGATATGGACATTGAATCCGAAAGTACATAAAATATTGATTTAAATGAAGAGAAATAACGAAATCGTGATGATTTTTGTAGAAATGATTTCACGAACTGCTGGTATTTTTTCAAAATTCGAGTGTACTAAATGAAGTTGTGAAACTGATTAGAAGTCAGTTTCTCGAAATCTATGGCAAATACATTTCTAAGCTACAATTCTTTAAGAAATTGCAGTTACGAAATCAATTTTGTTGTACCTCCTAATCGATTCTCCCTGTTAATGTCAGATAACGTTCACACGAATTTGACTTCGTATATCGAGTTTAGTGTGTAATGCGTGTCAAAATGATATATTCGAATTAATTTTTCTAGTTAAATTTACAATCGGCATATGGTATTTTGCATAAGAATAATATGGTACGATTTCCATCGTGACCATGTTCTTTTTCGTTACAAATTTTAGTAACATAACGAAGTACCTATATGTTTTTCAACATAACTTAAATGAAAAGACACGTAAGAAAAATGCGATGTACTCACTTCGAAAACTAGAAATGTTCTGACGGGTCGTGTGCTCACAACTTTCGCCCGATGGGAAAAATTGTATCTTGAGATGTTCCAGTATACAAAAAGTAATAAGAATGGCGTGTCGAAAGTACTATGGCATTACGGTATTTTACCTCATTTTTGGTACTTTGTGTTAATCCATAGTGGCTTGTAGCATCGATACAAGTGCCATAGTAAATTTCACGATCTATAGCAGAAATGTAAATTAAAAATAAATTAAAATACATTGGTATAGTCTATTAAATCTAATACATTTGGAAACAAGTCCAGAATGTCAATGTAAGCAATTATGTTATGTCGCAAAAATCTTCATATATGCAAAAGAGCAAATATTATGGGAATTCAGTGCAACAAAATAGTAGCATATGTATATATTTACATTTTCTAAAGATAACGTAATATTAATAGTTCATAAAATCCACTTTATGGCACACTACTACAGTCGCTTGTTTTATTCAATATTTGAATAATTTTATTCTTTATATTTATTTGCTTCGTTGGAACGCATCCGTATGTGTTTTACGTGTATCATATTTTTGTCGTTTTGATGGAGTTCATCTCATGTTTACATTTACGTAGTAGATTGTTATCATTATTTTCCTGTTTTACCTTTGTGAATTATAAGAATACATTCATGAAACTCTTGCATTGGTGTGTAAATTACCGACCATTTGGATTTGTTCTTTTATTATGTCTCAAATTACTTGCATCTGTTATATTATTTACACAATATTAATACGATTATTATAATTATACGATACAATTAATATTATGTGGAGATCGGGGTCGAAAATAATAATTTTCTTCTGGATTACAATTATGCAAAAACTATTACATTCAGAATAAAAAGTTTGATACCACCATGTTACCTAGTTCTCTAGCATTATTCAACAACGGTATGTTCGATTTCCAGCAAGTAATGTTCTCGTTATTAACCCTTTCGCTACGGGCGGATTCTCTGTCGCGGTACTTCTGCTGAACAGAGCGCTGCGACATCACTGCACGCTACGCGACGGCGATCGTCAGCGGAAGTCGGTACTCCGCGGCGGTCGGCGGAGAACCTAAGCTGTTTGAATTGAATGAATTTTTCGAACGAAAAAATTATTCTCCAAAGGGTATTTATAAATAAAGGCTATTCCAGGGTATTTTATAACGTCTTAGCATGCGCTCTTTAATTTACAGTATGAGAGGAAATAAAACATTATGCAATATAATGCACCTTATGGAAAGCCACTATAATGGTCCGTAGTACCTCAGTGGCACCAAATGGAAAGCCACTATAGTGGTCCGTAGTACCTCAGTGGCACCATATGGAAAGCCACTTTAGTAGTCCGTAGTACCTCAGTGGCACCATATGGAAAGCCACTATAGTGGTCCGTAGTACCTCAGTGGCACCATATGGAAAGCCACTATAGTGGTCCGTAGTAGCGAAAGGGTTAAGAAACCCCAAAGTTGGGGCCAGTTGTAGAATGGCATGGTGTGCATAGTATGCACAATGTTATTTTGAAAGTGATCTATTTATTAAACTAAATTACAAGAAAAAATAATACAGTTGCAACCATACAATGAAAATAGAACTTAACCTTCGTTATTACAGGTTATTCTTATCTTTTTTTATAACTTTCTATTCTCTTTCTTCACAGATTTTCTCTATATTCTGTTCCTATTATGTTTCTTACAGATGTCAGGGTAGGTGGTTGATTTTCTTAGTATAACGTTACTTTCAATCCTGAACAATGATGTTGCAATCACCCTGACTATTGCTCTGGACTAAAATTACAAATCTTAAGGATCTAAATATTTAATAGCATTAAGTGACTACAGGGAAAATCGTCATTACTTGTATATAAAATACGTAATAACATTTTAAGGCCTTTAATATAAAGTAACTTTTAGGCAAGAAAAGCCATTTTGGTCAGTATACGTATTAACTGTGTATCTCTATAGGTAAAGTAACAATGTATATGTTGGAGCAGTAGTATCGCATAATGTATCGAAAATTTGCAATGATGGCTGTAGTAGTCTTTAACGAATTTACAGTGTTATTTTCGGCCGCTGTTACTTTCGATTCCAATCTTCTTCACATTTTGTATTTATATACACTTTGTATTTAACACTAAAACTAACACCCCGGTCATTTTTTCCAATTCCACATTTTTTATTTTGAAAGTGTTGACATTATAAAGACTCTTTTATAGGAAGCGATTGAACAAACTTCTCACTTCAAGCGTTCATTATAATAAAAACAGTAAAACGATTAAATAAGTTCAGTCTTGTCATTCTTATAGTGCACCAAGCGTCAATCGTATTTATTCTATGGTGATCCTAGCGTTAAACATTGAAGTCGTCCATCCTACGTATCTAAAATGTCTGAAACAATAAGTATGGGATGGACAACTAGTACATATGATTGCGACTATCTTCTTTTCAGGTGAAAATTGACATAAATACCGCAATGGTTATGTTGGTACTGAATATATATATTGGCAGAATTAAATGATTATACGTACGTCCATGAATCCAAACAGCGTAAATTTGTAGAACTTTCCAGCAGTCATGTATTCAACCTTTTGCCCATTTATCATACAAATTATCAAGCTTCTTCCACCTTTGTGCATCACATCCGGCCAATCAATGCTGTAGAGTGCATCGCACATATTCTGCGACTAAACATGGTTGTGTTGCCGTTAGTGCTCAACTTACAAAGCATTTATATATTATTCGAGCGAAATAATAGAACACGCCGAAGTGAAATTAACCCCCTGCCAGTATAATAGTTAGCAGAGATCCAGACAAGGAACTGAAATCTTTTGCGTCTTGATAGTATTATATTATAAATAAAGATTTTGAGAATGTCTAAAAGAAAGATTACTTCGTGCCATGTCATGTTCTACGCATTCTACAGGATGTCCCAAAAATGTTTGATAATCCGTAAATGGGGGGTTCCTGAGGTCATTTAAAGTAACTGTTTCCTTAGCGAAAATGCAATCTGCGAGTTATTAACGAAAAACACTAACCAATAAGATAACCAATAACCAATAAGAAGCGAACTCGGTTGGCGCGAGGTGGCTCAGCCAACGTGTGTACGAAGCCCAATTCCGCTCATTGGCCCGACCATCTCGCGCTAGCTGATCTCGCTTCTTATTGGTCATTGTTTTTCGTCAATAACTCGTAAACACTTTCAAATAATTATTATTGCTGAAAGGTTTACAGATGCATGTAAGTATCATTTCCGCGCAAAATTAGAGATTATTATAGTATCTTAAAATTTTTTCCAATTTTTTAATTTGTTATGCAGTCTACATATCGTCAGTAATTAACCATGTCATCGAGAGAAGATTAATGGCTTGATGCAATATTTGTAGTTTATCGGATGGTTTTCTTGATTGTAACAAAATTATACTATATCTATACAGTAAATCTATTGGCGTTTTACATGATTAATACAAACCTCATTAGCCAGTCGTTCGCCAACGTACGAATACACGTACAAATAAGCCAACAGGTTCACGGAGCACCACAGAAAGCTAATGCTAATCAACGGGTTTATTCGCATCGCCTGTTAAATGTAAGTGATATTTCCGTAGATTAGAATAACATTGTTTAGCTTTCACACCATAATACTAAATTTACTTTAACAATTACTCATTGGCGATTACTACCAACTGTATTCATATGACCTGTTTAAATGTGATACTTAATACAGGATGCATGTGTTACTACACCATTTTTGTATAATGCACAACATTGTCTTGTTATATAACTGCCTTTTTAAATGTAATAGTTTTCAAGACATTTGTATGCGTATGATCCTGATCCTCTTTGGAGACTATTTCCATTCTCATACTTTCGATAGGAACAATATCAATGTTTTTAAATTAACCTATTATCAACCTGGCACTGTTTTAATATAAAATATCTCATTAAATGGGTTATAGATTCGATAACTTTACAACGATGACGACAAATCGTTGGAAACAAATATATTTTTGTATTTACTGCAATAGAATTCCCGTTGATGTTACTTTCTAATAATTATTAATTCTAATAATAATAATTATTATTATTTCTAATAATTGATTAATAATAGTTTCACATTTTATTTTCCTAGATGAATCAAATTTTGGGTTGCATGTATCATAAGCTAATATCGTTTTCCTTACTGCAAATAGATTGCAGCAATTACAATGTTTATTAATAAACATTGTATGCTGTATAGAGCTTTTGTTGTACACTAATAATATTTTGAAGAAAGTCAATCACGTACTATTAAGGTAGTATACATGCAAAGAGCTAGTCTGAGAGAGCAACTGACGTATTCGAACAGAAGGATCACGTGAAGACTTTCATTTATCCTTCGCGACAACCTGAAACAGATCATGTAACTTTATACGAATTGTTTTCAAAGAACAGGTAACAGGTATTCAGTGCATTAGCAATAAAATAATAAGATCGAATTTACATAAAAATACCACTACTCACAAATATTTGCTTTATTTCTGGTCCTTTATATCATTATAGACATTGTGAAAGTGTTTAACAAAGCAACTTTGCATTTGGTAATTTAAAATTAATAGTTACAAATTGGGAATAATCTTTCTGCGAATACTTGTTAAACGTTAAACGACGTAGATCTCTTATTGATTCATATTACAAGCAATATGCATTACTTATAGTATATAACAAATAAAGTTTAATTCTTATTATTTTAACTTTATATATAAGTGAGTAGTTAGTGTACATACAATACAACAATTGTTTTAATTATGTTAAGGTATAAAATCGTGTCTTGATAATCTGATTACACTTTCTGAAACTTGTTGTTGCTGTGTCATCTTCTTAAATCATAATACAATAAAAATTTCCCAACTTACATTCTCAAGTGCAAATGTTCTTGCACAACAGTCTTTATGTTATTTCGATAGAGGTTCGATGAATTTGTTGGTAGATTTTTAATACGAGACGATAGAATGGAAAATCTCCCGCAGATATGCAAGACCAATGTAACAATAAAGCTAACTTCAGCTATGTGGAACATTGGCACGTAGAGATTTCCAATTTCAAGCGCGTAGATCGGAAAATAGATTCGAGCGTTGTACTTATAATCGAAGAAAACGTGAAGTGTGAATGGTAGTTCGTAGGGTTCGGTTACATTACCGTGACCTGCAAATATTAAAGACAAGAAAAATTATTTTTAAATACCAATTATATTTAGAGTTCATTAAAATTGTACATTTTGGAAGATTCGAAGAATAAGTTTTTGCAATTTTTTTTATTGCAATAAATGGAAACATTATTTCACAAATTCGAAATCAATTGGTTCTTGTAAAATTTCGAAAAAGTACCAGTCATTTCATAAATTTTTTAGTTATTCCTTGTCCAAAAATATCCGAATATTTTAGTGAGAAGCTGTAAATGGTACTGGAAAGCAGAGAAGCAAGGGTTCGGAAATAAGGGCACGCAACAAGGCGATGACGAGGGCTATGGCTCCTGACGCCAGCTTCTCGCTCTGCGTGTTGGTCACTTCGCTTCGGCGAACCTCAGGTGTGTACTGTAGTAACTATTCGTGGCGCATTAAGGCGGCACTCGCATCAGTAGATTTCCTCATTAGCCATGAATTACTATTGTTACTGCATTTCTTTTGTCAGTGCTATTTCGTTTAGGTTTATTATGCGATAATTTTTATTCGACGATTCATGTAGGAAATAAATTTTGTTCCATGTAGCAAATAATCATGTTTTCCCGTACCGTAATAAAATTTTGACAATTAAATCAAAACTGTTTTCAAAGTTTATTTTTTATATTTATCGCCCATCCGAAATTATCACGCGACACAGTAGAATAGGTCTATAGGGGATGCCATTGACAAACAAAGACGCATTAACAATAGTACTTCATGGGCGATGTGAAAATCTATTAATATGAACGCCGTTCTAATGCGCTACGAATAGTTACTACAGTAGGTACCTGAGGTCCTTCGAGCAGATGGCTGCGGCAACACGGTGAGCGGAACGCGAAACGTGAGTCAGGAGACGGGCTGTTGACATCGCCGCATTGCAGGCACTTAATTCCGAGCCCTTATTTTAGAAAATTTGTAGATACTATTATGCTTACAAACCAGTGTGACCAATTTTTACCACATTTCACTTACATACAATTGAATGTTACTAACGTCAGCTTCATGTGCAACGAGTCGTTAAGTGAGAAAGGTACCATTAACCTAATAAATTCTGAACATCTATCGAACGATGAAAAAAAAATTAACATCTATCCAAACTATTTTATGAAGAAATAATTTTCATTATCACAGTGTTAAATGATACTATCGTTTACCTTTGCGGGAATGTACCAACATATGTAATAACGGACGGAAGAATAACAACAAAACCATGAAGAATTGAAATATGGTTGCATATTTGCCAAACTTATAGGAGATGTTATTGTATCTGTGATACAGTCGCTTTTCCTCCATGCTTTCGTACATTTTTTCTTCCTTGATTTCTTTCCTTATCTGGTCAATGAGCCGTCTTATGTTCTTACTTAACCGGAAAATAGACATCGTAGGTAGACTGAATACATTGAAAGTACATTCCATCAAATTTATAGAAAGCAGTATTATCTGATCCAAATAATCGAACATGCCCCTGAATAGGGCAATCACTATGAACGTTAAGTACGTCCGATACACTTTGGTCGATATTGATGCGGGTTGTTGCGGCCACAAGCCGCAAAACGAAAAGACAAATTCACTGAACACGAGTGGGTCATTTACTTCGATCAAATCACCGCTCTAAAAATATTAGCAATCAATCACTTTGTCCTCATGGAAATAGAAAAGATAATGCCGAAAGTGTCACATATGAAATGTTTGCCCTCGAATATCTATCGAATTTTACGAATCGTCTGTTCATTTATCTGAAATGAAACTAAATTTTACAAGCAAATTACGAGACGAAAATGTTGCGTTAAGTTTTAATCAAACGCTAAATTTTGTTATAATAACAATGATTCTCGATTTCATAGAAGCAAACGTTTCACAGATTGCAACCGATCACAGAGCACTCCGTTCTCCTTACTGTCATCGTGGTTCTCTCCTCCAGCTTCAAACATATAATGCGGCGGCTTTATCAACTTTCCTTATTCAGCTGCGATCAGTCAATACGTTCAATTGCCCATAATGACGGAAGCATAGGATAAGTGGAAACTGAGACGCGATTATCCTACGAAATAAGCATTGACTACATGATCGAATTAACTTTTTATCAATCTGCTATGCAACTGCACGCTTCTTTTTATTGATCTGTTGTAATAGCTTGATTTTAACATGCGAGAAGGAAGTACAAGTTACGTATGCGATTGATACGTTTTGCTTGAATTTTTCAGCGATTCTAGGAATACACAGGCTATCCCAAATTAACTAAACTTTCTTTTTCAAATGAAGTCGCATGGGAAATGATAATCGTTTCATGCGCAAGGGATAATTGTAAAATAGTCGTGGAGACAGGGGTAGAGGTAGTGAATAATTTTATACTACATACATAAGAATCGCGTGCAGGAGAACTTGGAGACTCTGAAAGTGTAGACTGGAAGGTAAACCTTGCTGTTGCGTCATGTCCGTGAACGTGTCTAGTAGAGATTCCTTGATCGCCGATCTGAATGAATTTCTTTTACTAGTTGTGTAACAAATAACTTTATTCAATCTGTAAACTCGTTGATGGTGAAGTGGACTTTGTGTACAGAGTGCCTGTTCTCGTGCAGCGTTTCGTGTTCACAATTTTTGTGTTCAAAGAAAGCTCTAATCACGGTCGATGGCTTTTGGAGTTCTTCGTGTCACACAGTACGTGGATCAAGAACAAAAATAAAAAATTAACTTACGTAAAGGCAGCAATATTCACTGTTATGGACAGATTTTTAATTTTTTACTTTCAATGGAGCATGTTGCTGGAGATTAATAATATTCATTTCAAATTGTACCTTTTTTAATTTTACATTTCCTTTAAGTCTCATTGGTATTTTAATTCCACACGTTTTTTTCACTTTCATCAGATTTTTCTAAAGTGCTCTTCGATACTCCTCCTTCATACTGGCTGCATATCTTCGTGTATATAACTTCCAAATCATTGCATATGAATCAGCTGTCCATTGTTGGTTCTTTAGTGCTTATAACTATTTATATAGGCCGGCGACGATCGCTTCCAATCAGTGCTATCTTCGTCCAGTGATATATTCGTGAACACTAGACAAGAAAAAAGATAATGTATTTACACATCTCCAAACTTTATTCGAATTACAAGATTATTCTGAGGCATACATAAAAATATAAATTTAAAAGAATATTGTATTACGAGGATGTATCTATTCAACAACGTTTCGTTCCATAACGCCATGTTTCATAATCAGTTGAAATGCGGTTCCAAAAAAGATTTAAGTGAGAAAAATAACGCAGACGTGATCTTTTGGACAAATGATTTGATAACACGCTGATTTTTTTTCAAAATCCACGAAGCTCGCGCTCAGAGATGCTTACGCTAGAGTGGCGGGCATGATCTATGCCCAAAAGGGATATACAAGAAAAAAACATTATCTCATTCTATTTAGAAAATTATTAAGAACGAACTAGTGCTATTGAACATAATTGTGAAAGAAATCGAGGGACAATATCTGGTGTGGCTCCTTCGACTTTCATAAGCTGTGTGTGAAAAAATTGTATATTGTAAATATTCATGTGAAATATTCTGTTTATTCATGATAATTTTATTTGACTTCTATAAACTATTTTCAATTTTATTTCTCAACAAGGAG
The DNA here is from genome assembly GCF_051020955.1 of Megalopta genalis. Taxonomy (NCBI): domain Eukaryota; kingdom Metazoa; phylum Arthropoda; class Insecta; order Hymenoptera; family Halictidae; genus Megalopta; species Megalopta genalis. The sequence goes on along the minus strand of NC_135013.1, from coordinate 42,813,271 downwards.
TTTCGTATTATTTTCCAATAATAAGTAATCTATTTCAAAATCCATGTTAGGTTTGCTCCAGGCTGGCAACTGAAAAGGACTTTTGTGCAATGTTTTATGCATGCTCTCGCAAACTTTTCCACTCTCAAATAAATAGCCATTTCTCTATAATCTTCCGGCGAATTATTCTCTTATTGCTGAAAGGTATAAATATGCGGCAAGAGCATCCTCCACGCTTTAAATTAGAGATTACGGTAGTATGTCAAACTCTTTTGCCATTTTTTAATTTGTTGTCCAACCTATATATCGTTAATAACAACTCATGTCGCCGGCTGAGGATTAACGACTACATCTATAAAGTAAATCTACAAGCATACGAATTATTGGTGTTTTACATGTGATCAATATAAACTTCATTAGCAAGTTCACCAATGTACGAATACACGTACAAAATTAATGCAGAACAAAACAGGACAAAATTAATGCAAATTATCGGGTTTATTTGAATCGCCTGTTAAATGTAAGTAATATTTCCGTAGATTAAAATACAATTTTTTATATTTCACACTATAATGTTAAATTTACTTTAGAAATTATATATTTTTGATTACCACCAAATGTATACTTGCGATCTGTTTTCTTGTGCTCGTCACTTCAGTATGCCCGTGTAACTATAACGCAAAATTATGTTACTTGCGGGAAATGAGAGGTTACTGAAGTTATTTGAACGAACTTTTTCCTTAGCTCAAATGCAACTCGTGACTTTGTGTACAAGTTATTATTGAAAATTACTGACTAATGAGAGGCGAGGTCGGCAGGCGTGAGGCGGCCGAGCCATCAAGCAGGCTCTGTGTCGCGTTCGAAGCAATGAGTAAGTCACAGAGTGTGAACTTCGCGAATTTGTTTACCACGTAACAGTGATATTTTTAAGAAAAACGCTGTTCACCTTTACTTTAGAACGTCTGAAGAATATTTACTAATTTTTCGGACCCGAAATAGTAAGTAATTTAACCGTGACGGCCGTTTGAATTTTCTAGTGTGCATGACACCTTCTGTGTAACATGAAATTTTTAAGCAACGTGTACAGTGAAGATTAACAAAGTACATAAATGATATTTTAATTTAAATAATTCCGTGTCCGAACACAGTTCGACGAATGATTCGCAAAGCTAATTTAATAAATAATAATCGTGTTAATGGACGTAAGGGATATGTTTGTTAGAGAAATATGAAGAATATTATCAATAACCTTGACATATGTTACACACAAGGTGTCATGCACACCAGAAAATTAAAACGGCCGTCACGGTTAATTTACTTACTATTTCGTGTCCGAAAAATTAGTAAATATTCTTCAGACGTTCTAAGGTAAAGGTGAACAGCATTTTTCTTAAAAATATCACTGTTACGTAGTAAAAAAAAATCCGGAATGTTCTCGCTTCGTGATTTGTTCAATACTTCGAACGTGGCTCGAGTCCGTCCCGATCATTTGTCAAAGCCTCGTGCTGCGGGCTCTCGAACTTCGCGCCGTCACCTCTCATTGGTCAGTGTTTTCCGTTAATAACTCGTAAACAAAGCCGCAGATTGCATTTTCGCAATGGAAAAAGTTACTTCAAATGACCTCAGTTACCCCTCATTTTCGGCTGTTAAAATAATTGTGGAACACCCTGTATATATATATATATATATATATATATATATATATCTAACGAATTTTATGTTTCGTATATTCATTTATCAGCTAGTTCGGTTAAACGATTTTATTTCATATGATGATCAATTTAACAAGCAAATTAACGTAACATTTGTTACATAAGTTTTTAATCAAACGCTAAATACTCGAATTTCCGCGAGGAGCAATTATTTTATTGTAATAACAATAATTCTCAATTTCATAGAAACAAACGTTTCACAGATTATGTACAACCGATCGCGGAGCACTCCGTTCGCCTTACTGTCATCGTGGTTCTCTTTTTCAGCTCCAAACGTAAAATGCAGCTGTTTTATCAATTTTCTTTATTCAGCTGTGACCAGTCTATAAATTCAATTGCCCATAATAACACATGCATAAGATAATTGGTAGTACAAGTGCACTCTGTGTAGAGAGGAAGTGTTCTAGTGAACCGTTTCATCTTCCTCTTTTTTTGTATTGAAAGAAAGCTGCAATCGCAGTGGGTGTCTTTTGAATGCTGTCGCGCAGCTCAGTGCATATATCAAGGACAAAAATAAAAAATCAACTTACGTAAAGGCAGCAACGAAATCTATAGGCATGCTTGTAAATATTGTTTGAATGAATGTGTGTATTGCTGTAAAAAATGAACGAACATCGATGGTATGGTGAGGAGTAGTTTTTTTGACAATAGGCTCTTCAGACAACGCTTGGCTTCATAACTATGTCAATATTCATTGTTATGACGAGATTTTTATTTTCCTACTTTCAATAGAGCATGTTGCTGAAGGTAAAGTCCATTCATCTTAATTTGCACCTTTTTTTTTATTTTGCATTTCCTTTAGGTACCATTGGTTTTTTACAGTCCTACTTTTTTTAAAATTAATTAGACTTTTCTAAAATATTTTTCGATACTCCTCCTTCATGCTGGTTGAATATCTTCGTAGATATATCTTCTAAATTATTGCATAAGAACCAGCTGCTCTCATTTGGACGTTTTGTGTCAGCGACGATCACTTACAATCAGTGCTATCATCGTCCAGTGGTATATGTGTGAACTATACAACAAAAAAGATAATATATTTACATATATCCTAACTTAGCTTAAATGATAAGATTATTCTGAGCACATACGTAGAATTATAAATTTGAAAACATTTTATAGTACGAGCGGGTACCTTTTCTGGGAAACGTTCTAAGACAGGTACATTGAATCCGAAAATACATAAAATATTGATTTAAATGGAAGGAAATAACGAAATCGTGATGATTTTTGTAGAAATGATTTGACAAACCGCTGATATTTTTTTCAAAACCCAGGTGAGCTAGATACAGTTCTCAAACGAATTAGAAATCAGTTTGTCAAAATCAATGGCAAATACATTTCTAAGCTACTATTCTTTAAGAAATTACAATTGCAAAATCAATTTGTTTGTTCCTCCTAATCGATCCTCGCTGTTAATGCCGGATAACGTTCACACGAATCTGATTCCATATATCGAATTTTGTGTACGGTATGGCCAACGTGGCCACGTTATTTTCCATCATTAATATGATGGAAAAACATTAAATGTAGAAACATTAAATGTTGTACACAAACATGAATAATTAAGGTGATGAAATTCAAGTCCAGTTATGAAGCATGTGAAAAACTTTTATAAATTCAGCACCATTATTCTATAATAGTCAAGAAACATTTTAGCCATAAAACAATGTTAACCTCTCAGGAAATAATTTTCTACAAAACTGATACTAATATCAAAAGTTACGGATACCGTTAACTTTGATCTTGATCACTTCTAATCAGACTAATTCGAGTTGGGAGGAGTATAAATCGTGGTATATCGATAAACTAGTTGAAATTCTTAACAATAATAATCATAATTTACTGATGCTGACAACAATGAAAAAAAAACAAGCGGTAACTGTAACATAACGAAGTACTTAAATGTTTTTAACATAACTTAAAAGAAAAAACACGTACGGAAAATGCGACGTACTTCGATATACTCACTTCGAAAACTAGAAACGTTCTGATGGGTCGTGTGCTGACACTTTTCGCCCGCGAGAACGAGGGGAAAAATTGTATCTTGAGATGTTCCAGTATACAAAAAGCAATAAGAACGGCGCGTCGAAAATACTGTGGCATACGGTATTTTACCTCATTTTTGGTACTTTGTGTTAATATAGTGTGGCTTGCAGCATCGATACAAGTCCCATGATAAATTTCACAATCTATAGCAAAAATGTAAATAAAAAATAAAACAAAATACATTGTTATAGTTTACTAAATGTAATATATTTCATAACTAGTTCTGAATGTCAAAGCAAGCAATTTGTAATGTCGCAAAAATATTCATATAAATACAAAAAAGTGAATATTACGAGAATTCAGTACATGAAAATAGTAGCATATGTATATATTCATATTTTCTAAAGTTAACGTAATATTAATAATACGTAAAACCCACTTCATGTCTCACTACTACAGTCGCTTGTTTTATTCAATATTTGAATAATTTAATTCTTTATATCTATTTGCTTCGCCGGAACGCATCTGTATATCTTTCGCGTGTATCTTCGTTTTGTTCTTTTGGCGAAGGTCATCTAATGTTTACATTTACGTAGTAGTTTCTCTTATCATTATTTTTCTCTTACTTTTGTAAACTATAAAAATACATTTATAAAATCTCTGCAATGGGGTGCGAATTATCGATTATTTACATTTGTTCTTTTATTATGCTTTAATTATTTGCATCTGTTTCATTATTCATACAATATTTTAATAGCAGGTTATACAAAACGATTAATATCATGTGGAGATCGGGGTCGAAAGTCACAATTTAGCTTTGGATTACAATTGTGCAAAAACTATTACATTCAGAATAAAATGTTTTATACCATCATGCTATCTAGTTCTCTGGCATTATTTAACAACGGTATGTTCGATTTGCACAAAGACAGGGACAGTTGCAGAATGGCATGGTGTGCATACTATGCACAATGTTATTTTGAAAGTGAATTGTTTATTGAACTAAATTGAAGGGAAAAATAATACAATTGCAACCATCTACTGAAAATGAACATTAACCTCCGTAACCACATATTATTCTTATCCTTTTCTTTTTGCATGGCTTTTTATTCTCAATGGATTGTAGCTATGAAAAAAATGTTTCTGCATAAAGTAGTCCAATATAAAATAGCGGTGAAGGATATTTCAAGTCGAACTTGACCTTTTTAAATCAGGCCATACATTTTCTTATTGGTATTACGAATGTATTGAGATGAAATATCCTGCGTCCAATGGCAGAAGAATGATTATACGTACGTCCATGAATCCAAACAGCGTAAATTTATAGAACTTTCCAGCAGTCATGTATTCAGCCTTTTGCCCATTTATCATGCAAATTAGCAAACTTCTTCCACCTTTGTCAATCACTTCCGGCCAATCGATGCTGTATAGCGCACTGCATACATTCTGCGACTAAACATGGTTGTGTTGCTATTAGTGCTCAATTAACAAAGTATTTATTATGGAATGGAAATAATAGAACACGCCGGAATGATATTAACCCTCTGCCAGTATAATGGTTCGCTGAGATCCAGACGAGGATCTAACGTCTTTTGCGCTCTCATAGCTTTTACATCACGAACTATATGAAATACCAATAATACAGCTAGTATCAGAAGTCGACATTACATGCTAATCGTGAGACGCATCCAGATCGATTCGCCGATCATCCTCTCGTTGCTCGTAGCCTCCGCATAGTTCACCTCAAAGCTCGCTCTTGGAGACGCTTATGCAAGAGTTTTTTGTCCACGACGTGCATGAACTATGCCCCAACAGAGACATACAAAAAAAAAATTGACTCGTTCTATTTATATAGTTCTTAAAAACAAACTAGTGCTTCTGGCAATAACTATGAAAGACATCGAAGTACAGTATCTCGTATGGCCCCAACGACTTTCATACGTTGTGTGTGAAAAAAGTGTGTATTTTAAATTTTCATATAAAATATTCTGTTTATTACTGAGAATTTTATTTCACTTCTATAAACGATTTTCAATATTACTTTTCAACGTGGGATTCGTTCTTTTCCACTAATAAGTAAACTACTTCAAAATTCCAAGTTGGGTCTGCTCTGAGGGCTGGCAAACGCAAGAGACTTTTGTACAAGGTTTTGTACAAGCTTTTGCAAAACTTTTCACTCCCAAATAAACACCCATCTCTTCGTAACGTTCCGACGAATGCTTCGATTATTTCTGAATGGCATAAACATGGAGCAAAAGCATCACTCGCGTTTTAAATTAGAGACTATGGTACTATATCAAAATCTTTTGCCATTTTTTAATTTATTGCACAATGTCGCCGGCAGAGGATTAACGGCTACATCAATAATGTAAATCTACAAGCATACGAATTATTAGTGTTTTACATGACCAATACAAACCTCATTAGCGAGTTGTTCACCAATGTACGAATACACGTACAAATAAGTAAACAGGTCCACGGAGAACAGAAGAAAATTAATGCAAATTATCGGGTTTATTCGAATCGCCTATTAAATGTAAGTAACATTTCCGTAGATTAGAATTCAATTTTTATATTTCACACTATAATGTTAAATTTACTTTAGCAATTACATATTTTTGATTACCACCATATGTATACGTGCGATCTGTTTTCTTGTGCTCCTGAATACTGAGTGCTCGTATAAGTATGTCCCAAAATTATATTACTTGCGAGAAACGTGAGGTTCCTGAGATTTGAAATAACTTTTCCTTCAGCTATTCATATTTATTTTAGAATAAAAATTAAAATAAAGAAAATTTTCTACTTTTCGGATCCGAAATAATAAGTGGAAGCCGTTTTACTTTGCTGATGGACATCAAGTTTCCTACTGGGTTAAAGAACATGGAACATAAGTTTTAGTATTGCAAAGGATATCATTAATAGTAAATTCATCCATTTAGTTGGGGATGCAGTTGTTGTTTAGGGATGTTGGTCACAATGTCGGTATACTAACCTCGTACAATGTACAGAAGATGCCAGGTCGATGACGGTACCGTGCAAAGGATTTGGTCGGATGCACCTCAAGTATGAACGGTATTAATACGCAGTTCACTTTTGCAGCGCTATCACCAAACCCTGGCCACATTTCCGAACAGCAAATGCATTCTCTACTAAATGGGTTGGTTTACTACTAATGATATACTTTACTATACTTAAACATACTTATCTTTCATGTTCTTTAACGGAGTTATTTATTATTAACATAGTTCTGCGAATGATTCGTTGCATTCTATACAGATTCAGAATTACTGAAACAAAAATATCTTTTACGTAATTTCACGAGATTACGTATTGTTAATCGTCAGTGTATATGGTTCAATTAATAATTAAAACGGCTGTCACGGTTAAACTACTTGCCATTTCAGGTCTGAAAGGTTAGTAAATATTCTTCACACAGTTTAAAATAAGGATTGACAGCGTTTTTCTTCAAATTACCTCTGTCACGTATAAAAAAATTCCGAATGTTCAAGCTCCGTGACTTGCTCATTGTTTCGAACGCTGTACAAAGATTGAGCGTAGCACCCTCCTTTGGACGCTCCTCACAGTCAAGGCCGTGTTGCGCTCGCTGGCTCGGGCGCCACGCGTCTGCCGAGCTTGCTTTTGATTGGTCGATGTTTTTCGTTAATAACTCGAAAACAAAGTTGCAAATTGTAAGTTACTTCAAATAACTTCAGGAGCCCCTTATTTCCCGGAAGCGACACAATTTTAGGACATCCTGTATAATACCCAACTTTGTCTTGTAAACTACCTTTCTAAATTTTATACATTTCACGATATTTAGTCACATATGGTTTTGATGCTTTAAAGAGTCTATTCCTATTTCCACCGATTCAATGTAAACAATATGAATGTTTTCGAATGATCGTATATCAACCTCGAACTGTTTATCCCGAAAGCGTCTCATTATATGCTTCATAGCTTCGATAACTTTGAACGATGACGAGAAATTGTTGTACAAAAATTGATTTTTGAATATATTACATAAGAATTCCCGTTGATGTTACTTTCAGTCGTTGTTTGTGTAATCAATATAATTCAAAGTATATCTATTATCACTCTGATAATGCATAAGTATGTATAGTGTAACATTTTCTTAAAAGAATCAAATTTTGGTTTCATGTATCATAAGCAGACGTCATTTTCCTTACTGTAATTAAGTTCTACAAATTTTGTATGTTTATTCATAAGCATTGTCTGCTGCGTAGAGTTTTGTTTTACACTATTACTTGTATTTTGATGAAAGTCAGTCACGTACGATTAAGGCAATATACATGCATAGAGCTAGTCTGACGGTACAACTGATGTATTCGCACAGAAGGATCATGTCAATGCTTTCATTTACCCTTCTCGACAACCTGAAACAGATGATGTACCTTCATGCGAATTATTTCCGAGATAATAAATTTCATAATACACATTCAATACATTAACAACAAAACAACAAGACGAATTATAAGTATTTAATACTATATTAGTAGTATTAATGTTACTTATAATTATTTGCTGACTATTTCGGGAAAGATATTCTTGTTTGTATTGTTATAGACATTCTAAAGGTATTTCACGAAGCAAATTTTAATTTTATAATTTGAACGAACCAATTAAATATAAAGAGTCATCTTTCTCGGAATACTTGATAAATCTGAAATGATGTACATCTCTGATTTATTTATATCACAAGCTATATCCATCAGTGGTGGTGCATAACAGATAATGTCTATAATTTTTCTATTATTGTTGCTTTAAATATCAGTAATGTTATATATCAGTATGGCTAATAGTTAGCATACATACAATACAACGCCTGTTTTAATTATGTTAAGGTATAAAATTGTGTCTTGATAATCTGATTACACTTTCTGAAACTTGTTGTCGCTGTGTCATCGTATTAAAAAATAATGCAATAAGAATTTCCGAACTTACATTCTCAGGTGTAAATGTTCTTGTACAACAGCCTTTATGTTGTTTCGATAGAGGTCCGACGAATTTGTTGGTAGGTTTTTAATACGAGACGATAGAATTGAAAATCTCCCGCATAGGTGCAAGACCAATGTAACAATAAAACTAACTTGAGCTATATGGAACACCCCCAAATACGTAATACCAAACGTAAGTGCGTAGATCAGAAAGTAGATTCGGGCGTTGTACTTGTAATCGACGAAAACGTGAAGTGGGAAAGGTAGTTCGTAGGGTTCCGTTGCGTTATCGTGACCTGCAAAAATTATAGATAAGGAAACTTATCTATAAATACCAATTATATTTAATTTTCATTGAAATTGCAGATGTTGAAAGATTCTACGAATAAATTTCAGTAATTTGCTAAGTGTAGAAAAAATAAAAGTAAGTTTTGAAATTTCTGAACAACTAATCCTTCTAAAATTTCGGAAAATTACAATTTATTTGATCCAATTTTTAGTTATCCCGTACGAGAGAATGCGGAGAACATGACTATATATCCAGGCAGTCTTAACCGTACACTCGATCATGATTTAATTAAACTTGTAGATACTGTTTTCTTTACAAACCGGTGTTAACAATTTTTCTCACATTTCACACAGCCATACAATGGAAATTTACTAATGTCAATTTCGTATTAACAATATCATACACGAGTCAGTCATTAAGTAGGTAATGTATCAGTAACTTAATAAGCCGTGAACGTTTGAAAATATTGACATTCATCTAATCTATGTATTTTATAAAGAAATATATTTTTTTCGATGGTAGAGGTATGACAATGGCGCTATTAAATTTTACTATCGATTACCTTTGTGGGAATGTGCCCATATATGTATCAACGGACGGAAGAACATCAACATAATTACGGACACGTGAACTATCGATGCATATTTGCTAAACTTATAGGAGATGTTATTGTATCTGTGATACAGTCGTTTTTCTTCCACGCTTTCGTAAATCTTTTCTTCTTCGATTTCTTTCCTTGTTTGATCAATGACTAGCTTTATCTTCTTGCTTAACCGGATAATGTACATCGGCGGTATATTAAAAATATTGATTATACATGTCATCAAATTTACACTAAGCAGCATTATATGATTCCAATTATCGGGTATGGCGCACATAATGCATGTAAGCGCTACCAGTACGTACGCCTGATACACTTTGAACAATACTGGTGCGGGTTGTTGCGGCCACAAGCCGCACAATGATAACATATATTCACTAGCAGTGAGTGCATCTTTTACTTCGATCAAGTTGTCGTTCTAAAAACATTAGCAATGTTTGATAAAGGAAAGATAATGTCGATGGTATCAGATATGAAATGTTTGTCCCCAATTATCTCCTCAATTTTGTAATGCTTCGTCTATGCATTTATCAGCTAGTTCAGTTAAACTTTTTTTTTTATACGAAAATCAATTTTACATGCAAATTATCATAACATTTGTTACATTAGGTTTTGATCAAACGCTATATACTCGTATTTTTGTGAGGAGCAACTATCTTATTGTAATAACTATAATTCTTGATTTCATAGAGACAAACGTTTCACAAGTTATGTACGACCGATCACAGAGCTCTCCGTTCTCCTTACTGCCATCGTGGTTCACTCCTCCAGCTCCAAACATATAATGCAGCGGCTTTATCAACTTTTCTTATTCAGTTGCGACCAATCGATAAATTCAATTGCCCATAATGACACAAGCATAAGATAAGTGGAAACTGAAATATAATTGGTCCTCGAAAGGAACATTGATTACATGTTCGAATTAAGTTTTTATCTCCCCAACTACCTTAACTTTCATTTTCAAATTAAGTCGCATGTGAAGTAATAATCGGTCCATGCGCATGAGATAATTGCAAAATAGTTGTGGAAACCGGGGCAGAGGTAGTCAATAATTGTATAGTACAATTATTGACTACCTCGCGTACAGAAGAAGTTGGTCCGCGAACGTGTTCGGTAGGGTTCCCTTGTTCGCCGATCTGAATGGATTTCTGTTACTGGTTTGTGTAATAAATTACTTTATTCAATTTATAAACTCGTTGATGGTACAAGTGAACTCTGTGTAAAGGGGGAATGTTCTAGTGAACTCTTTCGTCTTCACCTTTTTTGTATTGAAAGGAAGCTCCTATCGCAGTGGGTGTCTTTTGAATGTTTCCGCCTAGCTCAGTGCATGGATCAGGGTCAAAAATAAAAAATCAACTTACGTAAAGGCAGCAACGAATTCTATAGGCATGCTCGTAAATAGTATTTGAATGAATATGTGTACTGCTGTAAAAAATAAACGAACATCGATGCTATGGTGAGGGTAGGTTTTTGAATAATAGACTCTTCGGACAACACTTGGCTTCATAACAATGTTAACATTCATTGATTTTTGTTTTCATATTTTCAATAAAGCATGTTGCTGAATGTAATGACTATTCATCTTAATTTGTACCTTTTTTATTTTGCATTTTCTTCAAGTGCCATTGGTATTTTAAAGTCACATTTTTTTTCAACTTTAATTAGAATTTTCTAAAATGCTCTCCGAAACTCTTCGAACAGTTTAGTATTTAAATCGTTTAGTGTTTATACCTATTTATTTAGATCGTCGACGAACACGTGCGATCAGTGCTATCTTCATCCAGTGGTGTATGCGTGAACTAGACAAGAAAAAAAAATACATTTACATATATCCAAACTTAGTTTGAATTACTAGATTATTCTGAGGACATACATAAAAATATAAATTTGTGATAATATTATATTAGTGTATCTATTCTGGAACAACGTTTTCATACCCTAACTTCGTGTTTCATATTCATTTGAAATGAAGTTCCAAATAAGCGACACATCGGAACCGAAAGTACATAAAAAAAATGGACTTAGGTGAAAAAAATAACGGTACCGTGATTTTTTTGTAGAAATGATTTGATAACTCGCTAATATTTTTTTAAAGTCCATAAGTGGTAAAAAATTTCTCACGCGGACTCGAAATCAGCTTATCAAAATGTGCGGGAAACATACTTCTAAGCTGACATTCTTTAAGAAATTATAATTAAGAAATCAACTTTTTCATTCTCCCAAATCGTTACGCCCTATAAATATCGGATGACGTTCACACGAATCTGATTTCATACATATATGGACCGTTTATTTTGAAAGTGGTGCAAGTATAGCAAAATATAGGTTAATTATGTAAAGTCTGGGAATGTTTGTACTAATTTATCAATATGTAATTTGATTATATAAATTTCTTTTAGGCGAATTTAACTAAAATAATATACAATTTTCAGGCTGCAAATGGACTTACACCACTTTCATAATTAGTCAATTGTAAATATCATTTAATTTCAATTTTGAAATAACAAATATCACTTTCTTTTTTTGCTGGAATGAATTTTCCTTTTTTTGTAAAGTACTCTTATCCGGCATTTCGCTTAATTTTGTTTATTCGTTGCGTATATTTTCCTTTATTTTCTTTTACAGAATCCAAGTTCTCAGTAACAATATCCTCATCGGATGAAAATTCTATCTCTATAATTCTTCTTCTCTTTTTACGCTTCATTAATTTATTTTTCATAGTATAATTATCTTCATCCTCCGATTCTAAGATTATTCTTTTGTTTATATTCATGGGTCTTATTTCCGTGTAAATTTATTTAAAATAAAATAAAATAACTATTTTCAATTGTCATAAAATAACATTGATTTACTATTTCTTCTTACCTATATCACTATCTGATGTGAATATGAAATTATCCATTGTTGGAGGAAAATAAAATAAGTAACCTAAAATAATAACTTTTGGCACGAAAATAAAACAATATAAATTGTGAAGCCACCGGTGGCCACTAACCCCGCCACCTGTCTATGGAAATTGGACTTACACCACTTTCATAATCAATGGTTACACACCGCAATTTCTTTTACCGGTCAATTTTAAATTGAACAAAGCATTGGCATTTTTTATGATATTAACTACTAACTAGTTATAAACAAAAAGTTTACACTAAATAAAGCATAAATTACGTCATATCTCATTTTTTTTAAAAAAGGACTTACACCACTTTCAAAATAAACGGTCCATATCGAGGTTTGTGTACGCTGTGACAAACGTGACCACGTTCTGTTCAGTCATTGAATTTTAGTCGCGTATCACTCATAATGTGGATTTGCTTTCTGATACATAAAGAAGTATTCTAGAACATCTTTCATTTAAAACATTCACACTGTTTCCCAGCGGCTAAATTATCATTTAGTTTCTAATTGCATCATATAATTGCATCTATATAATACATTCTTCTTGAGCTTGCTATGTGAAATAATATAGAAATTAATATGAAACTATCAGAGGAAGTAACAGAAACTCTGTAGAAACATTAAATATTGTACACAAACACGAATAATTAAGGTGATAATATTCAAGTCCAGTTATGAAGCATGTGAACAACTTTTATACATCGAGCGCCATAACTCTATAGAAGTCCACAAACATTTTAACCGCAAAACAATGCTAACTTCTCAGGAAATAATTTTGTACAAGACAAACATTAATATCACGAGTTACAGATACCGTTAACTTTGATCTTGATAACTTCTAACCAGACTAATTCGAGTTAGGAAGAGTATAAATCATGGTATACTGATAAACTAGTAGAAATTCTGAATATTAATAACAATTTATTGATGATAACAACAATGAAAAAAACAAGCGGTAACTACATAAGTGATTATAACATAACGAAGTACTTAAATGTTTTTTAACATAACTTAAATGAAAAGACACGTAAGGAAAATGCGATGTACTACGATGTACTCACTTCGAAAACTAGAAACGTTCTGATGGGTCGTGTGCTCACACCTTTCGCCCGAGAACGAGAGGAAAAATTGTATCTTGAGATGTTCCAGTAGACAAAGAGCAATAAGAACGGCGTGTCGAAAGTACTATGGCATTACGGTATTTTACCTCATTTTTGGTATTTTGTGTTAATCCATAGTGGCTTGCAGCATCGATACAAGTGCCATGGTAAATTTCACAATCTATAGCAAAAATGTAAATAAAAAATAAACCAAATACATTGTTATAGATTACTAAATGTAATATATTTCATAACTAGTCCTGAATGTCAAAGTAAGAAATTTGTAATGTCACAAAAATATTCATATATGCAAAAAAGCGAATATTACGAGAATTCAGTACATCAAAATAGTAGCATATGTATATATTTATATTTTCTAAAGTTAACGTAATATTAATAATTCGTAAAACCCACTTTATGCCTCACTACTACAGTCGCTTGCTTTATTCAATATATATTTGAATAATTTTAATTATTTATATTTATTTGCTTCGCCGGAACGCATCCGTATATCTTTCGCGTGTATCTTCGTTTTGTCCTTTTGCCGAAGGTCATCTAATGTTTGCATTTATGTAGTAGTTTCTCTTATCATTATTTTTCTCTTACTTTTGTAAACTATAAAAATACATTTATAAAATCTCTGCAATGGGGTTGCGAATTATCGATTATTTACATCTGTTCTTTTATTATGCTTTAATTATTTGCATCTGTTTCATTATTCATACAATATTAATAGCAGGTTATACAATACGATTAATATCATGTGGAGATCGGGGTCGAAAGTCACAATTTAGCTTTGGATTACAATTATGCAAAAACTATTACATTCAGAATAAAATGTTTTATACCATCATGCTATCTAGTTCTCTGGGATTATTTAACAACGGTATGTTCGATTTGCAGCAAGTAATGTTTTTGTAATTAAGAAAACCCAAAGACAGGGACAGTTGCAGAATGGCATGGTGTGCATCGTATGCACATTGTTATTTTGAAAGTGAACTGTTTATTCAATTAAATTGAAAGGAAAAATAATACAATTGCAATCATCTACTGAAAATGAACATTAACATGAACATTAAAGTAGTCCAATATGAAATAGTGATGAAGGATATTTCAAGTCGAACTTGATCTTTTTAAATCAGGCCATGGTATTACGAATCTATTGAGATGAAATATCCTGTGTCCAATGGCAGAAGAATGATTATACGTACGTCCATGAATCCAAACAGCGTAAATTTATAGAACTTTCCAGCAGTCACGTATTCAGCCTTTTGCCCATTTATCATGCAAATTAGCAAACTTTTTCCACCTTTGTCAATCACTTCCGGCCAATCGATGCTGTATAGTGCATCGCATACATTCTGCGACTAAACATGGTTGTGTTGCTATTAGTACTCAATTAACATAGCATTTATTACACGATCGGAATAATAGAACACGTAGAAGTGAAATTAATCCTCTGCCAGCATAATGGTTCGCTGAGATCCAGAGAAGGATCTACCATCTTTTTCGCTCTGATAGCTTTTACATTACGAACACAGATTTTCGAAATGAGCAAAAGAAATATTGCTTCATGCCATGGACGTTTATCAGGACCGTACAATATTGTTCTTATTCAAGACAATTATGGACTGTGACGATGGGGATCATGTTCTATACATATTGGCACGAACAGAGGCATGAACTATACTCCGCAGAAACATACAAGAAAAAAAAATCGTCTCGTTCTATTTAGATAATTGTTAAGAACGAACTAGTGCTTCCCAACATAACTATGAAAGAAACCGAGGTACAGTATCTCGAATGGCTCTTACGACTTTCATACGTTGTCGGTGAAAAAAGTGTGTATTTTAAATTTTCATATTAAATATTCTGTTTAGTCTTGAGAATTTTATTTCACTTCTATAATCGATTTTCAATATTACTTTCCAACGCAGGATTTGTATTATTTTCCAATAATAAGTAATCTACTTCAAAATTCCAAGTTGGGTCTGCTCTGAGGGCTGGCAAACGCAAGAGACTTTTGTACAAGGTTTTGTGCAAGCTTTTGCAAAACTTTTCACTCTCAAATAAACACACATAAAATCCGACGAATGCTTCTGTTAATGTTGAAATGTGCGGCAAAAGCATCACTTCAGTGATTATGGTAGTATGTCAAAATCCTTTGCCATTTTTTAATTTGTTATACAATGTCGCCGGCAGAGGATTAATGGCTACATCTATAATGTAAATCTACAAGCATACAAATTATTAGTATTTTACATGACCAGTACAAACCTCATTAGCGAGTTGTTCACCAATGTACGAATACACGTACAAATAAATTAACAGGTCCACGGAGAACAGAAGAAAATTAATGCAAATGATCGGGTTTATTCGAATCGCCTATTAAATGTAAGTAACATTTTCGTAGGTTAGAATACAATTTTTTATATTCCACACTATAATGATAAATTTACTTTAGCAATTACATATTTTTGATTGCCACCAAATGTATACGTGCGATCTGTTTTCTTGTGCTCCTGAATACTGAGTGCTCGTATAAGTATGTCCCAAAATTATATTACTTGCGAGAAACGTGAGGTTCCTGAGGTTTGAAATAACTTTTCCTTTAGCTGTTCATATTTATTTTAGAATGTCTAAAGAAAATTTTCTATTTTTCGGATCCGAAATAATAAGTGGAAGCCGTTTTACTTTGCTGATGGACATCAAGTCTTCTACTGCGTTAAAGAACATGGAATATAATTATTGCAAAGGATATCATTAATAGTAAATTCATCCATTTAGTTGGAGATGCGCGGGCGTTGAAATGAACCCTTCCGGGGTTGTAAGGCCCGGATTGCACTGTGGACGCGTATGTTCTTAAGTCGCCGATTGATTGCCCGCCAAATTAATCTTGGGCTATCGGATTCAATGTTCGATTAGTGGTTGCGCGTACTGTTGCGTGATTTGAAAGAATGAGAGCTTGTGCCTTATGAATGACTGCTCGCGGGATGACTGCTCGCGTGTACCGGGAGAATTGCAATGCTCGTTTTTCGGGTTTGCTCAACTATTTATGTGGGTGGTTCCTCGTCGGAACTTGTCCTGGAGGGGGTAGGAACGCTAGTCGCTGGGTCGTGGAGTCTCTGTGACCCTTGTTCATGCCCCGGAAATTCCGTCAGGTCAACACAGGTAGCGGGCCCCGTCGCGCGCTCGACGTCGGCTGACCCTTCGGAAATTCCGGGTTTATGGGACCTTATGGCTGTCAAGAAAAACGGCTTATTTATGTTGAGCAAAAAAAAAAACGTCTGCTTTGTGATTTTATGCTATGTCCGGATGACGTCCGGACAATCTGGACGCCAAATGGTTATGGAAGTGTCCTTGACTGCAGCCCAACCGTGGTCACGTCCGTGTCGTAAACCCGGTCGCAAAGACTCCACGTGTTTGTTCCTTCGCGATGGAAGAATGCATTTGTTGTTTAGGGATGTGGGTCACAATGTCGGTATACTAACCTCGTACATTGTACAGATGAAGCCAGGTCGATGACAGTACCGAGCAAGGGATTTGGTCGGATGGTCCTCAAGTATGAACGATATTAACACGCAGTTCACTTTTGCAGCACTATCACCAAACACTGGCCACTTAATTAATCACTGACAATTTCAAGCTGTGAAGATATTCGATGTGGTGTTTTCCTCTTCTACCGTCTCGGTGACTACGTCTTTGAAAGACCGCGGGAAATGCGGCTGTCCGCCTACACTGTTATTACACAGTTTATTATACCCCGAAAATAAATATTTCTCACGTAGTGTTCAGTACGGTATTCGCACTTCTGGATATTCCTTCCGCACCCAAAATACAGGGTTCCCCGGAAAGAATCATCCGATTTCAAAAATTTATATTTTAAAAAATTACACACAGAAGATTATAATTCAAACACGAATATAACGGGAAAATGTGCGAGTTTTACTTTGTACCAAACCGTTGGATTGGTCGCAGTTCATCCGATAATATGGTTCTACACAGTTGGCCTCCGAGATCACCCGACCTAACCCCATGCGACTTCTTCCTTTGGGGATTTGTGAAGGATCTTGTCTTTGCACCACCTTTACCTACAAGTGTAAATGAACTGAAAAAACGCATTTGTGATGCTGTACAAACAATTACCAGAGATACATTACACCGTGTTTGACAAGAACTTTCATATCGCATGATATCATACGTGTAACGAAAGGAAGTCATATCGAACACTTGTAAACAAAAACTCACACATTTTCCCGTTATATTCGTGTTTGAATTATAATTTTCTGTGTGTAATTTTTTAAAATATAAATTTTTCAAATCAGATGATTCTTTCCGGGGAACCCTGTATTTTAACACGTTCCCTGCCGCGTGGGGCGTATACGCCCCACGCTGAACTTTCCGTTCAAGCCATTTTGTATTATCATTGTAAAATGAAGAATTTTTTAAAAATTCATTATGCAGTCAATTATGGACATCTTAATACTATTGCTGATGCCCTCATTTAATCGTGGGGCGTATACGCCCCACGCGGCGTGATGGGCAATTTTTCTTTACTGTAACTTGTTTTAACTGCAATTTCTCTTATTCCGATCAGTCATTTATTCGCGTGTCGTTGACACAATACTTACTGCTTCACTGAAGCTGGGATTGATTTATAGTTCTATAGTACTGTAAAAGTTGTAACATTCTGCGATAGTTGTGTGGATAAACCACACTTATGTTTGCCATGTTTTAACAAAGTTCATCGTAACATCCCTTTGTAATCGCATACAAACTTGAATTTAACTAAAATGTTATATTTTAAACTAATATAGGCATGATAAAAAAAATTATATGTGAGGATGCAACTCGCTTGGCATAATAATGATCAGCCAGGTATTTGTTAAAGTAATTCCTAGAAAAATAAATTTATTGGTTTGCTGTGTTATGCATGTTAAACTATACAACCTTTCCTTGATAATTATGATTTTTGCACTATTTTAATTATTGTAAAGCATACGCCAGAAACAAAATAATACAAATGTAAAGCGTGGGGCGCATACGCCCCACGCGGCTTGAACGGAAAGTCTTCAAAAAACGGTCTGGCAGGGAACGTGTTAAACAGCTCCTGCGACGAGAAAATTGAATACTTCTGCTACTTTTACCTGCGAAACATCTGGCCCGAGACTATGCCATTAGCGAAAAGTCACTTGGTTATTTCCCTGCATACCATCCAACGAAATCGGCTATTAGGGCCTAGGTACACTTAGAGCCTAGGGATTTTCGCGCGGACATTGACGTTCGAAGACTTAGTTACCGAGACTGTAGAGAAAAACATCCCACCAGATATCTTCACAGCTTGAAATTGTGAGTGATTAATTGAGTGGCCAGGGTTTGGTGATATTGCTTTAAAAGTGAACTGCATGTTAACGATACCGTTCACATCTGAGATCCCTCCAACTGAATCTTCTGCTCGATACCGTCATTGACCTTTTGTAATCTGTGGAGTACACGAGGTCACTATACCGACATTGTGACACATTTCCGAACAGCAAAAGCACTTTCAACTAAATGGGTGAGTTTACTCCTAATAACATCCTTTACAATACTTAAACAAACTTATCTTTCATGTTCTTTAACGGTTCTTTATTCGAAGCATTCTATCCAGTTTCGGAATTACCGAAATAAAAATATCTTTTACGTAATTTTACGAGATTACTTATTGTTAATCGTCAGTGCATATGGCTCAAGTAATAATTAAAACGACTGTCATTGTTAAACTATTTTCTATTTCGGGACCGAAAGTTTAGTAAATAGTCTCCAGACATTTTAAAATAAGGATCGACAGCATTATTCTTAAAATTACCACTGTGACGTAGTAAAAAGTTCGGAAGTTCAAGCTCTGTGACTTGCTCATTGTTTCGAACGCTGTACAAAGATTGAGCGTAACACCCTCCTTTGGACGCTCCTCACAGTCAAGGCCGTGTTGCGCTCGCTGGCTCGGGCGCCACGCGTTTGCCGAGCTTGCTTTTGATTGGTCGATGTTTTTCGTTAATAACTCGAAAACAAAGCTGTGGATTGCATTTCCGCTAAGGAAAAAGTTACTTTAAATGACCTCAGGAACTCCTCACTTCCCGGAAGTAACATAATTGTAGGACTTGGGCATTGTATAATGCCCAAGTTTTTCTTCTAAAATATACCTTTCCAAATTTTATATTTTTCACGATATTTGGACACATATGGTTTTGATCCTTTAAAGAGACTATGTATTCCTATTTCCACCTTTTCAATGTAAACAATATGAATGTTTTCGAATGATCGTAGTATCAACCTCGAACTGTTTTAGTCCCGAAAGCGTCTCATTATATGCTTATAGCTTCGATAACTTTGAACGATGACGAAAAATTGTTGTACAAAAATTGATTTTTGAATATATTACATAAGAATTCCCGTTGATGTCACTTTCAGTCGTTGTTTGTGTAATCAATATAATTCAAAGTATATCTAATATCACTCTGATAATGCATAAGTATGATTAGTGTTACAGTTTCTTAGAAGAATCAAAGTTTGGTTTCATGTATCATAAACAAACGTCGTTTTCCTTGCTGTAATTAAGTTCTACAAATTTTGTACGTTTATTTATAAGCATTGTCTGCTGCGTAGAGTTTTGTTTTACACTAATATTCGTAGTTTGATGAAAGTCATTCACGTACTATTAAGGTAATATACATGCATAGAGCTAGTCTGACGGTGCAACTGACGTATTCGCACAGAAGGATCATGTCAATGCTTTCATTTACCCTTCTCGACAACCTGAAACAGATGATGTACCTTCATGCGAATTATTTTCGAGAGAATAAATTTCATAATACACATTCAATACATCAACAATACTACATTAGTGGTATTAATTTTACTTATAAGTATTTGTTGACTATTTCGGGAAAGATATTTTTGTTTGTATCGTTATAGACATTCTGAAGGAATTTTACGAAACAAGTTTTAATTTTATAATTTAAAAGAACAGATTAAAAATAAATAATTATCTTTCTCGGAATACTTGATAAATGTGAAACGATGTACATCTCTGATTTATTTATATCACAAGCTATATCCGTCAGTGGTGTAACAGATAATGTCTATAATTTTTCTATTATTGTTGCTTTAAATATCAGTAAAGTTAAATATCAATATGGCTAATAGTTAGCATACATACAATACAACGCCTGTTTTAATTATGTTAAGGTATAAAATCGTGACTTGATAAT
Source organism: Megalopta genalis (assembly GCF_051020955.1). NCBI lineage: Eukaryota > Metazoa > Arthropoda > Insecta > Hymenoptera > Halictidae > Megalopta > Megalopta genalis. The sequence continues at coordinate 42,792,495 of NC_135013.1, read as the reverse complement.
CTGATTACACTTTCTGAAACTTGTTGTTGCTGTGTCATCTTATTAAAAAATAATGCAATAAGAATTTCCGAACTTACATTCTCAGGTGTAAATGTTCTTGCACAAGAGTCTTTATGTTATTTCGATAGAGGTTCGACGAATTTGTTGGTAGGTTTTTAATACGAGACGATAGAATTGAAAATCTCCCGCATAGGTGCAAAACCAATGTAACAATAAAGCAAACTTCAGCTATATGGAACACCCCCGAATACGGAACACCAAACGCAAGTGCGTAGATCGTAAAGTAGATTCGGGCGTTGTACTTGTAATCGACGAAAACGTGAAGTGTAAAAGGTAGTTCGTAGGGTTCCGTTGCGTTATCGTGACCTGCAAAAATTATAGATAAGGAAACTTATCTATAAATACCAATTATATTTAATTTTCATTGAAATTGCAGATGTTGAAAGATTCTACGAATAAATTTCAGTAATTTCCTAAGTGTAGAGAAAATAAAAGTTAGTTTTGAAATTTCTGAACAACTAATCCTTCTAAAATTTCGGAAAATTACAATTTATTTGATCCAATTTTTAGTTATCCCGTACGAGAGAATGCGGAGAACATGACTATATATCCAGGCAGTCTTATCCGTACACTTGATCATGATTTAATTAAACTTGTAGATACTGTTTTCTTTACAAACCGGTGTTAACAATTTTTCTCACTTTTCACACAGCCATACAATGGAAATTTACTAATGTCAATTTCGTATTAACAATATCATACACGAGTCAGTCATTAAGTAGGTAATGTATCAGTAACTTAATAAGCCGTGAACGTTTGAAAATATTGACATTTATCTAATCTATGTATTTTATAAAGAAATATATTTTTTTCGATGGTAGAGGTATGACAATGGCGCTATTAAATTTTACTATCGATTACCTTTGTGCGAATGTACCAATATATGTATCAACGGACGGAGAAACATCAACATAAGCATGGCCACATGAACTATCGTTGCATATTTGCTAAACTTATAGGAGATGTTATTGTATCTGTGATACAGTCGCTTTTCTTCCACGCTTTCGTATATCTTTTCTTCTTTGATTTCTTTCCGTGTCTGGTCAATGATTAGCTTTATCTTCTTGCTTAACCGGATAATGTACATCGTAGGTATATTAAAAATATTGAAAATACATGACATCAAATTTACAGTAAGCAGCATTATATGATTCCAATAATCGGGCATGGCGCAGATATGGCATGTGAGCACTACCAGTACGTACGCCTGATACACTTTGAACAATACTGGTGCGGGTTGCTGCGGCCACAAGCCACACAACGATAACATATATTCACTAACAATGAGTGCATCTTTTACTTCGATCAAGTTGTCGTTCTAAAAACATTAGCAATGTTTGATAAAGGAAAGATAGTGTCGAAAGTATCAGATATGAAATGTTTGTCCCCAAATATCTGCTTAATTTTATAATGCTTCGTCTATTCATTTATCAGCTAGTTCAGTTAAACTATTTTTTTTATATGAACATCAATTTTACATGTAGATTAACATAACATTTGTTACATTAGGTTTTGATCAAACGCTATATACTCGTATTTTCGCGAGGAGCAACTTTCTTATTGTAATAACTATAATTCTCAATTTCATAGAGACAAACGTTTCACAGATTATATACAACCGATCACAGAGCTCTCCGTTCTCCTTACTGCCATCGTGGTTCACTCCTTCAGCTCCAAACATATAATGCAGCGGCTTTATCAACTTTTCTTATTCAGTTACGACCAATCGATAAATTCAATTGCCCATAATGACACAAGCATAAGATAAGTGGAAACTGAAATATAATTGCCCCTTCAAAAAAAAACATTGATTACATGTTCGAATTAAGTTTTCATCAATCTGATATGCAACTGCACGCTTGTTTTTATTGATCTGTTTTAATAGCTTCATTTGAGCATGGAAGTGTAAGTATAAGTTGTCTATGCGACTGATACGTTTGTGCTTGAATCTTTTAGCGATTCTGGGAATGTACTGACTATCCCAAACTTCTTTAACTTTATTTTTCAAATTAAGTCCTATGGGAAATGATAATCGTTCATGCGGAGGAGATAATTGTAACATAGTCGTGGAGACAGGGGCAAAGGTAATCAATAATTCTATAGTACATACATGCGATTCGCGTGCAGAAGAACTTGGTCCGTGAACGTGTTTGGCAGGGTTTCCTTGAACGCGGATCTGAATGAATTTCTTTCACTGGTTTCTGTAACAAATATCTTTATTCAATTTATAAATTCGTTGATGATTTTTAAGTGGTCTGTGTGTTAGGGAGTGAGTGTTCTAAGGGAGTGTTTCATCTTGACAATTTTTGTGTTCAAAAAAAGCTTCAATCACGATGGGTGTTTTTAGGTGTCTTTTGTCTACCTTTTCGTACCATGGTTGTATCGTGTTTCTCTTTTTGCTGATGGCGAAGTAAACTGTGTCTAAAGAATGACTGTTCTCGGATAGCGTTTTGTCTTCCAAAAAAGGAACATTGAATATGACACACAGATTTAAAAGTACCTTAAAAAATCGACTTAAGTCGTGTTTTTCTTTCGTAGAATTGATTTGATAACCCGCTTATATTTTTCCAAAATCTTGAAGTGGTAGATAATGTTTGAGCGTGTCAAAATCTACGGGAAACACATTTTTATAATGTTATAATCATAGTACGAGATCAACTTTTTTCCCCCCTTAATCGATTCCTCCTCTAAATGTCGGGTAACATTTACACGAATCTGATTCCGTTTATCAAGTTTCGTGTACAGTGCGTGTCATAAAGATATGTTCGAATTCATTTCTATAATAAAAATTATTGTAGTTCTTGTGTTACGCAAGACAACCAACTAAAACCATGTAATGAAATTTCATGGTTTTAGTTGGTTCATTCATTTCTTTTCCGTAATGAAATAGTGACAGATGAGTCAGATGGGCTTGCTTTTTTGATATCTAAAGAAGTATTATAGTAAATCTTCTATTTAAAACATTTACGTTGTTTTCTATCGATAAATGTTGTTAATTGCTTATGTTACAGTTCAGCAAAATACCGAAGAAGGTAACTCAAATACCATGTAAAGGTTAAATGTTACACACAAATACCATAAATATGATAAGCTTGTAGTGGTTTCATTGGCTTTAATGTTACGATTTCACAATCATTATCTTTTGAGGTTATCTTATTGACATTTTCCACTTTGGCATATTAGCAGTTACTACGTTACTGCACTGTACACCTGTGTTTTATGGGAAATTTTACCTCGATGGTTTACGCCAAAGGTAACCTACACCGAGTCGCAGCTGTAACCTTGTGAACGGTATCATTAATGGCATCATTAGGCGATGCTTAGAACTTTATGTCGTTTCTCTGCGTTGCCATTATCGATCAATTTACCGAGCATCGTTCTCCAGGTATAATTAACGGTACTCATCTTGATCGTGAGTTTGGCATGTCCCCTACATTATTTTGCTCATGCTTTGTTTCAATATTCTTCGCGCATATTAGACCACGTGGTAAATATAATATCAACGCGCGCCTATATACGACAATTTGAATTCTTTTTTATATGTTACAGGGACTAGTTTAATAGATAATGTCTTGAAAAATTTGCTCAGAGACCTGTGAAACTAAGATTGAATTGTAGTGCTTAAGCAATTCTAAGATACTTTGATCTGAAATATAGTTTTAAACAAAACTAATTGATTTTACTCGCAGTACAGTAAATTCTCCCTAATTGACGCCCATATTGTGCGCAAAAATTGAGAATTTGGGAAGAAGAGATACGATCATTCGAACGTTACCGATTGTCAACAACTATAAAAACGAACTGCAGGGCTCAAATAATCGTATCTCCTCTCCTTAAATTGTCCGTTTTTGTGCACTGTGCAATTTACTGTATTTTATTCTAACTACTAATGGGTGATATCTTGATTATCTGAATTTTTGCATTTTTGTTACTTTAAATTGCATCCTACTCCTTATCTCCAACGATGAAGACAAATATTTAATTCGATATACACTAAAGGATAAATTTACTAAATGTTACATAGTTCTTTTCTGAATTTCATTTGCAAAAATTACTTAAAACTCATTTTATGTGAACGTAAACTTCGGAATTTAAGAGTAAATGCTATTATATATGTATAAGTACTATATAATATAATATAATATAATATAATATAATATAATATAATATAATATAATATAATATAATATAATATAATATAATATAATATAATATAATATAATATAATATAATATAATATAATATAATATAATATAATATAATATAATATAATATAATATAATATAATATAATATAATATAATATAATATAATATAATATAATATAATATAATATAATATAATATAATATAATATAATATAGTATGATATGATATGATATGATATAATATGATATATATGAACGATGAAAATTTGATTTTTGATTTATATATATATTATTACAACTATTATTGAATATTGATGATATTATATCATATCATATCATATCAAGATTATATTCTTCGCCAATTTAAAATTGAAAACTCACGTTTTGTCAACTTTTTATCTGAGTCTACGACGAAAATTTAAAAAGAACGTTTCATATATCTTATATACAGGATGTTCCACAATTACTTTAACAGCCGAAAATGAGGGGTAGCTGAGGTCATTTGAAGTAACTTTTTCCTTTGCGAAAATGCAATCTGCGGCTTTGTTTACGAGTTATTAACGAAAAACACTGGCCAATGAGAGGTGACGGTGCGAGAGAGAGGGAGTCCGTGAGAGAGTCCGCTGCACGAGACTTTGACAGATGGTCGGGACGGACCCGAGCCGCATTCGAAGTATTGAACAAATCACGAAGCGAGAACTTTCCGGATTTTTTTTACTATGTAACAGTGATATTTTTAAGAAAAACGCAGTTCACCTTTACTTTAGAACGTCTGAAGAATATTTACAAATTTTTCGGACTCGAAATAATAAATAATTTAATCGTGACGGCCGTTTTAATTTTCTAGTGTGCATGACACCTCGTGTGTAACATATGCAATTTTTAAGCAAGGTGTACAGTGAAGATTAACAAAGTACGTAAATGATATTTTACGTTAATGATATTTTATTTAAATAATTCCGTGTCCAAACACAGTTCAACGAATGATTCGCAAAGCTAATTTAATAAATAATAATCGTGTTAAAGGACGTAAGGGATATGTTTGTTAGAGAAATATGAAGAATATTATCAATAAGAAACTCACCCATTTAGTTGTAAATCCACTTCATGCACGGAAATGTGTGCAGGATAGTGCATTGACCTCGTACAATGTATGATGAACTGCACAGCTGATCTGTATCCGACGGCGACGAACAGAAGGATATCTCCGGGCAGGCAATTTCAACGTTTACTTTCACTGCATTATAACTAAACACTGATCACTTATCAATAATATTTATGGACCAACTTTCCTGGGTTAATATGTATGGCCCTGAAAAGAGCCGATTGTTTTATGCGACGCGTTCGAAATTCATATCGTTAAGAACACATACCGCGTTGACGAGATGAACTGCGGAAGACTAGCACGATGGCTGACAATGTTCGCGTTCGATGGGAAACAGTTGAAATTCGCTCGTAGGAAAACGAAACACTGTTGGCCATCGTGCCAGTCTTCTGCAGTTCATCTCGACAACGCGGTACATACGTGTCGTTAACAGTGAGAACTTCGAACGAGAAGTTCGTCCATAAATATTATTGATAAGTGATCAGTGTTTAGTGATAGTGCAGTGAAAGTAAACGTTGAAATTGCCTGCCCGAAGACATCCTTCTGTTCGTCGCCGTCGGATACATGAAGTGGATTTTACAACTAAATGGGTGAGTTTCTTATTGATAATATTCTTCATATTTCTCTAACAAACATATCCCTTACTTCCTTTAACACGATTATTATTTATTAAATTAGCTTTGCGAATCATTCGTCGAACTGTGTTCGGACACGGAATTATTTAAATAAAATATCATTTACATACTTTGTTAATTTTCACTGTATACCTTGCTTAAAAATTTCATATGTTACACACGAGGTGTCATCCACACTAGAAAATTAAAACGGCCGTCACGGTTAAATTACTTATTATTTCGGGTCCGAAAAATTAGTAAATATTCTTCAAACGTTCTAAAGTAAAGGTGAACAGCGTTTTTCTTAAAAATATCACTGTTACGTAGTAAAAAAAGAATCCGGAAAGTTCTCGCTACGTGATTTGTTCAATACTTCGAATGCGGCTCGGGTCCGTCCCGACCATCTGTCAAAGCCTCGTGCTACGGGCTCTCGAACTTCGCGCCGTCACCTCTCATTGGTCAGTGTTTTTCGTTAATAACTCGTAAACAAAGCCGCAGATTGCATTTTCGCAAAGGAAAAAGTTACTTCAAATGACCTCAGCTACCCCTCATTTTCGGCTGTTAAAGTAATTGTGGAACACCCGTATATTAAATTTTCATCGTTTATATAAGTTAACAAGATATACGAAACGTTCTTTTTAAATTTTCGTCGTAGGCTCAGATAAAAAGTTGACAATACGTGAGTTTTCAATTTTAAATTGGAAGAGTCATTTTAGTCATTGTATAGTAAACTTGTTCCTTCAACATCAGAAAAAAAAAAACAATTGAAGTCATTTAGTGTAGTTTTAAAGAAATGATTGCGTTTTAAAAGGTGTTCAAATACTTTTTGCCAGAGGTGGTATAAAAGTTTATGTTTTCAGAATGAGATTCCATGGACAAATCTTAAAAGCTAATCTTTTGAGAGTTCTCCGTGCCTCAAGGAAATATATTAATGGGCGGTCGGATATGAGAGGTTAAACAGAGGATCCTATTCCCCGGCGTCTTCTAAACCACGAAGGAGAAGGACATTTAATTCTCCCTACTTTAGCAAACCAGTGATGAAGTTCGACCACATTGGTGGCAGCGGTAGCCCTACACTACGGGGTGGACTGCTTGCACCTGCCGTGTGAGTTGCGGTCACCTAACTTGCTACCATCTTACAGAACCGGTATTGCAAAGACCATAACTGTTGTAATCAAAACGGGAGAAAATTGAAGTATAACTATTGAATTTTGTTTCAAATGATTTTGGTTATCAATATCCGCTATGAATGATGGAAATAGTTTTTTGTTAGAAATAACAATTATCAATGTTGGAAATAGTTTTTCGTTAAAAATAACAATTATTAATATCAAGACTATCAATTCGTCACAATCGATTATCGACGATCAGAATTTTATTTTGATATATTCTCTTGTACTACGTGAAGATAAAACGATTAGTGCAGACATATAAGCAGTTTTTATTAGATATTTCACTGTTTGCAGATGAAACGGTCACCATGTATGTACTGCTTAATTAACTAAAATTCACGTTACTCTCGAGTGAAGGTTTAAACAATGCTTTTGTGGTCATGGTTCAGTTTCGATCTGTACTATAATATATTGTCCAACAAATTAAAATTGTTTTTATAGTTTCTAAAAAGTAAAAGTAAAGTAACTAAATAAATAGTTTATTAAAATTGTTTTTATATTTAGTAATTCGATGCATAGAAACCGACTCTCCTAAATTTCATCTGAAAGTCGTGTTTCTATAATATTTTTAGTATTTTAAAAATAAAAATTTTGTTCGCTTTGATTGTAAAAGTTATATACTTACAGTTGAGAAGAAAAGTGTTGACATGCGAGGGTAGGTGACAGGTTGCCGAATATACATCTGCCAAATATAATAACTACACGTACTATTGCTCGCTATATTTCTTGGACACCATCACTGACACCATTCCCTTGATCATCGTCGTCGAGTGTCATCCATACCTCCAGATGTCCTTTGTATTACATCCTTCATTCTTTTTCATCCCACACTCTCGATCACTCATATTCTCTACGTATATTCATAATAAAAACGAGCTCACATAATATAGCTATTAAACTAGTTTTTAATTATATAATTGCATATCGCATAATAACGTCAGAAATAGACTGATATTAACTTATTAAAAGATTATCATTATTATTGTGCCTACGATAACGAACTACGCAAAAAGTATTAAATAAATTAATTTAATAACATTGTCCTATTAAATTATAAGTTATACATACTAGTAAAAGCTAACTGTTCCAATAGTTTTGTTCGTCACTGTTTCTTGCAGAAAATGATTATGTGGACCCTAAATAAGCTAATACATATTTTTTGCTATTTTATAGATTTAAATGACAAAAATGTTTAAACGAGATATCAGTCTTTCATTGATAGTTCAAATATTTTGTTGTTGTAAATAAAACTACGATTTACAGTAGAATAGATCTTCATACAGTCACCGTCAACGTTTTCATTTTAAATAGAAAAGAAAATCTAAAGAAAATCGTAGTGATTCATAACGTTAACTCCATGCACAATAGCAACAAGACAGACTCGTAGTGAAGGTTTCTAAATTCATGTTTCAATATGAATATCATTCATTTCTTGGAAATCAAAACAACATTTTATTCTTCCCTGATCGAAATCTAGGAATCAGAGTAAATAAATACATACATTGACTCGCATTACTATTCGAACGTCGCTATTTTGTCTGCATTTAAGAAAGTTATTGTGTCTTAAACAGGAGACACTAGTTTAGTAGACATATTACTAATCTACAAAATATATTTTTTTTAAATTGCAATTGGTTGGAATGAACAAAAAGGTAAGAAATTTATTATTATTTATTTTATTATTATTTTCTTTGTCATTCCAAGTAATAGGCAAATTTTAAAAACGATTTTAGTTATTGTACAGTAAATTAGTTGTATTAACATCTCGAAATAATTCAAGTCATTTATTCTGTTTTCAAAAAAGTTACAACTAGACTGCGAATTTGCATGCAAAATAAAAATTGTCTACGTTAGTTGCAAAAAATAGAAACTAAATAGCAAGATCATCTTTTCTTTAATCACTTCAATCGATTAAAAATAAAACATTAATATTTTTAAATTCTTGTAATATTTTTTTTATTTTAAATTGCAACTACCCAATTTTTAAAAGAGTTTAAGGAGAGATACGAATACTCTTGTGACCTTCTGTACAAGAAACAAAAGTTGCCTCGTTCTATTAGTGAAATCATTAAGGACAAAGAAGTGCTAATTGACGTAGCTGTGAAGAAAATCGTAGTGCAAAAAGTGTAACGATCGTCTGATGTTTAGTTGATAGCAACGCATGCGTTAATTCCACTCATTTTCTATTGCAAACGCTGTTTCTTAGAGGTGCATAAATGTTCTAACATCGTTCTAACAACGTGCTTTCTCTATTATTCATTCCATCAACGATGTTGCAGCAAAAGACTGTATGTGTCTGTGGAAGCGCCAAGGGTTGAAGACATCGCGCCGCGCCGTCGTATTCGAATTCACCTAATGTGGATATGTATAGTGGCTAGCCACCTCTTTACCCAAGGTACCGCAGCCGTTTCTCCGCTCTCCTAATTTTCCGAGCTATTAGAGGTCTGGAGAAGGACATATATACAGGGTATCCCAGGATCGGTGGCACAACCAAGAAAGAGGTGATTCTATATGAGAAAACAAATCGAAAACAAGAAATAAAACTTTTCCATTTGAGGGTTGATTGTCGAGAAAATCGACTTTGAATATTCAGATGGATGGATCTCGATAGAAGTGATATGTCACTTATAAATAGTACTAATATATCATTAGTGTTAACATTTATGCATATATGGATTTGGAGCGGATTTAAATGTAATTTAGTTATCAACTTATTTCATTCTTGCAAAAATGTTTGAAATTGCTGAATATTCAAAGTCGATTTTTGCAATAACGAAGCTTCAACTGAAGAAATTTTATTTGTTTTCTTTTTTATGTACAATCATTCTCTTTTTGATTGTACCACCGATGATGGGACACCTTGCATATTTTCAGGTGAATTAGGACAACTTGTTACCGCTAACATAGAAAAGCTATCAGATACAAGAAATTAATCTTTAGTGGAACTGTCTCGAACTTTACTGGATCGAACGGAAAACAGTAATTTGTCTCACGAATATTCACACGGCAGTATAAAATCAAGCACGTAAAAATATACCATGCAGATTTCATACTTCGGTGTGAATATTTGGCAAAAACTTGTTTCCCATTCAATCCGGTGAAAGTCGAAACAGTTCCACTAAAAGTGAATTTTTAATATAATTGTGTATCATTAGATTGCGGATCTTTCTGTAAATTCCCAATATTATAATCAGAAAAAGTTTCTAAGCTTCTAGCAATCTGATTATCATAAATATACTGTGGATCTTTATGTATATTCTCATTTCCTTTCAACAAATCGCATTCAGATTCTCAAAAATTAGAATTCGAGGAAAGTTCGCCTCGTCAACTAAAAGAGGGCTGGCTCCTAGCAAGAAGAAATTGGAAAATGTTATTAGACTTTGTTGAACATCCGCAGTCTATGTGTCACATTTAAGGAAAGAAATTTTTATGTATAACATGTTCATATTCGATGACCAAAAATAACAGTCATTTTACATATTATTGTGCAGAAAGACAATAACAAAAATTCGTTTGTTTTTCGAGTTGTAGGTATTAATCGAAACAATATTGAACGACTGTTTCTGACGACAGTTTCAACATTGATCTCATTTGCAACATTTCACTTCGTACGGAATGTTCAGTCACCTTTTTAAGAATTTAGTCAACACCAGATTTTAAAAAGAACGTACAAAATGAAACTTTGCTAGAAGTTTCAGATTGCAAAAGTACTTTTTGCCCGAAATAAAAATGCCTACGAAAATGTCCATTCTGAATGAAATTAAATGAATGCCAATTTCAATTGACTGAACATTTGAAAATTAAAGAACACTGCGTGAACATTTGACAATATTTTAGCTACATTTTAACAATATTTTAAGAATTTTTTAACAACATTTCAACGATATTTCGAAGATACGGAGAATATCTGAACTATATTAACGACATTAACAATATTTGAACAATATAAACGGTATTTAAACAATATTAATGATATTTAAACGGTATTAACGTTATTCTAACATTCTAAAAATACTTTTATAATACTTTAACAACATTTAACAATATTCTGCATTCTTAGAAACCAACTCGAAACCGCAACAGAAATTTCTTTCAGGACGATCAAATTTAAAATACTACAGCTGTAAATTTATTTACACATTTCGGTTGCCTTTAGAAGCATAAGGCGCATTAAGCTATAACGAATTATCGTGTGACAGAAGGAATCTGCTTTATCGAGCCAGCGATGGAGGCGTAGTTGCGGTCGAAACCGGGTTGTAAGGTAAAAACGTAGTATGATAATGTCGTACTAAATACGTAACAAGTGTTGCGTCCTCTCTGTGTCAGTGGCCTACAGATGAACTGGCCTTCGGTCTCTTCTTTAAAAAAAAGCCAGACTGAAATTGTAAGCACGTCTTCCTCGGAAAAGATATAATACAGTGACCCCAATATGCCCCAAGGGTGGGCAGAATCTCCTCTGACGAATATCTAAGCTCGGCCTACTGAAAGACAGAGAGTGGAGCTTTCGTTCCTGGCGTTTATGTACATATATACACCTTCATCCACGACAGTGCTATAGAGGAACTATGTTTTTCTCGTTTGCCTTTGTACCCAGCGTTGTGGGAGTCTTGATCCAGGTGTAAACCGGCAGATGTCGCACTTCCGTCCTTACACGGAGGGTCGTGTTCTAGAATTTTAAAAGGGCTGTTTTCTCATCATCAAGAGCGGAAAACAGGGGTCTCTTTAGATATTTTCTTCTGGGATGTTGTAGGGTCATTCAGTGGGGTCCATTGATATGTGTTATGGGATGTTTGCCAACCTAGCTACCTCGATGATGTCACGAAATCAATGTACAGTGAAATCTCCATTATGTGAACGTTCTCTTACACGGGTTTTGCACTTCGGATTTCATGCCTGTGCAGGCCATGGTTACCTTTTTTGAAATTGAATGAATTCATTTTTTTAGACTGTATACACCCTTTTTAATTGTTTGTCTCACGTTTTAGTTACGTGCGTGTAGAGACAATTTAATGTAGCGCATCTCTATGCGAGCAGTTATCACAAAATAACAGTAAAATATTTCTGCTTTTTATTTAATATAATTATATAAATGCGGACACTATTTCATTTGTAATAAAACCGATTAAAATAATAGCAATCATAAAATTTCTGCATAATATAAAATTATAAAATAATGCTAATTATAATTACAAAGTAATGCTAATATCAAATAACGAGTGTAACATAATTAAATTATAGCGAACAAAATTTACAAACTATTTAAATTACTTTTTAATGTTGTTTATTTTCTAATAATTCATTGTCAATATAATGACACGATTTTAGATAGAACAAAAGGCTTTGAGAATGTGTATATATTATAATAATGTTTTGTTTAACAATTGCTTAACAGAAGAAATTTATATGATGTTTAAACTGTTATAGATCACAGTCACCTTTTTGAAGTGAGATGCATCCTTCGGCAGGTGATATTCACATTTTTTAAATCAAGATTATCCCTTTGCAGTACATTTTTAGCTTTTGTCAGATCAAATTCATTCCTTTGAAGGTCATTACCATTTTTGAAATATAATTCAGTATTTTGTAGATCGTATTTCATCTTTTTGAAGTAAAATGAATCATTTTGCATGCCATATTCACCTTTTTTTTAAATATATATATATATATATTATATATATATATATATTATATAAATATATAACGAAATTCATCCATTTGCAAATCAAATTGATCTTGTAATTATCTCGGGGGTGAAATAGTGCAAATACAACTGCAAATATCTTTTTATAGATTGCTTCAAAGATTACTTTAGACAATGTAAGCCTCCACAATATATGTATATCCGAAAACTGCGTGATCTTAATGGTCAGACTTCAGTTTGCTATTTTTATCACTTTCAATGGTGACACAGAAAAGTTTTTTCAAACATTAAATTTTTTCTGGAGAAATGATTTTTTTCCTGGATGTTATTAATTATTCCGTTCCTATTACTAAAAAAAAATTTTAAGTTCATTGTTACATACATAGAATAGAATTGGAAATTTCAAAACAACAAGTTTATATTGCATTTGATTTTGATAATAATTTAAAAAAAAAGAGGAAGTAAAAGAAATTTCAATGTAACCTGTGAGAAGGCGAATTTGATTTGCAAAAGAGTGAATGTATTTCGTAAGAAGATGAAAATGGACTATCAAAAGGGAGTGCAAAAGAGTGTATTTCATTTCGAAAATGATGAATGTAATTTGCAAATGCATGGATCTGGGGTGCAGAAGAGTGAATTTGATTAGAAACTAGGGAAATATTCGAAAGAGTGAATTTCCTTTAAAAAAGATTAATATAATTTGCAAAACGATGAATTTGAAGTACATAAGCTTTATTTTTTATGAACGCTTTCTTATTGAATGTTCTATTATATAAACTGTATACATTTTATATTACAGTACTGTATGTAAACAGACAACAAACAGATTTGCTTCTATGGGAAGAAATTTACTAAATTTAATGAACATTATTGCCTCTTTTTGATTTGGTATTCTATATATTATATCATTTTGTTTCAAGCATTCATTCGAATCGAGTACTAACCACTTTTGTTCTGTTGTAATTTATTTAATGAATACATTGATGCAACAAATTTATTTTAGATCTTCACACTTAATTTCGTCTTTTGTACATGTGTTACATGGTGAATAACATGTTAACCTACTGTAAAATATCAATTTATACATAAAATGAATTTCCATTACAAAAATTAAAACTGCCTGCATCAATTGCAGACCATAGGAGCCAAATGGGATCTGTTTTCTTTCTCAAATCATTTTAGTAAATTCAAATACACTAACATTTTTAATTTCTTTTAATCTTTTCACCATTTTATATTTCACCTATCAAATTTTGCCACAACTGTATAAAATCCGTGGTCTACTCATAATATGAAAATTTCCTTCAAATAGTAATATGTGTAATATATTCCAACGTTGCTTATCAAAAAGTTTACTTTTTGAACTCTGTCAAAAAGTAATCATTGTTAACTGAACTTGTCAATTTCATTTCGATTATATAAAATACCTTAATTTTGCGAAATTTTTCAGATTGTTGACGCGGTAGTCGATGTGTTAAGAAGTAATATAATAAACTGCTTTGTCCGAGCTCACGTTAGAATAAATTTTATCTTCTCATTCTTCTAAAGCAACAACACGAGTCAGTCACTTTTAGAGCTGAATAGGTTTAGTGTTGAACAGTTCGATCGTTTAGTCGCGCAAAATCGAATACTTCGTGAACGGAGATGGAAAATCCTCTGACAGTCTCCTGATAGTATAATACAAGTTTGGAATACGTGGTCGTGTTCCCACGGCTCGACACTCAACCGAGAATCGGCAAGCCATGGTTGTTCCAACAGCGCGACCATGCTCGGTGTTCCTCGGTTGCGTGTATGTAGATTCGACGAGTCGGAGTTTGCACAACTACGGTGTAGTTAGAAGTGTAATTTCAGTATGAATACTCGACAGGAAGGCATTGCAACCTGCCATATAAGGGGTCCCAGGTTTTTCTACATAAACAACGGTCACTTAGACTGTATAAAAAAATAAGAAAAGAATGACGCACAAAACTCTGGTATATTCTGGTTTTATACCAGACTGTACGCGTGGGACATGCGTCAATAAATGTTTCATTACAATGTATTCAGTTTTATAGCGTGCAGTAAATTATCGGGTACGGGTTCCATATCATTGTTTATTAACCCTCGAGAATGAATTAATATGAATTAGGTAACTGTTCCCTCCACATTCATGTGGGATAATTCGCAGAATTGTATAAACGAGAATAAAAACTATCATTGTTGTTTGATATGTTCAGGAGCTATTATTGGATTTGCTAAAATAAAATTACAGGGGTCTGATAAAAGTTGGGGGTAATTTATGATGATAATAAATATTATTAGAATTAAACAATAACCGAAAATATCTTTAATAATAAAATAAGGACTAAAAGTTGTTAAATAATATTTATGTTAACGAATAGATGTTATTCACTTTTTTTCAATGAAAATTAAATTAAATTTTCTAGTTGCCGATATTTGGCGATTACAATTAATGTTAACCGTACAACAAATACAATTTTTCTTTCTCCTGTTGGAATTTATTAACAAGAAAGTAGTGCAATATAGGTATACTCTTGGATAAAGTAACACATAGAAGATTCACATTAGTATATATTTTTTTATCATTTTTAATATCACCAGATATTACACACTGTATATATAAGTAACTATTCCGAATAAATAAACGAGACAACAGTTATAGTTACATCCTCGACTATATGTATGCGGATAGTTTAACCTTGACACTTTCAACAGTTCACTTAATGCAATGTAACTAATAATAAAACTATTATCTACACATTTTCAAACTCGATTTTCTCGTAAACGAAGCTTCAAACAGAAAAATATTATTCCTTTTTTTCGACTTATTTTCGCACGTAGAATCACCCTCTGTATATAAAACGATATATGTCGGCAAATTCTATTTCGGATATATGTTATATTCAGTCATTTATGAGATTTATTACAAGCTGTATGGAAGAATATTACCTCGGATATAATGAAAAAATTGATAGCGAAAATGTCAAAATTAATAAAAAAAAGTTTTAAGAGCACACTGTGTGTACATAGACGAAAAGAAAATTTAATTGCTTTTTTTTCGTTATCGATGATATAATATTAAATACGTTATCGGTAAAATATGTTTTTTAATGTAGTACAAAGTATATAAAATAATCATTAATAATGTTCATGAATGATTTCACACCTTTTTAGAGTAAGGAAGTGCCCACATACTTCTGGTTAGATTTCTGCTAAGGAAAAAACTGCTTCAAATCACCACTTTCCGAATTTATCATAAAATGTTTAAAACACCCTGTATAAATGACACATACCAACATTGATCATGTTGAACAGGTGAAAATAATTGTAAATATTCTAACAGCATAAACTTTGACTTAGGCTGTACTCGCCGTCAGCAAATGACAAAATTTAGTCAAATTTACACGAATTTGGGCAAACACAAATTAAGTCTAGACTAGTCTAAACCGTGCTTAGGGTACAATTGTAATGCAGCTAGTCTGAGTACGATGTGGTCGTTCGTAGTGGATGGTTACACAGGCTGTGTATTCTGTCGACCAGTTCGCATTTCTGATGACGCATGTTCTACAAAATGTATACGGACCTGAATGATCGTTGCTACTTTCTAGCTGATTTTAGATACGGGAACCAATACAAATTTCGCGCTAAAAATTAAAAATAAGAAGATATTTTAATTTTAGTGTCTTTTAGAGACCGAGTAAATCTTTGCATTCAGACTGAAGGTCGTATTTTTTTAACACCACCTTTAGATAGATGAGTGCTTCGCAGTTATGCATTACTAAAATTTAATTATCTTCTCAACCATTGTTTTTTCGCAATAAATGCCTTAGTATTCTTATGAAGAGAATGACGAGCTGAATCAACTAGAATAATAAAAAATATATGATTCCATTTAAAAAAATAAAGTTGACCTTCAGATGTCTTTGATTAGTTCACGTACGAAAATCTTAT
The DNA here is from genome assembly GCF_051020955.1 of Megalopta genalis. Lineage (NCBI taxonomy): Eukaryota > Metazoa > Arthropoda > Insecta > Hymenoptera > Halictidae > Megalopta > Megalopta genalis. Next base: position 42,775,806 of record NC_135013.1, on the reverse strand, counting down.
TAATATCAGACTACGTGCTCCCTGAAACTATTCAAATTTCGTTGGAAAGATTTTGTAGCATCATCGACAGTTTCGAAGATATTTGACTGGATCGATTTAACCCTTTGCGGACGAGAGGCGACTCTCGGTAGCCACGGCGTTTCGCGCGGCAGGACGAATGGCGAGTGAGAGGTGACAGTCGGTGTTTATGTTAGATTTTATTATCTCTAACATTATTCACAACGTACTGTTTTATGAGAAAGTCCCTGAAATGGTGGCGCAAATTATTTTTCCGTGGACTGGAAATTTGTTTAATCAATTCGTACATTCTCTACAAACATGTAAAAAGGCAGAGAAACGAACAGCCAGTTACACATTTGAACTTTCGCAAAATTTTGATCAACAAATTGCGAGGAGATTTTCGTCAACCACGAGATAGATCTTCAAGTTCGATGGCCAACTCTGACGAAATTCGTCTAAACGGAAAACTGCATGTAATTGTTACTGGCACAAAGAAAGATTGCAAAGTTTGTTCCAGTCGAAACAAACCAGAGGGAAGACATGGGACGACCTATTTCTATGATACATGTCCAGATAAACCAAGAATGCATCTTGGTCAATGTTTTATAAACTATCACACTAAACGAAACTACAAATCATAATTTTTGTAAAATTATATTCATAAAAGTGTGAATATAGATAAACTAACGAAATATGACGTTTTTGTAAGATAATTTATATGTAAGATGACTTTATTGTACCATATAAGACACTCGACATATTTGCAAAAATCACCTCGTCCTGCTACCTGACTCTGCCGAAAAAGTCGTCGTCCGCTAAGGGTTAAACAAGTCTCATCCTAGACATTTTCGATTAATTTTGTGTATAAATGGTAACTGGCGGTAATTAGTGTATACCAAATTAAATTCGACTTGGGGACGCTTTTACCATGCTTAACCCTAGAAAGATAACCATATGACAACGTACGTAAAAGATAACCATACGCTTCAGAGGCACATGCTTTTCTAAGGCGTCAATTTTATACTAACAATGGATATTTATTTAAGTTAATCTAGTCATTTTAAAGGTTTGGCATTATTGTAAAAATAAAATGCATTTATATTATATTTTTTTATATTTTAAGTAATTTTAAACTTAAATCACTAGACCTCTATGAAAAATTAACAAAAATCAACAGTCTTCGCAGGCGCTTCTGCGACGTAGGTTATCTTTCTCGGGTTAATCGACTGGACTGTTTATACAAAGAAAATATTATCGCCTATAAAGGCTAGTAAAGTGATTATTGTACAATAACTAACGATAGTTTACACTTCCCAGATATTGTTCAATAATATCCGTTTCTGCGTGTACGGAGCAGGCAAGATTGATCATTCTATTAATACAATTTTGAGATCCATATGTTGCGCGATGGTTTTCAGGATGGTTTGATCAGGAATAAAATGGTGTGCGATTCCTTAAATGTTTCCATTTTGTTCTTGTTAGCTGGCCGCGACTTTTCGGTGTGAAGCAAGCGAGATGCACAACATCAGCACAAACACTTGTGTCACTGGTAAAATAGACATAGATGTTTGTCTTGTTTCATCGTGTTCGCGTTTCTCCTGCGCGCGCTAGACTCACAGGTTAAGTTGGTGACACGACACAGTGTAACTATGCAAGGTGATCGAAAATGTCCTTGAACCGAATTAACCGTCGATGGTCCACTTGATAGCTTATGAACACTTCCACGTTCCGGTCTAAAAGAATTTAGAATCCTTTTAAACGAGGACAGTACTACTAATTCTGAGCTAGTCCAATAAGTTCTGTGAATTAATATAATCCGATAACTAGCCTGCGGATCTTCATGCGGAATCTCAAAATTGTCTACCACAATTTTAATCAACAGAAGGAGAACGAAAATATATTTCCTCTGTTAGTAAATTTAATAAGTTTAGAATATTAAATATAAGTGTTTTTAAAATTGTCATTATTTTTTATTTCACCGTTAATATCTTACTCATGAATTCATAAAATCCGTTGTCTAGTGGTAAGTGATTCTGTTATTATTAAAGTGCGGATTTTATGCATTTATGATTAAAATGACTAATTGCCAGCCAAAGTAGTTTAAGAATATCAATGTATTAGTTTCAACTTATTAAATGCATTAAGGGGGAAAACAATTTCTACGTTATTTTACTTTCTTGTAATTGATGTATTCAATTTGTATTATCCATAAAAATCTGCAATCCAGTGATTATTATTTAGAAGAAAGTTATCGAGCTTCGAAGTCAGTCATTACACCTATCAATAGGTTTTTGGTAAATTGATAGATCTTTATATAAAATAAAAATATTCTCCATTATGTATAAGAAACGCGAGTTAAATAAAACTGTATTTTTTTTTCTACTTTTAATAATTTCAATAACATTCTTCGAATGTCTTCATTTTTTATTATTTCATCTAATTAATTTTAGCATAAATGCATGAAATTTGTACTCTATAAATAAAGTATTAATCTTTTACATCAAGTTTGAACCTTTGCCTTGACACACATAGATAGAAACGGTTGCTGACACAGTTTCTCTTAGATGTTTCATCGAGAATCCTAGCTGTAAAAATATCATGATATAAAATATACAAATATAATTTCAACATTCGATTTACGTCGCTATTATGTTATACATAACAAGAATATTTCGAATGATTTTTCGACTTTCTTCTGTGAAGACCGTATTATGATATTGTTTGTTTGCAAGTGGACAAGCAGAGATTCTGCGAAAGTCAGTCTAGTTGTGTTTTACAAAGAATCAATGCTCTCATCGATGCAGCTCGACACTTTCTGTAAACAGCCGCTACAGAGCATAAATAAAATGAGTACTGATCAAATTATGTAACTTCGTTCTTTTCGAAATCGGTTTAAAAAGTATTAATCTATAGATGTCAAAGAATGATTCCTTTTGTTTTAAATATTTTGATTTAGGTCTTTTTTTATTCGCAGCCAGATAGAAGTTACTTTCTTTCTCGATCAATCTTAACACATATTGTGCGGGTCACAGATCGAGCTTTGCTCTCACACGTAGCGAGGGAAAATCAGTGAGATCTGAAAAAATCCACTTCTTAACCAGTTAATTGTTTCCGATAAGTATGCTCGTCATAATACAAAATGTTATCATTTTCTCACGACGGGCATTTTTTCATATTTTGTTTAAATGCAATATTTTTGTAAAATATATGTTTTAGTAAAGAATATTAAAGTATATATCTTTCATAACTAGTTGAATGTATTTGATGAATACACTCGACAAAATGTTGTTGTTTCTTTATAACGAATATACTCGTCGAAAACAGCTAATTGGTTAAGAAGGATACGTATCTTGATATTCTTTATTAAATTATATATTTTATAAAAGTATTGCATTTAAGCAAAATATGAAGAAAATCCAACACACACGCAGTTACTTACACACTTTCCAAAATGCTTTCAACAGCTAACTGGCTAATCAGCTTTCGCAAATCCTTGTTTCGCAGAAGTATGTATGAATGCAAAAAAGTCGCAACATACTGCTGGTATATCGATCATCTAGCCTGCTGCAGTCGTTTGCTGGATATATAGTTCCGCAAACTTGTGATAATTTACTCCTTATTGGAGCAGGATATCAAGTTTTGACATATCTTAACCCCGAGAATTACTATCAAATCCTCCTATTCCACTGACATAGCGTCCAGTAATTACTGCCTATTCGAAGAGATAAAAAAGCCACTGCGGACCGTGCATTTTTCAGTCTCTCGGCTGGAAAGAGCTATGAATCAGTGGATATATGAATTCACGAAAGTTCTGAACAAACGGTCCGAGGAAACTTGTTTTTCGTTGAAAAAATAGCAGAGACCGAAAATAGCAGGTGTTTGATAAATTTTTGTGAAAAATATGAGTAACAGAAACGTGTTTATTATTCCGCTTTGAAGCTATTAATCGCAAAATGTAAGAAACATTGTTCGAAAAACTACATGATTGATATGTGAGTGTCCCTAATTTTTGACTAATTTTCGACATTCATTTTTATTCCAATGTATTCGAACGAACTGAATGTTACTATGGTAAATTTTAACTGTCCAGTTTCAGTTTCACTAATTCAATGATTTTGATAGTGCGTGTATTTTTGGGGTCGATGCACGCTACTTCATATGTTCAAAAATTTCAAAATTTTTATACAATTGACCGAAAATTTGCTTCGTTTCGACAATTTTTCTCTTCGATGAGTGTTATAGACAACCGAAAACAACTTTCCTCGTCAAGAACTATTACAAAGGACTAGAATATAATTTTTCTAAACGATAATTGTTACGATTAAACTGCGAATCTTTATGAGCAATAAAAACTGTCCGTATCAGTAGTAAGAAACAGAAGACGACTAGAAATTTTATTTTATCTTTAACATTATACCTACCGAACCCTAAAAATGATTAGTGTGTGTTTCTTTATAAAAATAACAAAATCGAATTAATCAAAATTTGACACGATTTGTATTAGAACATGTGATTTCGTTAAAATATTTATTTAATTGTTTTCTATAATAGTATCTTTATCACTTAAATAATTGTAAAATAAAACATGAAGAACCGGTCGCTTGACCGGAATTGGTAAACTTATTGTTAATAATATTAACAAATTTAAAATAATACTTCAACATTTTGAAATTTGTTTAATCGTTTCATAGTTTTAAATGTAATCTATTTAATTTTGTCATAACTGCATAAAATTCGCGGTCCACTTATAGTTAGCACAAAAATATACATATTGATTACAACATTTATAGCCAGAGTGCGAACCTTTATGCAAAACCTTTATTCTTCGCACCTGTGCAAAAAAGAACAGCGACTTAGAAATTTCGTTTCTTCTAGAATCATTCTAGTAGTTCCAAAGTAATGCATCAATATTATCAACATTAAACCTACCAAGCAGTAATACTAACTGGCATGTACTGCTTCACAAAAGTGAGAAGACCGAATTTATTTAGAATTTGTAAAGTTTTTATTATAAAACTTGCTCCAATAATATAACTTATTCAAGCGTTTTCCACGAAAGAGTCTCGGAACTTTGCAGAATTGCAAAATAAGAAAGCGGTCACTTTGACCGCGGTAGGTTTAGTGTTAAATACTTTTAGTCCCTCTACTGATTCAAATTAGAGATAGTCACTTCTATGATGAGTGCATAAAATCCGCAGTCTAATTACAACAGTTATGGTGTAATGAAATAAAGTGCTCACGTTCCAATGGAAATTACGTCGAAGAAATGTGCTGTTTTGGAGAAATTTGAATGAGCAAGAAATTACAGTCAAATGTTCCTGGAATTTCGGAAACGCCTCTTGTATCTTCGAAACATTTGTAATCGTTCATATGACTACGACCAGTACTATGTATTTCATTTTGCATTCATTTCGTATTAATGTTACGGGTACATAAGATCGCAGTGTAGCCATAAATGCAATACGTACGCAGAGTTTGTTATAATGGGAAGCAGTATACCTTGAGGTTGGTTCAAGATAGTGAAAGATTGTATGGTACAGCAAAATCTATTTATTTACGATTCCACACGATGATGCATGAAAAAATACGAACCCATACATTTTTGTTAAAACTACATAAAACTGCGGCTTTATTTTTTGAAACAGTCTACATTGAAATGTGTCGGAGGAAAATATTTAAAGAACGAATAATAATATTTGTAACTTAGTAGGAATTTTTGATTATTTATTTTTGTGTGGAAGTATCTTACATTTATTAATTCTGTTATGACAAATGATAAAATACAATTAGGTATTACTTATTAGATGATTACTGTATATGATGGCAGAATGTTAAAATATTTTTAGTACAGCATTCTTTCTTCCACTTTGTATTGAAAAATTGGTATGATTAATAACTGTTATATATTTATATGCAGAGGTAATAAATTTAATTCGTTAATTATTATTTAAAACATTTTTAATTACGCGTTAATTTGTTTTCTTGTTGGTTGTTCTTGCTGTGGCTACATCGTTGTTTCTGCTTTAAAGATGATATTGGAAAATAACGCGTATAAACAGATATTCGTAATGCGATTTTCGTGTTGTGGTCGACAATTTAATATTACGAAAAATATGGGACGCTCTCCTTGAACTCCCATCTAAAAAGTAAGTTCCTCCGTAAAAGGAATTTTTCCGAATGGCGAAGTAATGAGTTGGTAACTTGTATCGTGACACGGTCGTAAGCACAGTGGATCGATACGCGAAAAAACGTATCGCATAGTGAAAGACGGTCAGTTTCAGAATTTTTCTTTTAAAAATGTACAATTTCATAAAGTAATGTTCTCTCCAATAGAGATTACTAGACTGCGGATTTTATGCATTTATGACAAAAATGCATAGCTGCAATACGAAACAGTAGAAAGTTTGAAAGAACAGAAAAGTGTCAATACATTATTTTCGTTCGATTAAAATGATTAGAAATTTTGTAATAAATTTTGTAATAGATACGGACAATTTTTATTTTGCATAAAGATGCATTTGTCCATGCAACTTTGATCCAACTATTACTTCCTCTAATCTGTAACAAATTTTCGAAGAAACAAATCTGACATAGAAATCTTCATGTCTTGAAAAACTAAAAATTTTACTCTCCTATTTTTTGTTTATACAGGATTAATAAAGCGTCGTATGAACTAGTCAACACAAAATATTTTCACAGGGGGCACGACGAATACAGTTGACACCAAATTATTACATCTACATATGTACACTCTCAATGCCGATATATTATTTGACATAACCCCAAGGCATAATAATTTTGATCTATGAGGTATCATTCGAGAACTGTAAATTAATTTTGAAACTTGTTTCTACATGATTGTGAATACAAAACTAACGTCATATGATTCCCTGATGACGGAAGCTCTCGTGTATGCATAAAATATTTACATGTAGTTCCGAACTTCGTGAAGTTTGTGTGTGCGATTTAAAACTTCTTTGTTCATATAAAAACATGCCACCGTTTCAGTCCAGCCCAATAGTATAATTACTAGACTGCGAATTTTATGCATTTATTGCAAAAAATTATAAAGGAAATACCGAATAATGAAAACATAAGAAGAATTTAAGAGTATTGTTACATTATTTTCAATTGATTAAATTATTAAACAAAGAAATACATTGTTATTCAATTTTTGTTTTATAGAATTACTCAACAAAATATTATATATATATTATATATATATATTACAATATCGTATATGTAATATAATAATATATTTCGTTCGCTGTATCATTTAATTAACTCTACAATTGACGATGCTTACGAGCATTCTAAGTTTTATTTAGAAATTACTTAGAACATAATTTTAAAGATATTCCTTGAAAATCTAATGGTGTTTCTGTTATTGAAAATTGAGTAATTTCAATGGGCGATTTAAAAACTCGGGGTAAAAATGATCCGTTAATCGTAGTCTGAGGGTTAATCGATTAGTTTAATTTGTGTAGTGTTCAACATAAATCACTGGAACTCTTCTTCCAACAAAATCTTGACAATATTTAATTCACACACACACACACACACAAGACTCCTGAATAGTAGCATCTTGAATGACCGTATCATAAATTTTCAATTTCAATATACTAGTAATCTATTCGGGATTATGACGCGACAAATAATTAATAATGGAAAGAATACAATTAATAACGTATAGAAATTCACTGTACCTACAAACTCGCATCGTATGCGGAAAGATATTTGGACACACGAGTCAACGAAAACAGTATTCCCGTGGTATTATATTCTGTTGCACGAGCGCGATTTCAATGATTTCAATCATTTAAATGAACGATACTCTATTTCTGTTAACGAATCTAAATACTAGAAAGGTGTGGATAATCGAATTTATCGGAAAATCGAAAGGTCGGCGCGGGTCAGGAAATGTCGGGCGTGGTCGTTTCAAGCTTCTGAACATTTTAGTGCTATCGTGCCATGATTATATATACGATCACGGATAAACCGTAATTAAAACTAGTCACGTTCGTAGTTTATTATATGCGTGCGTGCGAGCATACGTAGAGAAATGCAAGAAATTGCTTGCAACACTGTGCATCGTCGGTTTTGCGTTTCGATATGCAGTAGACGATGATGTTATCAATAAATATCGATATCTATCAATAGTAACGAAATGTTTTTGATATTTCGACGTATCGACAGCATCGATAAGATATCCTTCGGACGAATAGAAGAGACCAGGATGGGACGTAATTGTAATTTATTTTTGTTTGATTTCATTGCAAGTTGGGTCACGTTAATTTACATTTTATAAGTCAAATAACTGAAGTCAAATGAAGTTAACAGTGTTCTGCATCCAATAAATCGTTATTCAAAGTATTCTCACAATAAACCTGCCTCTTTCCTTGATTGAAGAGTTCGTTCGAAATATTTTACGTCTAAACGAAATTATATGTCGATGCGTAAGCGTTCTTGGAATGAGTTTGTTTCGATATATCGAAGAAGCATCGATATAACGTTAAGATAGGTGCATCTCTATTCCAAAGTTGATTTTCTCTGTCACCATCAGTTTTTAATTTTAATTTTTAAGCAAGAAAGTGATATTTCCAGTTTCGAAAATTTGACGCGTCTTGACTGTAGAAAGTTACGCGAATAATTCTTACTCTTTTAAATAACGGTTATGAACGTGTAAACATTTCTAAAAATAATGTTCAAGTGGAGCGATACGTCATTGATGTCGCGATACTTGTTTAACGTTCTCATTTTTGTGCAAGTAAGTTCTCATTTCTTTCAAAAATTTCTAATAGAAATATACATACTTATTCAATGTATAGTAAAAGACCTTCAAATTATTTACAAAATGCTCGAATAGACTACGTATACATTTTAGCAGCGAATATTAGAGATGTAAGAGTATATACTACTTTAATTATTTATGTAACATTAAATAATATCTTCCACATTATTTTAAAGTCCTACTACTCACATCAGTGTTTAGCATTATTTTATTTGATCCTTTTTTCTATACTTATCCGCTTATAGCCGCTAATTTGTCAAATCGATTAAGTCCATAAAACAAAAACTAGGGAAAACTGATATAATTTTAAGATTATATATTTTATAATATTCCTTTTTAAAATTCCCTTGAAAATATAAGATCAAACACTAATAGTTACTTAAGTAGACCACGGATTTTATACATTTATGGCAAAAGTCAGTGACTGAAATATAAAATTCTGGAGACCTAAGAAGAATTCAATAATTTGATCACGCTGTTTTTAACTTATCAAAATTACTAAAAGAAATAATTTATTTTTATTTTATTTCTGTTTCTTACAATTTCCTTTAAAAATTTCTATTTTGCATGAAGATCCGCAATCTATTGACAAGTATAACTGACTGTCAGCAAATTTGCTGAATTTAAATTTAATGTTTGTAACTCTTTGGTCAAAATGGACCCGCCATCGGATGATCAATAATAAAAATGGTAAAGATCGAAGTTGAGCTTTTCGAATGTCACAAGATTTGCGTGTTTCATTGAATAAAGCTTGGGTACAACAGCAATTTAAACGTTGCTCGCGATTGAAAATACACATTACCTATAGAACAAACTGTTCATACGACTGCTTAAGTGTTTCTTATGCACGAATATCTCGAGGGTACTCCATTCAGTCCATGTTATGAATGGCTTACCTATAATGCAACCGTGTGCCCAAGTTTTCTGTGAATGCGAGCACACATCATTGGCCAGGTTTCCCGAAGGAGTTCGAATCGACGGCGAACCCAAATGGCAACTCCATTGAGCATATACATCAAAGTTTATGGTCTCGTAGCTTTGATTGATAGTTTCTTTCAATACGGTTAGCATCAGTTGCAGTTTTTAGCACGTTCCATTTCGAAAATCTTGTTAGTTTAAACTATAACTACGAAATGTAAACGTTACTTTACAGGAAAACCCAGTATGTTTTAGAATTAGAGGATATTCGCATGTGTTGCAATAAAGAAATGTGGATTGTATTATACGAGAAAGTGATGTATAATGCAATTATTATAATAAAATTGTATTGGAAAGGCTGGTGTCACAATTATATGGAAAGTACATGTATTTATTAGCCTGTGTGACAGAGATGTATTAATTCAATTATGTACATTGGAATTCGATTACGTAATTTAATCATGTAGTAATTCAACTATTTTATAATTCAGTTACATAACTCAACCCTTTCTACTGCTAATTATTTTAATCACGATTGTAATTACAATGGAATGCACAATTGAAATACAATGTAAGTGAAGTACAGTCCGTCAAATTACAGCCAAGAACTTGAGAAGTGAGATACATTTTTATGCTTTTCTTTCGTATACTCATTATTGTCTCTTCTGTGTATCTTCTTGTCTTGTTATACATTAATTTATTATTTTCTAGTTCATAATTTTAGTTTAATTACATCATAATTCGTAGTTAATGTAATTTAATTACTTAACGTTACGAATAACAATTACGAATTACACTGTAATTTAATCCAATGAAAATCTGAATTACGAATTACAATGTATTATAGTTGAATTATAACTTCTTGAGTCATTCATTTGTAATTTTACACAACTCTGCCGTGTAGACACTGTGTTCCAGATGTAATTGGCATTTTAAAAATTTTAATGTTCAGAGTCGTTCTTTGTATAAGACACTCCAGTTCATGTTTAAATGTAGTAAATTCCATTACACCAGTTAATTGCACGGATATCAGATTGATTTTAATTGCAATTTTTTCAAAATCAATGTCGCCAACGCAATTTCGTTAGCCTGAATTTTTGTCTTTATTTTTTACCACTCCCTGATCTCGTCTATATTATCAATTTCGATCTACAGTGCAATTCATATTTAAATTGTATTATATAAATTAATTCATTACTTTTTAATTTACTTAAATTTTCATACATAACTTTCAATTGTATTATAAATTTATTCAAAATTTTCTTATTTTAGTAAGTAATCACCCCCAATTTGCAAACATTGTCTACAATTTTATATTATTTAATATAAAATTGTTTCAAGTTAAAATATTATTATAAACTAAATCTATAAAATTGATTTCTCTCTCTCGAATCTACTTTTTCTTTAAGCTCATCGTAGCTCAATTTCATATGAAGATTCGTTACAGAAATTTGTGTACCGTACTCAACATCATTTTCATATGACGAAATGACGTTCACTGACGTCGTTTATTCCCGACAATTTATCGTATGCTTCCAAAAACGTTTCAAATGCATTCACAGTTTTTGTTATGGTTATTGAATTTTGTTGGATGCAATCTATTTCGAAGAGTCCGGGAAAAGTGGTAATCATGTTGCCCATGGTTCGATGAATTCTGTATATCAGGTAAAACGATCCATCCAAATGTTTTCTTATGTTACAAAACCAATGCTGTTGCTATTGATATGTGCAATGTATTTTCTGCGAAGTTGTTATAATACTCGTTGCACTCACTGAATTTTCACAGATATAAGTGCACTCGCGTTGATAAGTAAATTAACACATTTTTAAGTGGAATGAATTTTCTAAAATTGATCCAAATGATTTGAATTTTTTTGAGGTGTTAGAGGGGCTAGTTTTCTTTAGAATGAGAATACAACAAATTTTTTAGATTTTATTTCGTCGAATATTTAAAAAATTCGTTTTGTAGGTCTAGATTACATGTTGAAAATTTCATTGAAAACGATATCCCCAATCCCGACCATCGGAATTCTACTCTCCCCAACCACTTTTCTCAAAAATATGCTTATTAGCGTTGCACTTCATTTGAATTACGGTTTAATATAATTTCGTCTCATCGAATGTCACAGGAGTTCTCGAATTTTCAAGGGTCCAAATTAAAGCTGGAATATCGCTCTTTAGGATGGATTCATTTAGGATTGTAGGAAAATTCGAAATTATGTTGAATAAAAATGTTCACTTGATCGAAACTTCGAAGAGAAATGATTCGATTATTAGGGGATATTTTAGATCGATTCCAAAATACATGCAAAGATTAGATTCAGTTTCATATCTACTTTCTATCTTTTTTATATATTTAACAATGTGTCGTGAGATATTACAATACAATATTTTATCTTACCAATCATAATCGTTAGATTTAGTGCTAATTTTCATTTACTTCGAACAATGAAAAATTCTTTTAATTGAGAAATCGTTCAAAAATAAAACATGAACATGCAAGTACGCGAATTTTTGTAAATATAGAGTTCTTTACAAGGTGGAGTAATAGCCAAGTTACCAGAAAAAAATGGCAGAAAGTCATACAACAAAATGATACATTCATTATTTCTTAAGTAAATTTCTTAACTCAAATATGATATTAATGCTAATTAATTTTTGCGCAACGAAAAATTGTAGTCGTCCTATCAATGTATGAAATTTTGTGCCACCTGACTGAAATACCGACGTTGCTAAAAGTCGATGGTATCGCTGCGCGCACCCTATGATCGCCAAAGAACCATTGTTTGTTGATTAGAAAATTCGGCGAAGAAAATAACAGACCAAATTATAACGTCGGTACTGTGTTAAAAGTATGTCCTAGGATCTCGAAAAACGGAAACGAATCACTCATTCTGTTCTAATTCATCTTAAAGTTATTTTTACAGTAACAACTCTTGACTAAAAATGGAGATTTCTAAAATGGGCAATGTGATTTTTCGAGAAATTAGTTGCATGCGCATTATGTATGTAGTAAACTAATTCGGTAGAAGAGTTGACATAATTACATGGAAATGTTAATAAAATTGAAAATGACTTGTTTCTGTGGTCAGGTATAAAATAATAATTCTTTGTTATCTGAATGTTACCTAAAATTAAGATTAAAAATATCAGTTTTCTGCTGTGTGAAAATTATAAGCAAATTCAAATAGCATGACAACGTATGCACCACTTTAATATTTAATAGGAAAGAAAAATTTCTTTTCATATTTCCTTCCTGTATTAGAAATTTTATCATTTCTTTGACTTTGCTATAAACGAAAATACTTCCCACGCTAGATCTATCATTGTTTACCATAACAGTCGCTCGTTTTGTTCGATCGTGTACTTTTTATCAGATGCAATACTACAATAAATTCTCTCTAATTGACGCTCAGATTGTACACAAAGATGGATAATTTGGGACGAGGAGATGCGATTATTCGAGCCTTGCGTCCGTTTTTATAGCTGTTGACAATCGGTAAAACGAGCTGCAAGACTCGAATAATCGTATCTGCTTTTCCTAAATTGTCCAGTTTTGTGTACAATCTGAGCGACAATTAGGAAGAATTTACTGTATTTACACTCGTCATAATAGAAATTAACACGAAAATGACGGCGAAACACAGACCTATTATAATTCCGACATGCCCTCCTCGATGTCATGCAACATTCAATTAAAAATCATTTTTTTATACCTTTAACACTTAGGAGAAATAATTATATCTATATAATTTAAACCGGGATTACTGCATATATGCCGTGTACACGCATGCTTACGTCTCAGTATGAGAGACAGAATATGGAGAACAGGTTCGGAAATTTCGCAATTTCAATTTACTACCAGATTTAAATATTTATTGCACGATTGTGGTCGCACGATTCGAGAATATTCGATGACCGTGTGAATGTAATATAATTAAACAATTATGTAACAACATGTCGTGATTCATTTTTTAAATACTCGATGTACATACATTCTGGCGTGAATTCCTGTTGTGAACGATAAATTGTATTTGGTCGTGGAAATGCGGGAATCGAAGAATTAAAAAGGGACAACAATTCATTCTGATCGTAAATTTCGCATACAATTTATTTATTAGTGGATGTCCTCTTTAACGTTATTTCTGGGTCGCAGCTATTTTTCAACTCCAATAATTCTGAAAGACAAACCGAGCAACGTAGAATGTAGGACAATTTCCTAAGAAGCGAAACGATTGTATACTTATTGCTTCGTGGCCTGTTTCTTCTGCAAATGAATTTACATCACAGGGCTCGTATAGTTTGTATAATGTTGCACATAATTCATCATTACCAAGCTTGCGTAATACGTATAATATTCGTAAAAATATGACCAATAAAATAATTCATATTTTAATATATAAATATTTATATATTATTCAATATGTTATTTATATATTGAAAATATATGAAAATATATTTGTTTTGAAGTAAATTATAATTTAATATATGAATTGTATGTTCTAAAATAAATTATAATTTAATATATGAATATGTTTATACTTTAAAGTAATTTATAATTTTATATATGAATATTTATATATTTTAAAATAAATTATAATTTAATATATGATTCTTTATATATTTTAACATGAATTATTTTTGCTTTTTAAATGACGTATTTTTCCATTCAATTTCAATTAATTTTAGAATTCAATAATGCAAAGTGTCGAAAGTAACACTTGCAATGTGGTATATCAGTCCTTAGACGATTACTTTAATAATATATTATGTAATAAAATGCAAAATTATTTAATTTAACATCTATTTGTTGTGAAATAATTTATCGAGTACATTTGAAATACATACAACATCGATCCTTATTCGAAGTTCCTAGTCATTTATTTTACGTTAAAATTGAATATATTTTAAAATCTCACTGTACACTTGAATGAACACATTTTATACATTTACAAACAATAAAATGATTAAGATGACAGACTTGTATATCAATCTCACGCTTACAGCCTAATTTAGCTTCTGTAATACTGCAACAATTTTTACTGTAAGAATTTCATATGTTTACAATTAATAAAAAGATCGAGGATCGCAGATTTTGGTAGAACACCCTATAGATAAGTGTTTGTATGGGTCGGTGACGTGGTCGATAAATAAGGGAATGAATTTCCAAACGTGGGCAGTCACTTACGAAGTTAAGGCGACCACCCATGGTACTTGTATGGGGGTGAAATTGAACCCTGAAGTGGCCAGCAGAGGTAAAGGGCCCAAGGGAATCATGCGAGCTCAACCGACTCATTGACTGTCGCGTTGGATCTAGAGGTTTACGATGCCACAGTCGCTACTCGGCTGAAGGTCCGAAACTAGACACTGAGATATACGTGAAAATTCTGGAGTAATTAATTAACATCTGGATCTCTAATTCTAATATATTAATCCATTATTGTCTGTATATTACACACAGATCTTGAACCGAGAATTAATCCTTTTGTATGAATGTAATTCTTTGGTAAATCATATTCACTTTTTTTACGCTCCTTTCACATTTTTGCAATTCTTTTGCAAATTAAATTTACTTATTTATAATTATTTGTAAACAAATTCATATTATATTTACAAATTACATACTGTTGTATAAATAATTTTAGATGATCAATGAAAATTAATTATTTGTAATGGAACTTTATTCCATTCAATCATCACAATTCAATCATTATTTAAGTATATAAATTCATATTAAATTTGAACATTGAATAAAAGACTGCCAATTTTTATCTGTGAAAGGGCTATCTTGTCTGGCAAAGATGAATTTAATTTGCAAAAGTTAAAATGGAATATGCGGAAAAGTTCATTTTATTTGCAAAAAGGTGTATATTTTCTACGAAAGGATTCGTTTAATTATAGCACGATTAAATTATAGTGTTGTTATAATTTAATTATATTTACTTACTATAACTCAATTATATTCAAGTGCACTATTTAATTGTAATTTTTATTTATTTCAGGCATTGGGTTTGGTGGCTGCAACATACTCTCAACACACCCAAAAAGGTAAGGGATCAGTTCAGTGATGATTTCGATTATAAATTCTGGAAGGGTTTAACTTAAATGTGTGCCAAGTATGTTTTGTAAATTATCAATCGCAATCAGTATGCCTTCTCTGTGCCCTTTCAATCTATTTTCATAAATATTTGAGGTCTAAAAATTATACTCGCTATAAAAATTCGCAATAAAAATTTCAACCTTTACTTGAATAAATGGAAATGAGTAACCTTCACGTTGGCAAATTGAGACATAACAAAGCCTGTTAATCAACCATGCTCTAGGCGACTAAGTATTAAGAAGCGAATAATATGTATAAATAGCTTAAAAGATAGTAACAATTATCAGGACATTTTTATAAAATGCTATTAGAGTTAAAAATTGATGTTACTATTATTATTATACATATATTTATTGTATTTAGGATCACAGGTGTGTGATCTTAATATGTGCACATAGGGAATATTTAACTTATTTCATAATGATGTATAAGATTTGAAAGAAGAGCAGGAATTTTCACAGAATCTAGAAAAAATTTACAGATTGAATTAAGGGAGAAAAAAGAACTCGAAATTAATTATTTTTAATTTAAACAATACGGTTGTCTTAAAAATGAAAACTTGTCTCAGATCGTTTGATATATACATAATATAATACAATTAATGCATCAATATACTTACGGAGACAATTGAATCATTGAATGGGTGATTATATCATGCAACAATTTCAATTTCACATAAAACAAAAATCATGATTATTTGCTGGAATCATATTCATATACAATTTATATATATATATATATATATATATATATATATATATTTATTTATTTATTTATTTATTTATTTATTTATATACTCTATCTACAAATTATATTATAGTACATTGTATTATACTTTGTACGAGCTTTAACATCTTTTAATAAATTTTGATTTGCATTCGGGACATTTAGCTTCAGCAGTGTTATCCTATGAAATCGTAACATCCTGTTAGTTTGGCCTAAATGTTCCTTGTGCCCCTTAATTGGCAGAATTTGGTAACGCAGCGGATTTCCCTCCAGTTCTAAATTCTGGTATCGCTTTTGGGATCGTTAGAAACTAATTCCTGTCTAACCGGTTCGAGATTTATGAGAGTCATCGTCTTTGGTTTTGTTAGACAAATATAAAACGCTCATTACCGTTTCGAGCACACATAGCTGAAAACACACTTAAGTGATTGGCAGATAGTGGAGTAAATATTAGGTTCAATGGAACCAGCTCCGATGACCTTGACCTTGAAATATATTGTCAAGATCATCGTTTTGAACAGCAAATCTTAGGTTACAAGTACACTTTACTTTCGGGCAAACTGTTATCGAATGGCAGATTTAAAAGAAATAGTATAATTGATGTTGGTTGTGGAAAAAGTTGTTCAGAATGATGTTTTTGACAACATATTTCAGGGTCAAGGTTATTGGGGTTGGGTCGATATTTACCATAAATAATGCGTATGTATTATATATTTATATTTTTCTATAAGTTTTATATGTTTGTATCATTTTTACTCGTTACCATTAATCTTCAAGTCATTTTTCGTTCTCTTCATATTCTTCTAATGAAAATTACTTTAAGTAATTGATTCAAACATTATACATATACAAATATGAATTATATTATATTAATAATTTTTTGTATGTTCGTGTCAATTACTTGAAGTAATTTTTCATTAGAAAAACATGGGAAGAATGAAAAATTACTTAAAATTACTTAAAGATTAAAAATATAACAAATATATATATGTATGTATGTTTGCATATATATATGTAATATATTCAAGAACTTTTGAGAATGTTTTAAAGCTAAAGAATATAAAAAGAATTACATGAATTTAGACAACCTAGTATAAAAATGTCATCAGTAAGAATAAGATTGCTAACGGAGGGTCACGTATATAACAGTAAAATTAATCTAATAAAATGTAATTGATACCTTTTTCCACTATCGATTGACTGAATTTTATCTTCGACTATATGCGTCACATATATATATCGCCTATTAGATTATTCTCTTCACTTACAGACGTAACGTGATTAATGTTAATCATTCTTGTGTCGCCCTATTTCTGGTCTCTTCGTTATATGTAGAGAAACTAATTTCTCGTGCGTATATGTTTAATATAATCAGCTTACGAAAACCGTAGTGCTGCTAACAGAAGCAACATACAATTGATTACGCATACCATATGCACTCGTTTTTTCAAATCCTCGTAGTGCACAATTATTATGTAGTATTTTGTGAAATTTTATAAGTCATTAATTGAAGTCGTTCATTCTCAATCTTGGATATTATGATTACAATTAAGAATATACTGATGATTAGAATGCGGATATTGGTGCAAAATACAAAGATTGTGCATCGATCGAAAGAAGCAGAAACTGTATTGATATTTTTTACTTCTCCTAATAATTTTAATAGTTTATAAATAACATAATTGAGTTCGTGTTCAACTATTCGTTGTTTATATAAATGCGTAAACACCGCTGCCTAGTAATCATTTTTTCATAATAAATGGAATATGTAAACACGATCAAATATTAGGAAGTATGAATAATATTCAATAGCATATATTAACAGTAAATAGTTTTGTAGAAGGAAGAAAAAAATTCGTCAGGATGCTTATCATTAACGAGTTGGTGAAAGCAGAAACTGGATAAATGAAGGTTGTTGAGCCCAATTAGGTTTCCGAAATTTGACATTGAAATATCAATTTTAACAGTCTGGGAGAATGATAATGGATTATGATAATATGAAAGAGGCATGTAAAATTCGGATGCGGAAGATAAAAAGAAATGTAGAACATGTATTAAATGGTGACTAATAGATTGCATTTATGCCGAAATTGACTAGGAGAAATACGATACATATAAGAAATACAGTAGAAACGTTTAAGAATGTTTTTACATTCTCCTTAATGTATTAAAATTATCAACCCTTCTTATTCGAAGTCAATTTAGCTCAAGATCCAAAATAGTTTTTTTTATCTGCAACCTATTTCCATTACATAAGACCTGTTATTAGTGCATTTTATGCACATGAAATTGAGTCTTGTGACTCATATAACAGTCATAGTTTTAATAGTTTTTTTTAATATAATCACATTTGATAACGTAGAAATTATTTTGGAATGTGATATAATAATTTTTAATAGTGCCTCAGAGCCACCACTCGAATGCAAAGGATTAAAAGACGAAATACATTTTTGTTTGCCTTGTGTTTCTTATCATTGATTAAGAACATTTTTATTTCTTATTAAAGTCAACAGTTTAGTAAAAAATGTTCAATAACAAAAATACAAAAAGTATTATGGAAGAAAAATATGTTGGAAAGGTCATAACTAGACTGCGGTTTTCATGCATTTATGACAAAAGTGAGAAGATAGTTTAAAATAATGTAGTAATTGAAAGCATTTTAATACGCCAATGTATTATTTTTAACCTATTAAGATAATTAAACGAAGAACGAAGTTGCTAATTGGTTTCTATTACTCACAATTGCTGCAGATAATTTTTATTTTGCATACGAATTCGCAGTCTAATCACAACTTGCAGCATGCAATAGTATTTATCTAAAAACAAGTATAAAGCTCAGAAAGCGTTGTGACTTAATTATAATGAGAAAATTGCGTGGCAAAAATCATCAACGATTGCAAAAATGATGGAAGAATGAAAAGAAAAAGCACATTTCAATGTCAACATCGAAATAGCTGAAACTAATAAAATTATTGTTCCCGAGCGCCTGTTTATCCATAAAACATTGTACGCGATACGATTAGCTTACTTTCGTGGAAAGCTTTTATGTTCGCAATGTGAGCTTTCCGGGAACAAAATGAAATATTCATTGCTAGTGTGTGCTCCGTTCGATTTTTTCTGGCACACGCGAAATCAGTGGGAGATCAAGCAGAGCAACTTTTCAATTAATCGCTCTTAACGATCTAATTTATAGGTCCTTAGTTACCTTGGCAGCAAGTACGTCATAACTTCGCTACATGCAGACACATTGTGGAGACGTAGAAGGATATTGATTTCTTAGTTCTCGTAACTGAACCGTGCCTCGAGTCCAAATGTTACAATAAACTGATTTTTTAAATTATATTATCTCTTCGATTCTGTGCTGATTCTCGGATATTGGGAATTATGTACTTGTTCTCGGTGCTCGTGCATAAATTACCGGCATAATTCCATGTGCAAGCAAATTATCAAGGTTGTACCCCGATCAAAGTAAGCAACACGACAAAAACGAGAGCGGGCTAATTAGCATTAAGCCAGTAGTATAACATTTTCAGCCAGCTGAAAGGCTTCGTATCAAAATCTAGTGTAAAGCTGATGATTTTCATTCGTTGAAATAATAGAACAAATGATTGTTACCCTTGATTTTATGCAATTATAACAGAAGCTAATAGATAAAGCATGAAACAGTGAAGAGATTAAAATACTTTGACAATACTGTTACATTGTTTTCAATCTAATTATGCCTACTAATACTTTATGTGTTGGAAGTTTTAAATATAGTCGTTCCAAAATTGATCGAAAGATCAACGTTTGAGAATTTCTTTCAAAATTGTTCAAAAGCAATAACAATTTGATCCGTAATTTAACGAATGTAGTTACATTCGTTAAATACAAGTTATTTAGTAAACTATTATTATATATTAGTAACTATTATACTATATTAGTTACTATTATATGTTAGTAACTATTATTATTTATTTCTCTATTTCAGGTTAACTTTTACATTAACATTTTAATTCTGTGATAAAAGTTCATTGTTGACAGTTATTTTTATTTTATTGTACTTTATTTTATTTCTTAATAAATATTTTCAAGTAAAATATAAAAGTTCTTGTTATTCTTTAATTTAGTAAGCATTGTTTAAGGACTTGGAAGCAGGATAAATATAGCGAGGGAATCAAGTCGTGATTTTTATGTATGTACCTATTTTACATCGAAAAGAAAGTTTGACAAATGAAGGAACCATTATGTAAGTGCTTTAACTTTTTCAAAGTAGAATTTTGTTACAGGAAATGTTACTACTCAACTAGAACATTTTCACATTTCCAAAAAAGTACAAATTTTCTGTTTATGCATAAATATATGGAACAAAAGTCTCGCAGGATTTTTAACTTTTCCTTACAATAAAAAAGTTACAAGTCAAAAGATAACTGTGTTGCATCAGAATCAATTGAAAATTTAAATTGTTTCATTCGAACCCTGTCTAATATTATGTATTAACTGCTTTTTAAATTGTTATTTAAAAGAAAATGATTGAGCCTCCTTTATATGTATACAGCGAAATCATTGAAAATCCTATTAATAGGTTTTCAGTAAATAAAATGTTAAGAATAGAAACAAACTTTTATTTTATTTCAGCTCGTTGCATTTAGGATACACAATTTTTGTCTTGCATTAAGATCTGTGGTCTAATTATTACTATTGTTGTAACGTAAATTATTACTATTGTTGTTAGTGTTATTTAGTAATATCTTTCTATATTATTTCTGCAATAGAAAGATAATGCATTCAATGCCAGCATAGTAAATCGAAATTGCAGTTTTAAGACTTTCATGCGAATAGTTTTCAAACTGAGCGAGAACATTTGAATTGTGTCAAAGTATTACCACTACATATGTATTGCATGTGTTGCGCTACAGATTCTTCTGAAAATCTCTTCGCTGAAATATATTTGAATAAGGCATATCGAAAAATGCAAATCTGTTTTCACTTAAACTTTCCAATATCTTTCGAGTACTATGGTGTACGTGTTGCTCCGTGCAAAGGAATATTAAAGTTCCAATAGGAGGGTGAAAGAAATATGCACTAATACATACAGTCGCAGCATGCAACACAACGCTTTCATTGTCTCATAAAACATATCATTCTCGCACTCTAACAGAATGTTTCCTTTTCTTTTATTATTTTATTTCCTTGTTTCTTTTTTGTATTTTTTTGATCTCTTTGTTCCTTTTTTTTCTCTTGCAATTTAGATGTAAGTATTTGGATATGAAATATCTACAGATTAAAATTAGATTGATTTTGTAATTGATCTCGTAACTTATGCGACTATTCACATTATCGTAATTAGTTAGTATAATTAATTTACATGAGCAAAGTTATCATTCTAAAATAAATAAGTCATTAAAATGATTAAAACGAGAAATAATCCTGTGCTGGGTTTGTACAGTGGTGTCCATGATTATAAACACAAAGTAACTTTTACATTGTTTCTGATGTACAAACGAAAACTTAACGAAACATCATATTTGCATACTTCTATTTTCTATTATTTCTAATATAGAAATATGCAAATCTGATGTTTTGTTGAGTTTTCGTTTAAACGTAACTAAAAATGTACAAGTTATTTTGAGTCGATAATTATTCACACCACTGTATGTCTTAAAATTGATGCAGACAATTTTTAATTTGCATAAAGATCCGCAGTGTATTGATTATCCACATTACTTCACGAACTGCAACAACGTCACGATCACTGCAAAACTATTACAGAGTGATGTTGATGAGAAAAATCGGTGAATGGATATAACTCGAACAGCTCTAAAGAGAAATAACTTTGCATCCGTTGAAAAAAAGGAATCCACAGTTGTAAAGAAGAAGATCAAAGTCCGTTTGGCCTTTGCTAAAGAGTGCATAAGTTGAAGCATCAGTCGATGAGAAAAAGTTATTTGGTTAGATGAATGTAAAATTAATCGGTTTTCATCGGATAAAGTTTCTGATGTTGCAGAAGAAAAAACCGAACCCTTTTTCACGACAGGTGAAACGAATAGTTACGACCTCCAGCACGAAGTTCAAACGACCCCATTCGTAAGTCTCTCTCTCCCGACAAATGTGACAAATTGATTCCATATTTAACCATTAAACATATTAAAATGGTCTGCTGGAAGTCCAGATTTAAAATCAATAGAAAATGTCTGAACGTATTTAATACCAGTCAAAATGGTTGGTTTCTGAGCTTTTTCTTTTACAATTTCTGATAGTATAAAAATATATGATCAATTAATAAATACTTCAGAAGTTAATTTTTTCAATGTAAAACAACAGTTTAAATATTATAATGATATTATGAAAACGATTAATATACGGATACTTCGGAATTTGATTTCATCAGTGTTAATCTCTATTTTTAACCTTATTAAATAACATAAACGTTGTACTAACTTGAATAAAAAGTAAGATTATAGAAATTTCCTATTTTTTTCTACCAAATTAAATTTTTTAGAAAAATAGTTTTAACACATTCGCTACCAGCGCGACACATGTGTGACAGCCACGATTTTGTATTTCACGTAGAAAACATTAAATTAATTTTGTGGATATAATTATTTAAAATTTTAACACATAGTATAATATTTAAAGAATTTATAGCTTCTCTTTGACGACATTTTTATCATATTTTATAAGAGAATACGATGTGTTTAATATGATAAATACGATAAATATAACAACGTATGCTAGCAACGCTAGTAGCGAACATGTTAAATTTTAAAACGTGTCTTTTTTGATTCCTTTGTTGAATATAGTGTTAAATTGGATTTTCAAAAAATGTCTTTAAAATAGTGTTAAAAATTGTATGTTCGTCAACAAATTGCATCGAGAGGTTGATGTTCGAATTATATAAGTTATATTAAAACCATATACAAAATTTCGGGCTACGAAGAAACAATACCATTAAAAAGAGGTCATTTTCAAACCCCTGGAAATAGAAATATCTCTTTCATACAAATTACACAGAAAATAACGGAAATGCTTTGCAATTAGCCAAACTAGATATTTGTGTACGTTCACGAACACCAGAAATTTAATTAACGTTAACCGAAAATCACTGACAATGTGCACAGTAATTAATTATCCCAAAGATACTGCAAAATACGACGACTAAAAACTGTCATAGCAAATTACGATAATTGCTGTTTATCGATGTCCGAACATTAATAAGTATTACCAAATGTAATAAATAACCAATAATAAATATATTAAATATCGTTGCACTATATTACAATATTTTCAACTTATCACAATTATTAGGCGAAACAATTCATCTTTATTTAACCTTTGTTTTTTTACAATCCTGGACAATCTTTATTTTACATTTAAATCTGCTGTTTGGTTATTATTGTTAATTATTTATTCAGACTACTTTCTTCAAACGCACTCAAGTGAAAATACCTTGCTACGATATCGAATAGTTTTGTGTCACCTTATTACGGTATTCAATAGTGTCGTGTTAGCCGACTGGAGACCGTATCTGAACAGCTATCAAAGGACGTAGTTGTTTCTTCTGTATTGAGTACGGATAAAATATGTGTTTCCATTACCCGTTCGTCGATTTTATATATCGGAGACTCGATCTACAAAGTCGGAACGGGAACTTGTGAGGATATAGAGGTGGTCAGCTAAAACAAGATAATCTCATCAACAAACGCGGCGGTATCATAATAGTTTCGTTTAAAAAAATTGAGGTAGCCATGGAGTCATTAGAATGTCATAACTGTCAGGACAGGAATATGATTGTCGCGATACACCACTATTTGCATGCAAGTAATAAAAACTTTTACCTACAGTAACTCATAAAAATATTCGAACTTATTCGACAGTATTTTCAAAACGTAATAACTTTTTAAACGTTGGACTAATTGATTTTGAATTTTTCACGTTGTTAGACCGACTAGTTTACAATGTCCAAAACATTTTATCACAAAATTATTAAATTATTAGATATAATATTAAAATATAAACACAAATCTCTACACTAATTTCGCAGACAATACAGTGATGGAAGTAATTATAAATTCAAATTAACTTTTACATTTTTGCTAACATTTAAACGAAAACTTAACAAAATATCATCTTTGTACATTTCTATTTTTTTATTATTTCTAATACATTCTTTATATCTTTATTATTTCTGAAATAGAAATGTACAAATATAATATTTTGTTAATTTTTCGTTTAGATATCAGTAACAATGTAAAAGTTGGTTTGAGTCTAATAATTGGTAAAACACATTTATGAGTTATTTATTCAGTATACGTATTATTTACGACAAATGTTACAATAACATTAGTTAAAAATCAGAATAAATTTCTTATTGTAAATTATTGGATATTTCTTATTATAAATTATTGGGATGTTGCAAAAGCTATCTGTTTGGAAAACCGAATTTACTTTTGCAACAATCGAATAACACAAAACAACAACTGCTTTTAATGCCCCGTAAATCTAGTGTTAAATCCGTAATTTTGTGTAATTAAATTATGTCTGATGTTAGATGTATAAGTAAATTATCTCTGATAATATTGTATAAACAAATTATTTTAAAATGAAGCTCCAACTTAATGCGTCTTTTCTAAGTGTAACTATGAACTAATTCGCAATAAGAATGTACAATACATGTTATATTTAATTTATATGTAAAAATTAATATTGTATTCATTTTATAAACAATATATTTTACTGAGAGTCTGGCAAAGCCCGTGGTCCGTATTGTTGTCACAAATTCGTATGTCCACAGTTAAGGGTTAAATAAATCGTTCTTCTTTAAAGAAAATATCTGCTTTTCTTTAGCCGTCGATTTAACGGGCGTCGCTAGAAATAGGTATACGTGAAATGCCCGTATAACCTAGTGTTAAAGACGACTGTTGACGCTATCTGCGTATGCCCTTCGCTGGATGACAATTTCTGCAACACGGAGAACGACTGACTATATATTCATCATAAAAGGTTCTGCGTTACCTCTTTTACTTTCCCCTGCACATTCCGAGCCATTGGGGCCTGCATAAAAGAGGGAGAAACTCGTATACATCAGTATCACAATAGCCGCCTCTCCTATTCACCTTAGATTTGCATACGTTACCAACATCTAGTTGCATAGAATGAAATATCGTCTCAATTACTTCGAACGTGCATGCTTGTACGTTGCTGTGAAGGAAGAATGGATATACACGCTCCACTTCATTGGCCAAGACCATGCTCTTGTAAAATAATCGCCGTTACGATGTAATGTTGTAATTAGACTGCTGATTTTAATGCGAAATGAAAATTGCTTGCGTCAACTGCAAGAACTAGAAATTAAATAACAATTTCGTTCTTTCATTAATCATTTCAATGGATTCAAAATAATACATTGAGATTTCAAAATTCTTTTAATGTTCATACTATTTTAAATTGCGTACCGAATTTTGTCATGAATGCGTAGAATTCGCAGTCTAATTATCAAACATAGAAATGAGTTGACTATTCCACAACAATTATTAGACTGCGGATTTTTATGCGTAATAGAAATTTTCGGCATCAATTGTAAATGACAGAAGGAAGCTATAAATTTAATTCTGTTTTTCTTTTTTAATAAGTTTAAGAAGTTGAAAACAGCTGGTCCATATTTTTTAATTGTTTTAATTTGTTAATGATTAATGAATTAAGATAAATTATTATAAAATTATAATTGAATAGTTAAACGTTATTAATGTTTAGTCAAATCATTCCTATATTTAAGTAATTATTTCTCACATACATCAATTCCGGTTCTTTTTTACTATAGTTTCTGTTCATTTTTCAACACGTCAGCTATCGAATATTTATTAATTTTCTTATTAATAAACTTGCGTATTAATATTTCTCAGAACTATTTTTGGAATAATAATTCTAGAAGAAATTAATATAGATTACATTGCTTAGAGAAGGACTTATTCATTTGGGAGCAAAATTGTAGGACTATTTTTATTAATAGTTGAATAATCGAGTAATAAAAGAGTTAGTAAAGAAATTAATATATTTGTTGCTCTTTATATTTTGCCGTTTATTTTTAAAGTGGCCTAAGTCCATTTGTCAATTATTCCCGTGGTAACATGTACAACTTAAAGTTATCTATGAATAAAGCATTTGAGGTTACTTATATTCCGAGTAAATACGATAATATCGGACACATAAGTTTTCAGAGTTAGTTCAATAACTGAGCCGTTTATTTTGAAAGTGGCCTAAGTCCATTTATACTTAAATTGAGATATTTATTATTGATAATGTCCAAAAGCAGTGATGAAGGTAATTTTAATTAATAAGTATTCAAAGCAAGTTAACCACAAGTTAACCTTACAATTGCTTTAGTTCAATAATCAGTACGTTTAATTAATGCAGTTAAAAATTTTACGTAATATACAATATATATACATAGTTAAATATATAACTTAAAATTTAATATATTAGAATTTAGAAATTATTTCACCCATGAGGAAGAACAAAACAAGACCTTTTAGTTCAGATAGTGAAGAAGAATTAGTAACTAATGATTGCAAGGAAAATCGAAAAAGAAAGAAAATTATAGAACAATATTCGTCGTCAGGGGATGAAGATACAGATAACAATGGAGACAAAAATTGATGAAACATACATCCAAAAAGTGCGAAAAATATTGTACCTTTAAAAGTTTTCCAAAACAAAATGTAGATGAGCAGTAAATTGTTTTATAACTTACGTAGTTAAAAAATATTTTGAATCGCATAAATTATGTTTTTGAAGTGTTATAAAGATATATAAAATAAATTGAGTATTGCTTTTTCAATTTGAAGCATTTTAAATTATGTTGAATAGACTTGAGCTCCTTCAAATTTTATAACGAATCTGGTTGTTAATTTTGAAAGTGGTCTAACTCTATTCTTGAGACGAAAACGCATATTATTTACATAACAATATTGCCATTATTTTAATAGGAACTATAAATTTAATTCCTTTAGATACACTTAAGCAGTATGACTTATTAGTATCCTGTACGTATATTTTTAATTGCATTGAAACACAAACCCTTAAATATCTCAATTTAAGTATAAATGGACTTAGGCCATGTTCAAAATAAATGCCTCATTTAATAGATTGATAATATTTTATTATTAATAATAATTACTACTGTGAATCATAAATTTTTGAAGCTATCGTATAATTTCGTAGCAAATTGTATTATTAAATATTGAAGTTAGTGAATAATATAATTTCCGCCCTTCC
This sequence comes from Megalopta genalis, assembly GCF_051020955.1. Taxonomy (NCBI): domain Eukaryota; kingdom Metazoa; phylum Arthropoda; class Insecta; order Hymenoptera; family Halictidae; genus Megalopta; species Megalopta genalis. The sequence continues at coordinate 42,748,018 of NC_135013.1, read as the reverse complement.
ATGACCTTTCGTCACACCAATTAATATGTCAATATCTTTGAAGCACGATACACTATCACGAGACTGTCGAATGCAGTGTTAATTAATTTTTTTTTTTTAGATAGTCTGATCTAGATCGCTTCTATTTACGTATCAATAATGTTTTAATAAATGTCAATTATGCCTTCTTTACCTAATATCAATTCATTTCATCAAAACTTGATTTTCATTAAACTGTTCACACGCAGTCCTGTCAAATATGTACTCGTCGACAGTACTGAAAATATAGGATGATTCAAAATTACTTTGATCATCTTAAATAATTCTATTATTTTTAAAGGTAACAATTTATTTATTTACATAATTTATGTCACGAAATTACTAGTAATCACAGGTTACAAATATTAATACATGGTCACAACTGACCACAACTTTTTATAGGCGAATGGTTTTTGAAAATTTCTAAATTGCTTTCCTTTGTCTACATACGCTATTATCTTTTTCCTTACATAAGCATAACCATTGTTGTGTGTGTGTGTGTGTGTGTGTGTGTGTGTGTGTGTGTGTGATCCTTTGGTTGATTAAAATTCAAATTTTAAATTAAATTTCATTAAAATTAAATTTCAAAAGTTTTAGTTCTGTATGATTGCTCATTAAAGTAAATAATTGATAATATTTCAATTCAATGGAATTGTTCATTAAAAATAATTATTTTTAAAATTTTAGTTCAATAAAATTGTTCATTAAAGTAATTGATTAAACTTGCATTAGAAGTTCAATATATGTAATATTGTAATTTATAATATAATTAATGTAATATTGTGAATTATAGTGTCGAAAAGTAGGAATAATTATATATTTTTCAAAAACTCCTTAAGCAATTGTTATGACAAATTAGTACTTTAAATTATTACATTACATCGAATTATTAAATATACTTCTTTTATAAATATCGTTTCACTATAATATCGCTAACAAATAATGAAGATATTGATAAAAATCGATCATATTAAACCACTTTTTACATGTAGATATCTATGTGACTAACTGGCATCGTACTAATTGTAACTCTTTAATTGCCAGTATATACTAGATCATATATTATTCACTATAGTACAATTGATTTAAAAGTCGTCAAAGTTTGAAGCAATAGTTTTCAATAGCATTCGAAATGGTGTAAGTCAAAAAAATTAATTCGTGAATAATGTAGGTTGCATTAAAAGTTCTGTAAGTGGTAAGCTTTAACTTAAAATAATTAAAAAGAATAAATTAAAATATTAAATTAAATACGATTTAATAATGTTAAATCAACCTAGAAAAAACAACACTCGCACAACTTTTGCTTTGAACGACTCAAATGTGACTGTACAGAGATAACACGATGTGAATGATTGTGATTATTCAAAATGCTGATTTTTATGAATAATGCGAGTTCTATGTATTCCTCTATATTTTTGTTTTAGTGTCTTAAATAATATTTTTAATCATTTGACGCTTTCGTTACGAATCTGTTGAAAAGTATTTCTGTACAAGACACTTTCTAACTGTCCAAGTTATTGCGATGTTAAAAATTCTATAATTACCGTCACTGGTATGAATTTAATTAAACGAAGCCACCAAATGGGGTCTGTGCTAAGAACGTTTTAAAGTTCACGACTTTTGCAAGTAATTTTAAACCGTGGACTTTTATCCGTTCCAATTATCCGTCCTCGTTCTAGCATTTATGAAATGTCTAAGAGTAAAGTGAAAATGTAACATAATGTCACTATTAACGTAAACGTAATATCGAGTTTTACTTGTATAACGACCGTCGTTATAATATTCGAAAGAAACTGGAATTTTCCTCTGAGATTGACAAATATTTGGTGTATTTTCATGATTGACATAAGTAGTTTACAAATATCACATTCATAACATTACGAAAACAAAAAGATAATAAATATAGTACTAAACTGCAAATTTTGTGTATTGTTTCAAGTATGAAACAATGGAAGCGTTTATGAAATTTGTAAATACTGGTGTATCATTTCCATCTCATTAAAACTATTAAAAAACGAAACAAATATTTATGTAGCTTCTGTTTCCTGCAATTAATGCAAACAACTTTTTCTTTTGCATAAAAATTCACAGTCGAATGATGACAGTATAGCAATATTTATAGTGAGTAGGCGAAAATATATGAGTCAAATTTCTTGTATGTATTTTATATTTTTACAATTGCTATATATTTCCATTGCACATTTATTCTCAAATAATTACTCCACAACAATTACTCATAAAAATTTGTTTGAATGTTTTATATTATATTGTATCGATTTTATACCATAACTAAAAATATTAGTTTACCTTATTTACGTATTTTAAGTTTTTACAATTGCTATTGTGTATATCGTTTTTAAAACAGGAAAGAGTAAATTTTTCAAATATTTTATGCTTACATAAGTGTACAACAATATTACCGACTTTTGTTTTATAATTAATTACCAAATAATTAGCGAGGGAATGTACAAGGTAATTACCAATTACCTCGTCAAAGTAGTTACCAATTATCATATCAAGGTAATGAATAATAACTTATTACTAATACGTAACAACATGTTATTATTAATCAACACATCATTGCAATAGATATCATGCTTACCACCACCTATTTAAACATTCAAACGGAATAAAAGATTGATTGATTAACGGAATAAAAGAAAAACTTATTAAATTAATTTTAAATTAATTAAAAGAGAGAGAAAAAGGCTTGTGATTGGCTCCAATATCTTACAATTAATGCAGACAATTTTTATTTTGCATGAAGATCCGCAGTTTTCTACTAACAAAAATATTCGGATGCTTTAAATAAAATTCCTGTAAATTCCTTATAAATCATTTAATATTTTCGAACATCCATTGTTATTTTATTTGTATTTACTCAGCGATTTCGAATGAAAGTGAAGTATTTAGATTTCACATTTTATTTTTATGTATATACATACGCAAAAGCTTTATGCGATCATAAATAAAAATAAATTTTGCAAGTTGCGTAGCTATTGTTTCACGTACATACTGGAAATTTAAAAGCATAACCATGTACATATATTTTAATAAATGTCGATTGTATTACCGGTGAAAAATCAAAAGATACGTTGCGTTTACGTCGAGATTATTTTACAATTAGTCAGATTTACTATCAGCTATCCGTAACGATTATATCATACGAACCAGTTTTTCGCGACACTTTTAATGGCTACCTATCAAATAAACATTAAAATGCTTTTTCACGTTACGCTCGTTTTTCAGGATAATGAGGCAACTTACCTACGAATCAACGGACCGCGAGAGCTGTAAGACAGTTCTATTTGTTTCAAAGCAAATTATGCCCGTTCACTCGAGCTGAGTATAACCGGAAACGTTAACGAAATGTTGTTCGCACTGATTTATTTGGAAATGTGTATGTGAGACTCGAGACTATTTTAATTCCAAGACCAAGACATTTGTTTCAACGTACAGTATTTTCATAATAATACATGTGAAATTGAACGCGCATGCTTATGGAAGACTTCTATTATTTGACAATTTATCGAATACAGATAAATTTAATAATGTGAAAATTATTTTGACAATAGTGTAGCAATTTTTAGCGTCGCCTCGGACTCGCCACTCGAATGCAAAGGATTAAAAAGGTAAATGAACTAAAAAAATATATTGTTCGAAAATGGAGCGATTTACCTCAGAAACACAAAAATTATATTAGATGATTCGAAAACGATTGCTTTTGTTATAATACAACAAAAAGAAGGTCGTACCACATATTAATATAACAGTTGTTGAAACATTTTCATAAAAGAAATGCCAATTTTGTATTACTGTCTCTTATTTTCGGGGGGCCGGAAAGAAATCCATTATTTTCTATCTGAACAAAAAACTTTATTTCATATAAATTTTTAAATATTCATTCAAAATATAATTTCTTACATTGATTAGGAGATTCCCATCTGGTTATCCATTTTTCAAATCCACGTACAAAACATTCGTTATCATTGGCAGGGACAAAATTGGTTAATTTCTACTATTGTCATTTCTGAATACTCGCAAAGTTAATACATTAAAATAAATACAGAAGATAAGAATAACATGGCGAAGCAATACATTATCATGCGGAAAAATTTCATGGATAAAATGGAAATTTTTATAAAACCAGCATTGGCACTCGTTAAAAGAGTCATATACACACGTAAAAACATCCTAAAGTATTTCATACTGCGAATATAAAGCAAATTAATTGTTCGCGCTATATAAACTTGAATGGTCAAATAATTCTTTTATGTATAGCGTATTTTTTCGATATACAGCGTGTCCATAAAGATTAGGACCAAACTTACACTGTGTTACAGAGGTCAAATAGATGAAAAGTGTTCATATAAAAATGATACAAATGCTTTATTGAAGAGATACAAGCTTTCAACGATGTTTATGATTATAGGAAATGTTCGAAAATTCCTCCCACTGCAATAATGCAGGCTTCCGTTCGTCGAATTGATGATCGTCGAACTCTTTCGAATATTCCATCTGTATTGGAAATAGTAAATGCATTTCGAGTACATTCCCAAAAACGACCTTCTGTTTCTATCGTATTTTTATAAATCAACGCTCACATAAACTCGGAACGCTTGTATCTTCTCAATAAATCATTTTCGGACGCAAGCTTGTATTAACGTTTGTCGTCTATTCCACCCCGGCAACACATAGTATAAGTTTGGTCCCAATCTTTCCGGGCACCCCGTATGTCCAATTTAAAGTTGCCGAGACTTTTATATTTATGTCGTAGCATTTGAGTTACAAAGAATTCCTTCTCTTTTTACCACTGCGTCTGGCCAAACACTTATTGCCGGGGGGGGGGGGGTAGTATTTGCGTAAACGTAGCCGAAAGTCAAACAGTTACTTTTTCTCGACCCGGGTCTCCCCAAATTGAGAAAAGGCCCGACCACGGTCCATGCCCGCAGCCCAACAATGTGATTTCGATTTCCTTTTTCCCACTGTTCGTCTCTGTGCGGCGCGGCGCGGAGGAATGAAAGGCGGATAACGTACTAATATAAAATTCGATCAGAACCGCGAAAGGAAAACTGTTGGGAAAAGTTAGGACGAAGAGTCTCACGGGCATCAGCCCGTGAGATACGAAGCGCGGCATGAAGTTTGCCATCTCGTTTCGCCTCGTTTTTTTTGCTATTGTGCGCGCGTCACTTTCCTCGACTTTCCAGGGAAACGTTCATTGTTGCCGGAGCTTTTTCTCCTAACCTTTGCGGGTGGGGGGAGGGAGGGGGAGGCGGCCAGCATAAGCATGTAGTACACCCCGTGCAGATATAATACACGCAATCTCTCTGCTACGTAGCAGCTCTCCCTTTTCTATCTCCTTTTACATCCTGCCACCTCTGCCTACACCCCTCTATCCTTCTTCTAGGCTCAACGTTCATCCTGCAAACCAATCGAGTACGAGCAGGGGTAGAGAGAGGTCTCCAGGTAGGCGGAGATCGATAGCACCGCGACCCAGCTTTACCCAACCGGGCCGGGAACCCGCTGCTACCAGTCTCCCTCGACTGAACGTACGTGTGTACCACCAAGGCACACAGTTCTAACTACTCTCTGTGTGTTGCGAAAAGTAATTAGCGCTTCTTACGCGGCACACATGCACCTACGCCCGCGCACGGTACGCCCGTCGATGTTCTTCCATTTTGTTCAGGATTAGGGTTCTTTGTTCCCTGGTTATCCGGCTTCCATCATTTAACGGCGATAACAGTTTCGTCCTCTATGTTTGTTTACCTTGCTCAATCCTGTTCAGTTTTTCGTGAATTCTTGTAGGTGGATTCGCCCGTTAGAGAACACAGTCATGCTCGTGGTATTAATCACTCCGCGTTTAAAGTAGCATAATTAATCATGGAAATTAAAACAGTGCCGGAGTATCGCTGCATTAAACGTTCTCTTCCGCGGATCTAGGTTTTCTGAATTCGCGATAAATGTGTTAGTTGAAATGTACGGTAAATTCTCTTTAATCGACCATCAGAGCTTGGAAATGAAAATGGATAATTTGGGAAAAGGAGATACGATTATTCGAGCCTTGTGGCTCGTTTTTGTAGTTGTCGACGATAGGTGACCATAAAAACAAACCGCGAGGCTCGAATAATCGTATGTCTTCTTCCCAAATTGTTTATTTTTGTATACAAGCTGAGCGTCAAATAGGGAAAATTTATTGCACTTCGACGGATTTTCTTAATAGGAAATTTAACGCTTTATCTATCGAAAATAATGTTACTCGTCGTAATACAAAATATTGTCACTTCTTCGTATCGAGTATTTTCTTCATATTTGGTTTAAATGCAACACTTTTGTAAAAATATACAGGATGGGTCACCTCATATTGTCATCTAGATATATCAGATTATTATTACGTGCAGGGAAAATGGTTCAGATGAAATTAAACGGTTTCGAGAGCGGCACGTTCTGCTGATACTAGTCTTTTTATAGGTGGACGTGTAGAGTGCATACGAAGGCCAGTAACATTTTTCTGAATGGAATCATACATAGTTTATTGGATCAGTTGATACACCTTGATATTCTTTACAAACAAACCTATGTATGTTAAAAAATCATTAATTTAGGCAATGCGTTAATGTTAATGTTTTCATCGCAAGTGTTATCGCAACACTTATAGTATTACGACAAATTATAGTATTGTCAAGAATATCATGATTTCCTAGCAGCATTAACATTAACGTATCTCCCAAACTAATGATTTTTCAAACATAGATAGGTTAATACTTGTTTTGAAAGAATATCAAGATACATCAACTGTGTAAATAAAAACCTACAAGAGAACTGGTATCATCAGAATATGTCCCGTCGAAACCATCTAACCATTTTATCTTAAACATTTTTCGTAAATCTAGATGGCAATGCGTGGTGAAACATCCTGTATAATGGAATAATGTATATCAAACCATTGTACTCTGCTCAACCAGTTAACTGTTTCTCATGAGTATACTAGTATACTAGTCACAAACAGCTAACTGATTTAAGGAGAATGTACGATACTAAATTATAGATTTTATAAAAGTGTTGTATTTAAACAAAATATGACGAAAATCAAACGTATGCACTATAATTACTATACTGCGGATTTTTAAGCATAATGAGAATGCCATTCATTAATTGCAAGATGCAGGAGTAGCATAAACGTTCATCTTCCTGCTCAATAACTCCAATGGGTTAAAAGTAACGCAACAGTATTTTTAAATCGTTGAAAAGTCTTTTCCATTCTGCAATTGATTCAGCCTTATCTGAAATATACATAGCAGACTGCAGTTTTAAAAGCTATAGCCTCTCGTATACATGTTCTGCTGCAACATAGTGCAAGAATTCTCATTCAGTAAAGTCTCGTAAGATACGGAGCACCTTTCAGGTCAACACGCGAAGCGTGTTATCTTTAAAAACTCTTGAACAGGAAAAGCCTTGCATAATCGATCACCGTTACACTTGTCGAGATTTCTATTGCATTCTTTTCTGGTCAGCAAAATTCAAATACATCGCATTTTTCTTGCATCCCGTATCACGTGCCTTGAGGCGTTCTCAATCAATTCTTTACTCGATGGTTCACTTGAGATATTTCCTTACATTTGTTCTCACATGAGTTGATTAGAATCACAGTGGTATAAGTGACACTTTCGAAAATTTGAACTTATGTCTCAACACTTTGGTTATTGCATTTGTTGAATTATGGGTGAAATTTCTGTCACCTTTGATCAATTTTCTAAGGAATTCTTAACTGTTGAATTTAAATGTTAAAATTATTACTAAAGAACTGTCGGTATTTAGAGTGTTAAAATGTAATCTACATATGCCAAAATGTTAAAAAACAAGTAAAATAAATTATAGTTACTATGAATTATTTTAACTTTAAATTATCTTAACAATAAATTTGGCCAGTAAACAATAAATATGCTAGTAAATATGTTTATTTAAGCAATACTTCTTGCTTGTCAGGAAAATGCGACTTGCGCCACTATTATTCTAACTCACTCAAATGCACAATTGTATGCATCAACTGTCACAGAACAGTTTTGCATTGTGGTGATCCTACATTAATTCTCATACGGCAGATACAGGGTCCATTTGGACCCGTACAGAGAGTTTTTATTATTGAAGAAGAGTTTTCCGATCTTCCTTTTTGTTTTCTATCTATGGATTGTGGATTTCTACGAGTGCTATTATTATCTAATAATTAAGAACAATAATTTATTACGTTTGTTTAATTATATTTGAGTAGAGGCGGTTACTTGTAGTAGAAATAGGAAAAAGTTGAATTTTATACAAATTTATAAAAGATATTATTAGAAGATTAATTACAAATTTATATAGAAAATTCATAATTACAAGTAATTACAATTTTATATAGAAAACAATAAACAAGTTTTGCGTTAATTGCAAGAAACAGAAATTAAATAAAAATTAATTTCGTGTTTTAACAATTTTAATAAATGAACAATAATGCAACAATCTACTTAAATTCTTCAAATATCTTCATAGTTTTCTATCGCACCTATTCACTTCTCTCATGAATACATAAAATCCATAGTCTTCAATCGTATTATTTTCTTGTATCTATATCAAAGAAAGAAATCCATTTTTTTATAATTCTACGTTAGATACCTCTGAGAACCTGTTTTAATGACATTGTGGTTTATTAAAATGAATGCAGCATGTTTGAGTTTGAGGTCACTGGAACCTGTCCACTGCATAAAATTCGTGTGGAAGAAGTGCAGTGAATAGAAACGTTAATATCCGGACTTCTCGTACCCGATGTTAGTGAAACATTTTCGCAAATTCGTACCGTTTTCAATTGCATCGCAGCTTGCAAAGCTGCATCGATAATATTTCTGCTGAAATCGCAATTTATACGAGTTTAAAAGATGGACAGAGTGCTTTGCAGAAATGCATCAGACAATTTCTCGAATTATTTCTCAGGTTTGACAGATCTCTGCTACCACTAAACTGTAAGCTTTATGTATTCGTCTTAATGTTTATTATTAAATTGAATAATACATTATTTTTCATTGATATGATTAAAGAGGGAGTGAACTTGTTATCTGGTTTCTACAAACTCTGGCGATAAGTATTTGGCCGGAAGCAATGGTAAAGTTAAAGGAAAAGAAATCGTTTGCAACTTAAATGCTACGACATAAATAGAAAAGTCTTGTCACCTTAAAATTGATCATACATTGAGTAAATACGCGATACATAATTAATATTTTAGTTTATTTTCTTTAAAAGTATTTACTCAACGTATGACCAATTTTAAATTGCCAAGACTTTTATATTTATGTCGTTGCATTTGAGATGCAAGCAATATCGTTTTTCAAAATTAATTTGTTATTATTGTTTCTGGCCAGATACTTATTGTTAGGGATTGTACTTCTACGAAAGTGCTGTCATATACAGACTGCGTGAAACATCGTGGTACAACCGAGCAGGGGATGATTCTACATGCAAAAATAAGTCGAAAAAAAGGATAACATTTTTCATTTAATATGCTCTGTTTTAAATACTATCGAATAGGAATCCAAGTGGCGCGTCTGACCATCATATACCCATTCTACTTATCATCATATTACAAGCTGTACAAGCCTAACAGATCTTTAAACTTATTTTTCTCGAAAATGCAATCTTAAATGAAAAAATGTTACTCTTTTTTTCGACTTATTTCTCCATATAGAATCATCCCTTGGCCGGTTGTACCACGATTTCTCATCCACCCTGCATATTAAAAGAGTTAATAAATAATTGTTATAAAATCAGTGCAATATAAATATATTTATTATATACGCAACAACATAAATCTGTCATGTGTATTGTGTATAATATAATAAACGCTAAGTGAGGCAGGGTAACATTGAAATTTGTTTCTTCCATAAATAATTTTAATTAATTCAAAATTTATATCAGTATTCTCAAAACTATTTTAAATTTCCCCTAATGATTTTCTATTCCAAAAGTATAAAATCCACAATCTAGACATAAATAATTGTGAAAACAGTAGATAAAATTTGGTCTTTTCGTCTACTTATTATCGCACAAACTCATCGCATAACCACGGTTCGAAGTGGTCATTTCGGAATTGAACATCATTCATAGTTCCCCGTATTTGCTAGCGGAACGCAAATTCCAGTAATGCTCAGTTAAATTCGTGTTACATTCTCGCGAGTCAAGTAGAGCTTAGTTCATTAGGGAAATGCTATGTACACAGTGCTAAATTTGAAATTACGAATCTCCAATATTTTTGTTTCCGCATATATTTCAGTTTCATAATTTTGTTTGGATACGTTGTCAAAATTGCTCGTAGGCTTGAAGAAAAAAAAATAGAACTGGAACGAAAATAAATAAAATAAAATTGTAATCAAGTATTCTCGAAAATACGAGACAAGTTTTTAGATTCGATTTCTAAGAAATCTTTATTGGTATTGCTTTTTGTAAACAGTTTATACAGATACATGATTTTGATTTGAAAGAATAGGTATGCAGCGTTTTATTCAATTCCAAAATTGAAAGATCGTATTCTTATGTTGCTTGAAAAAGCAGTAACGTTCGAGACACACTTGTTTAGAATAAACATATAATAAAGCGAAAGAAGAATTGTCCTCTTAATTGAAATATACATGTCATTAATCAAAATATTTAGAACGTTCCTAACAATAACAATTCTTTATAAACAAAGATCGCGAAACAATTTCTTGAGTGAACAATTTGCGTTTGATTAGATGTTAGACGTTTCATATAACATGACCTAATAATAATTGTTAAATTAGAGCGTGTTGTATTATAATTCCATAGTTATTATAAATTATTATGAATTAGTTATAATAATTATTAGTGATTATATAGATTAGTTGTAATAACTAAAATAATAAGTCATTATCTTAGTAATTATATTACTTCTTACAACTAATCTATATAATTACTAATAGTTATTATAAATAACCTATGCAATTACACTAATATAATAAATAATTACATTAGTTAGTATAACTAATCTATATCATTAATCAGATTATATTTAGCTCAATTTAGTTATAATAACTAATTGTATTAGCTATAAAAAATTTATAATACTTAACGAATTATAATTGTTAATCATGAATCAGTTTATTTATTGCCTACCTCTGACCAAGCCATAGTTTAGTAATCTAGTCTCTCTATTATCCCGAAAAATTTCAATTCATTTGACCTAATTTTGGAAAAGTTATTTCGTTCTGAAAAGTGTTCGAATGTTTAGTGAGGGACTATGAATGCCTCACAAAGCAGAATAATCAACAAGGTCGACAAATATCGAGCAATTGTACATAATATGCGAACTGTTCAGTAGAATCCGTCATATAAGCTTTGTTTGTCATTGAGAATTGCTGGAATTTATGGCTGCTACGAGAACAAGGTTAAACAGGACACGTGTTATGTGAACATTTCATGTTGTATTTCGCCCTCTGGTTTCTGATTGAAGCGCATTGGAAATGCTATAAAAGAGACACTGCGCGATGAAACTCGTTAGTAATAAAATTAAAATTACTCATACTGAGACATAATCCCGTTATATCCTTGACAATTGCAGTCGCGTCGCGAAGTTATTTCAATATTCAACAAAGTCGAAGCAAGAAAGAAATGCTGATATTTTCATAATTTTCATTTACTTATCGTAAGACTGGATTTATTCATGCGGTGATTAAAACTACGGCTTAACTTTTGTCGGACACGGCATTCAATTTAGTTTAACGATCGATCCAAGTAATTGGACTTCATTCCCAAATGCATCGTTATTCAGAGCTCTTGTCGCTTTCTCCGAATCGTCGTTGGGATTACAATCCTCTCCAATTTCAGTGCTCATAGTGAAATGCTAAAATCACGAGATTTTTCTTAAAATACTACGCATCACCATCCCATTTGTATTAGCTGTACCATTACTTATTTCAACGATTATAGCGATGTTTCTGTTTAAAATATTTCTGCCACATTTTGCTTATTGCAGATGGTATACGTTATTATTAGATTGCGGATCTTTGTACAAAATAAAACTTTGCCGACATGCGTGTGACAAGTACAAATTAAATGAAAATAAATTGTTTCTCTTAATAATTTTGATAAGTTGAAAACTTTGTAACAATATTATTAAATTCTTTATATGTCACAATTTCTTATTTCACCTACACATCCTTGCCATAAATGTATAAAATCCGCAGTCTAGTTATTATTTGTTTACCTACAAGCTTACCTAGCTTAAATAAAAAAAAAATCTTAAAGAATGTTCTGTTACGCTAAAATTTTTCAAAAAAATATTTATTTATTACTCTGCTTAATTAAAAGATTGCTGCTATTGGAATATGCTTTGCATAGATCGCAGGATGAAATTAAAAGATATATTGTTTCAAATTTGATACTTGGTTCCATGTATTTATTATTCATTATTAAATATGAAAAATATTTTTCAATGATTTTGAACATCAACTTTCATTGAAACATAGTTCTGATCGTGGACATGTTTGCTGTTCATAGCAATAAATAATCTTTGATTTGAACTCCGTTGCGTGAGATACGGTCGTTACCCCGCACCTATTATTATTTCCTTCTCTTTTTCACACTCCACATTTATGCATGCAAAATCCGCAATAAAGTAGTGCCTATGTTCTATACATATGTATACATAGTTCTCACGAACATTATGTATCTACCATAAAGTTGTAGTCTGACGAATCGTTGACAAGTTTCTATAATGTTATTGCCGTGCAACATGAAATTAAAATATTCGTATTTAATCCATATAACATATTGCACCGTCTTTTCTTATAAGTACGAGAGTGCGTATAGTTTGTTTTAAACGTGGCCGCATTTGTATTAATATGGCCGCATTAACTTCATTAGCGACTGCGTGTTTCACGGAATTAACGTGGACGATGTACATATAAATATGTATCTTATTATAGGACTGCAGATCTTCATAGAATTTTTCATATTAAAAAGAAATAAGATAGAAATTTCGTTCTGTGTACAATAATTTCAGCGAATTGTTAATAATATGCACATAATCTTCCATTTCTTTAATACCTCTATGGATTAGTTATAAATAAGTTTTACAAAAAGGGAATCTGAAGTATAATAAACAACTATAGTATGTTGATTAGATTTATTATGAATTTTATTATAAATTTTATTATGGATTTTTCTTATGAATTTTATTATGAATTTTTGTTAAGAATTTTATCATATGAATTTTATGATTTAATCTACAGAAATTTATGAATTTTGAAATAAAGGAGAACATTTCTTGTTACTAAACTAGAGATTTTATGTATCTTTGATTAAAATGAGTTAATCAAATAGAAAGCAATAAAATCATTCTCAAAGACTTTAAAAATACTGTTGCAATATTATATCAACTTATTTTAATTCTTAAGAAATGAAAGATATATTTGCGTAACTTCCGTATCCTGTAACTGGTACAGGCAATTTTTATTTTGCACAAAAATCTACATTATTAATCTTCTATACTTTTAATGTATTATACATGTTAAACGCATAATATCGATACGTATGAATAATGAATTACTTGCATAAGAATAAATTATAGATTAATTAGCAATATGGGATCAAATTTAAACACTGAATTAGTCATCGTTAATGATCAGGCTGTCGGTTCGACGTTAAAAAATTGAAGAAAAACGAAGAAATATTAATATTAATGAATAAAGGAGGAAACTATGAAAGTTACCACGAAAAAGGGCGAGATTTTTCTATGGAAAAGTAAATCGAAAATCTAGGTTACGATTCGATAAAACGAGACTCCGTTCTCGAGAAAATCAATTCGAGAAATTCGTTGGGTTTTCTCGTGCACAGATACATATTTACAAGAAACAAGACCAGCAAACAGACGCGTCAACCGAATCCTATTCAATAACACGCGTAGTCGGCGAAATTTCAAATTCGATTTCCTCGAGAACAAAATCTCGGATAACAAAATTCTATTCCAGACTTCCGACTTATTTTTTCATGTAAATCGACCCCATTCCTGGTTGTATCACCAGATCGACAAAATCCGGTGAATGGACGGAGTGTTGGCGCATACGTGTCATACCGATCAACCGACTACACACTGTGTGTATGTGTACTAGGAATATGCTTCTTTTGGCTCAGTACTTTTGGGATTACTTGTGTGTACATCTAACGAAGTAGATAATAGTAGACAATTTAAATAGATTGGTATTTGATTGGCCATTTGTTCATTGCTTGAAGTATTTATTATACACACATATGAGTTGATTTATTAGTTACCCTTTCTTCGTTATTTAAAGTATTTACAATGAGTGTTATTTGCATGATTTGTTAGTTTTCTTAAAATGTTGAATTTAGCTTCTTACATTTTCAATGTAAGATCGTAATAACATTACTGAAGAACAGCATTGACATACAATATCGAAAAAGACACTTATAATGTCTAATTCTGCTTTGGCTTTTGAAGAAATTGCGACTTTCAATGAAATGATGTGCATCGAATGAACGAATAATTTGTACATATTAAACAGTCATGTGTTACTTTGTATATGTCAAACATTATTTAGCTTACTGTGGTATCATAACTTTGACTTCATTGTACATACGTGTTATACTTATTTTCAAGAAACTATTATCATAAGATTAACGAGTCGATTACGAATTTTTATGGAAAGTAAAAATTGTCTGCATCAGTTGCAAGAAATAGAAACTAAAATTCATTTGTCATAAAGGCATAAAATCTGCAATCTACTAATGATAAACCAAAATCAAAATAATCAAGATTTATTTGCATTACCAAAGAAATACCAAATAATAGTTATCTGGATAAAGTATTCGACTAATGTGAATGGTGTTAGATAAATGTTTAGACTATTATTTATACGAACCTTATAAACTGCAGATTTTTCAAATGTACCAGAACGTATAAATTAACAAAATCTAATAGCATTTTGATTTGTTTTTTACAATGAGTAATCTTACAGTTGACGCGAAGAAAACTCTTCTTCAGTCATAATTTTTGTAAAATAACGCATCAAACTGAGAATTTTCATCAAGATCCGCAGTCAACTTATGAATTCACGCAAACACGATTTATTGTACGGGTTGTGCTACTTTCCTTGATACAACTGTTTGAACTATAATTTTACAAGGTTTGAATACTACAATTCAGCGACTCGTTTAATGAGATCGTGTCTGACCATAGTATAGCAGTGTTATAATGCCTGTTGCGATATAAGTTGGATGAGTTTGAAATGTCCGTGATCATTTCGAGATCGGTTAAAACGATTTCCTATAGAATATCAACGTCGGAAAGGGAAACTCGGGCCTGCTTTTACATACGAGTAAACAATTCAGTTTGAATTGTTCGGGCACAAGATGGGTGTCAATGCGCAAGAGTGAATGCATGTACTAAATAATTAGAAGAACCAGAATAATTTAATATACGTCTGTCTATTGTATATTCCCTTCCAAATTAATTTTTTCGCGTGCGAAATTTCTTGAATAATTAATTTCATAATTGGCTCTAACTTTTCTCATTTTCCATCCTACTTTATAAAAACTTGTGGTTCTTACCTTCTCACTTATTTTCTTCAATGGCTCTTATCTTTCAACGTATTTTTTCCAATGGTTAACTTTTAACGTCTTTTCTTCAATTTTATTTAACATTTATCTCTTTTCATTGATAGCTGATTTATTAACCCTCGTGGCAATTCGACACATTTCTAATTGATTCTACACTTCGTTTAATTAGTTACGATCGACCCTAACAATCTCATTTTAAACTTATTTAATTTCATCTTTCATCTTTTCGCTTTCAATGAGGGATTTTAAAGTTTAAGAGGTTATATATATATATATAAAGCTTCAATATTTAAAGATTTGTTGAGTGAAATATTAATCTTTCCATAGCATTGATTCCTTGTCATTGTATCGATCTGGCATCAAGGAATAACACAATATTTTTCTTTTTCATTACTAGCTTTTATTTTTACATTAGATGAAATATTATCAACAATAACAATAGATATAATAGAAAATTATGATTTAAATTTCAATAAATGATATTTTTTATTTATGATATTTCCTTTCTTTATGGTAAAATTGCTATATTTGTATGACATGATTGATTATTAAAAGCTCATATTGAAGCACCTGCTTTTGGATCAATTAGCTTTGGATCAATTAGCTAAAATGGGTCAATTTAGCTTTAGTTAATTGAATTATTCGAACAATTATAGTTACAAAGTAATTCAATTATATTGTAATCCAATCAGACTGTGAATTCATAATTGTAATTGGAGTACAATTACACAATACTAAGTAATTAAATTACATGAATTATGAATTACGGTGTAATTGAACTAAAATTACGAATCTCGATGCAATTGAATTGAAATTACGAATTAAAAAATAATAAATTAACAAGTAATAAAATGACAACAAATGAGCACATATGCGAAAGAAAGGCATAAAAATTTGAAATAATTTACAGAACTGTATTTCAATTGCATTAAATTTGAATAACGCTCATGATTAAAATAATTAGCAATTAAAAGGTTTGAATTATATGTATATTATAATTGAATTTATAAGGTAGTTGAATTACTGTCTAATTGTAATACAACGTAATTCAATTGCGAAAACTTACCATGTAATTGAATTAGCACAACTCTGCAAACGTTCGAGAAAATTCTGACAATAAAATACAACAACATGTGACAATAACAACAAGTGACAATAAAATAAACGACGAAATGCATTTTGTCATTCATTCTATCAGTTAATGTCCGTTTCATTCGTTTACGTTATTTCTGTGATTTTTGTTTCCTTGTAAATCACATTCAGTAACATTATTCAATTTCGGTTTCATTTATATATATATACTTATATACTTTATTTATACATATATTTATCAACATACGTTCCTTCTTCCAATTGTCTGGTATCCACTTTTGCAAACAGTACGATACGAATTCGATCATTCATTCTTCTTTAAAGAACTTACACTTGTAACGTATTTAGTTTATGTTATAGTTTCATGGGACGTGTCAATACTCACTGTCCTAAATTTGTGGCAATGATTTCCTTTGCAACAACATTGTTCGACAATGACATTGTTTCATTCAAACTGCCATTGCCATTATGAAACTATAGAAACCACATTGTTAGCGTATATCCACATTCTGCCAGTATATTCAATTGAAATGCTGATATCTTCGCAAAATGATTGCATTTGTACGTTTTTAATCCTAATACCATCCTGAGAAATAATTCCTCCAAATATTCTCCTGCAATTTCCATCCATTTTCATTTCACACTTTAATGTCTTTTTTAAATCCTGAGTGCAGGTTTATTTCAAACTTCAGCTCACACGGATATACATATTACAATTTCACCGACTCTGCATTATTTACAATCTTAAATTTTAGACAGATACTGTGGGTAGAACACAACAATAAACAATACACAATAATGCTCAGAAAATATATTCGAACATGGAGTAACTGTTTATATAAACATGAATAATAAATAATGCAATTTTTCTGCATTTATCCTAACGAACTAGAGTTGAATAAAAATGTATTTCTTCTCCCAAGAATTTTCCCAATGCCTTAGCAGTTTTGCATCTGCAAATGCGTGGTTATTATTCTACGTTCACCATGAGGAATTTTCCAGTCAATATAAGAACTTTTTTTTTTACTTTAGATAGTTAAAAAAAAGTGTTTAATGAAGATGAGAATTTGCATAATGATCTGTAGATTTCTTTATCCGATTATGATCTTTACGTGATGATATTTCTATTAGCAGTTTTATATTATCGCTCAAGAATTTTTATTTTGTTTTAGCTGATTTTAGAATCAATCTTTCAGAAATAATATATGGTTGTTTAAATATGTAGATGAAACTTCGACTGGAAGACGGGAAGTATGTATAACATGTTACGACACACGCGAAGCTCGCATTATAATCTCGATGAAAAATGTTAACCTTATTACGGATAATTGTTGACACACTTTTAAATTTAATTACTAGAACAGCGTTACTTAAATTAACCTGTGCGTCGGATGCATATTAACGGATTATGACCCGGCATAATTTCGAAGAAAAGTACCTCGGTTCTATAAGTAACGCTTAATGTCACAATTTTTTTTACCGAGAAATAGAAATTATGATAGGTAATATTCTGATATCAATTTTTTATGCGAAGTTTTTTATTTATATACGAAAATATTCTTTACGCTTAACAGTTATTGCGAAACTTTACTTCAAATTCAAATCTCCAGCATATTAAGTTTAAGAAATGGAAATTAAATGAAAAAATATATTTCTTTTAATAGCTTTAAAATTAAAGCTACCAGCCTGTATAAAAGTGACCAACTGATTTGTTTATTAATGCTTTAAACTAGAATTTATTTAGAGTATTCCCTCACTTTTATTATAATATAAGCTTGATTGTTTCTTATCAAAGAGCATTTATAATTTCGACAATTTGAAAATAAAAATGGTAAAACTGGACATTTTAACGGACATGGTAGGTTTAGTGTTAGCAAAATAAAAATATGTAACAATATTCTTAAACTCTTTTGATGCCTTCATTGCACTGCATTTCACTCATGCATTGTTGCCATAAATGCGTAAAATCTGCAGTCTGCTTATTCATCCCTTGGCCTATAATATCGCGTTAGACGCGTTAGGTAAATTTGAAACATAATCTACTAAATGTGGAATGTTATCCAATGTCTTTTAAATCGAAATCAGATTCGTCTCTTCTATCACCAATTTTTATACATCGTAATGAAGAAGTGGTAATTTTCTGTTTTTTTTTTATTTGTAGTTTGCATTTAATGCATTTAATGAAACAATATAATTTGTATCAATATGGTTGTTATATCAATGGAAGAAAAGTGTGGAAATTTTGTGTAAAATAAATATAGGTTCACTTAATATTTTGGTATTTATATTGAAAAAAAAGATTATCATGAATAAAATTAGAAATTAATTAATTACGAAGGAAACATAATATTTAGTTGGTCGTCCATTGATTGTTATGACCTCAAGTATCCTTTGCGGCATTGTATTCCTAAGAATCGCTTGGTGATTATTGAAATGCAAGATTCGCGTCGCACAGTGTAATTTGCTATAAATACTCATTTCCTACGGTGTATCTACGCGACTTCCTTCCCCTTTCGACATCATGCACTTCATTATTGTTGCTATACGAAACCCACGATGCTCGAAAGTGAAAATGTCAATCTGCATCCTAGAAAGAGGATCCGAACCTATAATTGTCGTGAGAAAATTTCCTCGGTAATGTCATTAACCGTCGAGAGACTCGACTTAATGTTAAAGTTGCGTATGTCAAATTGACACACAAATCCCTTTTCGTAACAATATATTATTTACAGCTCTGACGACATGTCTTCGCAAGGAGAAATGGAGAAAGTTCGGGTTATTGAGAAACAGACAAAGACCTTTTAATGTCGGCCTTTAATAAGAGCTTTTCAATTTAAATTATAAATCTACCAAAACTTAAGCTATTAAAAATCTATTATAATTCAAAATAATACAGATTCATCATAATTGATATCACCTTCATTAAAAATCAATTAATTTAAATTTCTATTAAAAATCTATTATTATTTAAAATTTCTGTTTACGTCTGTATCATAAATCTAATAAAATTTCTATTAAACATCTATCATGATTCAAATTTATAATATAAATTCAATAATAGTTAAATTTTACATAAAAATCTGCTTAATCAATTTCACCCCTATTTAACATTATTTACAATATAGATTTTTGTTAGAAACCTATTATAATTTACTATTTCTGTTTAAATTTATATTAAAAATCTATTCTTGTAGCACGATAATGCTGATCAGTGAACAAGTAAGACATTTAATTAAACCGATTTAATTTGTGTTGTCATATAACTTTGATACGTTAACAATTAATTGGTATTAATTGCTTAAATTTTCGTTATAGACTCAAATAAAAAAACGTTGAGGAAACCTTCTTCATTTCATTTTTTTCTTATTACAATCAACCACGATTT
Organism: Megalopta genalis; assembly: GCF_051020955.1. NCBI lineage: Eukaryota > Metazoa > Arthropoda > Insecta > Hymenoptera > Halictidae > Megalopta > Megalopta genalis. Next base: position 42,727,908 of record NC_135013.1, on the reverse strand, counting down.
TCGCAAAAATTTCGTTGCACACTGTCCGCTAAACCAGTCGTTCTAACATTTCAAAAAGGATTGAAACAATTTTGTCGATTTTGAAAAGATTTAATACGTTTCAAAAGATGTGTACTGACTTTTGTGCGTCACCGCATGTAATTACAAAAAAAAACGACTTCAAAGTATAGCGAATGGATTGCAAAATATTTGGAAAGAGAGCAGAAAATTCGATATTGCACTTTGGAAATTGTAAATGTACCGTTGACCATAGCTTATAGAAAATCTACGCACACGTTCGCGTGATCGGAAATAGCGCTTCGGAAAATGTTTTCGAACGTGGGTCAATTAATAAGCGCAGCAAGTGCCTACCAATCTGTTCTGATGCTTCCGACGGTGCATGTCGGCCATTCGTTTGTGCGTGACAAACCGTTTGAGTCACGATGAATTTCCGTTCGCCTTTGTCGTAAACAGTACGTTGCCACAAGCGATACCCACACGTTAACGCTTCGCCCGCTGTGCCTATTCCACAGTGAAATGCATTTGCATTATCACAGTGTACGTGCTAAATACTAATATATAGGTTTTGGATTTTAGGCATTTATGGGGAAATTGAGCGTGCAATTTAAAGACTGTAATTTAAAATAGAACGATTAAACGAATTTTACAATGTCAATGTATTATTTTAAACCCTGGATCGTTCAAAATTGTTATATGAATATAAAAGAGTTTACGTACTTTTAAACCGCACGGGAAATATAAATCTTTGCATATAAATTAACGAATCCTCCAACTTATAAAAAGAGATTAATTAAACAAAATTTTTATAATAATTATTATAACCAAAATTTCAAAAGAGATTTACTTTTCTTTGATCTATAAAGTAAGAGCTTAAAGAAATAACTAAGCGACAGATATTTCTGAAACTTTATAGCTGAAAATGGGACTACTGTAAAAAAACACGATAAATAGGTATGCAACTCGAAACTATTTTAGCCAGTTTGCTGTTGCAACCTGTTTGAAAAGTGTGTAGCTAGAATGTGTCGCGAAAGATAAGCGATGACGTGTATACAACATAACCCAGGCACTATGTACAGCTTTTTCATAATAATTATTTATATTTTTTTACTTGTACGTTTTATTTCATCTTAGCCTAAAAATATTCAAAACACCTTAAAATTCAAGAATATATTTTAGCTTTCAATAAAATTACAATTTAAACTGCGAATATTTTGCGCTCGGCGTTTAAAAATGAAGTATAGGAAAACACGAACATACCACGTATTTAATTAAAACCTTTACGATAAATGTCGGATTATAATAACTAATTACATAACTAAAAAGCAATAACCTTTTTCCTAGATTAAAGTATTTGCGAATAAAACGTGTTTATTATATTATATCTCAAACATTCTGCGTTGATTTATATATTAATCCGTATTATATTTTCATCCATAATCTGTACATCACATTATAGTAATACTATTTACATATGTTGCACGCGATATTCGAAAATAAGCAGAATCATAAATCACATTTTCAATATGAAAGGAAAATCGGACAACGAAATGACGGGACAATATAATTCATAAAAATTGTCCATTTTTAAATTCGTTTCATTTCAAAGCGCAGATGCTGCAAATACTGTTTTACACGTATGGTAAAAATAATTTAATTACTGAATATTGCTAATTAATCCTATTATGGTGATTCTAGTATATTATTATTAGGTTACGGATTTTATATGTATATTTATGACAACAACGAAAAGTTAAACTATAAAACAATAGAAAAATTAATACAATTTAAACATATCAACACATTATTATCAATTTCTTTAAATTATCATAGAAAGAAACTTTTTAAATATTTTATTTATTTTCAATATCTTGCACTTGTCGCAGACATATTTTATATACGTGAAAATTAAATTGCAAATTTTGTACGGAAATATGCGGAACGTTAGTAATATTAACAGCTGAATATTTTTACGAAAAAGAAGCTATCGTCATAAATATAAAATAAATAATACTTTCGGCGTTATCGCAGTGTAACTAATGCAACGAAACTTTTAGGTAACATTGCATTATCTGCATAGCGCTCGCATGCATGGTTGCAGTTTCCAAAAGTTGCTTTTGGTGTATTCGCTTCATTTTATTGGATAGCCATAAACTTCTTTAATTGAGTCACGCATGAATTGAAGCGACAAAAATGTATTCTCTAAAACTCGTGTGAACATTAATTGACGCGATCATGCAATTAAAATGATATTTTAGCAGTTTCCCCAGACGAAGCCGCTACCTAATTAAATTGAGATCTACTTTAAACATCATGCTGCCGACACGTAAATACATAATTCGCATGTGTTACAACTGTCGCGTCCATATTCTCTAATGGAAAAAAAACCTATTTCATTGGAGTGCATACGTAAATTAACAAGTTCGTGCGTTCCAAATAACCGCTTGAAATTTTGCGAAAATTGCACATTACGACTTTCGTTGCACGATTTATGTATGTACGTATGTATGTATACATGTGTAACTGTAAACTAAATTTTATATTATATACAAGGAGAGTCAGAAATTATCCCTACGATTTTTCGGCCCCTTTCGATGGTCTGACAAAAAAATGTTTCCCATCAAAGTTAATTAGTATCTAACCGACAAGAAATTTCAATTGTTTAAATTTAAAAACAAATTCATTTTCGATGAAAAACAAGGTCACCGTTATATTTTTAAATGAAATTAGGTAATTTTAACTTCATAGTAAGCGACGACGAGATGAATTCAACGACCTGCTACATAATGACCTTCAGATGACATTAAAGAAAAAGTTTATCTGCATTAACGGATAAAATTGTTTGAAACAATTGCTTGTTTTATGTATTTGCAAGAAAATTATATATTGTAACAAATGTGTGATATAGTAAAAATATTAAAACATAAAAAAGACTGTTCTACTACTTTCGACTGATTAAATTTATTATATGAAAAAAATGTTTGGAGATCTTTCATATTTTGCGAATATTTTTATTTTGCAGAAAAATCTACATCTAAGGATGACGATTGTGACGGTATACCTATCGCGCATATTATGTTCATAAATATTTTCGTAGCCTATACAAACTACAATTCGTTCCGACAATTTTTCGACAAGTTTTTTACTGTAACGTTCACATGGTACGATATGATGTATCAAATTCGTGCTCCAAAAAGCTTCCTACAGAAAAATGCAAAAGTAATGCAACGAAAAATGCGCATGGCAGTGCTTTTTTAAATCGCGGTTGCCATTTTCAACGATTCAGAATCACGTAACCGACTGAACATTTATCATCTGTGTACAGGATAAGCCATTTAAATCGAATCAATCAAATATCTTCGAAACTGTTGATGGTATTATAAAATGTTTCAAACGAAAACTGAATGGTTTTAGGAGGCACATAATCCGACATGAATAAGATTTTTCTAGGTGAACGCATGGAAGACATGTGATGGCTAATATCATTTTTTAAATGGCATCATAAATTTGTTAATGTTCTAATCGATTTAACTTGTCATTATTTTTATAAAAATACTGAAGCGATTATTGCGAAAAATCGTTGGTATCAGAAGATATTTTAAGTTTAGTATTAAGAAATCACTAATATGTGTTGCATCCGATATATCGTGTTCTGATGGATGTTTTTCAAAATAATTATTCAATTTATTATGAATGAGATAAATCGATGTATGATTTTTTTCCATCTGGAATGCTCATTTGTTCCACCGTGAGATTGTCTGGTTATAGGATACTCGTAGTTGAACGAGCGCTAGAAAGAGTCAATAAATTAATGTCTATAATACTGTTTTAAATTATAAGTCAATTGTCTGAATATTTTTTAATTTAGACTTTTTCACTCTCCGACATCTGTTGCCCAATTTATTACTTTCTTTCCTCTGGTCTGTTGGGTGTATTCTTACTATATAAATACTTCAGATAATTTTCTTTAGACAAAGATAAAATCATCTACGTGATACCAAAATGAACATGATGTAGAAGCATATTTTCAGTACGCATATATATTACCAGGATCTATAAAACGCATTTTTCAAATTTTCATTATAGGCTGAGGTAAAAAAGTTAAAAAACAGAAGTTCTTTACTTTTTTGTCATTCCAAGTAATAACAAAATTTAAAAAATTCATTATAGTTATAGTTAAAAAATTCATTATAGTCCGAATATTATTTAAAACAAATTCTAATCGGTTAGTCTAAGTTTTAAAAAAGATTCTGCGTTTTAAAGAGTATCCGAATAAATTTGTCTGGTACTGTATATTACTAGATACGGCAGTTCGTGTACAAAACACCGTACTATTACTCTATATTATATATATATATGAAATATTAACAAAAAATCTAATAGCAAGAATTTTTAATAATTTACGGTTCGCAATAATATAGAATCAAATGAGATTATACAATTTTAATTAAAATAATGAGTTATCATTATTATAACATCAGATTATATTATAATAGGAAAGAATTTCCAGAAAAATGACAATAGGATAAGAAACGAAGTAGAGGAGAGAGAAGAGAACTATTTTATTTGCTAATCAGTAATTACAAATAAATAGTTTACCTCCAGACATCTATATATTGTTCTTTTTACTCCTTCAAACGTCTAAATTAAACTTGAAATAGATTCTGCGAAATTATAATTCTTAAAATATTTAATATTTAATCGATCAAATTTGTTGTCTGGAAATTAAACATACATCTACGTCATGTAGAAGATTCGTCTTTGCTTCGGGCAAATTATTTGAAGCCGTGTCTATAGTTTATATGGTTGAAAAGTTTAGTGTACCCCCTTACCATAACTAGGGGGACTCGATCTTAGCAAATTTTTGGGGCATTGTTTTGACTGCCTTCTGAACTAGCTGCAAATTTGGACAAACTAAAATTCAGTATGGCAGTTTAAAGACGGTAAATCAAATTCTGGATTCTAGAACTAAATCCCAAGACATTTAAACACTATGGACAACTGACAGTGCACTCAGAGAGTGTCGAAGTAGTGCGTTCAATTTTACTGACTTACGTACATCGCATAGCTGCTTTTTTAAATGTAAATAATACAACTAACACATTTTTTATTTCATTGTTCTCAATAAATTTTATTGAACAAAACTTGAAATATTTTTCGACCGTGTTTTTTCAATGACCCCTGAGACTTAAACGGTTAAGCATGTATTAAGTATATTTTTTCGAAAACAGTTATGTACATCACCATAAAATTTTTATTTTCTATTCTATAGTGGTATACAACAGAAAATCCATTTCTAATGAAATATATTCGTACACGTGTTTATTAAACTGATTTATCCGCTCCAATGGTTTTGTTGCTCCTGGCTCCGATGTTCTCGCTGCTACGTTGTCAATGATAGAATGGATCAATCTAAAAGAATTCAAAACAAAAATATATGTACTTTAAATATTATTATAAAGATGTAAGGGACTATGGGAAATAAAAATAAATGTGACTTACTGCTTATGTCGAGTATATGAGCCGTTTATTTTGAAAGTGGCATAAGTCACTTTACCGTAATGAAAAGTGGTGATTTTTTAATGTTTATACGAAATTATTTATACTGAGAAAAATATCAGTATCCTGAGATAACAAATACAAGTAAATCTTCTCGAAGGTTAGCATCCATATTTTTAAACGTGTTAAAACGCAAACCCTTAAATATATCGACTTAAAAACAAAGTGACTTATGCCACTTTCAAAATAAACGGCTCATATATCTGTTTGCTGCAGTTCGCTGATCCGCTTGCGATCAGCATAGCTTCGCTTAGAATGGCGGGAATGGTGTTGCGTCGCACATGGTCTACCACAGTCCACGAAATGCGCATGCGGGTAGGCAGCCATATTAAATTTTAGTTCGTCCAAGTTTGCAGCTAGCTCAGATGGCAGTCAAAAATGTGCCCCCAATTTTCCTTATAGTGTTGACGCCCGCTGACCGTAACTAGGCACTGTCCTTATGATCCGTGATAGAGCCCGTGACATGTATTGCCATAAGCATGTATCGATAGACGCTGATAGCTCCCGACGTGCCACCTAGATGTAACTAGATTAAGTGAATTTCACACTAGTCCTAGGTTAGTTAGTTTTTAATAGTGTTTTCATTTGCCGGCATTATCGTATCGAGTAATAGATAGGGATAATCGACTTCCCCAATTGTGATGTGCCTACGCCGACACGACACGACGCAACGCAATGCGTAAATCAGCTTAGTTCGCCTCTCAGTAGGGGTGGTAGGTTTATGGTCGATATCGGGGAGTGTGCGCGGGGGACGTCGGTATGATGGCACCATATGTACACAGTGCCACCGAGATCGATGACGGAATTTCGACGACCGGTCATTCAAGTGTTATTCCTCCACGTGTTTAGTAATCCGATCGTGCATACTAATCTATCGAGTTACACAAAGTGCCAAAAAGTTATACGTGAGTTTTGAAAATCTTCTCGCGTTTTCCTATTTTCCGGGTACAGTTCTTCTGTTTTCAGAGTCAGGAACCATGAGTGGCCCAAGACAATTCGAAACTGATATCTCAGTGCTTCCCTCAGACGGATCCAGACTTAGAAGTAAGGGATGAGCTGGCCGTTGATGTAGATGCAATAGGAGGAATTCGACTTTCCGAATATATATGAGCCACTGGCGATCATATCAATCGCATTAATATTAATTGCGCAAGATTAATACGGGGAAAGACAGTACGGATATATTTCACCGCAGAAGAAATAGTAGACGAACTCATCACCCTTCGTAAGCATATAAAAGTACGCACTCACACTCTTCTACTCTGTCGTGCTATTTGAGGACAATACTTTTCTTTCGCCGAAACGAATCATAAATAAATGGTTCGACGAAATGAATTATTAAGTATATTATATTATAGTATATATAATATATAAGTATATTATATCAAATATATCAAATATATTATTATATCAACTATATCAAGTATATTATAGTATATTATACGCTCTAGACCATGTTACCATTCTCCACCTAATCTGTAAACAAAGATTTGTCTCACTCTTGTCAGGGTACTGATAAAATTAAATTCTCCGAAACGCTACGATCTGCTTCGATATTAAAATTGTTAAAATAATTAATGAAAATGTAATGTGATTCCTAAAATTCTGAAATACACGAACAAAAAACAACCTTCTGCTTGTTTTTTTATGATAATTATCCACCTATTATCAGTGTTCCATATTTGAGTATCCTGAAATAATGACCGTTAAGGTCATGGATACACAGGATGTACCATAATTATGTTCACAACTGCAAAGGTGTGATTTCTGAGGTCATTTGAAGTAACTTTTTTCTTAGTGAAAATGCAATCCGGAACTTTGTTTACGAGTTATTGACGAAGAACACCGACCAATGAGAGGCGAACTCAGCTGGCGCAAGGCGACCGAGCCAACGAACGGTGGGAGACCAGTTCTGCTGATTGGCTCGGCCGCTTAGCACTAGACGAGCTCGCTTGTCATTGGGCAGTGTTTTCCGTTAATAACTCGTAAACAAAGCCGCGAATTGCATTTTCGCTAAGGAAAGGGTTATTTTAAATGACATCAGGAATCACCCTTTTCCGGGTGTTAACATAATTATGGGACACCACGTATTAAACATGATTAACGAAGTAATCAGCATATTCAATAGATGTCATAATTAGTACCACATTTCAACAGTTAACAGATTCAATGTTTAACAGATAGAAAAGAACATTTTCGAGAAAAAACTGTCGGAAGCTTTTTTGTTACAACCTGCCTTCTGTATCAATAATAGTAAACAAAATATAAAAGTTCGACACGTTAAGTATCGAATATCAGAAAGTTATAATTGACCATAGGAAATATTAGCTTAATATTTTAATTTTCTAATAATTCTAGTAACACACAGTTTGTTTCATATTTTACAATAAATATGTATTTCAAAACATAATTAAAGTGTTATCACTAAACGTACCGAGGTCTAAAGGTGACTGGTACCTGTGTGTACCCGTATAAATATTATAAGATTGAATTTATTTAAATTTTCACAATTTTTACAACAATGTGTGCCTGAATGAGGAAATATATTCCAAAATTTCCAGTAGAAGCAGCTTAGTAATTTCAGTTATTATAAAATGGAAAATGTGAAATCGATCATCTGAACAGCGATGATACGTTTCGTGTTAAAGTTCATAACTAGACTTTGGATTTATGTATTTATGATACACTGGAATCTCGATATCTCGAACTTCAAGAGAAGGAAACAAATCTTCGAGTTGTGGAGGTTTCGGTTTATCGTGCTTTCGAGTAAGAGAGGTTAAAAATGAATTGTCAGGTTATTTATAAAGTAATAAAGTTATTGATACATGATTACAAGAAACAAAAATTGTTTCTTTCTGTTCCGGAAATTATTAATCACAGGAAACTGCTTACCAACATAGCTGTGAAAAAAATCGTAGTGCAAAGAGTTCGGCATGCATGAAATCTAAAGAATGCATTATTTAAAGTTTCATTATGTAACGTACGGAAAATTTTCCCACGAATTTTTTATGCTTCTTCCCGAAGGTATACGTCAAGCTGGCGCCAGCTAGGTATATAAAGGGCCCAAACGCGACCGGAAGCGGGCTAGTTTCGAGTCAATCGTCGACGTGGAAACTCTAGCGAGATCGAGTTTTAATTCTCTTTCGAGCAAAACAATCTAGTAGGTAATAGATACCGCATCAGAAGCCCCCGCCGATTCAGTGCGATAAACTGAGAACGTGATAGAGTCCGCGATACACTTATCCAGATACATTTGTAGTAAAACCAAAACTTTTAATATACTAGCTTTTACCAGTTACTTTGGTTACAAAATTCAATTATTTCCACTTCCTACTTCGAGGCAGTCGTTGGTGACAACCTACAGAGATATATCTTTACCGCTCGAGGTATATCTTCAATTCTTTCTTGCAAAAAGTTACGAGGCATCCTAACTACAATTTCCCCAAATCCTATGCCGATCTCAAGGTAACCACCCGTGCCAAAATAAGCATTGGCTGGTCTACGCACCCTATCCTGATCTTAAGGTAGCCACCCGTGCCGAAATAAGCATTGCCTGGTCTACGAATCTCCCTTAGAACAGATAAATACATGATCAGATAAAAAACTTCAAACCTTAGTACTCAATTAACATTTTTTCAAACATTTTTGTATGCCTTTTTAAATTGACGATTTTATCGTCTCAAAAATATTCAAATCGTTTTGTCCAGTTTTAGAAAAATTATTTCGTTTTAAAAAATGTCCACACATATTTATTCACGATTGCACGCGCGTGTGTGTATTGGTATATAAAAAAATTCAAATGTTATAAACGAATTTTATATAAATAATTTTCATGTAAACAAATTAAATGCAAATGTAAATTTAACTTAAGTAATGCTTTATGCAACTGCATTCATTAAAAATTATGCTAAACCAGATTTTCACTTTAATAATTATAATCGTATATATTGAACAAAATGTTTATACTGTTACGAACCAAGAGCTAAGGCAGTCATGCGTGACCGAGAATCCGTTTTTGTTGTTGAGAAATGTAGGAGTTTTGTTGGTTGTGAACGGAGCCGACGTTTGTTTCATCGTCGGGACCCACAGGAAGGTTACTTGTGGACGAGCCGACATTTGTTTCACCACCGGGACCCACAATGAAGGAGGATGTAGACAAGTCGGCGTTTGTTTTACCAACGGGACCCACAGAAAGGTAACTTGCAGACTAGCTGACGTTTGTTTCATCGTCGAGACCTACAAGGGGAGGAAAGGTGAGATTAAAGAATTGTGGACAAGCCGACGTTTGTTTCACCACCGGGACTCACAACAAAAGAAGGATGTGGTCGAGCCGAAGTTTGTTTCATCACCGGAATCCACAAGAAGGTAACTTGTAGATGAGTTTGTTTCACCGCTGGGATCTACAAGTGGTTGTAAGGTATAAGAATTGTTAGTTAGCCTCGTAACTTATTAAGTTTGTGCACTTCGAGCGGCAAAAGTGTAATGTGGTGAACTTTGATACTAGCAACTGGAATCGATGAAAGAATGTGAATTGAAAAAATTGAATTAACTCGATATACTAAGACCTAAGTATAGTATATTACCCAAATTAATTAAGAAGTTACAAGTATTAGATGTGAAGTGATTTCGCAGAGTCTAAGTACTGCGCTCTCGGCTTTGATACACTCAGAAATGCGGAGGAGATCAAAATAAACGGCTTAAGTGTGATTATACCCGATACACACGTTGTGTGTGTGTGTGTGTGTGTGTGTGTGTGTGTGTGTGTGTGTGTGTGTGTGTGTGTGTGTGTGTGTGTGTGTGTGTGTGTGTGTGTGTGTGGTATTGATTCTAGAATACTGCCCGATGAGGAACGAAATCATACCTCTTTTATACGGTCAAAATCGGCCCAAATATGACGGCGGAGGTGTTTGTATGTGGTCCAAACATCTACTTTCCCGGAATTGGTGTATAACCAGTCGCAGTGCTTCGAAAAAGGGCGACTGTTTTCCCCAATGAACGACCCTTTAACACGCACATGACTAGGTAAAAGGTTAAGGGTCACGAAAGGGGTGATTAAAAAAAGTTTTCGAAAAATGTACGGAAAGTCCCTGTACGTAACAATGCACAGACCGCAAACATGTTTGACAAGACGTTACCTGAAGATATTTCAACGTCTATAGTTTAATTTAAAGAAGAACTTGTTTTACACAGTCTTATAGACTCAATAAGACGATACATATTTTACTTGCGATATTTCACGAAAAAGGAACTATTCAAATTCGATTTTTTCGAAAACTAAGTCCCACGCAAAAAGTAGTTATTCTATATTTTTTTCATCTTTTTTATGAGGAATCACCTGATGCCCGCTTCTATATACTTTCAGAGACACCCTGTATTTTTCAGCAGGATATTGCCGCAGCACACACTGCAAAAGTAGTAAAAAAGTACTTTTATCGAGAAAAAAATTACGTTTTGGATTGACCAGCAACGTCATATCGTTGAAAATTACTGTGGAAATCTTAACCGAGCTGTGTATGCAAATTGCAAACAATTTCAAAATACTGTCGAATGAATGGGAGCAATTGGAGCAAAAAAACTATTAGAAAGCTCTATAAACCATTGTCGAAGATAATGATAACTGACAATAAATATAATGGAGGAGTCACAAAATATTAACCATTAAATATCATTCGTTGATTTATTCCTATATTTATTCCATCATTTTTAGTTAAATGTGCTATCATTTTGTCGCACTATATTTCGATAAAAATTCTTTTTCTTCCAAATAAAATTGTTAGACCGGTGGAATTCGATTCTATTTCATTTGTGTATTTGTACTTAATTTTAAAGTGTGCTATCTTTTTGTCGCGTACTGTAGGTTAGTTATTTTTTACCAGTGTTTCCATTTGTCGGCATCATACGGCGTCCCTCGTGTCCTCACTACCCCCCACCCCCCTCACACAAACACACACTAGTCTGCAAACCAAAGTGGAGTAATGGAAGGGATTGTCGAGTTCCCGAAATGTCTTTTTACTCACGGCACATTCCCACCACTTCGGCGGTGTTCGCCTTTCAGTAAGAGTGGGAGATTTGTGGACGATTTCGAGGAACGTGCGCTAAGAATATCGGTATGATGGCGCCATATGTACACACTGCCTTCGAGATCGGTGACGGAGTTTCGACGACCGGTCATTCGGGTGTTATTTATCCACGTGTCCCAATAATCCGATCGTACATACTAATCTATCGAGTTACACAAAGTGCCAAAAAGTTATAGGTGAGTTTTGCAAATTTTCTCGCGTTTTCCTATTTTCCGGATACAGTTCTTCTGTTTTCAGAGTCAGGAACCATGAGTGGCCCAAGAAGTTTCGAAACTGTTACGCTTCCCTCAAACGCATACAACGTACCCGTCGCTGCACTCTCAGAAGAGACATATTCCCTAACGGATAGGCAGGCTGTTGTCATAGATGCAGTAGCAAACATATCACTTCCCAATTGCATAGAAGTCCTTAGCAAAATAGTCGGCCGCTTAAATATTTTAATGGCAGGGTATCGTCCAGACAGAACAATAGGGGTATATCTCCAGACAGAAGCCCTAGCACATCAACTCGTCACCTCTCAACATTTTCTACACGTACGCTCACGCAATCTTGTGCTCAGACCTATGAATGGGATAGTGACATCGATTATATTGTTATACGTCCATCCCAAAGTTCCGCAGTCATTAATCCTAGAAAAATTGTCCGAAATGAATATCAAATATTTCAACGATGACATCCAATGTGTACCAATCGTAGATACGCCACGTTTCTCTCACATTCGCAGTTTTAGTAGACGAGTCTACGTGTTATCCGAGGATATAAATAAACTACCGGATACTATTGAGATTAATATTAGAGACAAGTTGCACAAGATAAAGGTATCAGTCGAAAGATCGTTCTGAGAGTCTCGTCAAGAGAGTAACGTTGAATGTTGTACATTCATCTAGACCGGTCACCGTTCTCTACCTAATCTGTAGACGAAGATTCGTCACTCTTGTCAGAATATTGACAAAATTAAATTCTTTGAAACGCAAGCCGCTTCGATATTGTAATTGTTAAAACATTGATAAAATGTGATATGATTACTAAAGTTCTGAAATATATAAACAAAAAACAACTTTCTGTTTATTTCTTTATGATAATCTTCTACCTATCATCCGTGTTCCATATTCTTCATACTAATTCCGTATTTAGTACACTTCACCATTGTTTAAGGTTACTCCAGTATTGACAATTGTTTATAGCGTTAGAAAGGGTGTAACCGGTTGGGGATCAAAACTACCTTTGAGCAGATTTAAACGGCTGTGATACGCTAGACGACCATAAATCTCCATTTAAATGCGTGCGAAAATTTTGAAAAAAATATCATATCTCACGACTGTTAATGTACACTTTTGAGAATTTGTTCTGCTTTTTAAATTAATAATCCTTGTAATACAAAATAAAAAATGCCCAAAAATGTAGATTTCTTATAGAAATAGTTTGGCATATCTATCATATTTTTATGGAAACAACATATTATCGACATAGGCTGCAGTTTTTTTCCAAATTTTAGAATATGGTGCGCCATAGTTGCAGAAAAATACAAACCAAATTTTCAGAAGATTGACAATATACATGTGTAAAGAACAAATGTATAACCGTGCATTGTCGTTAAGTGCTGGCATTTATTCGAGGTAGCAAAAATTATTCGAAGATTTATTCGCGCGCGCGCAGACTTCGAATAAGAATACAGATAAAAGATGAAAATTTTATTCGACGCTACAAATAAATACGATTAGAATAAAAAAATTATCTTTATTTGTCGGATAAATTCTCGTTGAATGAAATTATTTATTCGATACTCGTTGAACAAAAGTACTTTTTTTATTCGGGCGATCAAATAAAGATAAAGTATCTTTAATCCGAATCGTTGTTTTTTGAAAACAATTTTTTATGTTAATAGTGCCCAACTCTGATTACCTATGATACGTTAATCTCATGAAATTTTTCTACATAGAACCTTGTCATTCTCTTTCGTTGATAGCAAGCTCTGCAGCCAATGATTCATGCGCCTTATCGTCATGGATCTGATATAAAAGTTTATTGTTAAACAGGACAACATCTTATCAAGTCGGAGTCGCTTAAAAGGACGAGGACCACGGTTGTGCAAATATCGCCCTGCCGAGGAAAATTGCTGCCTCTTATTCCTACTCCTTCTTCCTTCTATGTATATAAATAGCTGTTGCAAGACGGAAACGATTTTCACGGAACATGCATTACCTCGCTAGAAATTAATATTCATTTTGATCACCGAAGGGGAACGTGCCTTAGCTTTCTCCGCGGTGTATAAAAAACATATAAAAAATCGTTGCTTCGAGATAGAAACCCGTGACGACGAGACTCCTTCTTTTTTCTAGAGATATTGTTCTAATAGACTGATTTAATAATCGAGTTCTTTAGAGCGTGAACAGCTAGCAATTAATTTGCTACATCACTGGCACTCGGGTAGCTGCGTTTGTTATTTTCTCAAAATGAAAACGAAATATCGCTGTCAGAGTCGAACGTTGTTATGGATTTTTCTTGCGCAGTGAAATGTACACTCATTTAGATCGTAGACTTTTATGCAAAATAAAAGTTGTCCGCGTTAATTGCAAAATGCAGAAGTCGCATTTCTTTCACTTTTTTAATTATTTTCTTGAATCGAAAATAATGTAACAGTATCCTGAAATTCTTTAAATGTTTTCACTGTTCTTTTGATCAACACATTTTTTGCATAAATATCCGCAGTCCAGTCATTAGTTTAATATTTTATATTCACATTGTCAATCGTTAATATTATGGATATGTATTATTTTATTCAGCGAAAACTCGTGTTCTGCAAATCTTGTCTGTGTACATTGTAGATTACACAAATCTGTGCAGCATAATTGAGTGTAAACTTTATTTCGCGACGATAAATGTGTCATATTATTAAAACGATTTAATAAACCGACCAAATTCATCTGTAACATTGAAATTAATGTGTATTATAATCATTTGTGTTTCATGTGTCACGTAATTTGTCTTTTCATGTTTTGTTTTCTTTCTTTCTCAAGCGGTGTACATACATTCTTTTAAATACTACTTTATACCAACACGTTGCTTTATGTTCTTTGTCTAGTTAGTTTGCACGGTTTGTTTTCACCTTCACCTAATTCGTTGTAAGAACTGGTCCTTCTTACAAAATATTATTATTATCGTTATTAATATGTATAACAACAGTATTTGTATAAAAATTGAATAATATACTTATTATTTTATTTTTTTATAATCGAAAAACGCTACCTAAAGCAAAAATCTAGAAACTTTTTATCGAGATATATTCAGTTAAAATTCCCAAGAAATCATTGTTTACATTTTCTAATCATCTTGTATGCAATGGAGTGTTAACGTCTGACGTCATTCAACGACGCAGGTATTCTATCTATTTGACTGCAAATACCATGTTCATTGTGTTTCGGAGACTTAAATATTTAATTCGCATCCATTATTGAAAATTATAGAACATTGATAGTCCAGCTCATAAAGGTCACACGGTGAACTCATTGCGGTGGTCAATGCACATACGAGAGAGAGAGAGAGAGAGAGAGAGAGAGAGAGAGAGAGAGAGAGAGAGAGAGAGAGAATTTCTAAGATCAAATACTTGATACAATGAATTCTTTCATAAAGTACTATTATGTGATAATGTTGTTATAATTTGATCTAGTAAATTAAAGTTGTACTTTCGAAAATGCAGCACTTGTTAATGTTAGATGCATGCAAAATGTCTGGTCTTCTGTTCCAATATTTTTCATTTTATGCATGGTGACTATATTACTTTCTTATTTAGAAAATAAATCTATATAGTATAGTATACATAAATAGAAAGTATACAATGTGAAAATTTTAAATCTACATATCTCGAAAATAACACATTTTCGGAAAAAATGTTAAATACGTTACTTGAATACAAGGGATAAATATAAATATTTTATCCATTTTTGCTATTGTTGATCGCTTTGATGGTTATTTGGAAGGTAACTTTGTTTCTTTAAATGGAAACTTGTTTTTGTTATTTACAGATTTTTATTCTTCGCGAAAAAAAGACTTTTCTATAAAACATTTTTTAATTCAATTTTACCTTGCAAGGATACTTAATAAAATTAAAAATTTGTTTAGTTATGAGACTTCTCTATTTTTTTATGTCCTAATATTGATAAATCAATAATAATTGCAACTTTTTGCGTGGCCTTTTTACTACATAAAGAATATCATGTGAAAAAGTGCAATTGTTATTGATTTATCAGTATTCGGTCATTAAAAAATAGAGAAGTCTCATAAATAAACAAATTTTTAACTTTATTAAATTTCCTTGTAAGATAAAATCCGATTAAAAAATGTTTCATACGAAACTTTATTCTTTTTTCAGTATGCACATAAGTTACCGTGATCTACAAAACGCATTTTTTTAATTTTCGTTCCATGTTCAGATAAAGAAGCTAAAGAACGAGATATTTTGTATTCTTTTTGTCATTCCAAGCAATAGCAAAATTAAGAAACGGTATTTTAGTCATTGTACAGTAAATTAGTCGCTCTAACATTTAACAAAAAATCAGATCATTTAGTCAAGTTTTAAAAAAGAAATGCGTTTTAAGAGGTGTTCGAACACTTTTTGCTAGGAATTGTAGTATGTCCGTGACATGGAATGATCTTAAAGATGGATTGTTATAAGCGTGCCCCTCGTTTCAACTATAATTCTGTCTACGAATCTGTAATTTATCAGAAAGTAGATAACATGAGCGTATGTAGTACTTCAGCGGGCTCTTACTCAACCCACTAAGACTTTAAGGAGACCTTAAGAATAAACTCCGTTAAAAGAACACTTTCCTTCGTGTAAGAGGGTGTACATGCTTTCAGATGTCTAACAATAAGTATGAGTTACTCGAACGATGATTGACCTTCTTTTAGCAATGAAAACTCGATAATCGTACAATAGTATCGATATAAAAGATTTCTTTCTATCGTACTGTGCAATATGTAAATATTCAATAAAATTTCTGTAATGTAATGTAAAAATTCTCTAAATTTCTTAAATTTCTTCAATTTGAAATTAGTTAGAACAAAATCTATTGACCTTTTTCAGAGTATGATTAAAAAGTTGTCGCAAAAGGTTATAAAAATCTTAGAGAATGCGTAATAAGTTCAATGGTTTGAAAAATAATAAACAAACTGAGGAATATAACTACCATGAATCAGTTGGTTTTGAACTGTACAACTACTTATTTTTGTATCATGTTTTGCGTATGCGATTGTTGTCATTTATTATTTTTATTCTTTTAAAGTGTAATCCGCAGACGATGTCGAAGTCACAAACGTGCGAATTTTCATCGTTATGTATGAGCAAATTGAATACTTTTGTACATAAAACAATGGTATTTAATTTATTTATTCATTCTTTCGTACACAGTATTTAAATTGAAATTCAGCTGGCTGCATGGGCACCGCAATTTCGAATATCGGACGGGTGCGGAGGTGTTGAATTAAAATATGTAAAGCTGTATTTTGTCCCGTTTGGTAAAAATAGTGTTAAACCTAAAAAATGAAAAGAAAAATGAATACATTAGATTCAGAAAAATAGGAATTTTCATATATTATTTAGAATGGCTAAAACAGTATTATTGATATCAAACGCGTTTCTATTCTCGCACGACTCATGTTCAACAAGCGATGTAATATCACTTTATACTGTTTCATACGAAAATGTTCTAATAATCTGGTATGAACAGAAATTTTAGTGTAAATTAGGATATAATAAGGATACTTAAG
Organism: Megalopta genalis; assembly: GCF_051020955.1. Lineage (NCBI taxonomy): Eukaryota > Metazoa > Arthropoda > Insecta > Hymenoptera > Halictidae > Megalopta > Megalopta genalis. The sequence goes on along the minus strand of NC_135013.1, from coordinate 42,710,506 downwards.
CAGGATATCTCGTAAGGAGTTACAGTTATTAAAAACATGTTCCTACAAAAGTTGTTTCGTAGGACAGAAGTGGGTGGAATAGTACAGGATATCTGAAGGTCGATCTAATTTTTTTTAAATGCAAGGCTATATTTTTTTCTTCAGAAAGTAACAGCAGGCACTGAGAGAAATCAAGAGAGGTGCTATACGATATTATTCTGAATTGGAAAAAGATAAATCGCTGGTTTATGTTTACGTGATACATTTTGGTCGACGACCAACATTCAGCAGCCGCTGCTGAGCAGCGTCGGTTGCGTTTATATTAAGTTACTATAATTATATTATACACAGAGGAATTGAGAATTATTGCTTTTGCCATAAATTATCGATTGTAATTTTCACTTACTAGTTGAATCATTTTGTATACTTCTACGTGTCCACCATAATTGAAAATACAGACCGCCTCCAAGTAGTTTTTCAGACTCCAGTAGAAAACGTAAATGATTTAAGAACAAAAATTACGAACGCATGCAACTCAATATCGGACGAAATGTTAAAAAGTGTTGAGATACAATTTTTAAAACTATTACAAATGTGTATTTTCAATGATGGTAGGCACGTAGAAGGATAAACAAATTATTCAACTAGAAAGTGAAAATTATAATTGATAATTTATGACATTAACAATAATCCTCAATCCCTATTTATAATATCATAATTGCAGTAACATGATACAAATGCAACCGACGCTACTCAACAGTGGCTGCTGGATGTTGATCATTGACCAAATGCAGGACATAGACAGAATAATATCGATTACTCTCAGTGCCTGCTGTTACTTGGTGAAGAAAAAAAATATAACCTTGCATTTGAGAAAATTAGATTGATTTTCAGATCTCCTGTACTACTCCACCCACAAGAAAATAATTAACACTACACGATGTAGCCCGTCCTAGCAAACAACTTTTGTAGGAACATGTTTTTAATAACTGTAACTCCTTACGAGATATCCTGCTGTACTCTCTTAACACTAAACCTACCAAGCAGTAATACTAACTGGCATGTACTGCTTCACAAAAGCGAGAAGACCGAATTTATTTAGAATTTGTAAAGTTTTTATTATAAAACTTGCTCCAATAATATAACTTATTCAAGCGTTTTCCACACAAGAGTCTCGGAACTTTTCAGAATTGCAAAATAAGAAAGCGGTCACTTTGACCGCGGTAGGTTTAGTGTTAAATAAGACACTTTGTATAGTAGCGAACGTGTTAATCAAATTTCACCGCTTTCGAGGTGGAATAAAACAGTCAATTAAATGAAAACAATCGAAGTCTTCGTTTTTAACGATTCGTGCACCGACAATTTTCTAGTAATCGTTTTAAAATCGTCAAATTTTCCTTTAAAAATTGTTCTAAAGTAATAATAAGATAAAAGATGTTTATGTCGATTGTAAGTAGCAGAGAAGTAACATACGTACTTATTCTTGCACTTGATTACATTTATACAGTAAATAAAATAACAATGTTGTCGAATTGTTTTCACGGTTTCATTATTTTGTAGCCCATCTATTTAATTTTATCATAATCACATAAAATTCGCAATTCGAACTTTCAGAAGGATGGATAAAAAATGTTTAACAGCCCCCCATTTGAATTGAGACCCAAGTTTTATTATAGCAATTATGTATAATATATCTACTACTCACACGAATGTGTAAAAAGCTAAAAAGTAAACAAAATTTACGAAAGAAGGTCGTTTAAAACCATTTAAAGGCTATTAGTTAATAGCAGGTGGAATACTATAACTTACAATCATTAGTTTCTCAAAATTAATCGGACATCTGGGAAACCTCCCTTGTCAGATCTCGACATTCTCAACGTTTATCAGTAGACTGCGGATTTTAGACATTCATCACAAAAATGAGTAGATGAAACACAGAAAACTGACACTATATTAAAATAATTTATTTTATAAAAACACTTACTACAAAACACCGTTGAATTGTGACCCATTCTTAAAACAGTTGCACAAACAATACAATAAAAATTATATGGAGCATATCAAAATGGATGTAAAAATTCAATCCACATTTTTGAACATTGTTCTTTATAAATTCTCTTACATGAAAACTCTTACGTAACAATTATTTTTTATACATATTAAGTAAATATTTCAAAGTTCATTATGTTATCTAGGAACATCAATCTATGAGTAGTACATGCAAATATTGAATAATGACACTTTCAAGTTGTAATTAAATGGATGATAATCTTATACTCACTGAAGAGCGTTCCATAACAGGTACTTTTACCTTAGAAAAATGTAACGACTTGAGTACGTCATTTAGAATCTATTAAAAGTTTTCAGGATAGGATAAAATATCTATTCAGAATTTACTTCTTGCAATCGATATGCACGACATGTTTATTTTGCATAAAGTTCCGCAGACTATTTATCACAATTGTCTAACAAGTAGCTGGAAGCCCGAATGCTCTGAAAATTGAATAACCCTACTGACCGGTAACTCCAAATTCTTCGTCTATTAAATTTGACCAAAGGCATTGTGCCCTCCTTTTCATCGCGCCCTTAATATACACCCTTACTATAGACGGAGTGAAACAATGCCTGCCTTGTGTTCGGCAACCGTTGGAATTTTGGCAACGATAGAATTTCCTTTTGACCCGAATTCTCTCTCTGCCCCGTCGTTTCCCGAGAATTGATGAAATTAATTTTTATTTGATCGTTCGCTATCTGCAAGATTCATGGAGCGTCTCCGCTTACTTTTAGAGCCGGAATAACTTCTGCGTAAATCTTGAAAACAATAGAACGTGGGCATTCTTTTGGAAAATGCGATTAATTAACTCGAATGCTGTAAGTCATTTGTGTTAGTAAGGACGAAGATGGACGATAGCTAATCCTTGCTTACTTTCGTCGACATTTTGGGTATGTGTTCAAATCTTTGCCAGTGTTTTTTGTTGTTTTATTTCTTCATTGTCTCAATACGTAAATACATAGTTGGAAAGCGTGTAAGTTACTATAATTCTATTCTGTAATACAAAACTTTTATGATATATGTAATTTAATAAAGAATATCCTTCTTAACCAATCAGTTGTTTTTGACAAGCATAGTCATTGTAACAGAAAATATTGCCATTTCTTCATGACGAGTATACTCAAAAAAATATATTCAAGAAACGAGTATAGTCAAGAAATAGTTAACTGGTTAAGGAGAATATATGTATACTTTAATCTTTCTTATTAAATTATATATTTTACAAGAGTGTTTTATTAAAATAAAATATGAAAAATATCAAGCGAATACAGCAATAAAACAACAGAAAATGTTACTATTTCTTCATGGCTCATATACTCGTCAAAAACAGCCATCTGGTTAAATTATAATAAAAATTATAAATAATGTGATGTGCACTTACAGCTTGTAGCATTGATTTTTTATATACTAATGATTCAACTTCTTAAGATAAAAAGAAGTAAAGGAAACTTTTTATCGTAAAACAATAATTACATCTTCATCTCCTATTTGCAGATCAACAAACAATCCTCATTTTCTATATTATATCCTTAAGGGTTACAAGGCTCATAAGCAGACTGCGGATATTTATGCAAATTAGCAAAGCCTAATAGCATTTTACTTTTTCTGTTTTTGTTTTTGTTACATCGACTAATATTTTGTTTAACGAAGCAAACCTTTTTTATTGCTAATTTTCGTAAAATCGTAGTATAAAAATGAAAATTTCGATTAAGATCCACGGTCTATTAATAACAATAACGATGCAGAATCGCAACAAATTCATGAATCTGTTATTACATATAATTTCGATAGCTTATTGTAATTATTATCGTTAAAAAATGTGCGTGTATGTCGTGGTTTTAGAATAATAATATTGGAAGATAAATTATTCGAGGAAGCATAAACGGCGTCTTTTACGAGAGAATCGGTAGAATAGAATATTCAGCACGATATTTTCTAAACAGTTCAGCGAAAGTACTCGATAAATCTCTATTTTATACTGCAGGAAGAAAATAATCGATGTGATCTAGTATCGGATCAGGTCGGGACTCGGACCGTGATCTTTTGAGTTCCGGTGTATACGTATAACTTCAACCACTAAGATATTCGAACTATCGGCGATTCTTTCTCTTAAAATTTATAGAAACACAATACCACCACAAGCCCGTTTTATCGTTTGCAATAGGTCGTTGAGATTTATATTTAGACTGCTGCATTCACAAGTTCCACTGGTTTTACAGAAAACGAAGCACACACAATGCTGTACTTACGATATCGTTCGAAAAAATGGAGATGACTTTTATATCTCTATATCGATTAATAAGCAAAGTAATTGCAAAGCGTTTGCAGCACTTATATATTCCCTTGAGAGCCATGCAACTTTCATTCGGAACAATCATTTATTTGAGTGGTCCCGTTACGGAAAAATCATCCTGTAGAAGAAACAGCATTTATGAGGTAATTATAATTGATCATGCTACAGTGAAGTGCATAATTATGGATTTTACATTGTTACTGATGTGCAAACGAAAATTTCACAAAATATTGTATTTGTATATTTCTATTTTCTATTATTTTTAATATAGAAATTTACAAATATGATGTTTTCTTAAGTTCCGTTTTAAATATATAGGGTGTCTCAGCTAAAAGAGGCCACCCTACAGTATTGTTAATAATTTATAAACTTTCAGTTTTTTTAATTTAAGTTTTTTAGTTTGAACAAAAACCAAAAAGCAAAACTGTATTTGTGTATTTCTATTTTCTATTATTTCAAATATGAAAATATATAAATATGTTGTTTTTTTTAAGTTTTTATTTAAATATCATTAGAAATGTAAGAGTTGCTTTGAGTCAATAACCGAAGTTTGGACATTGATCGATGAGAATTGTTAATTCAGAGACAAGATCGATTTAATGGATTAATAAAATTGGTGGTGTATATTTGCAATTAGTCGTCAAGTAATTTCGCCCCAATAGATACAAAGATTTTCAAATAATCCAAATAATCTAACACAAAGTGCAGATCGGCTATTTCAAAAAGCTGCGGAAGAAACACCTTAAAGATTTTATCATTAACACACAATAATCCAACGTGAATAATGTCTAACGATTGTAATAATATCCGTAACCAACATTATCATTATTATTAACATTATTATTATTAACATTATTATTATTAACATTATCATTACTATAAACATTATCATTATTGTTACTATTATCATTCTCAGTCTTATTATCATTATTAGACTGCGGATCTTTACTTAAAACAAACATTTTCTGAATCAATCGCAAGGAACAAAAGTTAGATAAAAATGTTTTTCTTCATTTGATGATTTCGATAAATTGAGCAGAACATAAAAATATTCTTAAATTAAAATATTCTTAAAAAAAAAGAATTTATTTATTTCACGTAAATAGTGTTCATATAAAAGGAGTCTCACTTTACTTTGTTTTCTACTAATTACTACTTGTCGTTTTTCTTTAGTGTCTTACAATTGGGGTAGAAAGTGTTCGTATAGCTTCTAAAACGAAATAACTTTTTTATAGTCGGGCTAAACAGTCTAAATTTGTTAGGATATTAGAGAAATCAGTTTACTAGACAAGGACTCAAAAATTTTTTTCAAAAATTGCGATTTGTTGATGTGACAAAAAAATTCAAAAATGATGTTTTTGCAACTTTTTTATGTGATCTCATAAGAAAAATTTGAAAAATGCATTTTATAAACCCTAGTAACTTACATGCATGCTGAAAGTTTCATCGAAATCGGTTGACCTCGAAATGAGTTATAGATAATTGAAGATCGTGAAAATCACTGGTTTTCACGAATTTCAACCAAACATAGGTAATTTTCAATTCTTTCAATGGCTGTAGCTTGACTATCGGTTAACCGATTTCAATGAAAGTTTCAGCATGCATATAAGATTTTCAAAATACATTTTTTTAAATTTTCGTTATAGGCTCAGATAAAAAGTTGAGAGAACATCATATTTTTCATTCTTTTATCATGGCAACCAATTACAATTTTTAGAACAATTTTTTAGGCATTGTCTAGTAAACTATTCCCTCTAACATCTCAAACAAAATTTAGATCGCTTGGTTGAATGATAAAAAAAGTTATTGTATTTTAAAAGATGTACGAATACTGTATGCATTTTTGCTTAGTTCAATCGCAAAATGGCATCAAGTACAAATCTAGCGTAATGAAGTAATTATAAGAAACCGGCGAGGACCAGGGTGCTTTTATTGGAATTTCAGGCAACGTATGTAATATGGCAAGTGTTGCGGGGACAGAATATTGAAAGCTTTGGAATGTACAATGGTCCCGTTTAACGTTCTTAACGTTCGCAAAATTATTCCTATTATCTCCTGCAAATAACTTTCTCTTTATTTCGCTTGTGCTCTAAGTTTCCCGCCCCATGCACTCACGGAACGAGAGAACGGAATAGAGATAACAGCCAGCAATTCTCAGACCGACTACTTCCCGTGATACTATTCGCTATGCTAAAGAGCACTGTTCCGAATCTTCGTCTCTCAAGTGGACGCTATTGTATATATTTCCATAAACATTACGCCACTATTAGATTTGATTGAAAAAAATGTTTGTAGAAGTCCCATGTTTATTGAAATTAGAAATCCGATGGAAATTTTTAACCGGTTAACTCGGAGTCGAGCTATAAGCGTTGAAAGTTTTAAAAAGCTGTAGATTTTTTACAGTTTTTGGTCAAAATCGTGACAAAACTGCGATTTTTGTCGTCTTTAATTTGTTCTAATTCATAACAACATCGACCAATTTCGATCAAATTTTCAGCGTGCATATAAGTTACCAACTTCTACGAAAGGCATTTTTTAAATTTTCGTTATAGGGCTCAGATAAAAAAGTTAAAGAAGAGAGCTTTTTATTTTTTATTGTCATTCCAAATAATAGCAAAATTCAAAATGTCTAAAATGTCTAAAAATCTATCATTTAAAGGAATTTCAGGTCATTTAGTGCAGTTGTAAAAAGTTATTGTATTTTAACCATTTAGCTGTGCCGATCTATTTTTAAGATCAATTTTCTATGCGTCACATTGGTCACATTGGGTGCAGTGGGTGCATTTGGGTTCTAAAATGTACAAAATTTATGAATATATTCTGCAAGCATTCTGAGCTAAATCGTAAGAAAAGTATTTATGCTATAAGATATAAAATTGTCATTTCCTTATGACGTATGTACACGTCGTTCACAGCTAAGCGGTTAAAAGGTGTACGTAGACTTTTTTGACTGAGTGTATATCATACATCGTGGGTCGCATCTTGGTAAATGCATACCTCCAATCGCGACGCTGTGCGACGCCTAACTGCATTCACAACGTCAAGGTCAATGGAAAAGCGAAAGATGAAAACGTATCCGTGTTCGTCGCATGATTCGATATTTCATGACGTCGATAAAAATGCATATCAAGTGCACGGCGGCATAGAGTTCAGTTGTTTTCGCGTTTATCGTGTACGCGAGTTACGCTCGCGTGCCGGCGTGTGTAAAGTGTAACACGTGGAGAGCCTTGACGCGGTTGGTCGCAAGAAGAAATTAAGATCGGCGAGCTGGATAATATCGGCAACAACCCTCGGCATTTCAAGCAGAGGGCAACTAAAATCGTCTCGCGTGTGACACGACGACGACGACGACCAACTCCCGCGGAACACCTTTTCGTGCGTGTACACCCTTACGCGCCTATTTTCACCCTTTGCCAATGCACGCGAATGTCCGACTGTACAGCATTCAAGCTGTTTAACAACTTAAACTGTGAAACCTCGCGGCGCGGCGTCACGTGACATATTTACCGCGGCTTAGTGTCCCTTTCGAGACACCTAATCGGAGTTTAACACTCGCACGACGAACCTTCTCGGACAAAACGATAAGGAGAAAGTACCTATTATGAAACACCGACTGAATTGTGACCCATTTTGCAATCGATAGCACAAAAGTGATATAATAAAGAGTAAATGGAGCATACGAAAGTGGACGTAAAAATTCTACTCGTATCTTCGCACATTGCTCTTTATAAATTGCGTCCACACGAACACTGTCATGTAACGATCAGCTGTAAAAGATATGTTTATTCAAATAAGGACGTTTCTCAGCAAGAACGTACTCTACTTTTGAATCTTTTTTTAAATGAATAATTTTTGTTCTCATTCAAACCTATTGCAATCTAAAAAGGTGTTTATACGCTCATCCTTTAGAACACATCTCGGTCTAACATCTCCAAAAAGTTCAAGTCATTTGGAGCAATTTTAAAAAGGTTATTCCGTTTGAAAAGATGTTAACATACTTTACGGTGCGAGTGTAGCTCGTGATATTATAGAAATAGCAATTTAATTCAGTAACTGACCTTAAAATAGCATAAGAAACTGGATAGAAAACATAGTTTAATTCTAACTGTTCCTACTAATTTTAAATAAGAGCTGTCTTAATAGTAAAATTTATTGTTTCGCGCACCTAGCAATTTCTGGAGATAAAATTCTTTCTATTCGTTTTCTGCTTCTATTCAAACTGTCATCAAACTGTCCAAGTTGGGCCTCTTCTTTTTTGACGTGCACAGTAAGAACAATTGACATTGATGTTTTATTTACCACTTTTATGCCTATAATAACGCAATAAACATTAGCGGTCAGTGAGACCACTAATAATTGTTACGCAAGTTTCGGTGTAGTTGTAATAGTTAATAGTTAATGAATTGTAATCATAATTGATTTTCCCTACATAAATAATTGATTTTCTATACAACAACTTACCTTTTTATACCTGTTTATAATACTGAAAATGAGAAGACTAAATTTTATATTACAATTCCCAAATGTGTAGTAAAATATTAATATTGAATGTTAAACCGGGTTATTATATGTTTTGGCAACCCTTTCATGCTTGGCATGCTTAAACTTTGATTTATATTGCAGCAAGCAAAAGATGGTAGTGAATTATAAAAATTCTGCATTTCCTTTTCACATAACGCTCACAAATTGTCGATACGATTTAAATCGGGGCCTTGAATATCCCGCTAGGGAATGTTTATGTATCCACAATGCACACACATGACCGATACTGCAAACTTTTACATTTTACGAGAATGTTTCGGATTCTGATCACGTTCGAAAATAACGTCTTCTTCATCTATTGGCATGTTCTTAATAATTCAGAGAATGCACGTAATGTTTCTAAATATTCCTGAATATACTTATGTGAACTTAGGTATACTGATTCGAAGTAGTTTCAAATAGTTTCAAATAGTTTCAAATACTGGTATATGAAATCTACATAAAACTTGTTTAAACAATGTTTAAAGCGAGCAAATCCACGGTCTTTGTGAGAGGAAACCAATTTATTTTTAAAATTAAAACTCCAATCTCGTTAACCCTTTCTTGCATCACATCACAAGGAAAAATAAGACATAATGTTTCATACATCATCACTTGATATGGTCAGTACATGAAAAAGCTTCGTATTTACCATACCGATAAATTGTTTCTCTCCTTTTCTTCTGTAATAATTAGACTGCGGATCTTAAAAATGTATTTCTGCTGTTTATTAAAAGCAAAGTTGCATTTAGAATAAAATTATTATTTTATCAAATCAAGGAAAATGTAAGAACATTCTTAAATTTTATTCTTCCATTATCTTCATTGTTTTTATTAAATGCAGAATTACATTTGGAATAAAATTATTATTTTAACAAATCGAGGAAAATGTAGAAACATTCTTAAATTTTATTCTTCAATTGTCTTCATTATTTTTATTAAAAGCAGAATTACATTTGGGATGAAATTATTTTAATAAATCAGGAAGCATGTAAGAACATTCTTAAATTTTATTCTTCTATTGTTTTCGTTGTTTAATATTTTACCTATACGGTTTTCGCATAAATGCATGAAATCTGCAGTCTAGTGGTAATTAATTCAGACAAAATTAAGCGTATATACATACACGTTAATGACGCAAATGGATTAAAGCTATAATACGAATTTTGTGTTCAATTGGAGAAGTTGAATCGTTCCTCAAGATAGTATACATCTCTGTGATCCTCAACGCTAATGACCACTTAACGTTCTCCTTAGCGCAATGTCAAGCAATATCATGATCGCTTTACGACAAGCAAGCCACGAATATTTAAGAATACTTGAAAAATAGTAGAGACGTAGGTATTGCTTTTATTGGATACAAAATTAATAGCGCTACATTTTTCAATTTCGTTATAACAATTAGAAACGTAATGCTTTTAATTCTTAATGAAAAATTAATAAACTGATAAAGTTATTGAGATAAATTCGGAGATTTTAAATTAATTAATTTATATTATATATAATATATATTTATATATAATTATATGTATGTAACATAAAAATGTTCAATATGGAAAAATAGAAAATGAATAAGCTTAATGATGGTGGTTTTGACTTCATTTACGGGACCAGTTAATATGATGAATTAACAAATTCTTAATTTGCGATTATTGAGACTGTAAAGATATATTTATGAGTTATTCAATAAATTTGTTGCTTCTGTGAATTAGCAAAATCCAAATAAATATATTATTGCCTTTTACAAAGTAAAAATATATTATATTTATATAAATTAATATTAATTATATTTATATAAATATTACGAGATAAAAAACTATTACGAACGAATAAACACTTTGCGTTTAAAAATAAGTTTTTAAAACAGAGAAGTACTCTACTTTAATTGAATAATACAGGATATATACAGAGAAACAAAATTTTAGAAAAATATTACAGGAGCTTGATAGACCGAGAAAAGAAATTCAATTTATCAGAAAATACTCATCAATCATAAGCTGAAAGTAAACAGAAATGTGATTTAAAAATTAAGAATTCGTATGCTATTATAGTTTTTTAAATAGCTCGTTAAATTTTCTGAAAATATTTCTGCTCTGTATACTTCGTATTGATTACATTTATATAAATATTACTATATAAAAAGCTATTACGAACGAATAAACACTTTGCGTTTAAAAATAAGTTTTTAAAACAGAGAAGTCTCTACTTTAATTTAATTATACAGGATATATACAAAAACAAAACTGACTTTTCCTTATGTTTTCTTTAAAAATAAAGCTTGAAAATAGGCTTGAAAATAGGTGAAATAAAAACTTGGAAAGAAACTTAGGAAACAGGGAATCGGTAGGCAACGTGGAAAAACTTCGAGAAAATAGGGGCTCTTAAATCGGAAGATAAGCGTGCGAGGATTTGTGAGGACATGATCGCCGAAAAACTTAAGAACGTAAAGAAACGTAATTATGTGGTGTTAATTTAGCGATCGCTTTTTTCTTAGTCAAAGGTAGCGCGCTTTGTCCTGACAAATTCTTATACTGGTATTTTTCTCAATTTACCCGAATTTTCCTTTACCACATTACGTTGATTTGTTTCACGCGAATGAAAATCGCGCAGAGTCTACAAGTGTAAAAGAAAAAATATATTAGAAATAAAAGCTAGCTTGAGTGTCAGAAGTAGATGTTTATTTCTCATAGATTAATAAAGAAATAATTATGACATTTCGGAAAACAAAAGTAAATTTTATTCGGTCTCATTATCGTTACTGTAATTTGAAATAATCAATCTTTTCTTTTTAATTGACACACACTCATCATCTTCATTGCTCGAAATATTTGGAAGGTCGACGTCATTTTCACTATTAATATACATTTTTCCGACAATTTTTTCTCGATATCTTCTTTTACTAAGTTTTCATACTGCAACATTTTATTAAATTTTTCGATTTTCGTTGTCTTTAATTTTTTATAGAATTTTAAAAGTATTTCGGGTCAATTGATTATGCGTTCGTAATAAAGTGAATATAAAATTCTAGATTATTAATTATGTGTCTGCTATACATATAAACGATGTAGCTCTCTGACGTTTATGTGAAGTTTGCATGTTCTACATTTTTTCGAATTTATAATTTTGTACAGTTACGATTTTCAATCGAAAAGTGGAAAAATTCTCTGTTTCATATCTCGATAGCTGCAATGCATCGCATATTTCTCAACATTTCTGCTTAAAATTAAACAGAGAGAATGTACCAAAAAGTAATTATCCGAATTCACTTTGTGATTCCTGCAATTAGTTACATTTCCAAAGATCCCAAGAGATTGTAAACTCCTTTGAAAAATATCTCTTTTACGCCAAATATATAATAATTATTCAAGAAGTTGTTTACAATTTGTATGTGTTTTTGTACTGTTCGTATTGAATTTACATTTGCTTAATAAAGCAAAAATCGATTAGAGTTGCAGTTTTATGCACCTGTGAGGAAAATGAATAGATCGGATACATAGCAGTGAAAATATCTGAAGTATTAAGAAACATTGTCCTAATATTTTCAATTTACTGAAATGATTATGAAATGAAATAAATGTGTACCTCCTACATTATACTGTGATTTTCTATCGATTTTAAATACTAATTCGAAGAAACCAAATACTGTTATAAAAAACATAATGATCTTGAAACATAAATATATTTAGACTGAATAAACACAGAATTTTGTTTGAAAAAAATTATCATCAATTGAGACATAAATTATTTCTCTCGAAACTGAACAAGTTTTATTTGAAACACATTACTGAATAAATGTGTAGTTTAAGAGATAATTGCGTGGATAAATGAAAATGAGACATGTATATTGATCTCGCAAATAGCAGTTTTTACCAACACCAATATTCGCATCTGTCGACAATGTATAATAAAATCAATTTGTCAGAAGTGTACTTTTGTACAATACATAATGATTTACATACGTATTTATATTCTGTTTCTTCCTCATCTGCCACATACAACGTTTGCCAGGGAAAGCCATTTTTACTCCGAAATTGGACGTCAAAACACTACAACTTTCACACGTTATTGTCAGCTTTGGTTACGTTTTCCTCCTATCGATATTTGTTTTTCACTGTTCAAATGCAATATGCCTCGAAACATCGTCGACTTAATCGATACGTTAGTAATATTCGTATTACATGTAACACAGATTAGAAAACAATTTTATTATTTATTTATAGCTTGTTTGAACGTTGTCCTGTTAACTATGGAATCGTTAGCGACGACGCGTTTCACAGAGTTAACATGAATAATATATAAATATATAAATACGTTAGCATAAATAAGCTTTACTCTGAAGGAATATGTGTGTGGTGTATAATACGTTGAATTACAAAGCTTGAATAGGAAAAACGGAAGAGTCTATATTTTTTTAATTAGCGTTTTTACGTCGCATCAACAGTTGGGTTATTAGTAGACTGCAGATCTTTATGCAAAATAAAGTAGTATCTAGATACTACTATAATATCTCGAAATTGCAGCTACTCATTTTTGTCATAAATGCATAAAATCCATATTCTATTCATTAATGACGTCGAACAGTAGTTAATAATCCATTATATATTCTCTATCAAGTATATTTTTTGGATAAATTCGAGTAGGTGAAAGGTAAAGTATTTCATCTTTACCGAAATTTTCTTTCATATTTGTTTGTTTATTTGTTTGTTATTTTATAGCCATTCACGAAAACAGAATGGTTACTAGTAGTGAGACTTCTGTACCATCTAAATAATATTATATATAACTGTATATATATAACTGTTTTCTATTTTTGATTTACTCATATTTGTCATAATTGCGTAAAATCCAAAATCTAATAATTACATAAATTGTTGGTAAATACGAGATATTATAAACATATAATATGACTAATTTTTATTTTGATGCTTTCGATGTCCATTTAAAACTATAAACAACTTTGCAATATTTCGTGAAAGATTAAACATTGAATATAGTTTTGAAATTTATCATCGTATAATCAAAATCTTCTATCTCTGTTTCATTATTCATAAAGGCACGTTTCGAAATGAGGTAAACTCCTATTAATAACGATCTTATTTATTCGTGCAAAACAGAACGCCTGTGCCGTTTGTAATTAAAGCGTCCTCCTGCTTGAAAGGTTTTATTCGCAATTCACATTTCGCTTTTTAGCAACGGTCAAGTTATTTTTTATATCCATTGTACTCGAAAAATCAAATGTCAACAATAACGGAACATGGATACGCCGCAGGCCGCGTCTGTTGCACACGGTGAACGGTATAATTGGACGTTTCCGTTCATTGACATTTGACGAGTCGAAATAATGCAATTTTCCTGCGAGAGAAACTGCTACCTTTTTTTATTAGTTCATACCTCGCTAAATATCTCTATCGTGATGTGGTATTGTTTAATATGACGGTTTTTTTTTTACGCGAGTATTAAAGGGATATTCAAAGGAAATATTATACATAGAGACAGGCGTTTGTAATCTGCGTATTTCTCCGGTCACTGCGTTACCACATCTGACATTGCTGAATTAATTTGTGCGGGTGAGTTGAAAGATAAAATTTCTATTTGACCTGACGGTTATTGAAGAAGGTATTTGCAAAATCTGGGATTGAAAGGCTTCCAAAAATAAGCGTTTCAAAGTGTTATGTAAGTTTTGCGGCTCTCATTAATTTGTTTGCAGCTCATGTTCACCCTTTTTTTTTAAAATCAGATTTATTCTTTTGCGGGTCATATCAACTTTTTTCAAATCATATTCATCTCTTTGCAGGTTGTATTCAATTTTTTTCAAATTAAGTTCATTTCTCTTTAGGTTATATTCAATTTTTTAAAAATCAAATTCATTTCTCTTTAGGTCATATTTAATTTTTTTTAAATCAAATTCATTCCTCTTCTAGCTTGTATTTAATTGTTTTGAAATCAAATTCATTGCTTTGCAAAACACATTCATCTTTTTCAAATCTAATTCATTATTTCGCAAGTCATACTCACCTTTTTTCAAATCAGATACAATCTTTTGCAAATCGAACTCATCCTGTGAGTGAAATAATAAAAGTGAATAATCTTGAAGTGAAACAATAAAAAAGGAACTTCAAATATTTTTTGTAAATTGTTTCGAGGATTACAGTAGGGATTGAATGAAGATAATCATGCGAATAGTAGTTACTTTTGAACAATGAAAGTCTCCATAATGTCTAGGAACTGCATGGAAAGTAGAAGAACTTAATTCGAAAAAGGGTCAATTTTATCTGTGAAAGAGTGGATTTGATTTAAAGAATGCTGAATTCCGAGTGCAAAGTGATGAGTGCAATGAATTTGAAATGCAAAAAACTGTACATCGTTTTTCGACTGAAACAATTATAGAGAACCGAGAAAATCTCATAATGATACAATTTCAATACTTTATTTTTTAGCAGTCATCAAGACAAATTGACGTCTTTAATATCGAATAGCATTTTCTAAGGTATAAAAATGATTCCAAGAATAAATCGAATTAAGCAATGGTAGTTGGTTCTATAGAATCTGTGTTTTTCGAAACAAATAATATTCTTCTCCTTCATAGATAGCGATCAAACCTATTAGTGATAATAGTTAATTTATAATACAGTTCAATCTATCACTATATAGCTTATTATAATTTTTATTAACGCTTATTAATATTGATTTCGACACTGATACGTGTGACCAATAAGCTTATACGGTTTTCTATTAGGTCTCCTTTTTTATGAATCATTTGCATTTGTATTTCCATTGGTTTACCTTTTATGACTTCCGGAAATAGTGTTTCTCTGATGCATGCTAATGAGAAAATCTTCCAAACTACTACTGTAGTGAGCAAGTTCTTGTATAGTAATGTTGCGCATAGTAATTCTTGTTCTCATATAGACGAGCATATTCAACTGTTCAAACATTTTAAGTTAAATAGAGAAATTGTAATAATTTATAACTAATAATATAAAGTAACTAATTCTAGATAGATACTACCATAAATAAAATTATTTAAGAAGGAAATATATCAAAGAAGACAAAATTTGAAATTAAAACTAATCATAACCATATTCATTTCTCTTCTAAAAACAATTTAGTACCTATAATCATTTTTAGTCTTAATATCATATTAATTTAAATTGATTAGTACCCATAATCATTGCTATTCTTAAATATCTATAATATAATCCATATCCACCTTTATTTTTAAATTATGTAGTATCCGTATTCATTTTTCATTTTTTTATTCCTTAATTTATACGTTTTTGGAATAGTAAAAGGTATTACTATCACAAAAATCAATTTTTGAATCTTCAAATGTTTGTAATGATCTTCAAATATGTAAATAGGTCAAGGGGAAAATGGATAAAACATTATTTATTTGACGATTGATTCAGTGTGCTGTTAAAAAAAGTTCAACGAATGATTTGATAATGTGACCTCTTCGATTTTCTACGAGGTCACAGCACGAAGTGTGAAATTTAGGATATGCAAGTAACATGCGATGACAAACGCTGGCCTTGCGTTGCTTCATTTGCTCAACGATTCTCGTCACGTAGTACTTAGATGAAAAGTAAGGAACTTCGTTTGCTATGCGTAGACGTATTTACTTATACATTTAACGAAAGTGCTCGTTAAATATGAAAGTTATGATAATATTATGACCATGCAATCAAAGTAATATAAAAGGCAAAATAATTGCGTTTTCATTAATAGAATTTTAGAGATAGTGTAATATTAAACAACATACGCATATCATGAATACCAGAAATCTTGAAACGAGTATTGATGAGCAACAATTTGATACTTAATTTTCGGACGGTTAGGCTAGGGTTCATATGGACCCGAAGTATAAATATTGTTACTTGATTACTTAGTTTCTGATAATTCATCTAAATTTTCACATGTTTTCATCAACGTACAAAGAAAAACTAATGTTTCTAGAAGGAAAAATTTGTTGAAGAAGAATTCATAAATAAAATTATAAATAATGTTAAGCCTACTTCGTTGTATTTTTGTGACGAAGGTCCGTTCTTCGAGTGTTAATGGAACGTATGTGTTTCCTTTCTGTCAGTGTTTTAATAGGTTAATATTTAATTGAATGATATCAGTGTGACAATACTTTTCAAAATAAATGTTCAGATTTATAAATTATAGCGAAAACAATTTCTTTCAATATATTTTCACAATCGAAATGTTAATATTAACAATCTCTAATTGTATTATATAGCATAACTGTGCTATTAATATTTTTTATTCGTGTGTAATTATAGAATTTAAATAATGTTATTCGATGCAAATATTCGATTGCACTCGAATGATTCGCAAAGCTAATTTAATAAATAATAATCGTGATAAAGAACGTAAGGGTAAAATATGAAGAATATTATCAATAACCTTGACATAACCTTGATATAACCTTGATATAACCTTGATATGTCAAGGTCATATCAAGTTCATGTCAAGGACATGTCAAAGTCGTCTCAAGTTCATGACAAGGTCATATCAAGGTCATATCAAGGTCATGCTACTCGTGTACATTTTTCAAGAAATATGTTTTATATAGAAATATAATTTAAAGATAAGATTCAGTCTCAAACATTCCAGTTCGTGATCAATAATTATCTTTTTACACTGACAAAAGAACGATACGTGTTTACATTGTCATTTTAAAATCATACAATTTGCTGAAAATTCATTTTATTATTTTTGCACTGTAAACAACTGTCCCATGGTTTCGATTGCTTTTAATGTATAATCGTAGTTATTATTTTATTATTTTGTGTTAAATACAGTTTTAAAACATAAACGCAAACTATACTAATTTCACACACATTATAAAATATACGTATAGTTCTCGGAACAATAATTAAAGTAATGGAAGTACCTAGAAAATTCGTAAGAATATATATAAATATATAAATTTAGTATAAGAAAAAAATATATATAATACATATATCTTATACGCGATACACACATACTGATGAAAGAGGATATGTATGCACATTACATATTTGATATGACACAAGCGTAGTCATATCTTTGCTCTGAACGAGTACAGAAAAGGAAGTTGCACAACTGCAGCGACAGGAAGCACAAACACTTGCATCAGAAATGATCTATACCTTTCGCAAACTCAATGATCGCTAAGATATATATACTATATGTACGTACATGGTATAAGCATGTTGTAATTGTCTTTAATAACACGATCTATACTGTTGTGTTTGTCAAGTGTAAAAAGAAATAAAGAACTGTAAACATGTTGATACTCCGCTCCTAATTATTCTTGTAACATGCCTGCTCTTCTTTTTGCTAAGTGCTTTAGTAAAAACCGTTTGATTTTGTTTCGTTTGAATTGGTCACGATAGAAATCATTACTAATACAAATCTATATGTGTAATTTCTAGACAGCAGATTTGTATGAACAATAAAAATTGTCTACACTAATTACAAGCTACAAAAGCCACATAGATATTTATTTCATTTTTTAATTATTTCTAATAAGATGGAAATAATGCAACAGTATATATATATTTTTTGAAATTCTTTAGATGTTTATGATACTGTTTTGTATTTGATCTACTAATTTTTATCATAAATGCATAAAGTCCATGGTCTAATAATTACATAAATTGTTAGTAAACACGAGATGCACAAATACATAATTTTATTAATTTTTGTGACAGCTAATTTTTATTTTCATGCTCTTGGCGTCCTTTAGAAAACCATAAACAGCTTTGCAACAGAAGGATACATATTCATATACTATCTTCCAGAAAAAATGAGAAATAAACATCTCCAGTAACTCCTGCGTGTCAGTGAACTGATATGCATTATATGTATATGCATACGTATTCTATTAGTCTTGAAGTAAATTATTTTTTAACGTGCAATTACATTTTCTGCATGATTTATACTCTTTTCGTGGAAGATATTCCCATTAGTATAGCCACTATAACAATTTTCTTATTTTAGTAATACATAATAAATAAATTTCAGTAATACATAAATAAATAATTATGTAATTTGGATATTGCTAGGTTACAATTGGTTTCAAGAAAAGATTATAAATTTATTTCTATTCTATTATTTCTAAATTCTGAACATTTTCTATTTGTTTTTCTTTCAGAAGAAGTATGCTTCATTGCAATTTTATCACGTATTTTAAAACTACGTACAATTTTACTAAACTATCACGAATATAATATAAGAATTTCTATGTACGTGTATCTATATATATAAGCATTATACTTATAATAATTGTAAATACTACACAATACTTACAATTAAGTATAAAAGTTATTTCCATCGATTTTGAGAAACAGAAGCAGCGTAGAAATTTCGTTCTTGCTTCAAAGACACCGATAAGATGAATATAATACATCCACACTCCTAAATTCTTTTAGTTTTTTTACTGTTTTATGTTACATCTAGCCATTTTTGTCATAGTTGCCATCTAATCGGCCGTCTAGTTATTCATATTCGGAAGAGATTACTTAAAAAATTAACGTCACTTAATGGAAAATATGAATTTCACATTATCGATTCATTTTAATACAAGAAATCACTCTATGCTTGATGGCACCACCATTGTAACCGAAACCTATACACCGAAAGAGTTGCAGTACACGAGTTTTTCTTTTTTTTAGAAATTACTTCGCCGGGATCTCATATTTTTCAATGAATAAAGAACTGTTTTATAGAGAGACGCCCCAGAAAATAAGTAGGTTATACGCTTCTCGGAGAGGGAATTATAAAGCATAGACCAGATTCATTGTTACAAGTTATTTCGCCGACAATCGGTAGAGATAAAAACAAATATTTGTTGGCATTTCAACGCCCAGTAGAGTCCTTCCACGTGATATAAAACGTATCACTGACGTATTTCGTAAAATTTATAGAGAAACATTCCTACAGCTTTACATCGAAATACAATGATACTACAAATGTTGACAATCTTATCGAGGAAAAGTAAAAGTTATTGTAGAAAAATCGGAACACGCTTTTCGTCATTTTTCTGAATGAAAATGAATATTTTTCAGACTTGGTACGTGTTTAAAAATTCATTCATTCAAGGTTTCAAATGTATTGCATTAACTTTTTATTATACGATTGGACTGCGGATTTTTATGCAAAATAAAAATTTTCCGTAGCAATTGCCTGAAATAAAAACTAAATAGAAAATAAAGTTTATTCTTTGTTTAATCACTTTAATAGATTCAAAATAATACATTGACATTTTTCTATTCTTTTAATAATTTTCTATTTTAAATTGTTTCTACACAGTCTATATTTGATACATAGCTCTATTTGAGTATAATGTTATGTAACACTGTGATAACTATGAGCAGACCGCGGATAAATTTCATTTTCATTTTAGTACGTTTTATAAAAATTAGAAATACTATAGAAAAGTTTCGTTGATTAAGTAAAAGAATGCTTATTGTGCAAACGAAATAATTATAATATAAATAAATTATAAAATATATTTTACTTTTATAAGTGTTATTTGCGCTAAAAGGAGATTAGAAATTAATATATTTTGAAAGAATTTGAAAATAACTTAACTTGCAATTTGTTAGAACACGCAATTTATATCTGTTTTATGCGGATAAACAAAATTTGTTCACATTTTTAACGAAATCAGTAAAAAACAATTTATATTGGAAAATTAGGAATTAGGAATACTAGTGTACACTTTTCCTAAACAAAATTTTAGAAAAATATTATAGGAGCTTGATGGACCGAGAAAAGAAATTCAATTTATCAGAAAATACTCATTCATCATAAGCTGAAAGTAAACAGAAGTGTGATTTAAAAATTAAGAATTAGTATGCTATCATAGTTTTTTAAATGGTTCGTTAAATTTTCTGAAAATATTTCCTATATAAACGGTTATTTCATGAGTATTTCCCAGTAATATTACGGGTTCCTTTCGTCTTCCGGTCGATGTAATACATGATGGTTATGTGGGTCGTAAAGAGGAAAGTTTTCTCGTTAATATTGTGAGCACGATTCTACTTTTTCTCCGTTTCGAAGATGCGAAAAGTCTATGTGAAAGTGTTATGTAGACATAACAGCGGGTTCAACGAGTTTCTGGTTCGTTAAAAATTCAACTGTGTGTTTCAAATTTCACATTGATAAAAATTTCGCCGTACAAATCTCGGCATACTTATTAATAGAAAAATCCGGATTTTTGTGTGTTTAAAATTTCTCAATAGTTCCAGCTATATTCGTCCAATCCAGGTAACAATTTGTTTAGTTGTTCTTCATGTTCTGATGGAAATTACAGATTACTTTTATGGAAATATTATTTCATATCAAGTAGGCTGCAATGAAAATCTTGGTTTTCAAATTTTAGCCATCTTTAATCATTATAATTATACTGCAGATCTTCGTGCAAAATAAAATTATTCTGCATCTGTTGTAAGAAAAAATTTAAGATTTTCTGTGTTTTTTAAGCATTTTCGTGGATGATTTAGGTAATTTAATAACTTAGGTAATTTTATTAGGTCGAAAGTAACGTATCGATGCTCTTAAATTTGTGCACTCTTTCTCCAGTTTAAATTACTTGTTATTAGATATGCATAATGCAGGAACATGTCATTTAAAGACATTAATGGGACATTAATGATAATACATGGTAGTTCTCCCTACTCCTTCATCTAAAAACATGGAGTGCTTTCACAGAGACAGATAGCACGGATTATTTCAGATAACGCTACTACTATATCTAGATTACACGGATTACAAACATATTTCCGGGCTTAAGTTAAAAATAACTACCTTGTCTTTGAAGTGCGTTTCACTGTGCAAGTTGTAACTAGGCAAATTTGCTGTAAATTGCATGGAAGCAAAAGAAAATTTATAGTCAAACGTGTGTAATCTATTTTTTGATAGAACATAAATTTTTAGGTGAATCGAATGTGTCCACTGTTCACTACGAAATTGAACAATTCTTGATTAAAAAAATACTCGGGTCCATAGAAATGAAAATCTATCTGCGATATACAGGTATCCGGAAAAGCTTTCACAGCCGCATAATAAATCACAGGTACAGATTTATCTTGACGCGTATCCTGAACGTCGCAAATCACAAAAGGTTTTCCATTCGCCATCGCTTCGTCCTGATCACTATACAATATAAGTTCAAAATTCAACTGGGTATTAAAAAGACTCCATGCACCAATATAAGTGCAAATAACGATGATAAATGTACTCTGTTTTCCTAGTTTTCAGGTTACTATGCCATTCTGCAGAGAATTCCGCTAAAATACGATCAGTATTGTATTCAAAACTGTACAATTAGATGTTTTTTAATGTTCTAATGGTTCAAATCAGTATTATCTTTTAATTGTTTCATTTACTTTGAAATAATTGTTTTATAGTAAACTTCGAACTTACAATTATTTTCAAAACAAATGTGTAAAGACTTTCCAATTTTCAGTCTATACAGTTAATTTTTAAAGAAAGGAAAATTTTAAATCAAAATGGAATTAACAAGTGCCAATCTATATAAATCTCCTACTTTAATACCAACAAGCAGAAGTGAAATGAAAATTTACAGTATCGTCAAATTTTTCTCCTACATTGTATTACACTTACTCACACTTATCATAAATGCATAAAATCTGCAATCTAGTCATGAGTAAAAAATAGAATTTAATAAAGAAGTGGAATAGCTTTTCTATTTATTTAACATCCCTGTACAAATATTCTAGTTTGTTACACTGAAAATATAAATTGCTTGATTTACCAACAAAGAGCACGTAACCATAAAAAAAGACATGTAACCAAGTGCAAGCATTTGAACGAATAGTAGTTTCATAAAAAAAACTGGAGCATCAGACATAACCATATATTGCGTCACGTGTACAGTTTTTTTTCATAGGCTAAGTTGATCCAGGGATATTATATGTATATTTCAATTTTAGACGTATGTATTATACTTCTATATACTCGTATTTATTTTGATATAATGATTATCCTTGGTCGGATAACATATAGATTATTCCTAAGCGAATATAAACGTATAAAAATAATAACATAAATAAAGATCAGAAAACTTTTTCAACCGAAAATTGTTTGAAATATTGTTCACTGTGTGTATAAGTTTTTTTTAGTTTTCTAGCGTTTTTCAAAGCTATTTACTTTTTGTGAGTCTATTGATGTGTCGTTGAATGCATTCAAAGTTGCAGTATATACGTATATGTACATTACTCTACTTTTTCTTATTACTACTTCTTATTAAATAACAGTAAAACCTGAATTTGTTTATTTTATTTTATTCGGAGATAAAATAACTATTAACAGATCCACCTGTAGAAGAATCACATCACTTTGTTAGCAAGAGTCAGAATCTTTTCACATACACACATACATATACTCATTATTTAAAATACAATTGTGAGATTTGAGGGTACAAGTATTAATTTCGAAGTGTTTAATGTTGATTAAATTAAAAATTATCGAACATAAAGACTAAATTGTAAGTACTAGTTTGTAAGTATGATACATATTCTAATCGTTATTAACGTTTGTTTTCTTTTTCTTCTGCGCAGGTTGGTACCACTAATATTCAACATCGTTTGTCGGATAAGTAAACGTAGCGACAAGATGTATTATGAACGTAAAGGTATCGTAACTAAGTATATCAGCTCTAAATTGTCAAATTTATTTATTTTATATATTAGATGAATAAGTATAACCGATACAAAAAGGCGTAATACATTATCTCTAAAATAACGCAATTTCAGATGAGAAAAAATATTGACAAATCACTATTTTCTCTTTGCCTAATCTTAACACATTATCTACCGGTCATGATTATATAATTTCCGAAAGTCTATAATTTACAGTAAAAAAAAACTGCTTAATAAATTGTTCAATGGTACTGAATACGGTAACTAAATATAGTAACATTATCAAATAATTTCGTTTGGGATTACACGTCATGTAGAAAAAGATTATTCCGGTTTCCTTTGTAACTGATATGCTACGTTAAGTGGTTTTCGGTAAATAAAGTTGTTATTACGTACCGTTCAATTATTCATTAAAAAAGTATAAAGTTTATTTCTATTGTGAGAAAATTAATTCAAATTTATCGAACTGATTCTACTTATAGTACTTTTTATTGACCTTAGTGAAAGTCCTTCTTTCATTTTCTCTATGTATTTATTATAAATAACCATTGTCTAGTAAGTTGAATATTCTTCATATCACTATAAATCGATTGTTCGCATATATCGATTATGGATTATTTGAGAATCTTACTGAATTCTATTTCGTGTACTACAATGCATTAATTGGATCTCGTAAAGGTGTTCGTATCTGCCAACGTCTTAATGAATTTTATTTCGTGTCAAATTTCTAATTAGACATTCTTCGTAAAAATATGGAATCTGTCATTCCACTGTAATCTAATACATGCATCCCTTATTATTAATCTGTTCCAATAATAAATTGCATTGCACAGTTTTCTGAGAACTATCGAAGATGATCATGAACGTTTTCGCTTTCATTAAAGTCGGAGTAATTTAGAAATTCGTTAATTTTATTGGAAATCAAATTATTGTGGACCTCGAATATAATATTATTTGTATAATATAATAATATAATATCGAATATAATATTATTTATATTAGTTTCAGACAATTAATTGTGAAATTTTCACATGTTTCATTAAGATCTGTAAAAAAATTAGCGTGTCCAGAAGGAGTACCTTAAAAAATTAATCGGAAAGCAATTGCTAAATAAAATTTTAAATGGATCCAAGCATGTGCAATTGTATTTTCCGCCAAATATGTCCACTGTTTTGATTTTAAATTGCACTCTAAAATTGCATATTATAGTTATGCCATCAAATGTATATTAAACGGAGGCACATTCATATGTTAACAATTAAAACTCAAAACTCTCATTACCTTTGTAGCTAAGCATTTCAATCCCTGTGTTTCCATTCATTAACATATTTTTAACTTAATTCATGTTTATGTACGTACAATGATTAATATACAGATACCTACATGTACATATGCATACATTAACGCACGTTCTTGGTCATTAAAGTTTATATTCGGGTTAATGATTGACGATACAAGCTCGTGTTATTGCATCCTAATTTTTAAAATATCCTACTTCAATTTCTACTCTTTTTGTAATTTCTTTAAAGTTTGAATACTTTAATTACGTTCAGATTTTTGATATTGTTATCTGTCGTATATATGAACGTGTAAACACGTATATTCGTCTTTCAAATTATTCGCGAGCAAATATTTTTGAGAATTAATGAATGCACGTATTAAAAAACAACATAACATGTAATCTGTGAATTAATAATTACCTTCTTTACTGTTACGTATTCTTGTATTAGTATTAGCTTTGCTACTATACATATACTAATAATATGCATACTACTAATGTACTTATTAGTATGTAGTATTACACACTAATACACTAATACTACATACAGTATTTTACTGATACAGTTCAATCTAGTACTAATTGTTGTATAGTAATGTACAATAATAATTACGAACTCCTGTTTCATCGAGCCACCTCGATATTACCACAAGGAAATTAGAGTAATTAAAAATTTCTAATTTACAAAGCGATATAAATTGAACGAACATAAAATTAATCGTCAGTTGCAGATTTTTGCAATTGTTGTTGATTACATTGAACACGTTTATTATCATTTCGAGTATCTCAGACTTTTGTATTGTTAGAATTTTGTTCGATGTGTTGCTTCATTTTTCCAAAACGATTGAAGTACTAATTAGCATGAAGAGCTATATTAATGAATTCTTTAACAAACATTCGCTTTTATTTTGAATCATTCAAGATATTTATTAAAAATTAATAGGATCTACAAACATTCGAAATTACATAAGATACACAATAACATTGGTCACAGTCTTGCTGAAGAAATTTGTTAACAACATTATTTTTATCTTTTCCTTGGAGAAATGTTGTTGATAATATTGGTATCGTTTTCGCTGAAAGAATTATGTTAACAACATTGCTTTCATTCTGGTTAAACGAATTTCCTTAACAACGTTGCTTTCATCCCCGTTGAGGAAACCTTGTCACCTGCAAGAAATCTTGACACTCCTGGAAGATTCGTAAGCATTAGCGGAGCAGCACAACAAACGATGATACAATCTTTTTGTCCGTAAATTTGTGAAACGTCCGAAAACACAGATTTCGAAACGGCGTTTATGTGTACACATCCATGCATAAAACCCGTTGCTTTCTTCTCTGGCTTTTTTTCAGGAAACACAAACGAGAGGAACAGTGGCGGCCCCGTCCTCGTCGGTTTTAGTATCCATGACCCGATTATTCGGTGTACCCTATATATATATATATACATATAAAATACATATGTATATATTTCAACGTTACTTACGGTTAACAGTATCGAGTCGTTAATCGATATTACCACTACTTTATCTTTTTCGATTCGCGACGACACGAATAAACAGTTTGCCGGTTCAAAGGTGGAATTCGTTATTTCCTTCCATTTTGCTTTATGTATATAGGTCTAGTCGTTGAAACTTTTCTCTCCGGCATTTTGGGAACTCGAATGACGAACTTCGGCAATATTTTCGACCACGGTCGATAACGTCCACGTAGACCTTTTTTTCATTTTATTTTAATTCCGCAAGCGAATGTCTAAACTGCGTCGATGTCATTTTCGAAAATCCTTGTCGCGTGAGATATTTTATCAGGGTTTTCCGTCTCGTGGAAAATTGATATATTTTTCATTTTTGTTAGTAGATGCCTTTGTATAAGATGCCTGAAATCAGATCTGAATAATTTTGATTTGAAACGAAAATATGGAATAACTATTTGAAACAATTCGTTTAGAACCTATAAAAACTAACAGAAAAACTATAGCCATTTCAGTCAATGAATTATTTCCTTATTCTCTTATTTCAAATACGACAAAAGAGATAAATGTAGAATTTTATAGATAATGTTACTTTAAAAGTGATCATAGACATTAAAATGGTTATAAAATGAAATAACAAGTGATTTTAAATAATTAGTAATATATCATTAATAAACGAAACGATTGCAATTTCCTGTTCTTTGTCACCGAGCGCATCTTTTTAATTCGACATCAAGTGTCCATATATTAATTTTGTGCAACTGATATTTCGTATCTCTCGAAAGTGAATCGTTACTACATTCTGATTAGAATGAAATTATGTATCGTAACGTTGGTTAAATATCCATTCGTCAAGCATTGTCGTTGGATTTTATTCAGCGCGTGTTCCAACGCTTCGCAACATTTCGACACCCAACACTTCGGGAAGGTAGTATTTTTCAATTCTGCGTTACGTTACGAGTTGAATGATTGTGACAGCAATATATGTATGGCGGAGTTATCTGTCTTCGTTAAAACGAAGTCGCCGGGAACGTATTACGAGATATTTCCGCTGTAAATTAACGCGTGGGAAATGCATTTTACAAATTCATTAGTTAGGACAACAGGAATCGTTACCATTAAATAAATTGCGTTTCTTTGAATACAAAATCGCTGCTGTGTATGCTTCTAGTTAAAATATACTGCGAGTTGAAAAGCGAACACATATTTTTTAAACAATGTTTAGGACATACTGATACGCTTGTACGCTTGCATTAAAACGAGTCCGACTTGTCATAGAGATGTCATACAGAATCTATTAAATGAGTGGTTTAGAATCACATGTTTGAAAATATATATATTGTCATGTATATATACATGACAAAATGTTAAAAAGACAAGTAAAATAAATTATACGAAGTTGCTATAAATTAATTTAATTCTAAATTATCTTAATAATAAATTTGTTCAGTAAAAACGATACAGACTTTTGAAAATAATAACACTGTTGTGGGAAAAACGTGACTTAGGTCTTTATAATTCTAAATCACTCAAATGTGAATGTTATTCATTTCTGCGATAACAGATTCTTCTATTATCAATATTTAGAATCGAAAGTAATGACGACATACAAGAAACAAAAACTCTTTATTTCTGCAGTTATTAACGCATTGAGTAACGTATAGGTGACATTAATTCTTAACTAGTTTTTGAAATTTATACTTTTTGTAATATATTCGAACAAACTGAATGTTACTAAGCATTTAAAATACAAAGTTTAGTTCAATTAATGATTGCTACGGTAAGTTTCAACTATCTAGTAACAGTGTCATTAACAGGATGATGGTTTTATGCATTTGTAACAAAATTGAGTAGCTACAATTAAAAATAGTAGAGATATGAAGAACATTCAAAAGTGTCAATGTATAATTTTCAATCGATTAAGCTTATTAAAGAAAAAAAAGCACTTTCTATTTACTTTATATTTTTTGCAATTGATGCAGACAATTTCTATTTTGCATAAAAATGTTGTGGGAATTTTTGGTATTGATATTCGGCTAAATCATTAAACTATATCTGAATTACTAAAATGTAAAGCACGAATAGGATGATATTGGTAAATTTATTTCTTTAATAATACAGAATAATAATACATTAAGCAAATGAATGTAATCGTATTTGGAAACTGTATTATTAAATGAAATTAGTTTCTTTGGTAAGGAAAATCGTTATCGGAATCCTTCTCTATAAAGTGTTTATCTTCTGTGATTTTCCATCAGTGTATCGCTTGATGCACGTAATTTTATTCCTTTTTTCCCCAGCTGTTCGATGGGGTGGCTAATAATCTTAACGAGTGGTTGATAAACCTAGAAATAAGGGAAATTCGAATTATCGGAAAAAGTAACACGATAAATTTAAATGCGGATATCTGGCATCTCTTTGAAGCGATTCAAGCCATAGAATTGATTCTGTTTCAATTGATTCTGCGAAGTTTGACAACCTGGGGCATTGCCTTACTGTTCGTTCCGATCATTATACTAACGTCAACTCTATTATAAATTCTTCAATTTCCTGAATAAATTGCAAATCTTCAAGGTATATATTTTCTAAAATAATTTAGAAAGCTTTAATTTTTCAATTAGAATATTAATAAGAAGCATCTCTTCCTTTATTGCAGATTCGACTGTAGAACAGTTTTGCAGATTAACTGTTGAAATGATGACGAAATAATCGTGTGCCTTATCAATTTTAATCATTAAATTGGTTGTCTTCATATTCAACCTTCTGACAACATCTATTCAAATTCTACAATATGCTTTTATCAAATTAAATCAATAAATTGACGCAGAGAGCGATCATTCGAAGCGTTTCCTATATTTGTCTGCTTTTCTTTCTGTTTAACGGATAACCTTGATGAATATATAGGATGGCCTTCATAAAAATAACTACTTAAATGTTTTCTTCATTTGTGATGTCCAGATTGCGGATCTTTATGCAAAATAACAATTTTGCTGCGTCAATTCCAAAAAGTAGAAATCAAATAGAAATTTGTTTTTATTCATAATATTTTTAATAGATTGACAATAATATGTTAATGTTATTAGTGGACTGCGAATTTTTATGCAAAATAAAAATTATCTGCATCAATAGCGAAAAATAGGAAACAAATAGAAATTTGTTTCTATTTATAATAATTTTAATAAATTGACAATAATATAATAATGTTATTAGTAGACTGCAGATTTTTATGCAAAATAAAAATTGTCTCTATCAATTGCAAAGTACAGAAACCAAATATCAACTTCGTTCTTTCTTTCATCACCTTAATAGATTAAAAATAATACATTGGCGTTTTAAAATGCTTTTAACTTTTGTACTATTTTAAATTCTAACTACCCAATTTTGCCATAAATGCGGTCTAATCATCGCCGTTTTATGTAATACACAAAGGTACAGGTATCAGCACAAAATAAACACGTAAGATTGAGTAGCCAACGCGTTACTATTTTTACAAAACACACTGACGTTCATCAGCCGACCGAAATTAAATCAACGTGAGAGAAGAAAATATGTAACGTGTACGTATTAATATTTATGAAATGCTAAATACACCAGTTTCCGACTAATAACTAGTTTATAAGTTTGCATCAAAGTAACGCTGATGAGTATTCTTACTGAAGCAACCGACAGCTGGTAGGGGCGTTTGTGGGAAACGACTATCGAAGTGTTCAAGTTACATTTCAATTAGGTGCACCTGTTCGCGAACAACTTTAACCACATTTTGAAAAAATTTTATACTGTCAATTGAACAAAATAAAGTTAAAAGAGAACTATCATAAATTATGACATTATAGAACTTATTTTATTTATTTCAGTTTGATTGCATATTTTAAATTCATGGCGTAATTCAATGAAATTGTCTTTCATATTTCACATAATCACCCTTAATTTTCAAATCAACCGTTTCATTAGCACCTCTTTGACACATTAAGCACCCAATATCAACTCCAAAAATTCCCACAACGTCAAAGTCATTTGATCAATGACACCGTAATAAGTTAATTAAAATTTTCCATGGTGACTATTAGCTTAAATTTCGAATATGTTGCAGAAAGAAAGAATTTCAGAATCTAGATAAAATTAGTGTATTGTAAGATATGTATGTATGTATGTATTAGTAAGATAAAAAAAAATTAAGAACGTCGATAAAGAAAGGAAAAAACTTTCGTTTGGTTCCTGTAGCTTGCAACTGATGCTGATGATTTTTGTTTTGCATAAAGATCTGTAGTATATTAGTAACAGAAGAATCCAATTTTCTTTCGATGTAGAAGTGACGAATAACATTCATAGTTAGTAGATTATTGCAACTGATTAAATTTGAACAATTGGTTAAATAATCTAAAGGTATTCATAATCTATACGAGTTAAATTAGCGAAATTGTCCGGTCAATTTCTCGATAGTATTTCATACGCTTCACACGTTTCAGACCATTTGAGACGAATCGGTGGTGAAGAGTAATTTTTTCAGTTGTTTGTTCCAACGTTATGCATCGATGGTTGGAAAGAAATCCATGAAACTTGGCAGGTATACGTGCAAGGTGAGTCACGCAGTTGGCACGAGCTGCATCTCTGGTGTCGTTAACAGTATCGAAAAACGATACAAAAAAAGCGGAATGATTTCATAACGATTGTTTTTGTCAGACGCTAGTTTCTTTCAAATGAAATATTGCATCGAGACCGTGTGCTTTCATTTTTCCCTCAATGAAACCATTCATGTTTCTACACGGGATTATTCATTCGAAGGCTGCGAAGAAATTAATTAAGATTAACACTGAGTGCTGAAAATAAACTGTATTCAAGTATATGTACATAATTTTGAAATCAAAATTCAATTCTTTCAGAAATAAAGAATATTGTATAAAATGATTTCTTATACAATCTTTTCCAATCTCGTTTTGCATTAAGTTGCAGTTAAACAATTCGTATGCAGGGTGAGGCATTTAAAAGGATCACTTAAATATCTCGATGACTATTGGTGACAGAAAAAAATTTTTCAGACGAAACTTACTTGATTGTCCATAGTTTCTTTTTTCACGTCGTCACGTAGCGGACATGAGTAGCATTTTTTAGAAAATCGATTTATAATTTTATTATCAATTATTATATGAAATTATTTAAAATTTTATTATTAATTATATAAAATTAATTATATTATAAAATATAATAATTGATAAAATTAATTATTTTATACAATTTTTCATTTTATTGTCAACTGCATTTTTCTTTGTATAATCTAATAGGGCATTTTAGATCGCGCACACTGACCCACATGACTCAAAATCATTCAAGATCGATCAATATAAACATTTAAGAACCATTTTCCACCTTCATATGTTGTCAACGTGTTCACCTACAAAAAAAACTATTAACATTAGATTATACAACCCTCGAAACTAAGCAAGTTTTGTCTGATAGATTTCCTTCTGTTATCAATAACAATCGAGTTATTCAGTTGACCTGTTAATGTTTCACACTGTGTACAAATTAAACGTGCAATTATTCTATACATTATGAATGTTAAATGAATTGATAATAAACTAATTTCACCAGATGATATTTTTTACTTGTTTACTTTCTCTTCTAATACCGACAAGACAATTATCATTCTCATCAGACGTGCTTGTGTTACCTTTCGTTTAAGTGCTACTCTGGATTGCCGCCGCTAAAAGCCACAACGTACGTGTCTTCAGAGTTCTCCAGATATTAAAGTTTCACAGCAGAAATAAACTTGAGCAATAAACTCGATTACTTAATTCACGTGTTCATGTTTGCACTACTTTTGCCGTATGCAATGCGCCAGATTCGCTCGAGATTCTATGAAAGGATTATTCGAATAAATGGATAAAATAATTTATGACGAATAATGAATAATTGTTATACGAATAAAACATTCGACTAAAATGTATTTATTCGGATAATTATCTTAAATAGATATTTATTCGAAACAATTCGAATAATGCTCAACTCTGAATCAACAGAGTAATACTAACATTTGCAAGGCTGGATCAATGAGGTCAGTATAATCAATGTAAACATTTTACCACTCCTTGCCACAGGTACAATGTACTGTTCATAAATTACGCAATTGCATAGGCAGTTTGAAACTGCATCAATTACATGGATAACTAATAATGAATTTAA
This sequence comes from Megalopta genalis, assembly GCF_051020955.1. Taxonomy (NCBI): domain Eukaryota; kingdom Metazoa; phylum Arthropoda; class Insecta; order Hymenoptera; family Halictidae; genus Megalopta; species Megalopta genalis. The sequence continues at coordinate 42,678,073 of NC_135013.1, read as the reverse complement.
GTTTAAATAACATTAGTATAACAATGCTTATCTGTATGACGTTACATATCCTTATGTCCTCGAACATTTTTTACGTGAGATTAATAGTTTTTATAAATTGGTGTCAAAAATTCCGAAATACATCCAAAACTTTCAATAACGAAGAGAACAAATTCAGAAATGTAATAAATTAACATAATGTATAGATTTAATATTATCTTGTTTATTTTGGTTCGATAATTATGTTTAGTCTTACATCGTAGAAATTCACTTCTGTTTTTTATAATGATTACTGGAGTAAAGATAAGTGAAGATAATACCTTACACATAAAATTCAAGTACGTTTCCACTGGATACAGTTTCACTGCGTTATCGATTTCAAGTGCATCACATAAGACTTCATTATTTGTTTTTCATTAAAAATGTAATTATAAAGTCGTGCGCCGTTTTTATATTCTCCTTTGCTTATATGTACACAGATTTTTTTGGAATAATTTAATATTCCAAGCATATGTTTACTGGATTAATTATCAGTAGACTACAGATCTTCATGCGAAATAAAAATCTGCTAAGTCAATTGGAAGCGACAGAAATTCAATAAAAATTTATTGCCCCTTTCAGTGATTTTAATAAGTCAACAATAGTGCAGCAACAATCCTAAATTCTTTGAATATTTTCATAGTTTTGTATTGAACCTATTTACTTTTATCATAAATGCATAACGTTATTTCTAGCACTTAAAATTTTGTCTGTTAACCTCTTAAGCGGAAATGGTGAGACTCGTTCGTAAGCATTTTCTGTGCCAAACTCAAACCTAATAAATAAATTTCTTCCAATTATTAAACCAAAAATTATTATAATATTTACACATTCTGTTGCCTTCTTCTCTATTGAGAGTTGTGTCATTATAGACATAATGAATTATTAGAAAATAAAGAATATTGAAAAGAAATTTTTCTTAGTTGCATTGTAACTTAACTTGGGATTACCCACGTGGAAGTCTAGTGCAAGGAATACCCGCCTGTAGGTCTAGTACCGGGAATACCCACGTAGGTGTCTAGTGCCAAGAGTACTCACGTGGGAGTCCAGTATCGGAAGTACCCACGTGAAGGTCTTAATGGACACTTACCATTGACAAATTTTCGGACATTTTAATCAGTACGTAACATAGTCCTCACGCGACAAGAAGGCACTTCTGTGTTTACATTCCCCCTCTTACTAGCTGCGACAGTGGGGCTATTAGTAAGAGGGGGGATATGTGTTCTTGTCATGTTTCTTGTCATGTGAGGACTATACTTTTTTCGTTGGGGGTCCACGAACACTCCACGTGGGTAATGTTAGTTTAAAAAGGATATCTTTCAATTTCAATCCAATATTAACCCGAGAAAGATAACCTACGTCGCAGAGGCGCCTGCGAAATAAACAACTGACTGCACCGTGGATGACGCAAAGACTGGAAGCACCCACTTTGCCAAGGCATGTGCGAAGCAACATTGAAAATATTCTTCCAAAATCTGCTGTACAGGCTTCCACAGATGATGAAGAAGAACCCTCAGCCAAAAAAAGGCGTTATTGCAGTCTTTGCACGTCTAAAAAGAAAAGAATGTCAAAGATGACCTGTGCCAAATGCAAAAAGACAGTTTGTGGTGAACACAAGAAAGACGTTTGTCATGACTGTCTCTAAAGAAATTTTTTATAATATTATAGTTTCTTTTACACTGATTATATTATAGTCTACTAGTTTGTAAGGATAAAACACTATTTTTTGTGATATTTTACGGGATTTGTTCCCATAAACCGAAGACTGTTGATTTTTGTTAATTTTTCATAGAGGTCTAGTGATTTAAGTTTAAAATTACTTAAAATATAGAAAAATATAATATAAATGCATTTTATTTTTACAATAATGCCAAACCTTTAAAATGACTAGATTAACTTAAATAAATATCCATTGTTAGTATAAAATTGACGCCTTAGAAAAGCATGCGCCTCTGAAGCGTATGGTTATCTTTTACGTACGTTGTCATATGGTTATCTTTCTAGGGTTAACATCATTTTATTAATCTGTACTATTACAAATGAAATAGTGTCCACATTCATATAAATATATTAAATGAAAATAAAAATATTTTAGTTTTGTTTTGTAATAACTCCTCGCATAGAGCTCAGCTAAATTAAATAATGTTGACAGATTTGTAATATTAGCGATTCTATATAAAAGTACTATCATGTGTAATAAGTTGTCCATATTGCAATACTTGTGTACATTGCCGTTATTGGAAGAGGAATCCTTGGCGGGACACGTGAGAGTACGGTAAACAATGTCACGTAATAATTCCGACAAAAATCTCTAAAAAAATTCCATCTGTTCCATACTATGCTATAGGCTTTTAAATAAATTACTAGTTGCCGACCGTTAATGCAAAACTCAAATTCTTGATTAGTTGATATTAATCAGTTTTATTAGCTTACTGACGTTAATCATTATTATTTTTGGACAAGCATTGTTTCATGAAAAGAGTTTGAGATGGAGAAACGTTGAAACGTCGAGCAGTTTAAAATTCTGTTATAATTGATAATTATTATAAAAACTGTTATAATAATTAACCGCGTAATGGTATTCTAGAATTTTTATTGCACAACAAAATTCAAAACTTAGTGAAGCATAATACCATGAAAAAAGCTGTTACTACATTTGTAATTCATAGATTTAACTATCTCCACATAAATGGCGCATAAATTTCATTGAATGAAGAATTTTTCGGCCAATAAAAATATCGCTTTACATTATACTGGATGGAATTAAATTTAGTGTTCCAAATTTTTAACGATATTAAGTAAAAATTGTGTTGAATATGCGATAATTTGGGATACGAATAAAAGTGAAATCTGTACCACAATAATATGGGACGAAGGAAGCATAAATGCAGCAGATACTTTGTTATCTGAATGTTTCATTATCTGATTATTTTATCACTTGAATGTGTTAGAACTACCACCTCACTGTGCGGTAGTAAAAATGTACGACTGTGAAATGGATGCATGCAGAAAAAGCTGGGAAAATGTAGTGGAGAAGCAAACCAACGGTAAAACATGATAGTGGAGGGTCGATAATGGTTTCATGGACTGGTATACTTGTGCTGCATTGATGGGAAATTAATAACCACACAATATCTGAAGTTTCTGCAGAAGTGCATCTGGATTATACCTAATGACATATTATCTCCTAATATAATAATTCTAATATAATAATTCTGGATTATACCTAATGACATATTATCTCCTAATATAATAATTCTCCTATTATTATTAATTTATACTACTAATAATAAATATTTCATTATTATTATTATAAATTTATTATAATAATAATAATAATAATAATAATAATAATAATAATAATAATAGATATTTCATTATTCTTATTAGTTTATAGTACACGATCTATGCTCCAAAATTGACTATTCGAATCGTGAAAAGTTATTTTAAATGTTACAATTAAATGTTACGAATTGGTCACCTAAAAATCCTGTTTTCAATATTATGGTACAATTTTTGATAAAATTTTGATAGAGCTCGAAGAAAAATGAAGCCGGAAATGTAGACGAATTGTTCAAGATATTGCGAATAAAATAACAGACAATTTCAAACGATAAGCGCGAAATATTAAAATTTTCTTCGAGTTTATGGCACTTTGTACCATTTTTATCACGTGAACGCCACACAATGATTCCAACAATATAGAATACATAAAAAAGGTGTATTTTCTTTATCGATAAAAGTATAGAAATATGATGTAGATAACCTAAGACCTTTTTTACACCGCCATGGCTATAAACAAAATATTTGCTTCTGCCACTTTCTTTGAAATATATCCATCTATACATAGTAGGTGAATTTTCTTATACTATCTGAACACATATTCGTTTATGTCGTTCTTTGCCTTCAGCATGTTGTGTCCAAAGTAAATTCTGTTCACACCACCGTAATATGAAATTGATATATTACGTGACGCAGCCTTGTACACGAAGGTGTCGAAGATGGCTTGACATTTTTCAAACCTGAGAATCCTTAATAATTTTTCAAACTGAAAATAACGATGATATAATATTTGTACGTACACTGTTTGAAATTTAATTTAAGATCGTTTGAACATCTCAATTTGGAAGCAGACTGCTTGTTAAAACGCAAAACAATATCTTCCAATGATATTATTAAATGTAAGCCTTTTGTTTGAACAATAGAATCTTACCATACAGAACTGATCTCACTTTTTCTTGCGAAGATAAATTCCAAACTACCAAGAAGGCACTTTAAAGTTATAAAGTTACGAAAGTTTACATGTTAATCTATCAATATGACAGGTACATTTATTATGCATATTTATAAAATCGGCGTTGTATGTACTATGTACATTTACAAGATTGTCTCTGCGTGTCTTAATGCACTTTCCTAAAATTTTGTTTTCTATGTCTTCGAAAGGTTATTGTATATTAATATTATTGTTATTGTATATTAATCAAAATTGATTTTGCTTGCAATAAGGATTATATACATTTACAGGATTATAGTATGTATCTGAATGTGTTTGTTACGCGTACATACAGTGTGTACACGTAAGGACACTATTTGGTCTAACCATAATCGACTCAATCCCCTTACTGAAACAAGAAACTTCAATTATTAGACGATGGAGCGTGTTAGTTTCGTGAAGATTTTGTTCAGCTTTCGCTGCTGACATACAAATTATCAAAATGGATAATATAGCTAATGCAACATTCGAACGACGACCAATAAATGTATGTATTTAAACATATACAACTGCATTCGAAAAAGCTATGAAACGTTTTTTTGTTTAGTATCTGTGCGCCTCGATATTAGCACTGAACTTATCGAGTATTGAAAGCTTTGCCTTGTCAGGATGATATGATTAAATTTGTTCAAATTTTGTTCAATTTGTATATTTATATAAATTTGAACAAATTTATATATAAATATAATATATTTATATATAAATTATAATATTTAATATAATATAATTTATATATTTATATATAAATATAATTATATATAAATATATATAATAAAAATACCTCGCAATCCAGAAACAAGGGGTTTCTGAGGTTATTTAAAGTAACTTTTTCCTTAGCGAAAATGCAATCCGCGGCTTTGTTTACGAGTTATTGACGAAAAACAGTAACCAATAAGAGGCAAGCTCGACTGGCGCGAGACGGCCGAGCCAATGAGCGGAACTGGGCTTCGGGCTGCCTCGCAGCCGAGCTCGCCTCTCATTGGTCACTGTTTTTCGTTAATAACTCGTAAACAAAACCGCGGATTGCATTTTCGCTAAGGAAGAAGTTACTTCAAATAATCTCAGGAACATTCCATTTTCGGATTGCGAGATATTTTTGGGATACTCTGTATATGTATTTGAAAAAGCAAATCTGTTCAATAATTTTTAGAAATAGTATCTTTATTCTTTCAATAATTGTAAAATAAATAAAATATGAAACCAATCATTTAACTGACGATTTTAGATTTAGCGTTAAATCATTATACCATCTATGAACTTATATCTTCGTAGTGATTCATGTATTCAGAAATCGAATAGGTTTCTTCAAAATTTATAGGAAAAACATAGCACGCTTTTCACATTTAATTAAAGTTGGAAGGATTTGCTTCCAAGGTATTTTCTGTAATAATAGTTGGTTATTTCTAAACTATGCAGTCGGTGTTGTATAATTTTCTGCCTTGCATTGAATTATGTGGACACGCAGTCGGTATGTTTTGTAAATTAGGCTCCACATTCAAAGTAAAACCGTATGTACCCTATAATTACCCTTTCTGACAATTGCCTGAACAAATAACACAATATTACTCGAATCGGTGGTTTTCTCTAGAAATAAACGTATGTAGCTCTCGCGAACATGCAACCAATAATAAGTAAAATGGGCAATAAACCGGGTAATAACAGTAAATGCACTCTCGTACACTCCGCTACAAAAGGATGTGTAATTTTGTTGATTTTCGCAAATACAGTTGAATAACGAAATTTCTTGTATCATATACCAGTTTTCGGTTTGCAATAGTTGGCACGAGTTCAGGGTAAACTCTTCTTGTTTGTATACCGGCTTTACCCTGCTACGGTGTTCATAAAAACTTGCACAAATGGTGACTTAAAAACTACGTACATATCTTTCGAAACTGAATTTTAATGCTATGTTTATAATGTATAATTTTAAATAGAATCATAATGCACGCACTTCTCGAACAGTGTTATGCAGTGGAACTTCGTTTACATGCACTGTATTTAGATGAACTTCATTAATGTGAATACTGTTTATATTACCATCATCTACGTAAATTCCCCTTTATATGACCTCTATTCATATGAACTAAATTTTAGCAGTGCCTAATTAACTGACCTCTGACTTAAACTGAATTCTTTCATATGAATGTGAACTGCTATAGAACGGACAAAAAATCATGAATCAATGCTGGAAATTTTGGACTGAATACTGGATTTTCATTATGTACCACCTAATTGTGTGAACCAACTCATTTCTTGATGAGTTCATAGAAATAGAGTTCTGCTTTACTGCAAGCACATAGATAGAACTAAGTCGATACAGCACTAAATAAAATCATATAAAATTACTTTTGAAATGGGGGGGGGGAATTTTTTCCCGACATCATTGCATGGATAGGAGCCATTAATATTGTTCATATAAAGTGATCTGTTCAATGAATGAATTAACGTGTATTGGGATTATGGCTTGGATTATTTCTTTAATTAAATATATAATATAAATTCTTTTTCTTAAAACTTTTATTTTTACTTTTATTTGAGAGAAGGTATACATATATATATATACATATATGTACGAATGACTGAGCGACCAAATTCAACTAAGGTACCGGCGACTGAATATCGCCCGCTTATACTATAATCTTTTTGATGTGGTCTTCTCCACACATCAATCAAAGACGGTCATTCATCGTGTTTTACCATTGTATGCTACCGCCGGTGTGCTCTAACGACATCGGCGATAATGTATCGCGGTATTTATAAAATACAGTTTATATTATCGCCGTTACACGTTTAAAACACCGGCGAAAATGTAATCTGATATTTTCGAACCTCAGTCCTATGTAAACAATAGATTAATTTTTGTCCGAATAGTTACTTTTTCAACAACGTGAATTAACGTTTATCGTTTTATATGAAAAAGTAGCGTTTATCGCACTCTTTTCACATCAACATTTATACTGTCGTTCTATTATACTTCTACAGATGTCTCACAGATGTCATTGTTTTGTTTATAATTTGTTTCACATTTCATTTGTTTAATTAGTAGTTGTCTTAACACTTAAAGCTACCGTGGCGATCGAAATGAAGTTTGTTATTTTAAAATCGCTGAAATTATAAAGAGTCTTTCGTTAACACTAAACCTTCCGCGATCAAAGTGACCGCCTTCTTATTTTGCAATTTTGCAAAGTTCCGAGACTCCTTCGTGGAAAACGCTTGAATAAGTTATACAGGGTTCCCCGGAAAGAATCATCCGATTTCAAAAATTTATATTTTTAAAAATTACATACAGAAAATTATAATTCAAACACGAATATAACGGGAAAATGTGTGAGTTTATTGGATTATTTTCTCTCTTTTGAATACTCAGAAGTTTTTCCTTCTAGCATATAAGTTACAAAAACGAATCGACGCCGAGAGTCTCGCCAGAGTACCATTAGATAAACAATGATTTCATATGTATATAGAACAGAGTGCTCTTTGTCTTTAGGTGACGTTTTTGGTTTCGTCTTTGTGAATAGTCTTCAGTCTCCTGGAGCAATCAGGAGAGTAAAGACGGTCCTTCCTCGTACATCAAATTAATAAACTAAAAGGGATAAGTTTAATTCACTGCGTTTTACTTTTATTTATCTACCCATTTCCAATAGAGTTTTTGTTTACAAGTGTTCAATATGACTTCCTTTCGTTACACGTATGATATCATTGCGATATGAAAGTTCTTGCCAAACACGGTGTAATGTATCTCTGGTAATTGTTTGTACAGCATCACAAATGCGTTTTTTCAGTTCATTTACACTTGCAGGTAAAGGTGGTACAAAGACAAGATCCTTCACAAATCCCCAAAGGAAGAAGTCGCATGGGGTTAGATCGGGTGATATCGGAGGCCAACTGTGTAGAACCATATTATCGGATGAACTGCGACCAATCTGACGGTTTGGTAGTTCCGTGTTAAGAAAATTCCGAACCTCCAAGTGCCAATGGGGTAAAAAGTAAAACTCGCTCATTTTCCCGTTATATTCGTGTTTGAATTATAATTTTCTGTGTGTAATTTTTTAAAATATAAATTTTTGAAATCGGATGATTCTTTCCGGGGAACCCTGTATTACTGGAGCAAGTCTTATAATAACAACTTTACAAATTCCTAATAAATTCGGTCTTCTCACTTTTGTGAAGCAGTACATGCCAGTTAGTATTATTGCTTGGTAGGTTTAGTGTTAAACAAATTATTTGATGCAAACACATATTATAATAGAACTGGCAAGATGTCCAAATATATTTAATCTTGTAATCCTTGTAAAGCTACACATGTCATGTCAGACATCTTTAGTGTTCAATAGGTTTAGTGCTAACGACGTCCCATACGTTCGAGGTAACTATCGTTACTTGAAATCGATAATTTCAATGAAGCTATGAGAAATTCGTTTATGTAATATCATTCATTGGAATATTACTGTTCACTCGTTAAAACTTTTCGTGCATTCCATTGTCCGTTTGACATAATTATCAAAAATTCGAAAATGTTAGGGAAAATCTCAGCCGAACATTATACGAAGTCTGAAAACAGTATAGTGAATTAAATCCGAATTAAAATCTGCAATTTTTAAATCTGTATACAACAAAAAAGTGTCTTATTATTTTCTCAACACGAAATTTTTTTTTTTTTTGTATATGTTGAAAAAGAAACTTTAGCCTCGGACAAAAATTAATCTATAGTTTACTTAGGACTGAGATTCGAAAATATCAGTTTACATTTCCGCCGGTTCCGTCAGCGCGCACCGATGGTGATGTAAACTGTATATTATAGATACCGCGATGTATCATCGCCGGTGTCGTTAGAGCACATCGTGCTCTGACTGTTAGTGATCCCAGTATCGCGTATACAATGTAAAACGCGATGACTGACTGTCTTTGATTGGTGGAGAAGACCACACCAAAAAGGGCATATAAGCAGACGATTTTCAGTCATCGGTCTCTCAGTTGAATTTGGTCGCTCAGTCATTTCGTACATATACCTTCCCTCAAATAAAAGTAAAAATAAAACTTTTAAGAAAAAGAATTAATATCATATTCATTTGAGAAATAATCCAAGCCATAATCCCAATAGTATAAATGACACATTGAACGATTTGTTCACTTTTTTCATATATTATTTATTTATTTTACTAATAAAAAAAATAGGCCTAGGCCCTTGGAGTACAAAAAATTAAAAAATAGAAACATAGAATTGTGTTACAGATCAACGATGACGAAAAAGAAAGAAAGAAAAAGGAAAAAGACTAAAAGTAAAATTGAAAGTTGTTGATCAGTCTGGCTAGTGAACGTACAGGAACCTTTGGATCGCAGGTGAAAAAGTTTATCCCAGCGGTATGACAATTTGCTAAGGAAAGAATTCTGTTCATAGGGTCCGAATTAGTGAATCTCGAGACAGGTCATTTTGGCAAAAATAATGATGATGATCTTATTGACGACCTCGGAATATTAAAATAGACGTGTCCTAAAATAATAAGGTTATTTACAGCACCACTGATAATCTTATGTAGAAAGCATAAGTCACACATAACCCTCCTGTGTGTACCAAAAAAAATTTGGTAGCGACTCATGATATTGGAGTAATCGTGATCTCTAACGGGCATAGGAGTTCCCGCTTTAAATGCTAAATAGCGGAATGCTTTATGCTGGATAGTCTCCGGTCGATTACTTTTTTTTATTGTTAGTCGTGGCCCAAATTATAATTATAATCTAGTAATGAACCGACTAGTGAAATATATAAGTACCGGAAGGTAGCTGACTTCTTAAACTCACTACAGCTTCTGGAAATAAATCCTAATGTTCTACTAGCTTTAGTAACCGTTTAGTGAATGTGGAAAGCAAAGGAAAACGTATTGGAGAACCAGACACTTAGATCGCGTACTAAGGATTTGGTAGGAAGTGACGAGTCCTGCAAGGAGTAGTCAAATGTTATTGGAGATCTATTCCGAGAAAATCTAATCACGGAGCACTTACTGATATTAAATTCCGTGCCGTTAAGGGAACACCAAAACTCTAGGTTAGATATGTCCTTCTGGAGTTTACGCAATCAATGGTTGAGGAAATGCTCGCTGTTTTCGATGACGATTGAGACATCATTTATAAAATAAATAAATAAATGGATCAAGGTGGTAATCCTGGGGGACTCCAGACAGAAATAAAATTTTTCAAGAAATATTGTCACCTGTTCTAACAACTTGAGAGCCTCCTGTAAGATATGGAAAAAGCCGTGTATATCAATCCCAGCTAGTTTGTCGACAAAAATATAATGGTCGACAGGATCGAAAGCCTTTTTCAAATCAAAATGGAGAACTGGATAAATAGTTACAGTAGACGGAAAGATTGGAGACAGTGGATCGATCCTTCACGAAGCCATTCTGGGAATTAGATATCAGGTTCGAAAAAATAAAATTAAGCATTTCAGTGACAATACTTTCGAAAAGCAATACATTGACAATACTTTTTTATTATGTAAAAACTAACGCCCGATTTTGTTGTCTATTCATTTTCCACGTATATGTATAAATAGTTGTTCGATTTTCGTGACAACGATGCCTCAACTAAAGAAAATTTATTGGTTATTTTCGATTTGTTTTTTATATAGCGTCACTCCCTCCTCGGTTATATACCATCGATGCTGGGACGCCCTGTATTATAGCTTAAACCCATTGCCGTCTAAAAAACGATTTCCGCGACCGTGCGATCACCTTGTCAGCGTATTTTTCAATTGCCCAATTTCCCGCCAAGAAATCACGCGTATCGCGAGTGCGGTTGCGATAGCGATGGAAGCACGCGTGCAGCAGCTGTGCGTCGCGTCGACGCGCGCGTACTACACGGTAAGTGCATAGTATAGAAAGAGATCGAGTGTAGTGAGACGCTGGCGTATAGACGTGTACTAGAGGGAAGGAGGAAAACAGGGGAAAGCCGGAGAACGGTTTAGGTAGCGTTGGTGGTGGATGCGATGGAGGATGGAATAGCGGTGGGTAGCGGCGGCAGTGGTGGAAGCGGTGGACGCGGTGGAAGCAGCGCAAAGCAGACACTGCGAGATCTGGCGAAGCGAGGGTGGAGGGGAGCGAGTGGCAGCGTAGCGGCTCGTTTAGCACGCAGGATCAGCTTGGGGGAGAGCCTCGCTTCGTCGCTTTTACCTCGCGCTAGCTAGTAGCTCCGCCGCATTCGTACGTGATACGAAAGACACGCGCCCGATAGAGTTGCGTACAGGTTCGTCGAATCGCTCCGAAATCGTCTGCGTGGGTGTGTTCTTCATTTCTTACTTTTCCCGTCTCGCTTTCTCTCCCTCTTCCTCTTTCTTTCTCTCTCTCTCTCTCTTTCCCTCTCTCCCTCTCTCACCCTTCACCACCCTTTCTATCCCTTGAACTAGCCTTCTCCCCTTGACTTCTCGACTCGACCCCTGTGGTCCTCCTCCGCCGTGCATTTTTCGAGCAAACCTTCCCTCTCCCCCTCACCCTCCCTACCCCTTTCTCTCTCTCCACTGTTTTCTCTCTTACTTCTTACGACTCGAGTTTCTCGTTTGCCAATGTGATCGATCTTTCCGCGCGCGTGGAGGCAGACTCGGTTGTCGGTGCACCTCGCAAGGGCGAAAGGCAACAATCCGCAGGCAGAAAAGGGACGGGAGGGTACCGCGTGCGTGCTGCTCGACGGTGTCGCGAGCGCCGAGTACGCACGCCCGTTGACAGGGACAGAGGTGAAACAGGACGCGATAGGACGGTCTAGGGGCGATCGTCGGCGACGCTGTGCCGTCATAAACGTTCCTTCGCAAACGGCCTTAACTGAGAGAAGGAGGAAGAGTTGACGAGAGAGCGGGCCGGAGAGAGAAAGCGAACACGAGAAAGAAAGAGAGAGAGAGAGAAAGGGCGATCACCGACAAGAGAAAGAGCTTACAGGTAGAATGTCTAAGCCGCGGTGTAGTACGATTTAGAAGCTTAAAGAACGCGGCACGGCGACAGCACACACACTGCTGCGTGTCCGAGCGCGACGGTAATTGGCGTTGGTACATCTGCTCCCGCACCGGGAACCAGTGAACGAACCGAGAAATCCCTCTCGGAGGGAAGAGCGGACGAAAAAACTCGGCAAGAGAGATTAAAGAAGTCTGGAGCGAGGTTTCCGCGAAACACACCTAGCTGCTGAGCTCCGGAGTTTCCAGGCGAAAGTCGAAGCAAAGTGCCCCGGTGTAATCGTGTTGGAAATTCCACGAGGATTCGCTGCGATTCGCTGCGATTCTCTTTAATCCTTTCCCTGCCGATTGCTCTCTTCCCCGATTGTCCGCGAGATTCGCGATACTTGTACGTTCTAGTCACTTCTAAGCTCTGTTTCTTGTTGTCCCGAGCACCCTCGGTGCGTCCTTCCAGGTCACGTGCTCCCGTGAACATACCCAAAGCCGTGCGAGCATCGTAATATCGGGTCTCTTCTTCGTCGTTCGCAGGACGTGCGGGTGCAGGACCTTCGGCGAATTGTGCGTGCGCGCGAGGGATAGCGCGACGGACAGGGTGCGAAGAGTGAAGTTGAAGTGCGCGGCTGTACAAAGGTTGTAAAGCGGTTGTACGAATCGGCGTCGTGCGGGTGTGACAAGAGTTCGGTGTCTTTGAACTGGAGAAGTTTGAAGCGGTGAGAAATCCGCAAGCGGTGAACTCGTCCATTTGACTGTTAGGCCAACCGACTAGCCAGGCCAGTCGGCTCTAAACGCTCGAGTGCACCAGTTTGAGGACGCGAGTTTTTCCGTTTCCGTGGCGTGGCGTGGCCTGCCGTGGGTTCGTCCTTGTCCTCGTCTTCGTCCTTGTCCTCGTCCGAAGTCATACAGCCGAGGAGAACCTGCAATTTCCACGAAGCTGCGTCCGAAACTGTCCGCCTTGCTGCATCCGCTGGAGTCCGTACGTTGATCAGCCGGTAAGATTCGCTCTGTGCCTCGCAATTCGTTCGTCGTTGCGACGGAAGACGACCGTTCGACGGAAACTGTATTCCTCGGCTATTATGCAATGCGAGGCGTCGCACGGCGGTACTTGTTTCCAGACAGTTGGCCGAAATGCAATTTTCGGTGCATGTTACAGCAAAAACGGTGCTGTAGTAGGCTCGTATGTACGTGTTGTATACATTTCAAAGCAGCAACTGACGTATGAAATTTTCGAATGTCATTTTATATATTAGGTTGGAAACTATGAAACAGGCGTTGAATGATGTAAATCGCGTTTCGTTTCCATCTGGTTTCGGAGAAAAATAAAATAAAAATGCGATACAAGCGCGAAAAAAGTTTTACGAAATGAGTAAGAATACCATTAAAATTTATAAATAAAAATATCGAGCGCACATTATAATGAACACAGTCGCAGCTGAACACAGACTAAACAAAAACGTCCGTTTCATAGTTTCCAACCTAATATATATATATATAATATTGACCGTCAAAGTTGACGAATTCTCCTATTTCGTAATTATATACGATATAATATAATTATATATAACCAATTACCTGTTTCTTTGTCGAGTATGCTCGTCATACAGAAATGGCAGTATTTTGTAGTAATTGCAATTTTAGTTTAAACTAATATATATTCGTAAACTTTAACATGTTTAAACATTTGGAGGCCAAGAGGACGTAAAACGAGCAGATACAAAAATTTAAATAGTTATTGTGAAAAATCTGTATATAGTGTTTAGGTTAGGTAGTATACTCGTTATCGTCTACAATCTATTTACAGGATATGATTTTTGACAGGAAATGATTCAACAAATATCTTAATCCAGGCATACATTATGATAAAAATGGTGAAAAGTTTTAAGAGCCTGATGTAGAAAGACATAGAATTATTTATAATTTCCTTAAACAATGTTCAGAAAGAATTTTTTGAGTAAGAATTCTGCTAAATAAACTATCTGGTTGAAAGCATTAATAAATAAATAATTAATCATTTCTGTGCTCGATAAGTTTAGTGATAATTTAGTCAACTATCATTTTCAATCGAAAAATTATAACCGTTTTCTGCCCATTTTGAAGATATCGAAGTTTAAAGTATCAAGTAGTGACTGGATTTTTATGCAAAATAGAAGTTGTCCACCTTAATTACAACGAAATAAAGTAAAATAAAAGTTTTTTTTCTTTCTTAGTAGCTTTAATAGGTTGAAAATAGTGTAACAGTATTCTGAAAGTATTTTAATCTTTCTACTGTTTTGTATTCCACTTACATATTTTTATCAGGAATGCATAAAATCTGCAGTCTACTTGATACCTAATTATTGCCAAACATTGGAAAATTATTGATATTTACAAGAAATAAGGTAAAAACAATGTCAGCGATGTCTGATTTTCCATTTTGAGTTTTGTATTTTTGATAATATATTTAAATTCAGCAACCTCGAAAATATAATACAATACTGATTTCTATGAAAGTCGTACGAAGTTACGAATTGTGACCAACCATTTGGGAAAAGGTACCACTATGCGACGTAATCAAGAAACACTCGAGAGATTAGGGTGTCCTCTCCAGTGGATATACACTTAAACTACGTGTTTGTTGGAATGATCATCCGCAAATCGTTATTTAAACCCCTCAATGATATTATCGTAAGCGTACTGTTTGACTACTAATCTTTCCGGTGCCGTCTACAATGAAAAACTCGATGAAAGAAATATTTACGTTTTATACTTGCTTTTCGTTGTTAATGTCATTCAGATCGTATTACTTGGATTTACATTTTAATGATATTATAAATCATATAAAGACCAAGGTAGATTAAATTTTTTATAAATACCGCAAATTAAACAATCTGGCTCTTAAGATTAAAAACAGTTAATGTTCATACATCGCTGACCAGATTGTGTAATTTTTTGATCGAAATAGCTTTTCCTGATTACAAGATTTTGCGACAACAGTGTCAAAAAAATCAATGAATCAACAAAATCGTTTAACCAGGTAACTGTAGCGACCTCTTTGGGAAGTATGTGTACCTTAAATATGTCGCAGAAAGTAAGAAATCAGGATTATATTACCTAACTTAGGCACTACATATAATTTTTTCATAATAATTATTTATATTTTTGTACTTGTTCGTTTTATTTCTTCTCAGTAGACAGTCACCTTACCCACTCCGGCAATCGACGAATGTTGAAACATGCATAAATATTGAGGTATATATCGCGATATGCATATCACAATTTTTTTTTCTCTTAAATCGCATTTTTTAGGTTAAAAAATTGCTTGTTTCAATGTAATAATGTTTAAAAGTACTTGATCTATACTTGCGATATAAACCCAATAAGTAGTAACTTTCTTCCTCACAGCAAAAACGTCGACAAACATTTTCATTCTTTTTTGACGATGTCGCAGTTCTGCAAAAAATCTGAGGAAAATTGAGCGCACTGCTTGCGATACTACCTTATCAGAGAATTAATTTCAAGTTGGCTTAGTATTTTTGTTTTCGAGATATCTTCAATTTTCAGATTATTTTTAGTTTTCCATTTCCGATAACCACAACTTGCAACCGAAAAATCTGAAAAAATTCTTGATGTCCGAAATAAGCCACATTTTTTTTCAAAATCTTAAAAAGTCACCGAAGGAGGAAACTAGGCGGAAAAGCACCCAAATTTAATTTGCCCTGTAACTACCTTCACGGACAAGTTACAGGGTTGAAATTTTGCATAGATGAGTTTTTCTTGATCAGCTATATCGAACGGTATAATACTCATTAAAAAACCTCTAAGGGCAATTTTGACTATCTTAATCGGCTAGGCCCTTTAGGGGTGTATTTTAGTTTTCACTAAAATTGTAATTTAAACAGCAAATTTTCATGCGCGACGAGTATACTGATCATAACGCAAGATATTGCCATTTCTTCACGACGAATATACGCTTGAAAGAGTTAATATTCAAACATCTCTGAACGGAATTCTAACATCTCTTGAGAGTTATAGCTTCTTTGAGTACAAGATATTGCGAGGAATACGTCAAACGATCAATGAATAAGTGAAAATGTTCAATGAGTAATTCTCCAGTGAATGATATTGTACAAACGAATGTATCATAGTTTCATTGAACGTTCCTTAAAATACAAATTATAGATTTCAAGCAGTATTATTTATCTTAAAACTACTAATTAAACTGCTAATTAAACAAGTAAAGTTGGAAACAATTTATAAGCAGAAACAAAATCACATCTACAAGACATGTGTAGGTGTACAGTAGATTTACTGTATAAATTTTTTAACATGAGAATGATACGATAAAGTTACTTTTTCATATGATACAAAAAACGTTTATTCCCCCTGGAGGGTGTTTAATTAACTGCACACATCACCCTGCTTGCATTCAATCGACGAACAACGAACAATCATGCCTCCACTTTAAAAACGTTTATCATCAAACACAAGAAGCAGATCACTTTCAAAACTACTCCGCTAGCAATATTATGGTAGTAATATACATAAGGCAGCTTGCGGGATCAAAAATAGTAACTAAAACAATCCGTTGTTTCTTTTTAACGAGTCGCTTCGAAAGGTTTGCATTCGATTCTGTTCTATATTCGGTACCGTTATCGAAAAATTTGAAGCGACTGCATAATTCATGACGGTCCGCTATTTTCCTCTCGTCCATCATTTCAGATTCCCTTGCCATGCTCGGATCACCTTACTCCCGCGCTGAAAACTTCTTCGAAATTAAAGTTACTGGAAAAAGAGCGGTAGTATTTTTGCTCTCACGTCGTAGCCGCACATTTTCGTTCCGACGATTATTACATTTCCATCGGTAAAGCTAATCCGAGTGAGTGTGGGGCGTCACGGATGGCGAGTTCGACCATCTCTTACGTTCATTTAGGTGTACGTCGGAAAATGATCGCGCGAAAATGATTCCGGCGGAATCGATTTGCGGTTTCAATCTCTGTAAATACATACAGTGATGTGCACAATTATAGACATAAAGTAACATCTACATATTTAGCGATATTTGAACGATAACGTAACGAAATATCTATTATTACTAACGTTCTCTAAAAGAAAATGATAGTAAGTAATAAAAACGTAATATAAAGTAACTTTTACATTTTTTGTGATATTTAAACAAAAACTTAACGAAACATCATGTACGTATGTTTCCATATTAGAAATAATAGAAAATAGAAATATACGAATATGATAAATTGTCTTTGTTTAAATATCACCAAAAATATAAAGGTTACTTTGAATCTGTAATTATTCACACCACTGTATTACAACTAAAATATACAAATATTTGCAAATGCTATTTTTCTCAACTGTGTTAACATATACTTCATTTGAAATAGTAATCTTTTTCTGTATTAAATGAAATAATAGTTGAAATACTTAGTTGATTTTACAAATGTGTAATAAATATTTAAAATATATATATTTAGATTTATATTTTACAATATAAATCTGAAGTACTTAGTTGAAATAAATATTTCCTTTATCGTGCGTGAAATGAAACATTTGAATATTATTTCTACGAAATTTTGCTGATCAAGCAACTGTGAGTATATCTTGACATTCGTGTTTGCATTTGAGATACGTGTTATTTATATACGTATATTGTTACAATCAAACAGATGTTAAATGTTCCGACTACATACATTATTTAAGAAAAGCTTATTCTTCCAAACAATGTGTATTTGTAATTTTTCTATAGGTTTATTTTTTCTCGTATATATTAATCACAAGAAATAGAATCTCAAATAATCAATAGAAATTTAAACACATGAAATACTATCTCGATTAATTTTTTCCTGAGCATCGCAAGAAGATACACTATTTCTATTAATAATTTTCTTTATCGTAGTATAAATAACTATTTTCGATATATATATATACTTATTTCTATGATGTCAAATAAATCTTGAAATATTATTTCATACAAACAGGAGCATTTAATCGACTATTTCCATTAGCTTTCCAAAAAATCTTCCGAGGTCTAAAAGCAAACGTATTCCCAAGGAAGTTGCGAAAATAATTTGCTTGATATTGGAGTGTTCTTTTTATAGATACATCGATCCGACGTATAATCGGAATGAGCTTTCAGTAGTTTCGTCTTATTCGGTTCCTCTAATAAAAAGGAGTTTTTTCTAATAACTTGCTTACAGATAATTGCAACAAAATGACAATGATACGCTCATGTGTGTGATGTAACGCGTGCCCCGCCTTTTGAATGACAATAAAGGAATATCAAATTTTCGATTTGTCGCACAATTTCCTTTCTAATTTTCATTTCGACATTACTGCTAAATGACGAACAACACTCATCGAGAAAAGAGAACAGTTACTACTTCTTCAGATGTCCATTATTATTAGACTGCGAATTCTACGCATTTATAATAAAAGTGGTTAGGCAAAATTTAAGACAATGAGACTATTAAAAGAATTTAAGGACGTGTATATATTATTTATGAAGTTATTTAAGGAAGAAAAACAATTCTGTTTGACTCGTGTTTGTTGCAATTGATGAAGATAATTTTTATTTTTCATCGAGATCCGCAGACTAGTTATTATACCTGACAGGAATTTTCCACCAAAAATGATCAAATCAATAATATAAGTTATTCGCAATGTTCAACTTTAGTATTAGATTAGAGCAATAATTAGAGCTCTAACTATTGCTTAATTAGAGCAATAATTTATTTGTACATTATAGTAAATTGTTCATTAGTGATGATAAGTATTCATGAAAACAAAATAAGTTCGAAAAATACGAACATTAATTAATTAATTTATTACATTCTTGCAACATCTCTCTCTACAAATTCGATTGTAACATTTCGTGTTCATCTTCCAATGCTGTCGTGCAAGCACGCCGATTGTAAATTCTGTCGCGTCAGCAAATTATTCATGAAACAGTCTAAAACAGCATGAATATTAATATAAAAAAAATGTCCCCGACACGGTTCGTGCTCAATAAAGTTTCCAGAAACTATTTTTCCTGTAGGTGCGTTTATCGGGCTCGTTTACTATGCAAATAATCACGTGATTATACATAATGACACGTTTTCGCGTATGAAAGGGCAGTAACGATCCAAAAATACGTATTTACTTGATAAACCGGCAATTGCTGGCGGGTCGATATTTCAGTTACAAGTGAATTGTAGGTGTTTGTTAAGTCGTTGCCAGCTGATTCTGATCAATGTTATTCCTTAGGGCGGCACGCAGCGCGAGTCAAGTCGAGTCTCTCGGACTGTTGTTTTAATGTCGGCTGCAAACGCGAACCGTTCTGCTGGAATGATCGTTTCGTAATGCTGTCAATAAATCAATAGCAGAAGTAAATTAGAATTTAGTGCAGCCTTGAGCTAGAGCTGATTCGGAAATATTCGTTTAGCTGGATCTTCGTGCGCATTGGGGGTTACATTGCTCATCCTTGACATTCCGAACGGTTCATCCTTGCAGACTTGGGAATCTTCGATACAGATTATGGTTGGTCGCTGGTTCATTTTAACAATAGCTTTACGGAGCACTAAGAGCGACTGTATTATATCGCTTTAAAAAAATAAGAAACACATATTTATTCGGATTTTTAGCGATTTTTATCATAATATACTGTCATGGACAAATATGTATATGTGGACACTATGTAATTACTCATTACTCATTACACTCCTATGTAATTACATAGGATTACATTTATGTAAAATTAAAAACAAAAGAGTCTAGTGACATAATTCTGGTAAATTACACATTAATAGATCAATTACAATACTTTGAACAGTGCTTGAATGAAGCTCTTAAAATTTTCAATTGATTCAGATGTAACAATTATTTTGTGACTTTTAACTTTTCTGTTCTTAGAAAACAGTTATAAATTCACTGAAACTTGTGTTCCATATATATACATATGCATAAACAGACAATTTTTATTTTTTCAGAAATGGGAAAGAGTTCAAGTGGAACTGTAACAGCTTTCCGCGTTGAAAAAGTTGAACAAATTGTTTCTTCAAAAACAGTAATTTTCATTATGCGTGTAAGTTATCGAGACCTAAAGAATGCATTGATTCAATTTTCGTTTCATGCTCAAATAAAAGCGTTGAAAAACTTGACTTTCTAGTTTTCGTTGTCATTTCACTCAATTGCAATTTTTGCAAATAATTTTATATGCATTGTTATAACAAAGTAAGTTTTCCATCATTTGAAATAAATTCGAATCGTTTGGTCCAATTTTAGAAAAGCTATTTCGTTTTAAGGGACGTCCTCATATATTTGTCGAATATATCTGTGTAGACTACAACAAGTTTATTGAATAAATTTTCTGTAAATGTATGTTCGCAATTTCAATAATCGTAAAAATTATCGTAAATACTATATACATTAATCGTAAAAACTATTATCAAATAATCCTTTTCCGTATACGATACGATTTACAGTCGATAAACGTTTATTTATTGCTGTATAGTAACATCTGGAAATTTTAGATTTAATTCTGCAAATTTAAATAATGGTATAAACAAAGTTACAGGAATTCATAAAATGAAACTTCTTATTTCATTATAACGCTCTACATACTTGCGCTTAAACAATGGTTTACATACGAGGGTATTGTTTTTTAATTTTAATAATCGGAATTCTATATTGGAAAAGTTACACATGTTCGAAAATACCTGTAGTTTCATTATCCTCGTTCGCTGGTGAGACCTTGGTAATACTTGCGGATACTGTTTGACCCAAAAACTATCGAGCAATGAAGTAATGCTACTTTTACGTACACAATTGTTTACTACTGGACTGTGGTTTTTTATGTAAAGTAAGTATGTAAGAAAGGATAAACATACAAGAAAGGACTCATTTAGGAATTTCTTTTTTTTATGATTACTTTGACCAGTTGGAAATTGTACGTTGGTAGTCTTAAATTAATTGAATTTTTCCACTTTGTTCAGATAACACTAGTGCATTTTTGCCGTAAATGCATAAAATCTGCAACCTATTTATTACTCACGAAAACGAACAAGAAAGCTTATAATAAATGCTCTCATTAACATTTTTGGACCGATATTTTTTACGACATAAAATGGACGAATTTAGTATTACGTGGAAAACGTGAATAAATTGATTTTCGTATTACTTCATCAAAATATAAAAACTGCAATTATCAGTGGACATCCATGTAGTCAAATTCACTGCGCGAGAGAAGTGCATAAAAAAAGGATGTAATATTTTAAAAGAAAATTAGTTTGTCACAGTGCTGCAACTACTTTGGTTTCTGTAAAACACCTTCGAAGTCTCCTCTTACAGCCACAATATTAAAAACAGAATTCAATATTGTGAATTTACTGGAAAAATTACTTAATAAAATGTCGTGCTTTAGTGAAATAAATATAGCTGGATTCAGAATGATTTATAATTGCATCAAACAATGTTTAGTAACAATTTGGAAACAAATAACAATAATAAGCAAATAAGTAATTATCGAAGATGCATGCATGTAACAATCCTGTATTAGTGAAATAAATCATCTAGTTTACAGCATCAATAAATAAATTAATACCTGAACTTTTAATGTGAGATCGATGGAATTTGTCAATGAAACCAAGTTGTTACATATTTCGTGCATAACAATTCAAGCGACCAAAATTGTGTGACATCTTCGCTACAGGTTCTGAGTATATTTCACGAAGAATAATACAGTTGACGTACCTGTAATTAAATGTTTTCTGACTGCATTTATAATTCGACACGCGGAACGCTTTAAAACCGTTACTAGTCGTGACAAAGCAAATGTGTATTTTACATTTAGAACATTTCGCCATGGTAAGTCCTTTACGTCCAGGATATTTGCATCTCTGTCGATTCCAGTCTATGACTGGTCAGTTCTGGCTAATGGCATTTTCCGGGCTTTTCTCTCGTCGAGCAAGGATATTTTGTATAGCATATAAGTTCACTGCATAAGTTTCACATAATACAGTGGTGTGAGCAATTATAGACTCAAAATAACTTTTACATTTTTAGTGACATTTAAACAAAAACTTGACAAAATATCGTATTTGTATATTTCTATATTAGAAATAATGGAAAATAGAAATACACAAATACGATATTTTGTTAAGTTTTATATTGGAAATAATAGAAAATAGAAATAAAAAAACATTTAAACAATTTGAAAATATGAATGTCATATTATTAAAACTACCAAGGAAAGAAATAAATATCTATGTAATTTCTGCATCTTGGAAGCAATGAGGACAATATTTATTTTGCATAAATATCCACAATCTACATATGTATAACGTCCAGTGATATTGTATAGGGTAAAGGTGCAATCACTATAACGGCCTGCAACATTTCTCTTATTTTTAATAATGTGGAAAAATGGTGTATACGAAATTTGCACGGTGTAAATAATAGGGTTATATATACCCACGCAAATTATGTTTGCATCAGAATATGACCCTATGTGTATCTTGCAAGATTTGTGCATACCATTTTTCCATGTTATTGTAAATGATATAAATATTCGAAGTGGACACAGTTATTGCCCCACCTCGTGTATGCAACATATTCCTCGATTTCTTTATTTAAGCTTACTCGAGCCTTTAAGTAAAGTTTGCACAACTATATATACTTTCTGTAATTTCTGAATACATTTTTAATAACGTTAACTACTACATATCAACTTTTTGGGAGTTTAAATACATTTTTCTTCATTAAGATATTCCACGAAATGTTCGACATTTGCATTCGTACGGCAAACTTATTACTTCTTACTTCGGTTTTATTGATTTATGCAGTTCAATAAAGTGAAGTTGGCACTGCACCTGCATGCAGGTAATCTCCAGATATATCGTGAATGTTGTGAAGTAGTTAGATATTATTGGGAATTACTTGTTCTCCCATCCAACCTAAAAGGAGACCTTCAAAAATTAAGCAGAAATAAAATGAAGTCTTTCATTAGTCAAAAAATGTCGACCATGTATTAAAAAGAACTACTACATTTTTTAATCTGGAGTTTCTTACACGTTTTTACTATATTTGTATTCAGGTACACAAATTTTGTTTGCCTTGATTTTCTCAAAAATACAACCTGTACCGACCTGTTCTAAAAATTATTAAGTTGAATAATCTGAAACTTTGCGTATACTTTTATTATAACTTCATTAATTTATAGAAATTTGTTTACCTTTTGGTTTGCTCGATACAGATTGCATTTTTAAGCACATCTAAATAAAAAAATGTGTGTAACTTAATGACAGTGCATGTGCAAAGTTTCAGAGTAATTAATTGAGTAGTTTCTAAAACATGGCGATATACAGATGGTATTTTTTAGCAAATCGAGGTAAACAAATTTGTATAACTTTATGAAACCATAATAAAAGCATGTGCAATGTTGCAGAGTAATTGATTCAACAGCTATCATTTAAATAAAAGGAAATTGAAATTAAATATATTGAAAAAAGTGAAATATATTTAAATTGGAGACGTGTATTTCCAATTTATTCTGTACGATACAGCAACGCAAATTCCGTATATAACAGACAGGTATTGTACAATATTCATGGTCTCCAATCTGCCAAGACTTTAAAATGTCTTGAAAGAGCGCGTACCTTTAAATGTTTCACACAAATATGGTTCGGAATATTCCCGTTGACATCGTTTCGTGAGAATTTCCAAACAAATGGAAATAAACCATGCTTGACCTGATTTTTTATATTTAACTTTTTTACGTTTCGGACCACACGAATGCTTTTCTGGTTTTTGCATTAAAATGTACGAATAGATCGATAACAAGCCTCCTGAGACGAAACTCGGGTTTTAATGCAACCTCGAGCTACTATTCCAATACTATCGTTAAGTCCAGGGTAGTCGTGTTGTGCAGTATATTATAGAATCTATAAATCTATTCATGATCGCGTGATACCCATGTTTCAAGATTTCATTGAACAACAGCTTGATAAAGCAATTATCGTTTATATGTTATCGTAAGACCGTATTTTTTAAATTTTGGTGGAAAGAATCGGGAACGAAAACGTGTTTGTTATCCAATTCGAAACGATTGAACGCGAAAATATTCGTATAATTAAAATATTCTAATATGAAACATTCTGTATAATATGAAATCGAAATAAAATTTTTTGGATAACTAAGCCGAGTTATCAAAGACATTTTTCTTTATTGATAACTGTGGTAAACAACTGAAATAAATTTTATTTATTTGTAACTGTTGCAAGCAATTGTATTCAGTAATAACTGTTAAAATCAATCGAAATAAATTTTTGCTTTTTGATAACTGTTACAAGCGATGATAACTCTTATGTCTAGTCTGCCGATTTCTCTGCAAAGTAAAAATTGTCAACATCAATTGTAACTCATAGAAGACGAATAGAAAATTTATTCTCTCTTTAATAATTAATTAATCAGTTCAAAATAATATCTTGACATTATAAAATTTAGTTAATTTTCTCATAGTTTTAAAATGCATAGCCAGATAAGATGATCGGATGATCCCCTAACCAAATTGACTTTTGTTTAGGTTGAAATCCTCTGATTTAAAATCCTCTCAGGCAATTTTCAAGCCCTTACTTCCACCACCGGGATAGTTACAGGGTGAAATCAGATTAACAGGTGATGCGCTATTTCTTCTGTTCTACTCAACGGAAAATTGTGAAAATATTCAGGAATCTTCTACCTAATGTGGCAGAAATCTCAGAATTTTTTCAGAATTTTTACTTGCAAAATCGTTAAAAAAAAGATCAGGAGGCTTTAAAATGTTGATTTCAGAATGAAGCGGTCGATTCACCACATTCATAAGATTACCCTAATGAGGTGTGAATATTAATCTACATTTTTCAACAAAAAACTGTTCTTAAAAAAGCTTTTCTTACAAAAAAAATTAAAAACCGCCAAAAATTCGAAAAAATGCATGTTTTAAATTGAAGTTTGTTAGACATCAGGTTATTACAAATTCCGTAACGAATTCCATTTATTATATATATAATATTAAACACTCCGATACTCAGAGAAACAATGTAAAAACATAAAACTTTAATTCAAAATGATTGAGTAGTAGTTATTATCCCCTCGTCAATAATAATTATGTAAAATGAAAACAAAATTTTGTCCACATTAAGAGTAAAAACATTCGAATCGAAATAATGATCATCAACGACCATTTTCATGTTGATTACAACAGTCACGGTCCGAGTTTTAAATCGTAATCCTCTGGTCATTTTTGTATAATATTCTGTACTGTTATCTTTTCAAATGAAATAAACGATATAAACAGCGAGAAATGCTGTTGGTAAATGTTACAATAAAACTATTATTACCCGGTAAAATTTTCGTTTCAAGAGCTTCTTACAGTTTGTCATCTCTGTCCTGTGAAATTGATCAAATTTCAGTTTCCTTACGTGACAATATCATGAAATTGAAAATCTTATTAATGTCGTTATAGCAGTATCATGAAATAATGAACCCGATGTGATACAAAGTAATTATTTCCGATCTATATACGAGTTGCTTGCTGCCTGTGAGCGTAGATAATCGAACTGAAATCGCATTTCCTCTATTTCGGATGTCATAGATACGCTGAGGGTCGCTTTATGGATAATTCAAACATTTTAGGTGTTTCAACGTCGCCGTACCGCGACACGTTTGGCTAAACGAATAATTGTCAACCATAGCGCTCGTTCGTAATAACTCGGTTATTTTTATGGTCACAATGACTGTACCAGACGCGGGATGTTATGTCACTTGCATTGTACGCGGACCAATTAATGGCATTGTTTCAATTTAAGAACTGATTTCCTCGGAAGTGACATGATAAATATCTCCTTTTACGCCAGAGGTTATCTATTTTAACTGTACGACTCGCTGTTTGTCAAGGTTTCTTTATTAACTCGTTTTTAATCAATGAACTTGATTCTACGTGTCTCTAACTTTTAGTTTAGTTGAGTTAAAAGAAAACAAGCTTTCTGTCATTTTAAATTATCCGACATTTCATGCGACACACTAAACTATTGTACAAGATTCGTATACTTATCAACCCCTTGCACAATAGCAATGAGTCAGTAATACACCTGATCTGTCAGAAATTGTAAACGAAGAGCGATATCTAGAGATATTATTACAAACTATGTCTGTAAAAATTATTTTATCCATTGAAAATGTGATTTTTTCATTTTTATAGTATCTTTATGCAGAGTAAAAATAACATAAAAATTGCAGTAAACGGAAAACGAATAAAAATATATTCTCTCCGTCAATAAATTTAGTAAATTGAAAGCAATGTGACGATAGCTTTAAAATTTTCTATTATTTTTATTCTTCCGTATCTTGTCTGTCAATTTTTCTCTGAAATGCATGAAATATTTTGTCTAACAATAAAAATAAATTAATAAACAGATCTAAGTAAAGTAGCTATTGTGTCTCAAAATATCTCAAATGTCTCAAAACTTAATAACATACTACGTGCGGAAGAGGTATTAATATCTTTTTAAGAAATTTCATTTTTCTTAAATCTCGTTTTTGAAGAATCCCTCTATGAAATCCTTTGAAATCCTGTGGAAAAAATCCTCATTATATACAGTGGTGTGAATAATTATAGACTCATACTAACTTTTACATTTTCAGTGATATTTAAATAATAACTGAACAAAATATCATGTTTGTATATTTCTACAATTAGAAATAATAGAAATATATAAATATGTTTTGTTATGTTTTCGTCTGGATATTAGTAACAATGTAAAAGTTACTTTGAGTATGTATTTATGCTTGTTACCAAAATCTCATTGTCAGTTTTGCAGATATTAAATGTTTCTTGAAAAGCGGATTTTTAAAAAATTTCTTGATTTTCACGCATTGGACGTGAATAAATCTCGATCTGTGACCTGCAGTGTGTTAACCTTGAACAATTTGGAATCTGGATAATGTCTGTAGCCGCTAAAAGGGTGAACATAGTAGATGACCATAAAGAAATGTCGCAAGTAAACACTCGCGGTTGTTATTGCGCCTCGTAATTCTCAATACTGCGCTGTCTCTCTTATCCTGAGCTGAATGTAAAATACAAGCGTTCATTCACCTAAATGCGGTTACAGTCGGTGCACAAAGTATTCGTATATCTTTTAAAACGGAATAACTTTTTTATGATTAGATCATACAATCTAAATTCTTTTTGGACGTTAGAGGGATTAGTTTACTAGACAATGGTTAAAAATTTGTTCTTAAAAATTGCAATCAGTTTGCACGATGAAAGAATTTAAAAATGATGTCTTTTCAAGTTTTCTATCTGAGTCTATATAATTTGAAAAATGCATAGCGCAGTTTTCAGTTTGAAATATTATCCGATAATAAAATGTGAGATAATATGAGCCTACAACAATTAACATTTTTGTGTTTCTTATTATGGAAAATTTATTTAATTTGAAAAAGTTGATCAAGCTGCATTCGTTGGTGTAATTTTACGAACAAGCTTACTTTTCGCTAAAAAAGTGGCGAAAGCCGCTTGATATTATTTGTATTTTGTAACTATTTATTGGTATTATGAAAATGTGATAAGTAGAAACAAATAGAGAACAACGAAACAAAATTTTACGAATTACGTCAATGTTGACGTATCTCGCTAATATTTTAGGAAAACGTTTCTCTCTTTCCGAACGTAAAGGAAGATCCTGCGAACCGAGGCCGGGAATTTGTCTCGTTTGAGACACGAACTCTGTTTATTTATTTACTTCGTAAAAAGTAAACGCTCGAATTTATTCCTTCTCGTAACTATTCATACCACGGGTTCAATAATTCCCAGAGTGTTTGAAATTCTCTCAAGCAGAGAAACCATAAGATTCGGGAAGATTTTACAAGATTGGAAATAGAGTGTATCTATTCTTATAGTTTTTAGCTGTCGATTTATTTGTTCCGAAGTTAGTTCTGGCAGTGTTATGGTAAAGCAGAACGTTACAGTGACGTTTCTTCCGTCTCATAATTTTTACAGGAACGATTGGTTAATTGCAGCATAATATTTCGTGCATAAACGTATCGAAAATGTACATTTTTTAAAATTCATTTTAATAATAATTTTAATTATCTGTGTGAAAATGAAGGAAATCAAATATAGATGAAAAAAATATCTCTGTAAATAAAACATGCTGTTTAAAAACTATTATTCCGTTAACATTTCGCTAACGGAATAACGTTCTTTAAATTTGTTTCAATTCAATATCTGTATATGTAGAATTTATATGTAGAAAATCAAATATATACATAAAACATATTTCTGCACATAAAACATGTTTTTTTGAAATGTATCAATCCGTTAACACGTTATTAATAGAATAAAATTGGCTGTACGATAACGAGGTTACAATATATCTTCTTTCCGAAGTAAAAAAAATGAAGTTGACACACCGAAGTGACTCATCTAGCAATAAAACTTCCAATTATGTAGCACAGCTGACGTATCAAGTACAACGTGTGCCCAAGACGGTATACTTGAATATGTATAAATGCCACCGGCATCGTTTCTGTCTTTCGTGTTCTAGATCGCCATTAATGTTTTGATGTCAGAGAACATACAACGGGGGGTCAGGAGCATCAGACCATGGTTCGCAATCAATGACTACGGATAACTTTAGTTTATATCTACATAATAATATTTCTTTGATGATTACAGTCATCCGTGAATTATTTATATTTTATTTTGCTGCGTACAACCGTTTCGTTAAATGTTTAAATGTTCACGCAATTGTACTTTCCTTGATCGTGAAAGAAGATACCTGTGCAGTTTCGTTCCTTAACCGCTATTATTGGTATGTATATTTAGAGATTCGTTACGTTTGCATAATAGTTTTTAAACATTATGTTACTTATTATTCGAAATTTTGCAAATTTAAAGTCTCTGGAACGAAAAATTATTCTTAACCCTAGAAAGATAACCATATGACAACGTACGTAAAAGATAACCATACGCTTCAGAGGCGCATGCTTTTCTAAGGCGTCAATTTTATACTAACAATGAATATTTATTTAAGTTAATCTAGTCATTTTAAAGGTTTGGCATTATTGTAAAAATAAAATGCATTTATATTATATTTTTTTATATTTTAAGTAATTTTAAACTTAAATCACTAGACCTCTATGAAAAATTAACAAAAATCAACAGTCTTCGCAGGCGCCTCTGCGACGTAGGTTATCTTTCTCAGGTTAATCAAATTTTATTGAACCGTCCAAGTTACGATTCAAGTTCATATTTTTTTTCTAATTGCGTATTTCGATTTCTACTAATCTTGTAAATCTTAATATGTTTCGTTCCATTAATATTTTATTTCTATAGTAATATCCTAAAAGAAAATTTAAATAATCCATTTCAAATTTTTGAATCCCTCTATATATAGAAAAATTGATATACTTCGAAACAGTAAATATCAGTCTGTAGATATAAATTGTCGACGAATTCACAAGTTTAAAAAATGTTGAATTTACTCTGATTTAATTAAAAGTTTAATATCGTGATGTGTAACGTCTTTGATTACGTAGGGAAAAAAGAGTCAGATTAAAAAGACATGATAAATGGATATATGAGTTCAAAGTTATACTGAACTATAGAGGGATATGTTCGTTAATATCACTAACCTTCGCTTGAATTTGATCAAACCTTTTTTGGTATGCATTATTTATCATGGTAATATCGCGCGACGCGCTGTTGTCAAGAAAGTAGAATTTTGAAATAAGAGTTGGAGTGCAGAGAATTTACTTTTCTTGTTTGCTGTCAAAGTTTCCTTCCCTCTAGTCTCTTTCGTCCCTTCACAAATATTTCTCTACTGACAGATCTTTATCTCTGCAATACAATTTCATACTGCAGAATTTTGAAACTAAGCGACTGTGAAATTGAATTCCATGTTACGATGTGAATTAAACATACCTTAATCATGCATATTCAGGAAACAGATACGTTGATTTGTGCGCTTGCATATTGTGTTCGTTAACAAACATAAGTCATCTTGTACAATTCAAATATATATAATATTTAGTGTTTCACAAAGTGTAAGCAAGAAAAGCTTTTCAATGATAAAACAAAATAAAACTGTTATCGAACCGCTTTGCTTAGAAGAAAATGAATTTAAAAGCTTTATTAATGCAAACTATATCTCAAGATATTGTTTATTAATCTACGAAATGCATGTCGAGTTTGATACTGTTGTACTTACTCGTCTTTGAAGTTATTTCAGTGGAAATGTAGCTGAAAGTCGATATCAAATAAAACTTGGATTCGTTCTTCGAAATGAAACCTTACATCGTCGTTATTTGAAATTCCAATTCTTGGCAAACTGTTTTTACCGGTTGCATTAAATGAAAAGTGAATTGTTGCAATCATTGTTCCAGACAGATAAACAGCGTTCAAAAAGTTTATGACGCTGTCAGAGTTCCGATGAAGGAAAGTTGGTAAACATGTTATTGGTCAGTCCGCCGATAGAAGGCAGATCGCAGGTTCTCTTTTCCAACCGTCCGTTATCCAATCAAATGCTATAAGAGAGTTGCTTTTTTTATTTTTCTCCCCTTGACTCCGATACTTCCAGTTTCCAGACATCTTAGTCTTCCAGTTTCTATTTAGATATGCTAATATTGTTTGTGAAGCCAATGAGCAACAATATTAAGCAATAGAATTCGTTTGTTTGACTTTCCTCCGGATTTCAATTATTCTTTTTTTTTAACTTTTTATTCAAACATCGTCAAACGATTACAATTACGACATGATTCCGAGAATCAAATTTGTCTAATACTGAAAATTTATTATAAGTAATTTGATTGTTATGTAAAACATAAGTTTCTTTTTTTAGAAATCGTTTAAAGCAACGATATACATTTATTATATTTTTTTAAGGTAACAATATACATTTATTATATTTCTTGAATGTAACAACGTACGTTTATTATGTTTCTTAAAATATCAATATACATATGTACATTTATATGTGCTTCAGAGTATCGATATACATTTACTGCATACAGTTATAGATATAGTCGTTTATGTAAATAAAAATGACAAATATTTATGTACAATACATGGTAACTGTATACTGTTAAACATAAGAAACTGCATTTTTTAAAATCATCTTCAATTTCTTTTTTCGTGACGATGAAACACTGATGGATAATCGACGATTATGATAATCAAGATTCTACTGTACTTTTGCTTATAAAGCGGTCTAAATTCGTAACACTTTATCTACCGAAATCCTATTATAATAAAATTTTTAATTATTGTGCTATGCTGAAAGGAATTTCAAACATCTTTATCTTCATGATAATTCCAAACAAAATTATTTATGTTACTGGAGTGACTTATAGGTACTTGATCGAAGTTGCGACTACCATTGAACAGTTTGTTTAAGTTCATAGATGTAAATTGTAGATCTCCAAAACTACCGAAATCATTGTAGACAACGTGTTAATAGACAGATTTAACAGATACAAGTCAGGACAGTATGCAGAATTGAGAAGAATTTTGTACTTTAATTTATTTATCACAGTTTACTCTAGTTCGAACTTATAAAGTAACATTCTTTTTTTAATTTTCACAATAACGCAAAGTAATTACAAGATTTTTCAAACAGAAGACAATTGTTACTATAATGATCCATAAAGCGTATTTCCAATCGTAATTAATTATAGAAGTTTTTAATGTATCAGATAAATATGTTAACTACTTTATTACGTATATTTTAAGCTAACGTTGCTTAATTATGTCAGTGGAATTTATTTATCATATTTACTTCTGTTACTAGTAAATTATTAATTACTTCAGCGATCTATTCGATGCTGCACCTTTGTTTCGTAACAAGGATTACGAAATGATTATACTCGCAAATTCATTTTCAAATTCGTAACATTAGAACATTATCATGCATGAGCGAATATTTCGCGTAATCCACTTATCTGAACGTGAATTCCGATTATTTGAACGAAAAACCATAGGCAGCGGTGAGAATTAGATGGACTGTTATTGCATGAACAATCCAGTTGACAAATTGCTTGCTTTCCAATAGGTTCGCATAAATGAAACGCGGTACATTGTATCTTTATACAAATTATCAGTCTCTGTTTGGTTGTCGATGCTGTTGTTTATAATATTTCGGATCATCATGAACTACGACAAATTACCTACTTGACAAAGAAACAAAATTACAAAAATATTAAAATTAAAAACTTTAAAATTTACGTAACTTTGACTTATTTAGCATTACAACCAAGGCTTTATTTTTATACATTCTTGCAAAATATTACTCCAAATATACACGAATAAAATAGAATTGAATTTCGTCAAACTATAAAATTTTATTTTAAAAGAAAAAAATTTTTAAGGAAATGATTGTGTAAAAATTCTTCTTTTTTCAAATGAAAATATAAATTGTATATTTCATTTGTGTATGTTCTCAGTGGTATTTTTCAAGTTTGTATAAAAACAGAACCTTGGTTGCAGTGTTAAATGAAACAAAATTACGTTAATTTTAAAGTGTGCTATCTTTTGTCCCGTAAAATTTTCGTACACGTGTGGATGACACTAATTTTTTACTAGCTGACTGTTGCTAGGATGTTTGGGATGCAAAAATGTTAAAATATCATCCACTGTGATAAATTTTAACTTCCTAATTTCAGTTTTATTAATTAATTATTAATTTAGATTTTGTGGGATTTCTTCGGCTTGATTTGCAACAATTAACGTGTTGATTCTCGTACGTCGGACTATTTTTATAACAATAAAATTGACAATACTTACCACCATTTTTGGCTTCGTTTATCGTTTTTTCAAACATATTTTTGAGGATACTGCTTGTAAACCTATTAATCTTTTCCATTGTTCCTACTGTAATAGCAATTTATTTTAATTAATTGTCAAAAATTGAAAAGTTAGGTAACGATTTAAGTACTCTAGATCAAAATGATTCGCTCATCGCAGTTTAAGGATTAAATGCATCTAACGAGTCGAAATAAAATATTAATATTATATACATGTACGATTCGAAAACAAGAAAAATATGCACCGCGAAATTTTATTATAATTATTAAATTTAAATATAATTATTAACGAAACTTTCAGGGGACAGCCGTCAATTTTGATAGCACAAAGCTGCAACACCGAAAAATATTCAATGTGCATTTTTTCCTGGTAACAGACGTTCATATTGCACTGGTGAAAACATCCCTCGACTCTGAGGGATGGAAAATGTATTTTATCGAGATTCTTAAAAACTTTGGAAGCTACATTAAAATATAAAGTCCACAGGTGTGCGACTTTGCACGATAAATTGATTCGCGTTAATACGTGAATGTTAACAAAATTGATCTGTAGAAAAGACATATTAAAAGTAGGTTTCTTTAAAATTTTTCTTGAATAGTTGCGATCGAACTTCGTATAAAATTATAGTACCTAGAAAGTGGACAATTAACGAGATTTTTCAATTATTATATTTACTATCGTATTACAAATAATATAAAATTATAAAAAGATATAGATATAGTGATAAACTATTGATCTAATTATTATACATATGTATACTATACTTATATGTGTATGTACGTACTTATATGTTTGTGTACTACTTCTATGTGTATGTTTAAATAACGTTTATGGGATATTTTGGTAATAGTTGATGTTACTTACTGGACCAAAAAAAAAATGAATGCAAAATAAAAATTGTCTAATAATAAGGTAAAAAACATAAGTTCGATGAAAATATCTGTAATATATATACTGTATAATAATTAGACCGCGGATCTTTATGCAAAATAAAATGTTTCTTCATAAATTGCAAAAATCAGGATACAGATAAGAATGTATTTCTTCTTTTCATAAATTTAATAAATTGAAGATAATGTAAAAATATTCTTAAATTTTTCTGATTCTACATCTCACTTATCCATTATTACCATAAATGCATAAAATCTACAGTCTAATAGTAATAAATAATATCTTATAATTTTATATCAAAAGATATATTTATATGATAATAATGTGATGGTAATATTATAAATTTAATATCGCAATATTAATGTTATTGTTGTTCGAAAATATGAAAAATACAGGTCCTAATAATTCTAATAAGTTGAAAATACAATGTCCTTAAATTCTTCGCACTTCTTCACAGCTTTACATTTGACCTATCAATCCCGATCATAAATGAATAAAGGATTATTGTGCCTTCTGACTAACAGAAGGCACACGTCCTCGGCTAGCTCGATTGCAAACAGTTAAGATTATGTGACGACGTAGAATCGGGAGCCTTATTGTTCCTTGATGTCTCTCGTCCTTTCTTGACATTTTCAGATGATAGCTTCTGAGGGAGTTGTATAAACACGATCACCTTTGTGGCAATGCAATCTTCGCGTTTTACGAGTAACGAATAGCCTCGAGTCGTACGTTCTCTTAGAAGTTTATCTTGCAAGTTTATTTTCAGAAACGCGTGTCAGTTTCGCGCTAAACAATATTAGAAAGTAATTCACTTTCAGACGCAACATCGTTTTTACGACTCTCGCGAAAAAGATCTGACGAAGCGTTCGTTTAATTTTAGGTATCATAAAAAGCATATCGTCTTTTATGAGTGGCGTCATACCTTTTTTTTTTACTCCTTTTATTATTTTCTTTTGTTATTCTACTTTCACGACCTGATAGCTATATTTAACGATGTGTCATTGATATCAAGTTCGTACTTGGTGAGGATCGTGCACTTTCGTTATGAATTAAAAGTAGTCGCAACTACTTCATACTGTTATACTATCACTGGCAAAAAGTATTCGGACACTTTTTAGAACGCTATAACCTTTTTTAAACTTGACTAAACGACTCTTTGTTTAACTATTTTATCTGAACCTGGGAAGGAAATTTAAGAATTGCATTTCGTAAATCTCGGTAACTTATATGCGTTTTGCCATACAAATCCGAGGTCTGATAATAATAATTGTTACGACTGTTAATATTGATTTGGAGAAACCTAAAAATATGGGACCATTCATAATATCAAATGTAAGAAAAATTATAATATGCAGAAATATGCGCTGGAAATTCTGCAAAAACGCTGGAAATTCGTCAACTTTGGACGCGCATAACTTTTCAACGTATCAAAACTTATTTTAATTACATTCCTAGATTCAAGACTTCGATTTTTGTACATTTCTTGACAAAATCCATTGGAACTGGGAAGTCAAAATAGAAACCCCCAAAGAAAAGTTTAACCGTAAATGTCGTTCGTTATATGTATAATACATACTATAGTGATAAAAACTATATTAGATTTATATAATTCTTGTAATTCAAGTCACGGAGAGTACATTGCTACGAAAAACAAGAATTGTATTATAGAAACAATAGACTACAGATGCTGTATTTATGATTTGATATTATAGACATTAAATATTAGATTAGTAAAAAATAGATGTCAGTTTTTATATAAGTCAACGCTGTAGCTTCATTTTAAGACGAATTTTTGTATCGGAATGCTCGTATAGTGCTTTCATTATGATCATAGTGCTGTCAATATACAATCCAGTTAAGGCTAATAAATTAATAATAGGAAGCGAATGCATCTGATTTAAAGGTCAGCGATAAGTTTAGTATGGAAGATCATTGTAATATGAATATAATACAATTACAAGTAGCATAAGCTGATTAGTATTCAATATCGTATAATACAAATTAAAATTCGTTATAAAAATAACAAAACGTAGATATTTCTTTTACAACACTTTTACATGTTAGTCAGCATTGAAAGGGTTAGTATTTCAAAAATGGATTCTTAATTTGCAAAATGGTGAAGTGCTCTTCGATTATTTTTATAAAAATGGCATAATTGAATCGTGTGCTTCCCTTTGTGGTATTTTTTACATTACATTTTACAAAACTCGAAGATACAATGGGATATATATTGTTATGAATCGGGAAACAGACGTGACATCATTTCTCTCTTATACGTTGGGTTGTTAATGGGGTTATTTTTATTATACAGGGTGTCCCAAAATTATGGTACTCCCGGGAAATGAGTTGAGATTATTTATATAAAGTAACTTTTTTCTTAGCGCAAATGTAATCCGCGGCTTCATTTACGAATTATTAATGAAAATCATAGATAGATTCTGTTTATAATACAGGGTATCCTATAATTATGTTAACACCCAAAAAGCATTGACCAATGAGAGGCGAGATCAGCTGGCGCGCCAGCCTAGCTTGCCTCTCATTGGTCAATGTTTTTCGCTAATAACTCGTAAACGAAGCCGCGGCTTGCATTTTCGCTAAGGAAAAAGTTACTTCAAATGATCTCAGGAACCCTTCATTTCCCGGAAATACTACAATTTTGGGACACCCTGTATATTAAGTTGATAGAACGATGAAATGATGTGAAAGAAGTGGAAGTCAATGCATTAGATAATCGAACGATAAGTGAGAAGGAAGAGTCGACTGAAATATTAAAATATTATATTAAATATTGTACAATGAAAATATTTTATGTGAAGAAATCTGTGTTAATATTTTAATATCATGTTTAACAAATTTATGAAATATAACGCTGGATTAATTATTGAATGCGTCGCTGGATATTCCATAATAACTCAACTGTAAAATGACTTGTTAATTACCGATAAAAGCATGTCACGACGTACAAATCGTAGCCTACAAATGCGACGAGAGGTTCAAGACTGAAAATAATGGTTTTACATATTCATTCACTAACCGCAACCATCAGTAGTGTCGCTTCAAATCCACTCGTTTAGACTGAAATAATCATACACTGACGCGCCTGGGTATTCGTGCATCCTGGACAAATGAATCTCGTGTTTATTACGAGTAAATTCGATGTCGAACAAACCCAGATCAATACGCATGAATTTCTAGCGGTTGACATACCTATTTAAATCTCTCATTTCACCTACACATTTATCATCATTGAGATATATATGCATCTAGTCATCGATCGAGCCGCGATCGTTATTAATAATCTGTGATGAGTAAATAATGGGGCTGAGTTGTGTGAATTTAACCGTACGAATTTCGTGTAAATTTAACCGTGCACCGCTGCATCATGTCGAAAATAGTTCTTAAAATTCTTCTTACAATCAATACAAGGACAACAACAGAGATGAAACAACGTTTGTTAGACGAATGGAAACGGATTTCGCCGGAGTATTTAAATAAAATCATCTGTAGCATGCCCAAGCGATTACATGAAGTAATAAAACAAAAGGGACAACCAACAAAATATTAATATTATGATAATATGATTAAAAAGATTTTCATTTTATATAAAATTAATGTAATTCATTCGCTGTCCGAATATTAATGCGAGTCACTGTACATTGGCTCGAGTCATGACAGTAAGTTCGTGAAAGAAATACCTCACATATACACATGATAATAATTATTAGTAGGAAACTACTGGTGTTATTTTGATAATGTATAATAAGCTATTTTTAATCAACTTCGATACCCTAGGTCCTGCTTTATTTTAGACATTATTTTATGGTGCATCGTTGAGAGGAGTTGTGGCTTCAATTTTTCAACCTTCAATAGTGATTTTATCCCGTATATCAGTTTGATGGCAAGAAAAATACACGCGTCTAATAGTTTCGTCTTCCACGAACCTGCCATGTTTCATCAAAATCAGAGTGAAACGTTTCGGGCCAATATCTTATGAGTATGCAAATACTTTTCGGTCGCACTGTAAGTAGCAATTTCGTTGTAACTATTAGTTTAACACTGTTACATATTCATCAGTGTTTAATTCACCCATACATCATACGTATCTTTAACGAGCTTTGCGATATTAAGGTATCAACGAGAATTTCGCTATCGCGTGTGAAGGATCGACTCCATAAACATCCTTATCGTAAACTATGTCGCAAAATATTTCCTTCCTTTTCAGCAGTTTAATACTGCACATTTTGATATACGCTTCTAGTATGTTATCGAAGGACTTTATTGTGTGTGTACAAATGACAAAATAGAACCTTATACATAATACTTCTAACTTTTTTTTTTTAATTATATCGTATTATTGTTTTCACTTTCTCTTTATTTGTATTACGAAGAGATGGAACAAATTACGTTTGGTATAATTGTGGTATATATTGGTATAAATTTTTAACAGTAACTTTAAACAAACTGTTTTTGTCTAAATGAAGCTCCTTGATTACTAAACTTCAGATTTCATACGGATTTTTCTCTTTCTGTTGCAGGTATGTACACTCCTTTGAACATCATCAAAGTATGACCTACCAATTGTTCCTGTTTGGATTGGTCAGGTTCAGGGTAAGATGATTTTGTATACACTTGTATTGTATAGATTTTGTATTCATAACCAATAGATCGCAATACTTATTGGTACAGTATTTTCGTGACCGACTCTACGCGAGATCCCAATGTGTGTGCACTGTCATTTATACAGAATTCAATCGAAATAAAGTCGAAATAGAATGGTAAAATTCCTTCAGGAATTTTCGATGGTGGAGGCACAATGGTTTGTGTACACGTGACAGGAAGAACTACTTTTGGACCGCAGACAATTGAAACCGCGTAAATCGAGTCGCACATACTGTCCGTGTAAAACAAAAGCTACATGTAAAAAATGCCGCGTACACCGGGGCTTGAGTATGTGCAAGTGTTACATTCGACGCAGCTATAAATCCAACGTACTAGATTTAAGCGTGCAATAAAATTCCTTTTGAAAGCAGAAAATGCAGATTAAAAGTTCGTTGAATCGATGAAATACCTTCCACGTCAAGAATGATATATTCACGGCCATGTTGAATCGAAATCATATTTTCAATTTGTCTGCAATCCATTGTGCATTCGCTCCTGCAAAACGTACATTACGCACTACTGTACCACGGCAACGAAGATTAAATTTTAATTTTTGATCGAATTATTCGGAAAACTTGATATCCAGGTGGAAAATATAAATTGTATTGTATTTAATTCACGCTAACCGTACCATCGCCGGTCAAATGACTGATTCGACAATTCTTATTTTACGATTATTGAAATTATAAAGACACATCCACCGGAAACGATTCAATACATTTATTCATCCTAACCTACAATATTAATATAAAAGTTGCAAGAAATCTAAATAAATTCAATATTAATTTGTGTAAAGTAATTTGTGTAAGACAACAAAGACGAGTCACTTTTAGTCATCGCTAAAAGTATAATTCATTTTTACTAATACAAAGTCGTGTACAAAGAATATTTTATACCATTTTTTGGTATATTATTTCTAATTTTTGTAGTGCCAAATTTAAGGAAACGTATTCGCGTATTTTACTCACTTTAATTCAATTATTTTCTTTTATATCTCTTTTATTTTTGTTTAAGCTACATATCGAATAAAAGAATCAAATTCGAACTACGAAATATTGGCAAGTTCCGTTCATGTAAGAGATGTAAACAATAATTATGTAAACACAAATTTATTTTAATAATTCGTTCTGACTTCTGTTCATCGCTCAGTTTGAAATGGAAATTTCGAATCGAAGTTACACTTGAATCTTGGAGAATTGTCCGCGAGCCAATTTATTTTGCAGAGTATACAAGTTTCAAAGTGCATTGAATATTTAGTGGAAATTATGAGATCGCAGTTGAATTGTTTTGTATTCTTCTTGAGCAAGAGTCGCTTTTGTGCTGTGGTCAGCAATAACTCATCTTACAGAAGTTTCTTTTGTAAACGAAGTTTCTCAAGCAGAAGCAGTTATTTCTGCAAAATCTAATTACAGCTATGTTACATCTGACCGTGAGTTATGATTCTTCGAGAATAGTCAATCAAAACTGTAGAATGAAATCGTTTTTCTGCGAAATCTGTTTTTGTGTATCTCATTTCAATTTGTACAAACTCTTCAGATTTAAGTAATAGTACTTTAGATATTACACAGTATTTAATTTTCACAGCAAGCTTGTGCATTAGTCGAACAAATTATTTGAGAAACTGTTGAAATAGTACATCATTTTATCTAACTGTGTGTTATTTGAAACTAACGCGCGTCTGCTAGTGTAGTAGAACATACACATAATTTTTATCTAGATCATTTAATTATTTGGAATTTATTTGAATGAATTTTTCAGTTTATTTTTCATTTTATCAAATACCTTATCTAATAAGATCTCAAATACTTTTTATTTCTAAAGTGTTAACATTACCGACTGTGCCTGAAATACAGATTTCATATAATGTACAGTTCCATGTATAGTAAAGTCTCCCTAATTGATGCACAGATTGTGCACAAAAATGGACAATTTGGGAAGAGGAGATACGATTATTCGAGTCTTGCGACTCGTTTTTATAGTTGCCGATTGTTAACAATTATAAAAATGAGGTACAAAGCTCGAATAATCGTATCTCGTCTTCCAAAATTGTCCATTTTTGTGTACAATCTGAGCATCAATTAGGAAGAATTTACATAGATTTACCTCCGCATAAATATCGTATTGTAATAAAGATTGTATCGAGTGAAGTATTCGAAGTGATTCATTATTTCAAATGATCATCTGTTATCTGAAATAATTAATTGTTTCAAATAATTATCTGCTATTTTATTTGAAATAATTCATAATTTGTTACCTGTTGTCTTACTTCAAATAAAAATATGACCTGTTTGACAATACTATGACAGTGTTATCAGCTGTATTATCTATTATACAAATTGAGATTAGATTCTTGTGTACGCATTTATAAAAAACTAGATGGATCACTTGCACTATTTCCAATTTATCGGAGCTGTTAAGAAAATAAATACATGTATGTGCAACTACTGTATTTTGCGATCTTGGAGCACACCATTTTTATTTTGTATGAAAATTCATAGTCTAATCACAAGACACCCGCATTCATTTAAAAGGAAACATACAGAAACAAGTTTACACGTGTTGTTCTAAATTGTAAGCACAAATACAGTATACGTTTAGCTAGGATGGGAAGGAAGATAGTAAGAAATTGTTAGCGACAGCAAGATGTGGAAATGTAGAAAGCTGAGATATATGTCGAGAAGGGAATAAGAAACGAAGTTGCGTATTATACGAGGATGGTTTGGGGACATTAGACCATATGGTGCTGGAATGTAATGAGTTAGAGTTAGAGCGAAGGAACGTAAGGGTCGAAGGTATAGTCAGCGGTGAGAAAAACGAAGTAATGAAATGGCTGTGGGAAGCCAACGGGAAAAAGAAGGAACTTAATAATGAACTGTGGGAAACATATGTAGGTGAGTGAACGAGGGAATTAAGTATAAGATATTACCATTTTTTGCCACCCATATATTCTTCTCATGGCTGAAGTTTCAAAGTAATAAAACATTATTCTACAATAATATTAGTAACAGTAGTATATATCAGCGATTTTTGAACTTTTACAGGAATTTACTTTGCAATATTGTTAATTGAAATTATCTGTTGCACTTAAAACTTCTATGCGAATTCTATGATCCTATTCGAATTATAATCGATTTTTACAAAACAGTCTACAAAACTAGGAACTTGCATAATAATCCACAATAACAAACAAATGAAATACAACAATCATTTATGAGAAGCAAACATATTAAGTAATAATAGATGAGAAACTTTAGAATCCTGTTAATAATACAGGGTGTCCTATAATTATGTTAACACCCGAAAAGGGGTGATTCCTGAGATCATTTGAAGTAACTTTTTCCTTGGCGAAAATGCAATCCGCGGCTTTTTTTACGAGTTATTAACAAAAAGCACTGACCAATGAGAGGCGAGCTCGGCTGGTGCAAGACGGTCGAGCCAATGAGCGGTCGAAGCCCAGTTCCGCTGATTGGCTCGGCCGCTTAGCACTAGACGAGCTCGCCTCTTATTGGACAGTGTTTTTCGTTAATAACTCGTAAATAAAGACGCGGATTGCATTTTCGCTAAGGAAAAAGTTATTTCAAATAACATCAGGAATCATTGTTCCTGAGGATTCCATTTGACACACCCCTTT
Source organism: Megalopta genalis (assembly GCF_051020955.1). Classification (NCBI taxonomy): domain Eukaryota; kingdom Metazoa; phylum Arthropoda; class Insecta; order Hymenoptera; family Halictidae; genus Megalopta; species Megalopta genalis. The sequence continues at coordinate 42,635,859 of NC_135013.1, read as the reverse complement.
CCGGGTGTTAACATAATTATGGGACACTCTATATACTAATACTAACATTAGATTATAAATGAAGTACATATAAGTACAATTACAAATAAAATACAAATGAGTACAACCACAAATTAAATACAAGTAGAATACAAATAAAATAAAAATAAAATACAAGTAAAATGCAAATAAAATACAAATAAATAGAACGAATATTTACAATAAACAAAAACATTAGGTAATAGATAGAGAAGTTTGATATCACTTCCTACGAAAATTAAATTATACACTAGACTACGTCATTCCACGTTTTCTATTCACATTAAAAATAATAATCTATTCGCTACTTCTAAATCATACTGATTAAGTATGTATTATTCTCGAAATGGCTAAGGTCTTGGAAACGGAATTCCAATGCAGCAGATCAAGTTTAGCATACCATTTTGGCGGATCAGATTGGTGGGGCCGAACATCAATTGTTGGAGATGTTTGCGCTTCCCAGTCAAGCGGTTTACTGTCTGTCTTTGAGAAGATAAAGTGCAACGGATTCTAGACATTGCGGGCGACGTGTCCCAGCAAATGACCGCGGCTGCCATCCGTGTGTCGCTCGAGGCTGACAGTTTATGGTGTTGGTTGTCAAAGACTAGAGTGCTGCGCCTGATGTACGCGTCTGCATTGACCCTCGACCTTTCCAATTTTTATTCGTCTGCAATTAGATTTGAATTGGTTCAGAATAACTTAACGAGATATTTTCAATGTCCATTCGGAGTTATATAGGCAACGCTTAAATAAATATTCATTTAAATGATTATTTAAATAAAACATCATTTGTTACTTAGAAATTTAAGTAAACGACGAAAGTAATTTCACCTGTGTACAAAAAGTTCGGACTAGAGAGGGATGCAATTCACAATTTGTGTATTTTCAATAATCTCCATTTAAATTTTTGTGAAAATTCACACAGGAGAAGCTTCAAACTCTTATACGTACAATATTCACGAGTTAACTTTGTGCAAAATAAAAATTATCTAAGTTAATTGTAAGAAATATAAATTCAATACAAATGTATTTGTTTCGTTAATAATTCTGATAAATTGTGGAGAATACAGGAGAATTCGGAAATTTTTCTAATGTCTTCGTAGAGTTTGGTAGTTTCCTTAGTCATTTTTATCATAAATGCATAAAATCCGCAGTTAATTTATTACATTGAGATATGCTTCACATTGTCAACGAAATAAAAAATGTATTTACATTCAATCCATCTGTATAGTTTGTTTTAGTTCGATTCTTCCTTAAGTGGTTATTTGTCATTCGTGAAAGACACAAGAATCATATCCGAGGTGCTTAAGAAATTTTATTTTCTTTTGTTCAAGTTAACAGAAGGTCGTGGCGCCACAGTGTCGGATAAAGCATTTTTATTGAGTTATAAACCTGTTTCATCGTCTGCACAATATATTGAGTAAACATTGAAAGTTCGTAGAGATTTAATCTTCGAAAGGATTTGCTCACCCCCTCCTCCTTCTTCCCACTGGATTTTATGATGTTTCAACGAATTCATATGATTATAACGAGTTTGTTGACGACGTGAAAGGATCATACGTTCTGTCCTCATAATGAAAATCAAGGTCAAAAACAACAATTCGACTGTTTGGAATACGACTATGCAAAAACTATCATATTTTTTTACGAGTATACACGTCATAACATAAAGAGATTGCCAAATCTTCATAACAAGTATACTTGTCAAAAACACAGCTGACCGGTTAAGGATATATTTATAGAATACTTCGATATTTTTTAAGTAAAACATGTATTTTATAAAAGTGTTGTGCTTTAACAAAATATGAAAAAAATTATATTAACTATAAAAAAATATGAAAAATAACAAAATATGAAAAAAATTATCTTATATTAACTACAGTTTTCTTAAACAATGTTCCGTAAGAAAATAGAAACTAACAATAAGTAATATCGAACATATGTACATGTAACAATTCTATATTTGCTAAATAAACTATCTGATTTAAAGCATTAATAAATGAATAAATATACAGTTTAATTACAGTAACTTACACACTTTTCTAGTTAAACAATGTCAGTCGATGATAATATTTACAATATTTCGTTTGAAATCAAAATGTGTTTGGAACCAAATTGGTAACAATAAACGGAGGGAAGTAAAATAATTCTATTCGCGCGAAAAAGAACGCAATTCTTTGAAAAACTACGCTATTTTTATCTGACCGCAGATTATTCGATATCACAATTATGACAAACGAATCTATAAATCACGTTGTTTAGTGCTTTCTTCGCGTGCCTAATCGTTCCACTCCATGCAGTGCATCCATTTTTCATTTCGTTTGCTGGAACCGCAATATGAACCGAGCCATAGTACGGAGCAATAGTACTCTTTATCGTCTTCATCATCTTGCCCATGTTGTTTCCAGAATATTTTCCTATCTGATGTGAAGTGCGATCCTTTTTCTGTTGACTTTCTCCTCCTATTTTTCTCCATATTCTACTGTGGCTCTTTCTTCCCAGCAAGTCTTATTGCAGACGGACGATTTTCTCTTGTTTTCCTACCTCCACTTGTATAAACTTTTTAGAACTGGAGCTTTACGAAAACGTTTTTACAAATTCTGAACTACAGTTTTCGTGATTTATTCCTTTATCTTACGTTGAAGTGTCTTAACACTATACGTACCGACAAATTTATAACATTTGTTGCAAAATTGAAGATCATCCATCAGTTGAGAATTTCTTAACGAACTGTTCAAAGGCGATAACAGTTTTATCCGTGAATCAACGGATTATTTAGATTAATGTTACGTATTAACACCAGATTTACGGAGCACTAAAAGCAACTGCTTTAAATTAGTTTATACAAGTAACAATAGGACATTTATTCTAATTTTTAACGAATGTTATTGTAATATTTGCTGCAAGTAACATATATCTTGAATAAATAACTCACAAATGTATCCTTACAGTCTGAATAATACGGGTTCTGTAAACCTGGTGTTAACTAATACATTAGAAATTATTGTTCACAAGAGAATTATCAAATTTATTTTACTTGTCTTTTATATTCAGATCAATTATATTGAAAATCCCGTTAACAGGTTTTCGGTAAATAAAGAGTTAAGATTCGTCCGGAACCCATTAGTGCTGAAACTGTGGTGCTATTATAATCGTTTTCAACGAGATCTCAAAGTTAATAATTAAATGGTACAATGATATCTACAGAAGTGACTGGTTTATGGCATCATGATAGAACCCATATAAAAAATGCACAAAAATTTCTTAATCCAATATTAGATAAACCATGCATTGCATTTTATTCTTGGTTGGTCTATAAAGCAATAGAATCGTAGTGCAAAATGAAATAGTATCACAATGTTGGCTTTTGTGTCCTTACCTCGATTTATATTGCTATCGACTTGCGATCAATATCTAGTAAAACAAAGTAAAATGAACATAAATGATACGTAGTAAAATGAACAACAATAAAACAAAGTAAAATGGACAAAAATAGAACGAAATACATTTTTTTATTAATTTAAAACTTTTCTATATCTCCAAATACTTTGGTATCTGAATCTTTATATTATACGTGTTCCTCACGGTACTTCCAAAGATAGCGAATTATCGATATTGGTAAATATCTACGGTTCTTATAACCTCCACTTATAGGACAGACTGTACAGGGTGTCCCAAAAATGTTTCGCAATCCGAAAATGAGGGTTTCCTGAGGTCATTTGAAGTAACTTTTTCCTTAGCGAAAATGGAATTCACGGCTTTGTTTACGACTTATCGACAAAAAACAGTGACCAATGAGAGGCGAGCTCGGTTGACGCGAGGCTACTCAATCAACAAATGCACGAAGCCTAATTCCGCTCATTGGCTCGGCTGTCTTGCGCCAGCGGATCTCATCTCTCATTGGTCACTGTTTTGCGTTAATAACTCGTAAACGAAGCCGAGAATTACATTTTCGCTAAGGAAAAAATTACTTCAAATGATCTCAGGAAGCCCCCGTTTCTGGATTACGAGATATTTTTGGAACACACTGTATATCTTGCTTGCATTTGCGCGCGGTATGTCATAGTTAGTTGCGGACAAGCCCGAGACTTGGTAAACCTCGTTCACTTTACTTTCCAAGCGACTGCCGCAAGAACTCAATTCAGGCGTAAAGTAACTCCATAGTTCTGTTTCGGAGGATGTCCCTTGATCGTTGGTCCGGGGTGGTAAGCGTCTCGCAAAGTGTTATACCGTGGCCATGTTCGCTGCCTCACACTTCAACGATATCGTTAGTAAGCGCAATGGCGTCCGGATACTTGTCGCGAGGCCGACACCTTATCGCGCCCCTATCCCGGGAAGGCAGAGCTCCGCAAGAATTACCGACTGCCTTCTCGCAGCAGCTCGTCAGCTCGGCGTCTCGACTCTGAATGACGTGGGAGATGGGGTGAGAAACGTAAAGTGCTTGTGAAATATGCAAAAAGCTCATTTAGCGAGATAAGCACCGGTCTAAGAGCTGGCAGGGGTAGAATGCGACCACTAACTAGGCGAAATGAGCGAGCGCTAAGCGGACATCACCGTCGACGAGAAGCCAGGTACAACTCGTACGTCGCTCGCGAACTAAACACGTGCGGTCACCGTCGGCGAGGTTTACGACGCATGAACATAGAGTCATCCCAGATCTCGAAAATGCAGCAAATACGTAAAGACACACCAAATTTAACCAAAAATTTGAAGCTTTTCACGATCGCTAATTAAGATTCTGTACTTAAGAAACGAAGCTGTTTTTAAATTTTAAGGAACAAAGTAGTACATCCAATTATGGTGAATGGGTATCACATTTTGAAAAAAGGAAAAAATTTATTTAAACAAAAATTTGACACGTTTGTACGTCTGTCTTACAAAACTCTTCAGAACTTGTATAACATTTTTCCGTAACACTTTTCAATATCATTCAAAATATTCTACTTTTGCTTTGTAACTTTTGCGTTATAAAATTACGTTGTAGAAGTTTGTATTTTCGCGAGGTAAACCATTCCAATTGTTTTTAACCCTAGAAAGATAACCATATGACAACGTACGTAAAAGATAACCATACGCTTCAGAGGCGCATGCTTTTCTAAGGCGTCAATTTTATACTAACAATGGATATTTATTTAAGTTAATCTAGTCATTTTAAAGGTTTGGCATTATTGTAAAAATAAAATGCATTTATATTATATTTTTTTATATTTTAAGTAATTTTAAACTTAAATCACTAGACCTCTATGAAAAATTAACAAAAATCAACAGTCTTCGCAGGCGCCTCTGCGACCTAGGTTATCTTTCTCGGGTTAAACTGAATTCGCGTGTCTTATTTTCTGTTCTGTGAGATGTTTCCGAGTAAGTTTATTATCTAAATGTAAGCACAAGTATTTTACTGATACTATTGTATTTAATATAATGTAATGTAATGTAGGTACTGTAATATTATATAATATAATGTAACGTTTTGTAAAGTAATACAATATAATATAGTAATGTATTGTAGTATATAATATATATAATGTTATTATTATTATATATAATATATTATTATGTATATAAAATATATATATATATATATATATATATATATATATATATATATATATATATATATATATAATACATAATGTAGTAATGTTTTGTGAAGTAATATAATATAATGTAATAGTAGAGTCGCTAATAGCTCCAAAGCTGTCGCGACAGTAAATAAATAATTTAAGAAGGAAGAAAGGAGAGAGAGAGAGAAGTTTATGCTGGAATTTGTTTTGCGAATCGCGGTGTGGTCCATTGGCGAGCCGATGTTTTATGTATCACGTCGCTACGAATAGAATCCCAGAGAGAATTTGAGCCTTACAATAGCCGGATTCTAATCCGCTGTATGGAAAGCGGAGACCGTTGTTACTGGAAAGACGATTGCCTCGGCCATGTATAAATATACAAGGGCGAGTAGAACGGCGTGTGGTGGACGTGTTGACACATTCATCGGAACCGTGAAACGGTATGAGATTCGCGGGGACAAGCAGTCCGCGGTAACTATGTGTCCACAAAAGGACTTCACACTCGGCTACGTGGTGGCTTTCTGAAATTCCACATAACCCATTGTGATTGTCCAGTATCAAGCCACAAAGAATACACAATCCGCTGAACACGGAGACCACCGCTTACAAATTGTTTCACGAGTTTGTTTTGCAAACTGTTCGAGATTAGCCGTTGCGCTTAAAAATTCGCTGCGGTTCGATTCGTTTATAAACTGACTGCGGATTTTATGAGCCTAGTAGCAAGAATGTAGTACATTAAACGAAGTACATTAATTATTAAATTAAATATAATACATTAAAATTAGTAGTACATTAAAAATGTACATTAAAAGAATTTAAGGGTGTTGTCATATTATTTTTTATATATGTTGAACGAATATTGTTAACCGAATAATTTATCTAACTTCCGTTTACTTCGGTTAACGCAGACACATTTTATTTTGCACGAGGATAATTGTAAAGATACTTTTTTACAACCAGACTGGGGATCTTTATGTCAAATAAAAATGATAGTAGCAGTGACTAAATATATTATGTTTAAGCAGTTAGCTGTTGATGAGTATACTCGACAAAAACAGCTAATTGATTAAGAATATACACTTTGATATTTCTTATTAAATTGTATATACATATTTCATAAAACTGTTGTATTTCTACAAAATAAGAAAAACATTAAACATATACCGTGTAATTACACTAACTCAATTTATATCCTAATAAAAATAATCCCAATAATTATTTGGAAGAATTTGATATCACGTTGTGCACCATAATTTAATTGAAGAACCGCACACTTGCGTGCCACGAGCTCAAAATGATCTCACGTTTACGACAGCATAAATTTCATATTTATGTTCCCTGAGTTGTCTCACAAATTTCCTTAAGTGCTATATTAGTTATGTAAATTACTCCTTTAGCTTGAACTTTCGAAAAGTTTTGCTACTTAAATGCAGGACGCATTGCCTGGAACTTTTCGAATACACACAGAGGCACCGCGACGACTTCTGTCTGAAGAATTTTAAGTTTCTTTACGGGGAATTGCATCCGTAACTTACAATTTATACAATCGGTCGGCCACTTAAATGTAATTAGAAACGAGTCGAAGGCGGTGCTGCGTGTGTACGAGGAAAAAAACACGATCAAGATTAACACTTTTAGAAAGCTGTACGGGCGCATTGTGTAGCTAAACTCAATTTATTATTGAGAATTTTTGTAAAAATTTATTTAAAAATTATTGGAAAACTGGTAATAAATTACATAATAAATCGGTACATTTTCAATGTAATCGTTACGCATTAGGAATGGTAAAATGAAACAATTAATAACTGTGCTTTAGAGATATAAATTCTACTGATTAATTAGATTTCTGATACAAATAAAATAAAATGTGTTGCTACATTATACAAAATGTACTTTTGAATTTAATGACTGTTGGCGCTAGTGCAACAATACTCTAACAACAATGCCAGAAAATTTTTATGTGTGTTACATAAATTACTTATCAATTTATTTCACTTATTGTCCTGTTTTAAACATCACTTCGGTAAAATATGTCTAATGAAATCAATATCATAAATAATGAATTTGATAAGCGGCTTAATTCGTTTTATTGCAATGGAAAATGGTGCTTCGTTGCCATCTATGCGAAATTATTTATTTCAAACTAGCCATTATTTTATCAAAATAACAAATACAAGCGAAATTTGTTCATTAGATGAATATTCATAAAACAGCTTTAGATATGTTCTTTGTCATTTTAGCGTCAGCTTGTTAAATGTAAATACGTTGATGTTAATTTACAATTATGTTCATTATATACTGGTACACTAGATTAATTAATTTGTTGCACTACTCTACTTTCTTTTCTTTCTCAAATCATTCTGTGAATAACCAACGAAGTGCCATGATTTGTATAAATTATACTTTTCAACTTGTATTAAATTGAAATAAATAATTTTCAATATGAGGATAGCAATATTAATTAACTATTATATGTATAACAATTTTCAATTCGAGAGTTATTATCTGTGAATATTTTCACGTACATATTTTTCCATGCAATAAGGTTTCTTTTATTAAATTCCATAGTATTTTGTTCATGTGCGTTTTATATTTTTGTATTCTTATAAGCGTTTACCTGTAATAACATTTTAAGCATCGCTTAACACGGTGACTACCACATCATCTATGGGTGATGCTATTTTTTAAGTCAGATTTATAATTTAATTTGTATCGTATGCAAGAGGATTAAAAAAGCTACTTCGATCAGTTTTAAATTTTCAGTTCTAGTAGAAGCAATTGCTATGATTCATTTTATATTTTCGGTTTCGGCAAAAGTAAATACTTTAACCCATTTAAAAAATTGTCAGGTTTAATGTCAGGTTTAATAGTTTCAGTAGAAGCAATTACTAAGATCTATTTTTAAGTTTTAGTTTCTGCAGAAGCAGCTATTATAATTAACTTTCAATGTTTACTTTCGACAGGAGCAACATTTTCGATGCATTTTAAATTTTTAGCCTGAGTAGAAGCAACTCTTCGAACAATTTTAAATTTTTGTTTTCTGTAGAAGCAACAACTTCGATCGATTACAAACTTTCAGGTTCAGTAGAAACAACAACTTCGACGAATTGTAAATTTTCAGGTTCGGCGGAAGCAACTACAACTTCGATTATTTTTAAATTTTCAGTTTAAATAAAAATAACCACTTCGGTTAATTCCAAATTTGTAGTTCGAGTAGAAGCAACTATATCGATCGATTTTCAATTTCCAGTTTCCTTAACTAAACTATGTCGATTAGTTATTATGAAGAGCATTAATAATTTAATAATTCGTTGTATAAATTATTGTTTTTTTATTCGAGTTTAATTTATTGTATTTTATTTCATCTTATTTTCATTTATTTTCTTGTTTTACTTTATCTATTTTATTTTATTGTATTATTAACTAAACTACTTCGAACCTTTTGCTTTCTTGGCCGTTGTGATCTGACAGCGAGCCTGTTAAATACTGCAGCTGCACAGCTACTAAATATTTCACGATCCAAAGTGCCGTGCGTGCAGTGTGTCGAAAGTTGTCGGGGAAAAAAAGAAAGAAATGCGCAGAAACTTCGGAAACGACCCCAATTGACGCGATTAATGAGTCCGATGTTGGAAAAGCAAAAACCGGAAGCGGTGTAATCAACATTTGCATAAGACTGCTTGCCGTAAGATTAATCTGCGAGTTTTCTAAGCCGCGTATCGTATTATTTGCCACGTGACGACTGAAACTTCGTACAAGCGCCCTATTTCTCCATCGCTTTATCGATCTGCCAGCCAGTGCCGACTTCATGGAGTTCCGATAACAAACTAACGAGTTTATTTTTAACGCATTTGAGGAGGAACTCGCGGAGTGCCCGTGTGCATGCATTGCAGCGGCAAATTACAACGGCTCTGATAGCTCTTAATTGATTGAAACGAAGCAGTTCTGCACATTATCGATTTCAGCAAGAAAACAGCACGCCTTTCGTCGGGAAATTAATGAATTCCAGTTTTTATGAAACCCCGACGAATTTCACGATGGAAAACACGATTCAAATACGGTAATGTAATCAAACTATTTTGAATAGGATCTTTGAGAAGAATCCTAAATACGTTTTATAAACCTCTTATGTAACTGAACCGGGAATAATGTGCGCACCATTTTATTTTATCTATTCTTTCACTTGTCATTAAATAAAAGAACCGTTTTTGTTTTCTTTTTTCTTTGTATGAGGTTTAACGTCGTATCAACTGCAGTGATTATTAGCGACGACTATTATTTTTTCTAACCATAAAACAAGTTATCAAATGATTTGATAACTGAGAAACAATAACCAATGTTTTAATTTCGCGGATCATTTAAATTAAATGAATGTTCTAGGAAAGATGGTGAAAGGAATGCTTAATTAAAAAAGTGTTGCTACTTTTTAAGTATCCACTATTACGGTTATCTAATTTATCGTGAAGCAAGAATGATTCTAAGTTATCCATAAAAATTAAATTATATCAGCGCTCATTAAACACATCCGTTCATAAAAATCAAATTTCTCGAAAAGTAACTCGTAGATTTTGTTTCTACACTTTTCACTGTTGCTTCTCACTGTACATTCGTCTTTTTTCGAATTAATTACTTAGCGCATTGCTAGAAGACAGTAAGAGAACGATAACATTGCAATTGTTTCTTTATAACATTACAAAGTAACGTGGAATCAATTTTTCAAACGCGAATCGTATCGACCGGACTCTGTAATTTTACACGCACCGGTCCGGCAATTTCAAATTAAAGATAAAGCCCTGGTGTATTTAATCGTCAACGGAATAATCGAATTTATTCGCCCGATGACACGGAATACCGCGACTCACGTTTTCGCAAAATATTTGAATTCCTCGGGCCGAGACCGGTCCACAACGGATCGTCGATTACCGTCCAACGGCACTATCTACATGCAAACGAACCACTGGGAAACAGGAATCGCGAGACGAGCTTTTACGAGGCGATAATATGCAATTCACTGAGCACATCGATTTCGAGATTGATTCTTTTGTTACCGGGTGAGAGATCGATCGATATCTCTGTGAAATCGAGGAAGTAGGATCGGACGAATAGAAACACGAATTACCTATGCCAAATATCATTGGCGGAAGTTCGGGGTGAAAACCAGTGAACGACCACCTCGACGACTGCGCCAAAAACCTAAGAATTGTCATAGCATTCAAGAATTTGATCCAATTGTATTAAAATTGCAAAGCAGAGTTATATGACATCGAATTTTTCAACATTCTTATCTCCGGCGAATCTTAATAGAATTAAGAAATTATAATAGAGATTAGCATAAAAATCAAATTTTAAATCATTCTGTCACCCACATGTGGGTGACGCAATAGTCAAAGTGTTAATTGTGTGATTGTGATACACTTTTTTAAATACTGCAATTACGATATGCCCTACTAATAATATAAGTAGGATAAATTAACTATGGCACATTTTTATGAGAACTGCGCTGAATTGATGTTTACAATTCAAATTTTCTTTCGCAACGCCAATTTGTATATTCTATTGAATAATTTCAAAAGACATTGGAAGTCCGTTCTTCTTGTTACAATTATTTACTGTACTACTGCTATAAGGGATAGCTAGACAGCCGATTTTTATGCAAAATAAAGATCATCCGAGTTAATTGTGGGAAACATAGATTAAATGCAAATGTTTTTACTCTTTCAATAATTGTAATATGTTGAAAATAATGCAACAATATCCTTAAGTCGTTCTAATGTTTCCACAGTTTTCCACTTCACTCAGACATATTTGCCATAAATGCATAAAATCCGCAGTCTAGTTATAACCTACTTTCCAACCTAAAATATTATGACCTTCTCCCGATCAATTTTTTGTAACGTTACAAATGTGAGTATAATGAAGGGTTACAAAGTTAGGCGAAACACCGTGCATACTTCCGGTGTGGAAAGAGTAATGTGTATTGTTGGATTTGAGTTCAGCACATCTTAGTATGATGTGCGAGTGAGAAAGAGATACAGTAAATTCTCCCTAATTGATGCTCACATTGTGCACAAAAATGGACAATTTGGGAAGAGGTGGAGCCTTGCGGCACGTTTTTATAGTTAGTGACAATCGATAACTATAAAAATGAAACGCAAATAATCGTATATATGAGCCTCGAACAATCGTATCTCCTCTTCTCAAATTGTCCATTTTTGTGTACAATTTGAGCGTCGATTAGGGAGAATTTACTGTATGTGAATAAGAAGCGAGGTTTTTCTATTCTGTTTATGAATTCTTCAGCTGCACACACACGTATGTACACAGTTATTCGTCGTTCGCGAATGACGAAAAAAGAAACCTTATTCTCATTCGAACAAACTCTTTTCGAATAAATGAATTCAGATGAATTTTTCTCAACTCTGTATAAAAGTTTAGACATTTTTCCAGCGGTTAACACGTTCCGTGCCGAGCTTTTTTTACTCGAATCTTCACACTTTGATATTTTACTAAAACTTGATGTATTACGTGCAATTATTAATTCTCGTACACATAACAACGTAACAAAAACTTATCAACGCCCATTCTTGCGGTGGAAATTGATTCTTCGGTTCTAAATTTCTTGTAAACAATTTGTTCAGTTCACTAAGTAAACATGCAAGCGTGTACCATGGATGGTACACGTGGCACGGAACGTGTTAAGAGATCGCTCCCGGTGGAGAACGGTAAAGAGCGTGGGACTATCAGAAAGAAACGAAAGAAGATAAGAGACAGTGGCTGTATATTTTAGAAGAAGTCGTATAGTAGGTGATGGAGAAGCGAAAACGTTGAATTGTAAAATTTTGCTCGAAGTTTAGAAAGCGGTCAATTGACCGCTCTGGTAGGTTTACTGTTAACAAACATATGGCCACTGTGCGACTTTTTTCTTATTTCTCGGGACACCGCGATGATGAGGTTATTTCAAAGATTCGAAATCTGATTTCTCCCTGTATATTGTTTGGTTCAACGGTTTCTAAACGTATCGGCGAATATTGTACACAAACCGGGGCATTCGAAATAGGTCACTCGAATTACCCACTCGTTGTTACAGATAAAAAGGTTAAAACGCAGAACTGTTTCATTTCACAGCAGCCACGATGATGAATTTTTGGGTATCGAGTGGAACCGTCACGGACATCCACTATCGTTAATTTTTTAATTTAGTGCAACGATGTTTGATTCATGTTTTTGTGACACGAACGTGCACGAAAAATGATATTTTCTTGTCTCTGACGTATATATCTCAAGATTCGAAAATTTATATGCATAAATTGACTGTGCAAACGATTGTATGGAAAATGAAATTTGAAATGGAATAACAGTAATACCAAACATGTTTAGAACACTTGAGGGAGTATTTTTTAAATAATTTTTAACCGTTTAAAAAAAAGCTACCATACTTGTTGCATTAGCTTTTAACACATGCATTTATGGGTATCTGAAGCACATAATGCAATTGCTTGAAGTATAGACAATCAAAATTACACGAGTTACGTTCTGTTTTATTGAACATTTACAATCGTTCTAATCGTTCGTGTCGACTGTTGACACGATTTCGGTTTCTCTGCTTATTTAAAAAACAACAAAATGAGAAATCTTATTCATCATAATGTATTAATCTTAAATTTTTTTAACAAAATGGCAACATTTTGAATTAATACCAACGAATTTAGCATACGAAAACTGAATTTGATGCAATAACAAGACAGGTTTTCAAGGTGCTAAATACATTTCAAGTTAATTGATCAATTAGAACACAGATATCGCGAAAACTATTTCGAAAACTGTATATCAAACATTTTTAACTTCGTTATTTTTACAAATTCAAATAAATCGCTTGCACACATGTTCTACAATACTTGTATTTTCAGAAAGGGCAGAAATATTCGATTTTTTTCCAGCTTCGAAACCAGAAATTCCCTTAAATTAGAACTTTAAATGCAATGGTGAGAATAACGGTAAATCAAATTTCCGTTGAAAAGGAAATAAGAATCTTAAAGGGTCAGTTCTATATCACTTGACATCGCAAAGCATCGACACTATAACCCCAACAAATGAAACAACTTCTGCATCAAATATTCTTTCTGTTCTTTACAAATAAGCGAGTTATCCAGGTGACCTGTTTTAAATGCTCCACCCTATGCACTCGTTACGTATACATAGCACCTCTCACTATAAACATCGATTGAGGTAGCACTAAATTATTGATTGCGTGAAAGAAAGCTGCAAGAAGTAGACGAAATCGTTCAATCAATATTACATTTTATCCTATCGCGACCGATAGATAATAGCAAACGAAAGTCGCCTTCATGAACATCTTTGTCCGTTGCTCAGAAGAAGTCCGCTGAGAAGAGTGTAAGGTCGATCCCCATTAACCCACCCATTCTAACGGCCTCGCGGAAGTAGAGTAAAACGTGTTTTTCTTTTTAGCAGAAATGATCCCTTCCTATTAGCCCCAAGTTAGTCGCAACACTGAATTTCGACGAAATGAGGGACTCGAGTTTAGCCGATTAAAATCAAATAACGCCTCCTGACTCTCATGGTCGCCATTTTCGATAAGGTGCACATTAAACGCGCGTGTCTGTGTTTTGTGTGCGCGCGTGTGTGTGTGTGTGCATGATTTACGCGACCACAAGCTAGCGAGATGCACGACGGGAGTCAGGATGCGTAGAACAATCGAGACAAAGTGAAACAGACGCAACAATTACAAGATGCAAGGGCATTGATTTATCCCTAAAGCATTAACTTCAGATTTTCCTGTTGAACGAACACATGATTATTTGTAATTACTTTACTTTACTTTGTAGTTACCGATTGTCAACAACTATGAAAACTAAACACAAGGCTCGAATGATCATACCTCTTCCCAAATTGTTCATTTTTGTTTCCAAGCTGAGGGTCAATTATGGAGAATTTACTGTATATTGAATGTTTTATTATATCATAATACAGGGTGTTCCAAAATTATAGTATCTCCGGGAAATGAGGAGAGGAATTAAGCTTGTTGGCTCCGCCATCTCACGTCAACTAATCTCGCCTCTCATTGATCACTGTTTTTCGTTAATAACTCGTAAACAAAGCCGCGGATTACATTTTTGCTAAGGAAAGAGTTGCTTCAAATGAGTTCAGGAATCCCTAATTTCCTGAAAGTACCATAATTTGGCGACACCCTGTATAGTCAATTTCATATTTTATAAACTCATTACATACTCGGTTCATTACTCTCGTTAATAATACCAACGATTTTGATCTTTTTGTTTTATTAAATATGACTATGGCGAACGTACCAACAGTGAGAGGAGAGAACTCTTTCTCTCTCTTTTTCTCTCTCTCTTCTCTCTCTTTCTCTTATTTATTATGCACGTCGGAAATTTTCAATCCGCGGAGCAATCTTAATCTGTCGCGAAGAATTTGAGGTTGAATGTAGCTTGCGATAAATTATAGTTTACAAACGTTTTTTTTTTATTATCGACCGACGATGTTATTTGTGAAACAAATCGATAAAGCTGCAATCTAACATAATTCATGTTATCTGTCACAAATAGAAACACGACCAAATACAGTAAATTCTCCTCGATTGACACTCAGATTGTGGACAAAAATGGACAATTTGGGAAATAGAGATACGATTATTTGAGCCTAGCTGCTCGTTTTTATAGTTACCAATTCTCAACAACAATTTAAAGTACACGTTACAATAGATCATGCTCGACATCGTAAAGGGTTAACAGTTGACTGGCCAGTGAAATTCAATTAGAACTTGTAATTAAAATTTGCAATAAAAATTCTTTTACGAAGATAAGAAAAATTAAAGTATAGACATCGAATTTGATATTAACGATATACGGATCTATATAATTTATTACTAAATAATTTCGTAATGATAAATGTTATATTTATTTCCAAATGTATTCGTATTTGAATAAATAATTATCATTCTTCAAAAAAATTTAACAAACTGATGTAAATATTTCGAAGAATACGACTAGTAGACGAGTAGTAAATTTGTGGACCGATCCCCCTTGCTCCTCGCGTCGATTATTATGTGGGTCTTCTCATTTACCAATAGAAGTGGATTTAGCGAGTGGAATACCTCCCTTGCCCTTCTGCCGTAACGATGGACTTCTTCTGAGCAACGGACAGTGATTCTAACGCATACCGAATAATCGTTGAAAGACGAAACAGAATGTAACAAGTATTTGAAACCAATATTTGCGAAACATCTCTGATTCCATCTCAACTAATTCTACTTCTGCCTATGGAATCGAGGTCCAGTAGCCGACGGTCGAACCGTGAGATTTCGAAGCATAGCTCGCTAAATCTCTCGCTGTGTATACATAGCCATGAGGCATACTGCTCAGTCACAGTGGGTCTAGGAAGGGTTATAGGTCGAGAGCGAAGAAACTTATCTGTTCATCCGTCGGGCTGCGAAACCAGAGGATGAAGCAGAGTTAGGACTTCTAAAGAGGATATCCTGGATAATGTTGGATGCGACTTTCAACGGTCTGCGTGCCTTGGTTTTCATGAGAGCGCATCCTGTTGCCATGCGTTCCCTGCACTTCGCGGGATATCTATATTAAAAAACTTCTCGGGAGCCGTACAGTGATCCCTATCGAATGTACGTCGATCGCCGAATGCATCAAAACTTCGCATCTCCATTTCATAATAGACGGTGCCGTATAAACGGTATTATTTTGAAATAGTTTGCGTCTCAAGTTCGCAACTTTCTATCCTCTTTTGGCACGTTCATTGCTGAACAATCTGCCACGAAATTAAAGTAATTTCATCATGAAAACAAAATGAAATGAAAAATGAAGATAAGTTAGAATTAATAGATCAACATTCTTAGTTTTTTGTAAATTTTTTCACTAATTTATGGTTCAGCTATTCATTTTCACCACAGATTAGAATTAAGCATATTTTATTCGTAGAATTTATTCGAAGCGTTATTTGTATACAATTTTATTCGAATAATACCCATAGATGCATGGAATCATGATTTAATTACAGATTAAAAATATATTGTAACTAAATTTTATATTAATAACCTGTTATAATTCATGTTTATATTAAAATTCTACTCCAATTAAAATATCTACTAAAAATCTTTTATAAATTAAATTCATCCCTATTTGAATCCAGTTATAATTAAAATTTATATTGAAAATCTTTTATAATTAAATTTTGTATTAAAAGTCTATTATAATTCAAGTTTATATTAAACATCTACTCCAATTATAGCATCTACTAAAAATCTATTCTAATTAAATTCATCCCTATTTAAATCTAGTTGTAATTAAAATATGTATTAAGAATCTATTGTAATTATATTAAAAACCTGTCATAATTCAATTTATGTCTCTGAATTAAGTTGTAACAAATGCACACATAAGAGATTCCGAATATTAGACTCCGAATATCTGGAACATGCAAACTTCTTACGTAAACACGAATGCAAAAGCCCTGTACCGTTTTGTGAATTGAGTATGTGTATATGTATAGTAACATACAAGCATATATCATAGGAGTGATGCTTACGCGTGCATTTTTCTTTCAATATCTTGCTACAATTTTTCTATAGCGTTTAACGTATTCTCTCTTTTTTCTGCAATGCTGCGCAATATTCGTTCCTAACCATTTTTCATACACGGCACGCGATTTCTACACACAAATCACATTCTGCACACACGTGCAGAAATGTTCGATTACAACGTGATATAAGAGGGAAGTATAATAACTATGGTAGTAGACGCTTCAAAATAAATGTTTATCCAGAACTTGAAATTATTTGTTGGTGTGAAATTGCTCCAGTATATTACGTGCCTATTATTTTCAATTTGTTAATACTCTGTTAGAATCAAATGTACGAGATAGGTCAACGTTGACCCTCCACTGATTAGGACTTTAGAACTCTTTAGAACTCTTAAATTTTGATAGGTCTTATATTTGTATATAAATATAATTATTTTATAACTTTGTATATTTTAAGAAGAGGTTGCAATGTTTAACAACTAGACTGCGGATTTTATGCATTTATGATAAAAACAAACAGATGAAACACGAAACTGTGAAGACATTACTATAATTTCAGAAAATAATATCACATTATTTTCGAACGATCAAAATCGTAGAAAGAGGAAATTCATCTTGATGTGATTTAATTTCCTTGTAATTTGCATGAGAAGTTTTTATTTTACATTAAGATCCACAGTCTATTAATGACTCTTCAATTTTTTGTTTACAGTATAAAAATATCGATCATAAAATATACAAATTAGTTTTCTGATTACAGACCGAATATTTTTCTTAAGCTGTCAAAGTGTGCGAGACTTGTTAACGTAAACATTTTACTTGTGATACCCTCATAGAAAATAGTCAATTAGTAGATACAACTCCTTTGTAACTTTTGGTCCACCATGCATTTTCTATGATACAGTTCAACTACAGTAATGAGTTCGCAACATTTTAGAAATAGGCATATCAAAACTGTTTCAACATATTATTTTGTTAAGTTTGTCTGCATTTAGTACTTGTAGTTGCTAATTTTCTGTCATCTAAAAATATGTCCAATTTAATTTGCAAGAGACTGAATGAAACCTGCGAAATGTTCAACTCGTGAATACGGTCCACAAAAGGATCAATTCGATGTGCAAAATGGCAAACATGATCTACGAAAAAATTAATTTTCGAGTTGCAAAAAAGGTGAATGTGGTGTATAAATTGATTAATTTTGAATGCAGAACCTGTAAAAAATCTGAAGTTCTTAACAGATTATTGAAATTATTGATTGAATTGTAAGTATACAAGAACTGATGATATATTATCGGTGTCGTAAGATCGCCATTATTTATTAGATTGTCATTTAACAAATCAACTGACTATGTAAACGAATTCTACCAAGCAAACGCAACGGTCAATTAACCGCTCGAGTGTCACGGATCTTATTGTTAGCGGAAATCTGATCGATACACGTGGCAAGGTTGCGTTTAATTCACTTCATGTCGAAAAGTGCAAGCCGGTACTATCGCAGTTGTATCAATCCATCCAAGAACGTGTTATTCTAGAATTCGTGTGAACCGTCAGTTGAGTATGATATCCCCAGGCGTTAACAGTTCCCGACACGATACACAATGAAGAACATGAAACGATCACACTATATCAATCACACCTAGGTACATTTGAAATTATATTATTTGAAATAT
The DNA here is from genome assembly GCF_051020955.1 of Megalopta genalis. Lineage (NCBI taxonomy): Eukaryota > Metazoa > Arthropoda > Insecta > Hymenoptera > Halictidae > Megalopta > Megalopta genalis. The sequence goes on along the minus strand of NC_135013.1, from coordinate 42,617,045 downwards.
TACTTCAAAAATAATATGTTATTTTACTTCATAATTATTTCCATGCCTGTGAACGCTTTTGGAATAACAATATTTGAAATATTGTTTTAAGTAACTCTTTATTATATTTTAGAATTATTTGAAATAATTATATTTTAGAAATATTTGAAATAAGTAGATGAAATAATTATTTAAAATATTAAAAATAATTATTTTTAATATTTTAGAATTATTTGAAATAATTAGATGAAATAATTATTTGAAGTTATGAAATTATATTTTAGAATTATTTGAGATAATTATATGAAATAATTATTTGAAATTATGAAATTATATTTTAGAATTATTTGAAATAATTATATGAAATAATTATTTGAAATAATTATATGAAATAATTATTTGAAATAATTATATGAAATAATTATTTAAAATAATTATTTAAGACAATTGTGAAATTCTTCTCAGAGATTATACAGTGATCTAATTATCAGCTCTGTGCCTGATGTATACCGGCATTTCTTATTTATTTCTTTTTATATTGACATTTCTGCAAGATAAGAGGATCGATTCGACAATGGCAAATAATTATTCGATAATAAAGAATACTTTTCTGAAGAATAACGCCCTTCTGACGTCTTCCACGTCAGTAGAACGATTATTTTCTTTCACGACAATATTAGATGGATCCAGACAAAGATCTCTTAAAGATGAACTTATGTAAGGATTTCTTGAAATCATAATAATAATTTATGTAAATATAAATTATATATATAATATATAATATATTATTTCTGCATTCAACTTTTAGAATTCATCGCGTGCACGTATCATGAAATAAGTAACGTGCTAACGTGTGCATATTAACACGTTCAGCGTCAACAATCTACCACTAAAATTCCCTCAAAGTCAAAGCAATTTAGTTAATTAAACGAAAACTAGAATGTTAAAATTTATCACAATGGATGACATTGGAACTCTTTCGTATCCGAAATATCCTAGTCAAATTCAGTTTGTTCGAACATATTACAATGAAAATGAATTTTCAAAATTGGTCAAAAATTAGTGTCACCCATATGTGACCGACGCGGTGCTCAACGTTTTAAATACGATTTTAATATCCCCTTCTACGAGACCACAATTTAAATGGCATACAATTTTATTTGAATAAAAAGGGATTGTTTTCGTGAATTGCGTCAAAAGCAAATTTTACAGTTTCAAAATTTACATTGCCTTGTAAAATTAATAGTTCTTTAATGACAGAACATGCAATTCGCAATTATTGGGTTTTTGAATATCAATAATTCCTCATGCATTTGCGTATGTTAGGAAGCAATGATTGTTTTAAGACAACCGCATTCTTGTGATCGATAAACGATGTCTTATATCTACTTCCTCCATTTTCCCGAATTTCCTGTACACTTACCTTACAGCTGGCTGAATATCTGCAGCTACAATCACGGTTACGCTTATTGCAAATATAGATCTATCATTCCATCAAATGGTATAGCCAGATAAGAGGGTCGAAAGAGCTCTTCAACCGAATTGAACAGACGATGGACCTTTTGATAACTTACCGAAGAAAATCATTTTATATCAAGTTATATCTCTCGATCTTCTCAGAGAGAGAGAGAGAGAGTAGCAAGAAGAAATAGTGATTGTTACATTGAAACTTTGTGTACAGTGTGATACATAGTGGAGATGTGATTATCGATTACTAGTGAAATATTGATAAAATATTTATACGATGTAAACATATATATATATATTTAAAAGATTGACGAATTGACAAATATTGCACAAATATGCAGTCTGCAATCAGTATAAACAGAATTTATTTATTTAATTATTTATTTAATTAAATAAAATAATGTCTTCTTCGATGTCACAACGAAATACTAAAATGACTCGAATTCCCCATTTATTTCATAAACAACGTACCATGTTATTGTTAAAATTTTCTCAAATTGTATGACATAGTGCAGTATTGTTACAAAAATCCAAATCCGATTGTTTCGGTGTATTTTCTGCATGACAAGTAACTGTTACCTGGACTTCGAATTTTTTCGCATTAATTACGAGTTATATTAAAAATTCCCTTAATTAAGTCGACAACTTTTGCATTGTTTGCACTTTTCAGATATTTTTCCATATATATTTATTTTTCACTCGATAAATCATGTATTCAATTTATTCAAATCAGTGTTTTCCTTCGACGGGAAAAAATGAATTTTGAATGGGCAAGCTCGACAGGACTCACGCTCGATGATAAAGAGATATACATCTATATTGATTGCTGTTAGCTGCGCATCTGCGTGCGTCGATCAATGCAGATCACATCGCGTCATTTCCTTCTAAGCTCGATCTATCTTCCGGAGTCGAATGTCTGACTTGAGAGTGAAGTGCGATAATCGTTTACCGATTCTCTTACAATGCTGTCGGTTTCCGACGAATCACTTACACAAATGTATTCAAGATTCTTGATAATGTCCGGTAAGAGTTTCGAAATTAATCATCAGTAATGTATACATGTATCAATCCTGAACTTGCTAAATAAACTGTCTAGTTTAAAGCATTAATAAATAAATAAATTACTTTGGTCTGCAGGAAACATATTTTCTACAGTTAAATAAGTTTCGTTATTTATACAAGAATAAGCTTATAGAATAATGTTACATCGTTAAACAATAACGAAACAACTTATTATTTTGAAATTGCTATATGGGTTGCATTAAAATGGATCGATATTATTTTTTATTGGATTATTTTCTCTCTTTTGAATACTCAGAAGTTTTTCCTTCTAGCATATAAGTTACAAAAATGAATCGACGCCGAGAGTCTCGCCAAAGTACCATTAGATAAACAATGATTTCATATGTATATAGAACAGAGTGCTCTTTGTCTTTAGGTGACGGTTTTGGTTTCGTCTTTGTGAATAGTCTTCAGTCTCCTGGAGCAATCAGGAGAGTAAAGACGGTCCTTCCTCGTACATCAAATTAATAAACTAAAAGGGATAAGTTTAATTCACTGCGTTTTACTTTTATTTATCTACCCATTTCCAATATTTTTATTTTCAAACAACAGCAATTTTTATTTTCATTTGAAATTCAATTTGCCCAGGTCTGCTATCAATTAGAGATTAAAGATCGATTAAAAGATAAAATTTAGAAAGTTAAATTTAATTAGATTAAATATTTATTATATTTTATTTATATATGAATTTAATTAAATTTTAATTAGATTTCATTTTAATGTTCAAGGAAAGAAATTTATATCAAGTATTATTTATGTTTAGTATAATCTATAAAACGGTTTTAAAGTTTACGATTTTTGAGGCAATTTGATTTTACAATTCTTTCATTTTTACGCGGATCTAATTTTTAACATTCTTTGCTATTTATAATAACTACGAGATTCTGTTACAAGCTTTTAACGGTGAAAAACGACGTGAAAGCTTTCATTACATCGTTGTGGAACTAATCAAGTCACATTTTCCAAAATTACATGATCCATACATGCATCAGATGCAGAAGCTTTTAAACATATTCGATTACTTCGTGCATACGTGGTAATAGTACCTTAATGTTGCTCAAATGTGTAAATTAATAATTCGCACTAGATATTATAATGCGATCTCTAGCATATCTTCTTATTGAATAAATGCTCTTTCAGTTTTAATCGAACTTATTAAAGTATTCAACAGCTTGCGATCTCATTGCTTTATCTTCATAACGGTCTTCTCGTCGCTTTTTCAATTATCATCGAATTAATTTCCTTCTAGGTTCAAAAGAACCTTTTTTATCTAAGCTAGAGTTTAAAAATTAAAATCTGATCGAGATCTTAAAATCTTTCTGAATAATAAAGTAATTTCTCATTATGGTCGATATTATTAAGACTCCAATGTTATTATTACTATAATATGGATTTTATGCGTTTATAGAACTGTATAGGCGAAATACAAACCTCGAAGACATTAGAATAATTTAAGGATATTATTGTACTTGTATATATATCCGGCTTATTCATTCAATTATTAAAAGAAAAAATACATTTTCATTTCATTTCCGTTTTTTACAATTTACTTAGAACATTTTTATTTTGCAGTTTTATTTCGCAGTGTAATTATTTCTTCGGTTTTTATTATGTCACATTGTTGTAGTAATGATAATAATAAATACACATAGCTATAGTAATAATAAATAACAAAATATGTGTTCCGCTTTTTAATTGTCATTTATGTAATGTATGTAATAATAGGTATGTTATTAATGCTTGTTGATAAACTGTTCTCGCAATAATTCAGAAATGTGTAAATGCCATAAAAATACATAAAAATCCGCAATCTAGTAACAGCCAATATAGAATGATTTAATTATAGCTTACAACAAATCCTTTTACTAACAAAAATGTTTACTTTTCCACGATAATGGAATTATCATCGAGCAGTCGTGTCAAATTGTCGTATCTTAATTTACATTCTTAATTCTTAATTTACATTAAATATAATTTATCGTTGTTAAAAAGAACTTAGCTTTTATTATAACTTCACAGGTTACATTTTTTGCGCAGCACTAATGCTTCTTATAATATTCCATTAAACAGGATCTCCACCGCCACGTTATAAACCATTTTCATCCGTTCACCATAAACGAGTGTAGGTAAATGAAATATGTGTGCAATATTTTCCAGTGTTTCAGCTTCGCGTAAAACTTTATAAAACGCAACGATTACCGTTTCAGGATTGGTCCCGTGCGATTAAACGAGTAATTAAATCGAACATATTTTGATTTTTAAATGAAATAAAAAATTTACAAAATTTAGAAATTCGCGTTTTTGTATTAAACCAGAATTTTGTATTAAAAGTCACAAACGATAGTATACGATACTAACTGTTTGATACTTGTTTGTCGTAATGAATAATTATATTTCTTTAGTTTGTAAAAGCATTGTTCTATGCTGTAGTAAGTCACTCATTGTTGGGGCACTATCTATTGTGCTAACTAAATAAAATTCATGTATTCGCCAGGAAGGAAGTCCGCCAGAACATCCGAGATTATTAAACACATTAGAGGAGGATTTGCATATACAGTTTCATTTTATGTACCCATAGATTACGTTGATTGCATAACGGTTCCTTTTCTTCGTATTACAGAACATTTTCCATTACGAAAAATATCGATGTCGCCTTTAATGTAAAATGTACATACATTTATTTTGTTTCTATTCCAAAAAAAATTGTTACTTTTGGAATATTGGTAATGTATTGTCCACCAGATTTTAATTGCGAGATCTTGTAATCACAGATACACTGGTATCACGCATAGTGTTCACGGGCACTAATCGCAGTCCAATCAGTCGCTATTGTGTCTCCTGTCGAACAACTCAGACTCGCCATTGTTCTAAAAAATATTTCGAGTAAAAAAAGATATCGAAGCAAAATATTCTCAAATACAGGGTGTTCCAAAAATGCCTCACAATCCGAAAGTGGGGGGGGGTTCGTGAGATCATTTGAAGTAATTTTTTCCTTAGCGAAAATGCAATCCGCGGCTTTGTTTACGAAGTATTAATGAAAAACACTGACCAATAGCGAGCTCGACTGGCGCGAAACGGCCCAGCCAACGAGCGTACGAAGACCAGTTCCGACTCGGCTCCTTCGCGGCAGCTGATCTCACGTCTCATTGGTCATTGTTTTTATAAAAATTAGAATCACAGGAATGTTTCCTTCGTCAACTAAAAGATTACTCATTGCGAAACGAAAATGAAAATAGCATTTCTAACAATTCTTTGTCGTATGATCATTCGTTATTCTTCGAAGTTAAGAAATGATGCGTGCTTCATCTTTCTTTTATACTTATCTTACAATTTGTCAAAATGAAGAGAGGTTCCTTTTCTCGCCCCTTTTTATCTCTCACTTTATCTCTCCCTTCCTAATTAACTTGGAATTAATCTCCAACTGAAATTGGGGTTTCTGGGGATAAACGTATTCAATTATCTGCAAGGAACGTCAGAACGTTTTAAAATGAATGGATTCGGAGGATATTTAATGTAACTTTGTCTTTAGCGAAAATATAACAAAAACAGTCTTTCAATCAGAGCTGGAGTTTGCCGGTCGATTACGTTAATCCTACGTGTTAAAATCTTCGTTCTCCGAGATCCAAAAACTGCTGGAATTGTGCCGTGTCACGGAGTAGGGATTAAGCGCGGTCTCAATTATTTTATTGTCGTCGACCTACAAAAGCGGGATTCGTGGACAGCAAGCTGCCGCTAAGACCATATTTGGGTCTCTTAGTAATTTTTGTCACGAAAGCTGATTTCAAAAATCCTGGAACAATGCAGAAAGACAATTAAGGAAGCTTCTCTTTCTAAGAAAATTTTTATGTTGACTAAGATATCCTTATACTGGCGAACTTATTAATTGCTGATTGAAATGCATCTTAAACATAAAAATATGCTTACGATAAAAATGTAATTGATATTGTTTTAATAAAGTTCGCTATTTGTTAATATTCTATCGGAAACATGAACTTCGACCGATATCTTCAACGTTTCGACCGCCAATCCAGAAGAAAACTTTCGTAGGAAACGATTGAATAAACTTCTCAATTCCAGTACACACTCTAATAAAATTGGCGGAAGATTTTAATAAATCTTATATCATCCTTACAACTGGACTGCGGATTTTATGCATTCATAGCAAAATTGAGTAGTTGCGTTACAAAATGGTAGAGTGATTAAAAGAATTTAAAAATGTCATCGTATTATTCTCAATCTAGTAAAATGATTAAAAGAGTCTCTTTTCGGCAACCGGCGCGATAGGTGGTGATTATATCGCGTAGCTTCCGGGTGTGCCGTACTCATAAATATTATTGATATAGAATAATGATAAAGAATAAATATTATGAAAGCTCTAGCCCACCATAGTTGGGATGCGGGCCAAGAAATTCTGGTAAAAACCTGTCAAGCATTAATAAGAAGCGACTTGGATTATGGATCGGCAATATATATCTCAGCAAAACCAAACACAGTTAAAATAATCGAACCCACCCAGAACTCGGATTGTTAGACTAACCACAGAAAGCTACCGTACGAGCCCAATAGTCTATTGGGCTAAACCCAAATACTATTTGAAGCCAAAGAGATGTCCCCTAAACAGAGAAGAAAACTCCTTAGCTTACACAACAGAATTAACCGATACCGTAAAAAACCAAAGATTCCGGTACCATTTTACGTCAAAATTAAAAGATACTTGAGCAGAAATTATTTCAACACCAATTGTCGAATGAAAATACGGTAAAATAGCCCCATGATCATTAAAAACACCAGGGCACTAACCAAAGGAACAAATACAGATTAAACCCAAACTTTGACTTCTCCGAAGCATCAAAATGCTATCAAATAATTCCTAACTATTTGACAAAATATAAAGGGAAAACCTAGCATGTCGCTAATAACCTCGAAGTCGATGCAATTCTAAGCCTCATATAAAAAAGAATTATTAAAAAGAAATGTACTATTTATTTAACTTCTATTTCTTGCAACTGATGTAGACAATTTTTATTTTGCGTAAAAATGCAAGCCTGATTATAACGCAACACGCGTTAGTCAGTTTTAAGGCTAAGTAAGTTTAGTTTTAATTAACGTGGTCGAACTGTCTTGAAATAATGTGGTCGAAGTATACCTAAATTACAGGAGAGTTCGACCACCTACTTTACATAAATTAAAAATGAATGCATGCATATCATCGAGGTTATACTGCAGTTTTTTGCATATTTCACCCTCCTATATTGGAAAAATGTAAATAAACTTACCTGTCTTACCACACGTCACTGCAACGTGATAAAAAAAACTTTCTGATTATGTATGAAGTTGTGAACATAAATTGTTGATATCGACATTAATGATTAATTTACCCATTCAATACGATTTTTGCCACAACTGCGTTGATTAGGAATTCTCCGTCCATGATCATTTCCCTGATATTTGATTCTTGCGTGTCTTTATTCACTTTCAAACCTGTTCTTTGATAACTAGACTGCAGATTTCATGCACTCATCGGAAAAATGAATGAGTGAAACACAAAATTCTGAGGATATTAAAAGGATTAAACAATACTGTTACACTATTTTGGACTTGTTGCTTTAAACCGAACAGTTTATTTAGCAAATACAGGATTGTTACATGTAAATATATATGATCGTTATTACTCATGTATTAGTTCTTATGTATTACTCTGTATTAGTTCCTAAATCGTTCATTGTATTTTCTACTTCTTGCAATTGACACAGAAAGATTTTATTTTGCATGAAGATCCGCAGTTTATTGATAACGGAAGAATCGAATTCCCCTTCGATTCAGACAAAATTAATAACATTCATATTTAGTAGATTATGCATAAGATGTTCATCACGAGTATATGACCGATTGTTATGGTGAAATGAGTTAATAATTTCTTCTAAATGGTAGTAATTTCTTTCTTATATCTTTTCGTTCTCGACAGCGTATCTATTTTAGCAAGTCGTTCAGAATAGAAAAACTGCAAATTGTTCAATGATAAATCAAAAAGGTATGAATAGTAAATTGGAGGTTTGATTATTAGGTGCAAGTATATTGTAAAATAATATGTCCAATATGTGATCCGAAGTTCTCGTCCGAGATGTGATTGTGCTCAGTGATAATTAATGGTAATCGCGAAAATTAATCTGATATGATTACCGTAAGCTGTATCACCGTATTCAAACATAGATGATAATGGACATTATATTTGCAGATATGAAGGGAAACGATATTGTTTTACCAGTTAAAATAACTGAAATTTTGTTTAATTGATGGAGACTGAAAATTAAACATTAGAATAAAATTGTTTAATGTGAGTGCCTTTCATTGTTAAATCTATTAAAAATTTCCAGTTAAATTAGAATTTTAAGTTAAATTATAATTTAAAGCTAAATTGTGTGTGTGTGTGTGTGTGTGTGTATTTAAAGTTAAATTAGAATTTACAAATACATTAAAATTTAAAGCTGAATTAGAATTTAAAGTTAAATTAGAATATAAAGTTAAATTAGAATATAAGGTTAAAGTAGAATATAAGGTTAAAGTAGAATATAAGGTTAAAGTAGAATATAAGGTTAAATTAGAATATAAGGTTAAAGTAGAATATAAGGTTAAATTTGAATATAAGGTTAAATTTGAATATAAGGTTAAATTTGAATATAAGGTTAAATTAGAATTTAAAATATCTCCGTTGTCTATAACAATGCCAACAATTTGTGCGGAATAAATAATCGCTTAACGAAAGCAACATAATAAAGTTTCTTCGTCAGAATTATATTTCCCAACATTTTTTCATTATCGATGTTTTCATGTGTCGAATATTGTGCTTTAATTAATGTGACATTTTAATCGACGGAAACAGAAATTCATTCCGATACAATGTCGTGCAACTCCGTTTTTATCAGGTTGAATGCTTCCTTAATGAAAACATATGATTGCGCTTTTAACGGTAGCCCATCGTTCCGTTAATTGTTACATTGATATGCTGCGAACCATGTTCAAGCATCGCTTCCAATTAAGGGAAATACAAACCTGCGATTCAATTGTATAACATATAAATTGCAAGTAATTTATTGCATATTTTTCTAACGTTAAATAAATCTGAACATACAAGTTTACATTCAAATTAAAGGCTCAGAAAATACATCGTTTGTAAGAAACCGCGTATATTGTAATAACTAGACTGCGTATTTTACGTATTTATTATTATTGTTATTACGAATCAATTTGAAAACAACAAACACATTTAGAGAATTTAAAAACATTATTATATTGTTTGCAACTCATTCAAATTATTAAGAAAATAAATAAATATTTCTGTAACTTCTATATCACGCACCTAATGTAGACAATTTTCATTTTGCATAAAAATCTGCAGTCTAGCAATAACTTCTCTGAAACGAATGTCTCGTCTTTTGTAAATCTCTACTTGCATTATTCGACGCAAGGGAGGTACTTTAAATTGAAAATTATGGAAGATACGTGTCGGAAGTTGCAATAATAACGTGACACGGTAAAAAGTTCTCACAAGAAATTCTACAAGCTCGAAGGAATTAAATAAAATAACAATGAGACTTCTCTTAAAGTGGAGAGAACAATTACGTAGAGTACTCTTTCTGTTTCCATGCTTTTAAGGCGTCTTATAAAGCGCTTATCTTTTTTATAAAATGCTTTGGATAATACAATAATCTCTATTTTCTCCCGTATGTTATGCGAGTCACGTTGTTTTTCTTTATAGTTTTTTTTTTTAACTCGAAACATTTCAGTCCTTTTTGCGATTTACCTTCATATACGAATGATTTATTTATTACAAATTAATCTTCGACATATTTGCCCTAACTGTGTACGACTCTCTTCCATCCTTCATGAATGTGGGTCATTACTAGACTGTGAATTTTATAGATTTATGTCAAAATAGTGTAGATGCTATTTAAAACAGTACGAGGATTAAAATAATTTAAGAATTTTAATACATATATTGTTTTAACATTTCAGAATTATCAAAGAAGGAAAATCACTCCTATTTAGCTTCTGTCTCTTACAATTACCAGCGACGACTTTTATTTTGCATAAAAAACAGTTTGGTCATTATAAAACTGTGAATTTTATGCATTTATGTGAAAATAGAGCAGATGTTATTTAAAACAGTACAAAGACGAAAATAATTTCAGAACATTAATATACACATACATATATTGTTTTAATCTTTCAGAATTATCAAAGAAAGAAAGCCATTTCTGTTTGGCTCCTATTTCTTAAAATTAACACAGACAATTATTATTTTGCATAAAAATAAGATTAGTCATTATGAACTATTAAAAAAAAAAGAATTTGTATTTTCAGCATACAAGGTGTGTTCCATATCTACGTTAACACCCGGAAAGGGTTCATTCCTGATGTTTAGAATTCTAAGTGTTTAGAATCCTAAGGCTTTATTTATGGCCAGACGTGATTTCGTAGCTATTTTTTGAGCTCAAGGTCCGTCTCGGTAATTACGATCATCTTCACCATAAACAGGAAAAACCCCAAATCGGACCCCTGGAGTTTCTCCTGGCCTGGGTAAATCCCTTGGAACGTGAAGTGCACGCATGGACCCCAGGGCAGACCAGCGGAATTGGCAAAAACCCGAGGCCCCAAACTTTCTATTTTTAACAACCTGATGGGTAGTATTTTCGACAAAATCCATATTGACTGGTGGGAGTTCCTATCGTGCTGAAAACTCCAAGGGGTAGGGATTGGAAGTTGACGTGGAAGATGAGCTACAAGCACTTCAGCAGAAACGATCAAGACACCGCACGAAAACCAACAAGAAGCACAAGAAGCACAACAGACACGAAGCTCGCACGCTTCAGGACGAATCTTCCGCACAGGCTCTTGCCGGCCACTGTTGACGGCTATCTATCAAGGCTCTTGCCGGCCACTGTTCACGGCCATCTTTCATGACTCCTGCAGGCCATCGTTGACGGCCATTTCAATACACGAGCGTGTTTTTGAACCAGCGAAATAACAACCAGCTCGATAGATTGGTCCTTTGACCCGGATACTAGATATCATGTGCATTAACGCCACAGTCGAAACACCTGAGGTCATTTGAAGTAAGTTTGTCCTTATCGAAAATGCAATCAACGGCTCTTTGTTTACGAGTTATTATCGAAAAACAGTGACCAATGAGAGACGAGCTCGCCTAGCGCTAGGCGACTGAACCGATCGGCGGAACTGGGCTTCGTTCGCTCGTTGGCTCAACCGTCTTGCGTCAGCTGATCTCGCCTCTCATTGGTCACTGTTTTTCGTTAATAACTCGTAAACAAAACCGCGGATTGTATTTTCGCTAAGGAAAAAGTTACTTCAAATGACCTCTAGAATCAACCCTTTCTGGATGTTAACATAATTATGGGACACCCTGTATACATGTTAAACAGTCTTCCTACTTTAATTAAGCACTTCTCCTATTAAAAGGCGTGAAATTACGTACACACGTTACTGTTTTGATATACATACATACGTGTGATTAATTATACTCTCAGCTGGAATGATTTCCGTGAATATAATTTCATGAATCAAGCAACGTTTCGTAATTAAAAATAAACATGAACACTATAGATTTCAATGTATAGGGAAGACTATTATATGTCGCTATGAATAATGTACGCCGATGCTATAGATATTTATAAATACGACAATTAACCTGCTTCTGATTCGGATCCTTCCGTAACGACAAAAGCGAGTTCATCAAATAATTTTAGCGGGAATTGCAGGAATCGTATTGATTCATTTGAATACATTTACTATCTCGTTTCGTTGGCCAATCTTGTTTGCGTACACAGCATACGGTATTGGACTTTTTTCTCTCATTCATCTCTCAAAATTGGATTATCGAAGAGATTATAGGTTAAATATCATTAGACATGATACTTTAAGTCCTTTTCAATTTTTTTTTTGATAGAATTTTTAGAAAATAATTGATAGCTTTTCCTGATTCGTATCAATAGGCTTTTTAAAAATAATTCCTAAAATTGAAACACCTGTTACAAATAATGACAGTTCTTTCAATACTTATTAAGTGTGTGTGGTAAGACATTTAATATTTTTTACTTGAATAGGGTTTTCATATTTGGAAAACTATTCTTATTTAACAAATTGTTAAAAATTGTCATGTGCTAAATTTTTCACGTTTTCTTGTAAAATGTCCTCCATCGGATGAAGTTCGTGGATTATGGAATTAGAATTATTTCCGAGTATAAATGATTAATTTCTCATTATACAGGAGCTACATTATTGATTTCGTTCTTTGATCATTTGAACGAGTTGAAGATAATGCAACAAGAGTTTTAAATTCTTCAAATGTTTTTACTGTTTTGCATCTGACCTGCTCATTTTGTTTACTTATTAGACTGTAGGTTTTATGCATTTATAACGAAAATGAGTAAGTGCAATTTAAGGTTTTAAAAAGATTAAAAGAATGTTAAAATGTCAATGTATTATTTTCAATCAATCTAAATGATTGAAGAAGAAACGAACTTGGTATTTAGTTTCTATATTCTGCAATTGATGCGAACAATTTCTATTTTGCATGAAAATCCGCAATCTACTAATAAGTTATGAATTTCGATTCATTAGGTTCGGCATAAATAAAAAGCAATTTTCTAAACTTATTTTAATTGCATTAGGTGTTTTTCTTTTTTAAGATTTCAGTATATTTATGTAAATAATAAGAACAGAATAATAATGGAAGAGAAAATAAAGGGAAGGCTTTTCTGTAGACAGCATATGAACATAGATTTTACTTTATTTGCAACCATTCGATTGCATTCGTTATGCATACCTTTCTTCCGATATTATATTCACATTCTTATTTATGTCGCAAATTCACATGTTTAATTTCCTGCATACTATTTGCGATCTGCGATACAATCGATAAAATAAAATGGTGCGACAGCGCTCGTATTCGTACAATCTTAAACTATGAAAGGTCTCCCGCTGTGTTTTATAATATCAATTTCTTTCCTCTCGCTCACTATTTTTTATTCTGTTTCTATCTTTTTTGCTAAACGTCGTCGGTTATAAACAAATATATTGTATTTCTTCTCCTCCACGTATTGTTAAAGGAATTCCAATGTTTCATTGGAACAATCTCTTTTGCGAACTGTAATCGTTTGTCGTTATTTATTTCATTTGTGATATATCTATTACGTGCTACAACATCGTAATCTTCCTATTTTAAGTAAATCGATATTTTAACAAATTTTTACGTACGTTGCCTTTAGATTCTGTTTTATTTTGCTTATTTTACACATTTACGATTCAATCGTACAACAAAACATGTACAATAATTTCGATTTAAATTTAGTAATTGCCTATATATATATATATAACAATTACATCTCATACGTCATTCGAAAGCTTTGGTTTTCTCCTGTTATGCGATTGTTTACATATTTGTTTCATGCGAGTGATAAAGTGATTAATTTTTTGAAAACTATAGAGTGCCAAGGTAACAAGAATGAATTTCCGACATGTTGCCTATATATATATATATATATATATATATATATATATATATATAGGCAACATGTCGGAAATTCATTCTTGTTACCTTGGCACTCTATAGTTTATATATATATATATAGGCAATTACTAAATTTAAATCGAAATTAAAACTTCACCAACTTATGTACCGATCCGATAGCATTGTTACATGGTCGTCAAATGGTTAATGAAAAGAGTCAAAGTCGAATGCAGCAGAAATTGCTGTCAAGCGTAAAATACTTGAGTCAAGTCCTGAAGTCCTTCACAATTTTTCTATCTTTGAGGATTAATAGCATTCTGCGACATTGCAGTGAAACTGCTGCTTCCATGAATTTCAGCAACACGCACGGGCAGGTTTCGATATATTTGACGTCAAAGTTTAGAACTGAATTTATGCGAACATCTGATTGGAGAAGAAGATCAGGTCGCCGCAGTTCTTATACTGCAGGAATTCTTTCCCAATTCGGATGAAGTCTCCTCCATGGATATTTTGTATTCGAGGGAAATGAAACTCGGTCTCTGTGTGCACCTTTAATGTCAATAATTGTGAACCGTTTCGCAATAACGGTTAGCGCCAAGATTTAAAAACGTGGATACAGTGGTTAAATATCTGGATTGAATAAACGCTGCGTTTATATATCTTAATCCTATTAATCCTTTAACTGATTACGACGAGTTAACTCGTCATTCGTGATCGTTATCGCTAAACCGCGGATCTTTTTAAATCCGCTCATTATTTTATGTTTCACCTATATATTTTTACCATAAATGAATCGGTTAAATACAAAACAGTACAAGTATTTGAAGAATTTAAAAGCACTGTTGCATTATTCTTAATTCGTTCAAATTGTTAAAGAACGAAAGCAAATATCTACGTGGCTCCTGCATAGTTAACGTTTAATCATTTATACTGGTAAGTTATTTTAAAATTTTTTTTCCACAATTCAGGAATTTCATCCGACTAGAAACAAGAGAAAAACTTATACTACATAACAATTTTGAATAATCTATTAAGTAGAAACAAATTTAGAAATATAAAAGTGCTAAAACTAGAGCAGACAATTTGTATGTTATTTATTATTTTTATTTGTGCAGACAACAGTTTTTCAGTAGTAACTAGACTGCGGATTCTATGCATTTATGGCAGAAATTGATAGCTGTAGTTTGAAACTGTAAAAAGACAACAAAAAGTTTACAAATATCAATGTATTAAATTAATCTTATTGAAATTATTTAAGGTAGAAGCCAATTTCTTAACATTGACGGAGACAATTTTTATTTTGCATATAAATGTTTAATTATCACCTTTCAGAAATGTTTAATTTTCTTTTCATTTCCTCTAATACAACGAATGATTTTATTGCATTATAATTTCGTACCATCATTTTATATATTAATATTGTAGTATCATTTTATTGCATTACGATATTCATATTCGTATAAACTATATAAAAGTTATGTTAATTGCTGCAAGATTTGAGTTATGTCAATTTGTATGTCTTATGTTATATCTTCGTAAACGACAGTTACTTTTAAAAATGTCGAAACTAATTTAAACTTTTCATCATTTTTATTGTACATGCGGTTGAATTGAAAAGTTTATTTAACCATTTTCTATGAAAGAGTATTTATGATTTGATCAAAGTTGAAATGAAAACTGAGAAGCCAGTCATTTAAATGCTTTATTTAATTAACTCCCATTTTCTTATCCGCTTCGCATTTCGAACGCTATTGATGAATCTTTGAACGTACGAAGTGTCCTCGCGAGGCGATAACGTAGCTGACAAATTATAAACCGAGTTTCCCATCGCGAGCAATTCCATTAGAAATTAATCGCTGTCGCCTATCGCACTGTTCGCGGATGTGAAATCCGCTGCGGGATTGCTCGCAACAGTATTAAATCGCATCTTGAGATTTCTAACACATGAATCACTATTGAATTTACGACGTAGTTATTAAGAGCTCGACTTTAGTTAAATCGATTCGTATTAAATTAATTTACAAGGCCCCTGACTGCGGTACTAATCTTGCAGATTAGCAAATTATGCAACGTAAGTCTGATTGAATTAACAGTTGCTGAAAATGTTTCTTTATGTCTTAGCAGCAGTATTGTCACCAAGATGCACTCAGGCTCGCAAAGATATTCTAATGTCCATACTCTTGAAGCTTTCAAAATATAGATAAAATAATTAGTAATAAGTTAAATTATTTTACGAAAATTAACGAAATAATTATTTTTCTGTTCTAAGAAATCATTTTTGCTATAGATTTATCGAATGTACCAAACTTGATTTAAATCAATAAAATATAAAAAGAAGAACATCTATAAAATCTTATAAGTTCAAAAATAGATAAAGTAATTATTTTGCAGCTGTATTTGATAATTTCTGGTGATTCAGATTTATCGAATGGACCTTTGATTTAAATTGACAAAATAGAAGAGGACTGAAAGAGTATCTAATAAATTTTGATTTTTCAACTTTTCTTTTATAAAATAAATTGCTATGATTTCGTGCGATTTCTATTGTTTGTGCGAAATTTCTATTGTTTGTGTGTTTCTATTGTATGCTATTTGAAATAATGAAGCGTTATTAAACTGAATAAACGAAAAATCTAATATAAACTAGTAACTATATTAATTGTAATAAATGTACTGTATAATGATTTTCTAATTTTATTCATTTAATCTTAACGTTTGCATCTTTTATCGCACTATCTTAAACGATCTTTAGATATTGTTATTCGGTGCGACATTTTAGAATTATTATGTTAATTATAAGCATATACTACGGCCTTATTATGGCTTTCTACGAGGAACTCTTCTGTTGTAAGCATAAGTTTTTTAATACCCGTCGCACTGTATCCGGGTGTACCTTCTTCCCAGAGTCTACGAACAACTCCTTTGTTAATTTTGTAGCACTTTGTCCAGGATCTTTTTTTATTTTTCTTATTATCTTGCGTTGGTTGTGAGAGTCTAATAATTTTGGACGATCTTTCTGAGGCATTAAATCAATTCGATTCTCGCGAATGTACCGACGTAGAATATCTGCCACACAACTCCTGCTTATATTTAATAACTTGGTTATATCTCTGTATGATTTTCCCTTTTCCTTGTGATAAATAACCAATTGTCGAATTTCAAAAGATGTATATCTTTCTTTTCGTCCCAATTTTCACAAATAAAGCCATTTTTACAAAGTATGAGTTTTTCTTTTCTTGTCATTTCAACTAATTGCAATTGTCGATAAAATTTTTTACACATTGTCTAGGTCCTCCAATATTTTGAACACTTTCAAGTCGTTAGATTCGATGTTGAAATGTGTTCTTGAATATGTTGCTTAGTGAGCCATTATATACAGTTGCGGACAAAATTGAGTGGACAGACAGTGGAAATGATTATAAATAAAATTTAGTCGAACTAGTATTATTACTATACACACAAGTTTTGTATATTACATATCCTTATGGTACATAGAACATTTTGTGCAAAACACAAGTTAATGTTTATACTTTTGTACACAGAAATCGTACTTAACGGCAAAGTTAGCAAATTTCTCAGGAACAAAAATGAGTGGACATCTAACAAAGCGCAAGATTAATATTTAGTATGCCCCCCGTTTGCTTGAATTACCGCTTCTAAACGTCGTGGAAAACTGTTTATTAGGTTTTCAACATAATCCTTGCTAATTGCTTCAAATGCTGACTGTAAACTTTGAAAACAGTTGATCTCGTTATTCCGTTTGTCCAATGGTACCTTTGAGTCCAATTCACTCCATAAGTTTTCTATTAAATTTCTATTAAATTAAATTCAATTAACTCCCGTTCCTTGTAGTTGACATAGAAACATTTTATTTCGCGTAAAGATCAGGCAGTCTACTAATTATGCTTCTAAGTTTTCGTTTGAGGTCTCAAAATTGTCATAATATTGATGAAATATCATCTTTTTTTTCTATCGTACCATCTGTTACCCAAATATTTAAGCTTGTAAACACTATGTCCTGTATGTCATTGCTTTTATTTCCGAACGCTTTCGTCAACAACGCTTTCGTATCAACAATTCTGAATTGTTTTCCTCTACTACGCGATCGACAGTGTCAAGTCTTTTAAAAGAGCGAAAGTCATAAACGTCGCTTTTCATGCATCGAATACATCCGCCTGGTATTGACGCGAGAACGTTTCCTGAATAACAAGTAGAACTTCTACGCGCGTTGCAACTCACATCAGCGTAATCATCTTCCAAGCATTTCTTATTTAGCTTTGTACCGACGTATTATTATTGTGTGCTGTGATATGATTACTATTAAAACAATCTCGTAAATTGTTCGTGTGAATACTCCTTTAAGCAAAGTATTGAAAATGAAGGATTATGTTAATGTGACTAACAAAAATATAACTGAAAAAAATATAACTAGTGTGAAGTGTGACTGACAAAAATGTAACAGACAAAAATATAAACGGCGATCATTTTGTTTAAGCATTTCTACATAAAATTTAACTTATTTAATGCAAGAGAATTCATTTGTGAATATGTTTAGAATCATTTATAATTTTATTTATCGATTTCGTTCAGGTTTCTATAGACCTTAATGAAATATGTAAAAATTTAAATTAATTCTCTTCTGTTGAATCGTAGTCTGAGTATTAACTGACAGAAATGATTAGGTCGTTGCACTTCTGTTGTATTTCTTATTATTCTCAACATTTCGTAGTTGCTGTTGAACTAACTCGAGCAGAATTTCTGCAACTAGATGGGAATAAATTCATGACAATAATGGTCAATATGCTATTAATTAAGTAAATATCTTTGTAAATATGTGGTGCGTTTGAATTACACTCGAAGGTAAGACAGAAATAATACAAGGACCTGATATATTGTTATGAATAATAATTACAATGCGAACAGGATAAATCCATCATTCGATGATTCATTTTAAGTGGATGATATTTGAAGGTAGAGCAAAGAGCTAAAAATTGCTACAAATGTTCATTGTTTCAAACTATTGGTTAAAGAGATTAATTGTGACAGAAAACAAGTTAATAATTACTTGAAAATTACTTGAAAATCGTAACTTGAATTCTATTGTTTTCGTTATTTCACACTGTAACAAACATATATGTTTGTTTCTTGAAAGGAATCCATAGTGACCAAAATATAATCTTAAATATATATCCCAAAAATGTCTTGCAATACGGAAATGGGGAATTCCTGAGATCAATCGAAGTAACTGTTTCCTTATCGAAAATGCAATATGCGGCTTGGTTTACGAATTATTAACGAAAAACAGTGACCAGTGAGAGGCGAGATCAGCTGGTGCGAAACGGCCGAACCAATGAACGGAACTGGGCTTCGTGCGCTCGTTGGCTGGGCCGTTCCACGCTAACCGAGCTCAGGTCACTGGTCAGTATTTTTCGTTAACTCGTAAACAAAGCCACGGATTGCATTTTGGCTGAGGGAAAAGTTATTTCAAATAACCACAGGATCCCCCTATTCCCGAATTGCGAGACATTTTTGGGACATTCTGTATAAACGCATTCTCTTGCATTACAAACTGCAGTTAACCATATGTAAATTCAATTTATCATTGAAAAAATTAAGAACAAAAGGAGTGAACGATTTTATAATAATATTGATCGGTTTTAAATATACTAGAGTATAAAACAAATCAATAATTATTCTCATAAAAAGATAAAACAAAAACGATGTTCTCTCGCCTAAATATACTTATTTATTTAAATCTTACACAAGCTGTACGTATATGTCTGCTGACGCTTTTCCTCGTTAATATTTTAAAGTCTCAAGATAAACCTGTATTGAGAATTCAGGTTATGTTACGAAAATGAACTGTCCTTAGGAAGTTATCTTCGTAAAATATCCCGAAGACATTTCATATTATCAACCGTAGTCCATATTAACTTTTTACATTTTGTTTTGCGTCACCATAGAACAATTTTTAAATAATTATATTTTAAACATATTGTTTCGTGGCGTATTTGTGTAGAAAATATCAAGAAAGATATATTTCAAGTACAATTTGACCTATTTTTTAATAATTAAACATGAGGAGATTTTTATCTAACATAGATTCTTAAATATTTTCATCACGGAATATTCTTCATTATTAATCCTAGCAACTATTGTTTAAATACATAACGAATTATCCGAAAATTAAGGCGACACAAATGTAGATCAGTGGAGAAACATTAGATTAATATTTCTGATAAATTATACGTTTTCCTAACGACTCTATTTTGCATAACTTCCATTCTATGCTTTGAAAATGATTTTATCGTTCAGTTTATTGTACATACAAACATGTATAGCCACTTGAATAGTTACTTTCTATTACATAAAATAGATTTTGAAGTGTTAAAAGTGATTAAAAGCAGTTTCGGTATTTTGGAAGCTATCTATTTGAAAAACTGAAATTACTTTTGCAAGAACTCAATATTTTTGTTAGAAATCGTATAATAGAAAAAACACATATTCGCAAGGTTGATGTCATATTTGTATTTTTAATTAAAGATCTGTAAACTATACTTGTAGGTAAATGCAAATTTTTATTTAAATTGTCAAATGCAAATAGCGCATGTTTATACTACTGTTTTAATCTCTATGTGTAGTAATTCAAAAGGTATTATATAGTAATTGTTCCAGTTAATCCAACACAACATTAAGGATAATAAAGATAGAAATCCAAAGACTTAATTCTACGTAGTGTTATTCTTTTACTTATATTAAGTTTATTATAATCGCTGTTCACAAGCACAATTATTCTAAATAGTAATTCTCACACCCTAAATCTTTGTATACGACAAACTTAGAAAATCAATGTTGAAAAAGCGACCTGTATGCTTTTTGTATCATTAATAGTGATAAGCGAATTTATATCACATAATTGAATACAGGATTTTAGCGAAACACAGCATATCGATTAGGTTTAGTTAGTTAAATTAATTAAACTTAAAAAGATATTAGTCTTATTACTGGTACTTGTTTGAATTTCAGAATATATATATATATATATATATATATATATATATATATATATATGTGTGTGTGTGTGTGTGTGTGTGTGTGTATTTCATAGCTCGTTTCACCGAGCGTGACCATCGAATTGGAAATTGTACAATACCGCAGTCGTAATTTGTATTTTATTGTAACTGTAAATACGTTATTGGTCATAATATTATTGAATATTGATTATCCTTTGAGACCGTAATTACTGTCGCCATTTCATCAGTATCATGTATTTACCTGCTTGTACTCACTGATAGCTAGTATTGAATTTGCAAATTGTTCACATGAAATTGGTAAAGCAAATTCTGTCTAATTAACGCGCAACCTTCAGAATCGGTAACTATAAAAACAAGCCGCAAGGTTCGAATAATCATATCTCCTCTTCCCAAATTGTTCATTTTTGTGTACAATCTGAGCGTCAATTAGGGAGAAAACTTACTGTATTAGTTTTATCTTAAATTCCGAATTTATACGAGTTCTTGAACCTGGTATTGTATGCATAATTATTAAACTGTTTTCATTGTAAGCCCAGATAAGAAAATTGGAAAACTTATTTGTATTGTTTCGTCATTTGAACCAGTTGCAATTTCTGCAAACGATCTGTTGAAGCATTATCTAATAAACTAGTCCCTCTAACACCTAAAAGAAATTAAACACAACCAGTCCAAATTTGGAAAAGTTATTTTGTTTCAAAATGAGTCCGAATATTCTTGAATGACCGACCGTACATAATTGGTAGACTGCGAATTTTCTTTGTTTATGGTAAAAATGATTGTAATGGACAATATGCAGAATGAGAGAAATGCAGACCAGTGAAGACATCGGAAGAATTAAACAACTTTGGTACACTATTGTTAACCTATTGAAACTGTTAATAGAGGAAACATATCTTCTTTTAACTCTTGTTATGTACTGTTGATACAAACAATTTTTATTTTTCATAAAAGTGCCCGGTGTAATAATTCCTTATAATAAATCTCGAGTTCGCGGGACCACAAATATTTCTAAGTTCTTGAAACACTTGTTTATATTATAGTGGTCGAATGGAAACAGTGCACTACTCGAATCTTTTATCTGAGCTATCAGATTGTAACAGAAAAGACCAAGCTGAATTATTCAGATTGATAATCGATACAGGACTGACACACAAATTCTTACTTCAAACTGAATCTCCGCCTCAATATGAATTTTACAATCTGACAGTTCAACGGATGATAGATGATGATAGATTTCAACGAAACATACAAAACTAAACGAAACTGAGGAACCTTTCTGCAAACCAGTTAGTTTCGACCTCTTTGGAAAGTGTCGTAAAAAAACACAATATACGATTTTTTCGTAATAATTACATGTATCTTATCTTAAAATTTACGAATAACATTTTAGTTTTCACTAAAATTGCAATTGAAACAGTGAATTGTAACTAGTTTTCACGCATAACACAAGATATTGCCATTTCTTCATGACGAGTATACTCGTAAAACACAGCTAACGAGCTAAATCTGCAGGCATACAAGATGAAATCTAAACATAAAAATCGTCACTAGTAAGCCGTCTGTAGATGCAACGTTAAAAAATGAAAAGAGAAAAATAAGAACAAGACGAGAAAGGAGAAGAAATAAGAAGACAACAAAAAAGAATATGAAGAATTAGAAAAAGATTGATAAGAGGACGACGAAAATAAAGAAGAATAAAAAAACGAAAAAGAAGAACAAGAAGGAAACGAAAAAGAAGAGCCTTTCACTGCGTCTTCGAGATTGTCAATTTAATTGCATATACAAATGTATAATACCTGCAATAAAAATACCTGAAGCAAGTGCTAGTCATAACAATCTCTGTAGAGAGTAATAGAATAACGCACAATTATTCTAACACATGGATACGTGATGCCGCAGTTGTCGGAGTTATTAGAAGACTGCGCCAAGGAGAGAGGAAGAGAGAGAGAGAGAGAGAGAGAGAGAGAGAGAGAGAGAGAGAGATCAGTGGTATATTACTGTGTGTACGATGTGTACGAGTGCAAAGTGTATGTTGCAGTAGTATCCACTTATGTTAGCCGTGGCAACCTCTTCCGTGTTAACTTCGGTCCTCCATTTCTGCCACTTTACTATGCCTTCTATTTTCAGCAGTTGATTTTTATAAATCTTCGTATTCTGGCTAAGATATTTAGGTTAATTTTATCGTTTAACACATTATATATATATATAAAAATTTGAAAATTATCGTCGATATATATATATATATATATATATATATATATATATACATATCGACGATAATTTTCAAATTTTTGGGAAAATCTACAGTTTACGTTTAGGAACTTATTAATAAATTCTGCTAATAATAATAACTGTATGAGAAAGTCATTCTAATAACACAAATTATTTCATTTAGGATTATCTTAGTATAGCACAGTAATTGAAAATCATATTAAATGATGTTTTCGGTAGATCATAGTGATTACCTTTATGCAGAATAAAAATTTTCTTCATAAGTTGCAACAAATAGGAACAACATAGAAGTTTCGTTATTTGTTTAATGATTCTAGTGAATTGTCAATAATATACATATAGATAATCCTAAATTTATTTAATCTCACTACTGTTTCAACAAAAGAATAACCTACTTTTATCATCATTGCGTAAAATTCACAGTCTAATTAAAATTTATTTATTTAAATTAGTAGAAGAATTAAGAGAATTTAAAAATATTATAGTATAACCTTGAATTTATTGAAGTTATTTAAAAGGTATAGGATGATAAAAAAAGATGGAAATAAATTCTTACGGTTTTTTGCATTCTTTTTTATTAATTATTATATTCTTTCATATAAAATCTTTAGAAACATTGTATTGTAATACAGTTTCCAAAGACATATTGTAATACATGTTTCCATCTTACGCCTAATAGATCCTAACAAAGCTTGATGTATCTAATGGATCTTGATGAGAATTAATTTTCAAGTTCGATAAAAAAAATTGTATTAACCTAATACGTCTGACATGGCATTGAAGACATGTGATACAGCATACCGCTTCAGCAATATTCTAACGCCAGAACCTAACTCAAGGAACCATTGTCGTTCATCCAGCAAATTTTATTCACATTTCATGAAACCCGACATATTGTTTCTGAAGCGAGGCGCTCGAACGAGGATTAATTAACGCATGCACAGGCTTCGATGTACCGTTACACACCTCACGAGTCGTCGAACAATACTATTACGAACTGCAATCTCCGTTGAGAGACTCTTGACGATCGATGCGAACGGCTCTCGAAATTGGTCCCTTAATTTGGTCGAATTACCTCGCGAGTGGTTCGTCCTGGAAGAATTGTCGCTTTCCACACCCAAGAAAATGTCGAGCAATTAGCATTCGGAATTCTCCTTTTTTAGGGTCGCCGATTCGAGGACAAGAACATCGTAGAAAAATCGATCGATCAGTTCTTTCACGAGCGTTTAACCCATTTTAGCGACAGCCGAAAATGTACCCGAGCGAGGAACACGTGAACCAAGCTGATATAATTTGACAAAGTCGTACGAGAATTTTGTCAAGAATAATAATTAGAAAATTCATAAAGGAGCACGCTAAGAAATACAAATTTTATTTATGAAAAATATTAACCTGTTAACCGGGGAATTAACTTTCGTTCTACTCGTTTCACAATGGGGACTTTTTTCTTTGTAGTGAGAAATTGAAAACGCTGAAAGTAAAAACAATTATTGCTTTTCAATTGTTGATTATTTATTTTGACAAAATATTTTATGACATATTTAGAAGATATATAAATCAAATATTTCCAATGTACTAAGAATTGATTAAACATTGAAATAATTGTTTCACGGTATGATATTTCTTGAAGCAGTGAAGTATACACAAAGCAACATTTAAATCAAGAAAAACGAATTTAAATAATTTGCACTACTTGGTTACGTTTTCCCTTGTCTACTTTTAGTCTATTACACATAAAAAAAACGTTATGGAAAATTAAAGATGCTATAGTAACCAACCATAGATTGTCATTACGATAAATATCACAATTAACCATAAATTATGTAACTATTACATATATTAACTGTTTTAGTTAACCATAAATTATATACCTAGTACATATAATAACTATTATAGTTAACCAAAAATTATTATATATATTAACTAAACTATTATACAAACTAACTGTTACAGTTAACCAGGAATTATATGTCTAGTACGTATAATAACTGTTATAGTTAACCATAAATTATGTAATTAATTAATCAATTAATTAAATTATATAACTATTACATATAATAACTCTCACATTTAAACATAATTAGTATAAAACTATTACAAACTATTACTGTGGAAACTCCTGAATTTGTTGTGCAAAAAACGGACATTGTGACAGTCAGCTGTTTGAACAGCGCTGCATTGACGCAACTAGTATGATCCTTGACGTTGAAAGCTTTGTGATTAGTGTCAATTAAAGTGGAAACGTACTTATGTCACGCCACGTGAAATCACATGAAACCTTGTGACATTCGGAGAGTTTCGGCCTACTTATTTCTATAATTTCGAATCTGTTGGAAACAGATCATATATGTATTGTCACGTGTGGACGGATTTCATTCCTAACGATTTCACTTCACGCGACATTAGTATGTTTCTACCTTTAATTACACATATTACCCGCCGTTATATACTTTTCTCTCTATAACTCTGAAGGAATGAAAAGATTCTAAGAAGGTCAATTGAACCATCAAGATTTCGTGGTGGAGCATTTACATAACTGCAGACGGACGATCGCCGCGGCAGAGCTGCCCGAGCAGTTTGAAGTTTTCCACTTAAATTAAAGCGTCATGAAACTCCCTAGTTTTTTAAATTTTCATATAATATTTTCAGCCTATACCAAGTTGCAGGAGATCATCGAATTTTTACAAGAATTTTTGAAAACGTGAAACTAACCCGCATTCGAATAGCGACGGTGCAGCGCCATTAAAAATTGCTATATAATTTCTCAAAATACATTTCATGTTCCTAATTCTCGAAACTCAATTTTGTAGGTCCAATGAGAAAATATCTGGATTTGGAGTGAATATAGCTTCGAATGCAAAGGATTAATATAAAATTTTAATAAATAAATTCTGTAGAATATTTTGATTTGTTGATCACTTGCGATGAATTTCGACAGCTGATAGCTGACACTTTAATACAGAATTAAGTAAAACGTGATCTGATTAATTATTAATAATTGTAACTCCCTAGTTATTAATAACTAATTTATAATAATCTCTATGACTATGTGTAATAATTAGCGAATTATAATCGTTAACCATTCATCAGATTACTTTTTGCTCAACTCAACTGTAATAATTATCAGACCGGAAACTCTTATTCTTTTATAGTTTACTGGAACCATTCACACGTTGAGCGCTTAATATTAATCTCAAGAGTAACTCAATATTTATCAGAATTATAATAATTTAATATTTATCAGAATAGGTGCTACCTCAACTCTGTCACATTCTAAAAATCTTAGTAAATACTCTCTATCTATTCGAATATATCAAAATAAACATGAATTTCTAAACCTAACCGAAGATTAATGTTATTAATAATGATCGACGTGTTAATTAACGTGTTAAGGCCCCTTTATAAGTTATTATTTAAAAAATTCACGTAATGATATTTGATAATATTTACTCATTGATAACATCCACTTTACAAGGATTTTATTCGCAGTTTCTAAGATAGTTATTAAAAATTAGATTAATAGACCTTACTATATATATATATTTATATATTTATATATTTATATTTTATAATACTAGAAAATACTATAAAATAAAAAGAAACATGAAAAATTAAACTTTAACTACAAAATGAAATTGAAATACACTGTTGGAGTGGATGGTTGAATTTATTTGATGTGTTTAATGTCATCTAGGCCCATCTATAGTTTAATAATTGTTCAGGTAAATATATTATGTAAATATTTTACGTAAATCATTAGTTTCGTTTCTTTTTTTATATTCAGTTGCTAAGGTTGTCAACATAAAGTGTAACAGTAGTAGTCAAGTATCTGTAAAAACACCAGAAACTTTAAATTAAAGGTATCGATTCAAATAAAATATTATTATTATTATTATTATTATTATTATAATATTACACGTAACTCAAGTATGGTTACTAATGATCTTGATGTTAATGCGATCTTAAATAGAGTGAAGAAAAAATGTTAAAGTATCAACAAATGTACTAACCTCTCTACGCAGTTAAAAATAATTTGTCTACCACAGTACGTTCTCTATTAAGAAGAAAGCTGCTACTTACAATGCTTTGTTACTGTTATTACGGCCGAGTATTTCGTACGTAAGCCGCAGCATGCCGAAACGAATGTCACGTTTTACAACAACGACGGAGCGTTAGTAGCTAATATTCGGAGCTTTGTTTACACCGATCTCGTCCTACATTTCGCTCCAGGTTTCATGAAAAAACCGCTCATCCGAATCGTAAACTTTTCTTGTCAGTAGAATAAAGTTTCGTCGGTGCCGGAAAGAGAGCTGGTCACTACTCAATGAAACGACTTCGAAATCGCGTTCACCGTTCCGCAGCCATTTCCAATGATTTATAAAGCATAAACGATTTTTACAGCTTTTCTTTCACGCTTAATCGTGAGCTCGGTATCTTTCAAATATATTTTGATATTCTCGATAGCAAAATGTTAATTTGACGCTTACATTTATTATTTAATTAGTTTATTATATAGGATGAACGAAAATTTATTCCGTTAAAGAAATATTCGAAAATATTGCGACGGAAGAGATTTATCACTCAAGGTAATATTTTATGAAATTTTAAGGTCCGACATCGTCTTTTTAAGTGGCGCGGCATATTTTGATTAGTATATTAGGCCGTTAAATGAAATGCATACTTTACTCTATAATTTTACTATAAATTTCATACTTAATTGAACTTATTTTTTCACTAGCTATAATATTATTAGTTCAATATCCAACGTATTAAACATAATTAAACTTATTTTTTCACTAGCTATAATATTATTAGTTCATTATGTTTAATATGTTGGATATTGTTCGAATTGTATCGGATAAATGTTCGTTCAAAATATTTATTCGAAGAAATTCTTTGTAGTCGAATATTTTATTCGGATAACAATTGTTCATTATTCGTAACAAATTATTCTACGTGTTCATTCGAATAATTCTTCAATTTTTATTTGAATAAATTATTCGAATAATACCACGAATAATTGTCGACCGTTCTTTTTATGTAATTTTTAAGCATATATTCATTATATCGTCATTTACCGTATCATCAAATTGTTCTATGTATTTATTCGAATAATTCTTCAATTTATATTCGTATAATTGTTAACCGCTTTTTTTACGTAATTTTTTAAGCATATATGTATTATAAATATTAATCCTGGAATGTATGATGACTTCCTTCGCACCCGAACAAAGATAATTTGATCTTAAGTTGAAAAACTTGACGTTTTTATTCTTTTTGTAATTCCAGGTAATAGAAAAATTAAAAAACTGTATCTTAGTCATTGCACAGTAAACTAGTTCCTCTAACATAAAAAACAAAATGCAAGTTGTTTAGTACTGTATTGAAAAAATTATTGCGCTTTAAAAGGCGTGCAAATACTTTAATCCGTCACTGTGTACAATACAATCTTTCGTTTTCTCCGATATTTCCAATTTCGATCGAATATTCTCTGCGAGGGGTAGTTAGCTCCGCGATGTTTTAAGATTCGACGCGTTTGCAGAGACGTCTGTTAGCGACAATGGATGCTTGACCATTTATCTTCGATGACATATTAGATTACGTTGTACTTGCCTGGAGATGACGTAGTCACTCGATGGTAACACATCGCGCCACTGTGAATTTAACGAGCCTCAACGTATCAATGCAATTGTGCAGATGGACGTTCCGTAGTGATATACTTACCGATCCTGTATGGTCGGGGCTATTAATTCTCAGTAATGCACAGTGGACCTAAACTCGGATAATGCTCGGACAGTTGTCTGTAACCGTGTTGCATATGCTGATCTTCGTGTCACCAGCGCTAATATATGGAAAACTATCACATTTATACGCTAGTATACGATGAACGCTCAAACTTTTCGAAGGAAGCTATATTACTCTGAAGAATAAACCCTCTTCGGCATTTTGGCCGTTATTTTTGTCTCTAATTATCGAATGAAGGATCTAACTAAGGTAAACGAAAAATAAAGTGTGAATGTAAATACATTTTTCATCTTGTGTTCGCATAGTGAAGTACAGTAATTTCTCCCAGAAATGTTCGGAAGTCGGAATTGAAACCGGCAGATCTGAGAATACATACTAAGTCGCGATTCTTCAGGCTTCGCAATTTGTTTTTGTACAAGATGACCCAAAATTATTGTACAAACGGGTAATGAGGGATTCCTGAGATCATTCGAAGTAACTTTTCCCTTGGTGAAAATGCAACCCGCGGCTTTGTTTACGAATTATTAACGAAAAATACTGACCAATGAGAGGCGAGCTCAGCTGGCGCAAGGCGGCCGTGCCAACGAGCGGTCGGAGGCCAGTTCTGCTGATTGGCTCGGCCGCTTAGCACTAGACGAGCTCGCCTCTTATTGGACAGTGTTTTTCGTTAATAACTCGTAAACAAAGCCGCGGATTGCATTTTCGCTCAGGAAGAAGTTACTTCAAATAATCACAGGAACTCCTCATTTCCCGTACAATAATTTTGGAACACCTTGTAGAAACTCGGAGCAGTCGGGAAGAGAGGTTATGGCTAGCATGCCGGTGTACATTAATATAATATTAATACATAGTAATGCTACAATAAAAATTATGACTTAACGTTTTTATTTCTAATTTTTTGCTACGGCAATGTATATTCGAAGGCAATTCGGAGGCCACATGCCACGATTCGACGGCACGTACCTAGTACCTACCACGTACCTTGCAGCTCCGCGGTTTTTCTTACCTACCTCACATCCAAACAGGTCATTTTGTATTGTCTTCGCGTGTCGCATCACACGCTTGATCGACTCCGACGACCCTTAGCATCGACGTAGCATTAAATTACATAGGCGTAGGACTAGCACAGCGAAATTCTTAGTAATCCGAAATATAGTATTTTCGGGAGAAATTACTGTATACGTCAATGTTATATAAATAGGCCGCGGATTTTATGCATTTATGACAAACATGCATAAGCCAAATATAAGACTGCGAAGACATTAGACGAATTTAAGGATATTGTTACACTGTTCTCAATTGACTATTGTTATTAAAAGTAAGAAAACAAACATTTGAATCGAACTTATACGTATTAGAATTAACTTGGACAATTTTTGTGCAAAGAAAATATTTGATGCATCATTTCCGAAATGTATAACAGCCAAGTACAATTTGGTTTCATCCTTTAATAATTTTAGTAAGTTAAAATCAGTACACCAATGTTCAACAACTACAAATTTATATAGAGTTACAATGAATTTGTACAAAGTTACAATAAATGTATATAAAATTACAATTATAATTTTACATAAAATTACAATAATATATAATTTATTAGTCCTTTTTTCATCACCCTTACAAAACTAAACAACTTTTCGATAGTGTAATCAAAATCTTTATATAATCCGGGATTCAAATGGAAAAACCAAACTTGCGAATTTGCACACCTTCTATGTTAATTCTTTTATTTGCGGCAATAAGAGTAATAGATATGTATATAGACAGCCTGCGAAGTGTCAGCCACATGTTCGGGAAACTTTCGCAGACGTCAGCGTTAACCTTTGGAAAATTATTATAGAGCAATGCACGGCTTAGTAAAGGGTAGAAGTGATTCGGATTTACGTGCCGGCTGAATCCGCATTCAATTCCAGGCACGTTTCGCACACTCCGAGAAATTTACGATCAACATCATTGACCTACTAATTTGTTGAAGCTAATTGGCCATGGAAATCAATCGGTCTCATTCCGTGCAACTTTTTCCCTGGGGTCACGTTAAGTTCGAAAGTTTACGGTGTTCGTTCACAACGGTAGTTGTTCGTGAAATGCCCGTTATACGTGAACAGCATGAAATACCGGAATAATTAAGTATGTATTGTGAATTGAATTGATAATATTGTGAAACTCTTATCGGTAAATTGCCGATCTTTATACAAAATGAACATTTGTTGTATCTGCTGCAGGAAACAGAAGTAACTTAGAGATTTCATTCTTTGTTCACTGATCCAATCCGGTTAAATGACCGGTGTTTCCAATTTATTGTTTTAGAATTATTAAAATGCTAAAGACATTTTTAGAGAAAACGATTGACTACAATTTTCAATCCAAGCACATATTGTAAATAATATAAATAAATATTATATATAAAAAAATATATATGTAATAAAAATTACCTGAATTCTAAAAAAAAACGTATTTTTATTATTTCTATAAGATGAGACAGATTAGTCGCTTTTAGTGCTCGGCATGTTTAGTGTTGATATTGTGTGTAACAGTGTATAAAAAATATATAAAGTTACTTAAAAGGATTTTTCTCTTTCTGTTGCAGGTATGTAAACCTCTTCGAACATTGTCAAAATATGAAGTAACTATAGTTTCTGTGTGGACTGGAGAGGTGCGGGGTAAGATGATTTTTATGGACTATATGTTTGTACGTATATTCACATATTCAATGACTGTAATGATTATTAATAAACTATAATCGAAAATCTTTACATAAATAAGAATTATTTAAAATGGTAAATGAATTGTAAAACAATAAGAAGAACTTTAGAATTATTAAGAGAACTTTAGAATATTTATTTTCATTCACTGAAATTTCATTATTTTTATTATTGCATTCATTACATCAGTTTCATTATTTTACTGTTTTCAGTTCACTGAAATTATTAAAGAAAAAAAAATTTCTATTTTATTCATGTTTGTTGCAATTGGTAAAGATAATTTTAACTCTGCATAAAGATCCGTGATCTGCTTATAAGATACTGCTAATAAAAATACTCATTTTTATTACACTAAAATCATAATTTGTTATTATAAAAAAAATAGCAGATTGCAAAGACGATAAAGCGAATGATATTTCACTCTCATTTGTATATAGGTAATTCATACTGGTATTATCTCTTTGTAAAACGCGAGACAGTGTTAACATATCGACATACTATGCACACAAATACATATTTTATTACCTGTGTAGCTATCCGATTACGATCTTCTCCGATTCCGTATGTTACTCTGGCATCCTTCCAACGGTTTCTATTGAATTAAATTTGTTTGCCAACTCGAATCAGACTAAATTCGAAGGAAGATGTGAAACAGAAAAAATATAAAAGCACATATCGTGTATACAATAAATTATACCAGATTGATAACAAGAAGTAACATAATTCCATGCGATGAAATTATAATAAATTCTGCATGCCTAGTTTTGTACGAAACAATCAAAAATCAAACATAAGCAGGGCATTCGCGATTGTTAAATTTTACCTAGTCTTATCAACATTAGAACTATCGAGATCTAAATATAACTCATGTATATTGTTTTATAGTAATGACAAAACTGGATTTACTCAAACTTCATACGATATTGATCATAATATATGCTTAAATAAAGCATTTTTAAGCAAAAGATTTCTCATAGAAACATTGATATAGGATGTCCCAAAATTATGGTACTTCCGAGGTCGATACTTCCGATTATGGTTCTTATGAGGAGTCCCTGAGATCATTTAAAGTATCTTTTTCCTCAGCGAAAATGGAATGTCATCTTGTAATAAAATTATGCTTTTAATTATTAGTGGCATTGTTATTTTTTACTTGATTTAATGGACTAGACAGTGCTATGAATAATTACAGATTTAGGATAACTTTTACATTTTTGATAATATTTGAAGAAAAACTTAACAAATTATCATATTTGTATATTTCTATAGCAGAAATAATAGGAAATAGAAATATACAAATACGATATTTTGTCAAGTTTTCGTTTGGATACCATTAACAAGCTAAAAGAAAACTAGAAAAAATCTATTAACCTCGATTACCACTCTTACATGAATGCGTAAGCAGCTAAGAATTAGAAGAAGCGACGTTCCAACGAGTAAAAGACCACCAGTTTTATTCTTGGTCTGGTATCTGATTGGGCAACTCATTTTCCACCTGGAGTTGGTTTTTCAAATTCATACATACCATAAATGCATAAACGTCAGCAGTCTCTTCATGCAGTCGCTGTGAAGTGAATTATCTCTACATAGGTATACACGCACAAAGATAGAATGCGAGAAAGAGAGAGAGAGAGAGAGGGAGCCAATTAGACCGCAGGTTCTTCTTCTCTCTGGACATGCGCACAAAGAAGAACCATTTCCGTTGAGTCAATCTGTGAAGCTGAACCTAAAGAATCAGTGTCCCTAAGGAAAATGAGTCCTGGCGGTTCGTTTAATTTACACTCCATAATTTAGCAACTTCGTATCTGTACAAAGAAAACCGTATTTCCTATTCTTGTCATTACACATAATTAGAGCTGCATTGCGCATGTGAACCAGTTGCATTCCAGAGTTGGGCAACATTTTATTCGGCTGACGGATAAGAGATAAGGATTAACGAATCAAATTTTATTCCACATTATCGAATAAGTATCCAATCGAGTAGAAATTTGTCTAAGTAACAATTTATCCGAATAAGATTTGTTATTTAAATAAGAATTTATTTGTACTAAAATTGAAATTCGAAAAATAATCGATTTGAATAAAAATTATAGAATACAGTGTTTTTTCGTAGTTTATTGATTAACTCCTGCCATGTTAATTTTTACAGTTAACTGTGTTTTCAATTGCTGCTA
This sequence comes from Megalopta genalis, assembly GCF_051020955.1. Classification (NCBI taxonomy): domain Eukaryota; kingdom Metazoa; phylum Arthropoda; class Insecta; order Hymenoptera; family Halictidae; genus Megalopta; species Megalopta genalis. The sequence continues at coordinate 42,583,126 of NC_135013.1, read as the reverse complement.
AGTTTGTTGTTTTTGGGTAGATTGATCATCGATGCATAAGTAAATAATCTTTGTTCGTATGCAGTAGAAGTCATCGTACATTCCAGAATTCATATTTACAACACAAACATGCTTAACAAGTTACGTAAAAAAGCGGTCAACAATTATTCGAATATAAATTGAAGAATTATTTGAATATAAATTGAAGAATTATTCGAATAAAACTTGAAGGATTATTCGAATAAGAATTGAAGAATTATTCGAATATAAATAGAAAAATTATTCGAGTAGAAGTTGAAGAATTATTCGAATGAATGCATAGAACAATTTGATAATATGATAAATGATGATATAATGAATAATTGTTATCCGAATAAAATATTCGATTGAAAAGAATTCATTCGAATAATTATTTTAGTTAAATATTTATATATATATTCGAAACAATTCGAATAATACCTAACTCAGTTGCAGTCGATCTTGCACAGATGTGTAAAATGAAGCAGAAATATTGCTCACCTTTGAACGTTTTCATTGCGCGTAACAGATGGTTTAGAGAGAAATGGTGTACACAAAATTTGCATACCATAAAGAGAGCGTTATGTAATGTTCATATTTACATACGTAATCTGCGTATTCTTCGCGCTGGCAGAAAGCAATGCAGACCCCAAAATCGTCGCTATTTTGGAAATAGTATACTGTATTCTTGTTTTTATTCACTTTCGTGTACGAAAGTCAGTGTTGAAGCGATTTCAACAAATTATCAGAAATAGACGTTCAAAATAGCTGTCGTGATTAGACTGCTGATCTTTGTGCAAATTTTAATTTTCATGGTAGAATATAGAAATTAGAATGAAAGAAACATTTCCTTATATTTCTTTATATTTTTTTACATTTCTTTATATTTCTTTATTAGGAAGTTCTCGCCGATGCAAATAAATGAAATATCTAAATATTTTTAAAAGAAATGGATCTTTTGGTTCATGTACACGTTTCTTTGTAGATTTTGTAAATGAATAAAAATCCGCAGTCTAATCATGATAGATTGAACTTTCTTACATTAACAATTTATCTGAAATTATTCCATGCACATGTGGGGAGGTCAATGTAATATTAGCGTATGTCACATTTTCCTCATTATGGAAAATAAGGAGTGACATTGTTTACTAACATGTGTATCGTGTGTGTGTACTGACAAAATTTATAGTTAAAATGATTTAGAGTTAAGTTAATTTATACTAACTTCGTAAGTTGTGTCACTTGTCTTTTTAACATTTGGCCATGTATCGATTACATTTTGTCCATAAGTCGAAATATTTGAAAATGTCACTTACGTCACTATGATTTTAAGCTACACGTGTGTAGAATAACAATTTTTTCTGTGTGAATTTATATACACATTTATAATGATCTTTCCATTTGTTGACTTGACATCTTGAAATATTATTTCATATAAACAAGAGTATTTAATCAACTATTTCCAATACTTTTTCAAATATTTTACCCAGCTTTGTTGAGGAATTGTTCTTTTCATGGAGTTACGTATTTTTGGAACATTCTGTATAAAACATATTGAGGAATACAAAATAAAAAAGAACACCGGTGCTGTTAAAAAAGAGCATATTGTCGACGGTTTTTCTTACCAAAGATCACTATAAAAAATAATAGCTCACCGTTAAGTACGTACGCACCGATCTTGTCAATGGTATTAGTGGATCCTTTCATCGTTATAATGCTTTCCCAGTGATTAAAAATATATCTGTTTGCCAGACGCATCATTAATCCCCTGGGTAAAAGCTTAATCCTGCAAATAGCTAAGTAAACAGGCGCAATTCCATTAACATAGATCGGTGTCGTCTTTACAGTGGAACGGGATCTCTTGATGTGTGCGTTGTGTTAATTACGTCCTACATTTACGTCGCGTTTCACGGTGTTCCATCGTCGTCCGTTGCTACACAAGGATACCGTTTCTAATGCGACATGTTACCGACCTATTGCATTTACCGCATTGCACTCGCATAATCGCAAAAACGCATCAATTTGTAACAGGTCAAGAGTTGCCGACGGATTCAGTTTTTCTCCATGTCCGTAGCTTGGTCAGCTATAGAACACTCGCGTTTATTCGTGTTTTATGAAAAGTCACATTTTCTAACACCGAACCGATCAAGTAGTAATAGTGACTGACGCGTGAGTTACTTTATAAGAATTACAACACTGAATATATGTAGATTTCCGTCATTTTTATTATAAATTATGCTGGAATTAAGAAATGTATTCGACCTGTCAAAGAGTTTTTAACCCATTATCCGCCGCAATACAAAAATACGGAAAACAAATTGAATCGAGGTTATTAGTTTCAACCTGAAGTTTACAATGATTTAAAAATAAAATAGCAGGAAGTCTCTTAATACTTTCATGGAGCACGTGATATGTTTTCGCTATTTTAATACCTGTATTTTATTTAGAAGTTGCAGTTTTTTTAAAAGAAAAAATTTTGAAAAAGTGTCTAAAAAATGGGACATTGCCGGATAATAGGTTAAAATTTCAACAATTCTAAAATAAACGATGTGAAGTCAGTCATTTTGACCAACATGATAAGGTTTAATGTTTTTAAAATTATTTAATCGAGCAAATAAATAATAATAATAACTGAATAAATCGAAACAAATAAAAGCACTATCTCTCAGATACTTATTAATAGAATTTTCAATTATTATGTCATACTAAAAGAAATCTGATCGATCTTTTTCTAATAATCCCAAATGAAATGATTAAAATAGTTTATGAAACAATTCATTAAACAGTTCTTAACTGCTGAACAATTTTAATTATAGACTTTTGGAAATTATACATACATCGTCAGTAGATTTTGAATCTTACCGATACATCGTTTATATTCGGTTTCTTACGTTTTCAAATATTACTTCACATCCCTACTTCAATATTTGTTTTAGTTTATCGAAGTACACTCATCGAAACTACTAGTGACGATTCAATAAAATTGAGTACAGATTATTTATACTGAAAATTTTTATATGTGAAGTAGGTTCACATAACTGTTTCACAGAGTTCACATAACTATTTCACACAATTCACATGTTAGATAAGGATCATTATTATTAGATCAACATTCAATATGAAGTTTCTAAGATATATTTTGTAAATTATAATTATGGTTTTAATTATTTATAATTATTGCAGTAGTTTCTATTCATTTTCATGAGATGCCATAACAATGCGATCTAGTTATGGTACGACTAACAAGAATTATAAAAATTACAGTTGCTTGTAGTGTATGTGTACATTGTATATGTAATGTATAAACACTTTATTGTATATATTACGTACTAATTATGATTAAATTACAAAATACAATAGTATAAAATGTACATCGTATGTTCTCAATCAATGATTCATTCAACTTCAATTCAACTTTCACTCAATCTTCTGATCTCTAAGATAATTTGTATTTAACACCTTATTGCAGTAGAAACTCGATGGGAGAGTTCTCTATTATCTGAATATTACAGAAATAAATAAAAAGAATTAGTTTAACACTGTAACCAAATAAATGTTTCAGTAAACTTTCTCGGATAACCGAAATTGTACTGCATTGTACAATACTACATACATTGACAACATAGTATACATTCGAGGTACGTTATCCATGGTAAATGCAACAAAAAAAAAACGTATAAATTAACAGGATCTAATATCATTTTTCTTTCCTCTTTATTTATTATTCTAATTGTACTCATTTACTTTTCAATATTGTATTACTGTTTTTATTGGTATTTAAAAAATTGTGTTACTAAATTCATCGGTAATTTAACAAATTGAATTACGAACTTTATTGCTATTTAAAAACTTGCATTATTCAATTGATTGGTATTTAAAAAATTACATTACTACATTTGTTGGCATTTAAAAGATTGTATTATTCAAATCAGTATTTAAGACATTGTATCACTTGGTTGGTACTTGAAAAATTACTAGCGCTGCTTCTACTTGCTCGATACCAACAACTGATTATACATTCATCGACATTGCGCATTCTCAGCACGAGCAACTTTGTTATCAAATAAAATCGAGAATGAGCGGAATGCATTTCCGTACACTGTGCTTAACGTTGCAAATGAGCCTATAAAAACGTGAATTTGCTTACGACCGAGCTATTTACGATCCATCATTGTGTGCATCGAGTATGTTCGCTTGTTCGAAACAAAGTAGAAGTGAGTTATGCCATACGTTGCGCAGTTTACAGCCGAAAGAGAGCTCGCGGAGCAAACTGTGCCTAACTCTTTAACTTTACACCATCATACCGCAATGAACTAATTCTTAATCCAGTCACGAACTGTCCGAATACCATTCTACGAGCGTGGAGAACGAAACTACTACCTGGCAGAGCAACTCATCGAAAAGTCGCCTCCTTTCTCGAAACTCTCTTCATTCGGACCGCGTATCGACCGCTCGTTACGACATTATTTTAGCTCTCTGTATCTGCGCGTGCTTACACTTTGATGTCACTCACTCCTCACCCTCTTTTCAACATTTACAAACGTCCCCAAATTTACCTCGGAGTTTTCGTATACGTAATTCTTCCATATACGCAACGTGTTTCCTTCTCGCCTATTGTTAGCGGTTCTCTGTAGACGCATCGTCGACTGTGAACCCGTTTTTCTGTTGCCGAAATTACGTACTGTGACTCGCATTAATATTCGGACACCTTCTAAAACGGAATAACTTTTTCAAAAGTGCTCGAAATGACTTGTATTTTTTGAGACGTCAAAGAGACTAGTTCAATAAACGATGCCTATAAATCTTTTGTTTAAATTGTAAGTAGTTGGAATGAAAAGAAAAATAAGAAACTCGCATTTTTAAACAATAATTTTGCTAGATCTCGATTACTGACAGTTTCATCGAAATCGGTTGATGTTATTGTGAGTTACGAACAATTGAAGATAACGAAGATTACAATTTTCCACGATTTTCGACCAAAAACTGTGAGAAATCTTGAGATTTCTTTGTTGAAAAATATTCTCTCCTTTTATTTATAGATGGAGGCCAAACATCAAGCTTAGCAACGTCTGCACAGTTTTATGTGCATAATTTGGAAGGACTAATACAAGTTAACAAATACTAAATTAGTGATTAAATACACAATTTTCCGTATAAATAATATAGCGGTATCTGATAAGACAGAATCGTAAAAGTTTTGTCTTCAGCCTGATACATAGTTTCGAGAGAAACGCATTTAAAAGTTTTGATACCGTACTGATAAAGTGTCACCAACGTGACTAACTTGCTAAGAACAGTTTTCTGTCTTTCTACGAAAGGCAAGATAAAGAAGAGAAGGCAGAACAAGACGGAAGTTGGTCATACTCTTTCAAATTGTGTGAAATAAAACTTTATTTTTGGATGTAGCAATAGTTGGATATCGATCGCATTGTATCTTGCAATAGACGAAACACATACTAGAATCTCGATTATATTTCATTAAAATAGCTAATTCTAGGTATTTCTATATAAAAGTTCATTAAAACAGCTAATTACGAGAATATCTATATGAAATTTCATTATAACAACTAATTATAAGAAGTTTTATATAAAATTTCATTAAAATAACTAATTATACAAATTTCCACAGAAGACACTATTTAGAATGATGCTATTATCCTAACAGGTTACACGTAATCAGCTCGATCTGTAGCAGTGTAAAAGCAAAATGATTTAGTGTATAAATAAGTTAAGATTAAAATTAACACTACTAAATTAAAGGTATATACTATAATAAAGCATATAACACATTATTTAAGTTGCAATACTGTTTTATTTAGTGCGTATAACAGATAAGAGAAGTAAAAGAAATAAAAACATAAAATAAAAATATAATAATAAAAAGTCGTAACAAATAAAATTAATATTTTTGTTGACACAATACAAATCTTTATCCTATGTTAAGAAGGTTTACTACAAGTAAGAATGTGCATGAGTGGAACATGTTTTCTAAATTTTGTCGGTAAGTGCATATCAATTAAATGTCGGAATAAAATTACCAGAACTCTAGAAATATCCCTCGTATTTGCTCTTTTTTCTGCGATTGGCATTGCGTTTTATCAGCACAAAACCAACAGTTCAGTTCGATGGAAAAAGTAAACGACGCTCAATTAGTATAATCACATGCATTTAGCAGGTATTATATATATATATATATATATATATATATATATATATATATATATATATATATATATATATATATATATATTTGGACATGTAAATTGAGATCAATATACAATACATCAATCTTCGGTAGAAAAATTATGACAAATTCCAGAAAACATTCTTTCTTTTTTAAACTCAGAAAAGCAAAACGACAATTTTATTACTAGATATTACGATTATATTATTAATAAATTGGTATTAAATACAAAATGTATTGATATTTAATAAATTGCATTACTGTGATTTTATTGGTATTTAAGAACTTGTGTTACTAAATTCATCGCTACATTTATTGACAATTACAGAGTGGCATTATTAAATTGATTGGTATTTAGAAAAAATTGTATTATGTATTGGTTTTTAATCAGCTGCATTATTAAATTTATTAGCATTTTGAATAAAAAAACTGTTATTACTAAATTCATTGGTGTTCAATAAATTATTAATTTTAATGTGACACGAGTAAATTCGTCCAGTTCTAACATACTTTGTTCACAAACTGTTTAGAATGCGACGTAATTTGTAAGTTCCGCAGTTCGAATCGCTTCGAGTGCAAGGAGTTAAACTCTCTCTCTCTCTCTCTTGCTTCACGTTATATCACTTGGTCACATGAATTTTTTTGGAGGCAATGAGACATTTCATCTATGCGTTTATCTGTTCACGGTTCTTGACTCTGACAGTACGGTTGTAGACAAATGCATCCATGCATTCAGGTCCCCCAAGCTTGGAGACAGTCTGAATCACACGCAATACAAACAACCACGCGCCAAACAATTTTTTGACGAGCCTGTCAACTCGTCGTGCCACATGTCGCTTCATGAGAACATGGCACTGCTAAAAAATTTGCACGCCAGAGGATACAGCAATTTTTATGCGCTGCTTCTCGCAGAAAGTACTCCATAAACGGATTGACCTCATTACAAAAATTGTTTATGCATGCAGCGAACACGAATAGGTACGGTTGTATATTTACGAAAAATCCGCTGCAGAGTGAATTTGTTATACTTAGAAACTTGAAACGAATGCATATTAATTCAATAATAAATGTATTCGCACGTTTGCCAAATACGTGTAGATTGATCATACGTTTACTATTGTGGTTTGTGGTAATTGTTGTTAACAAGTTAGCTGTTTTTAACGAGTATACTCGTCATGAAGAAGTTGCAAGATTTTGTGTCATGACAAGTGTACTCGTCAAAAACAGCGAACTGGTGAAGTCAAGTAAGTAAATAAATGATAGTAATAAAATGAAAAAATGATACAATTATTTTATTAGAACTTAATTGTACAATTTAGTTGTTATTTAGACTGCCAAAATCTAAATCTCAATCTTTTTGCGAGGACGATTATATATTACAACAGACACACATACAGTTTTCTAAGAGATTGCGACAGCTGACTGGTTAATTGAGTTAATAGTATTACCAAACATTAATGCATCTTTAATTTTACGAATAAGATAAACGATATAACAAGTATGATTTTAATTATAACACCTCTTGCAAATATGTACTTTAGTAGATATTATTAAATTATAACAATTCATCATGGTGCAGAGTAAACGTCTATGTTTAACCTGAATGTTATTTCATAATATCGGGTTGTTGCACATAAAATGGTGGATTTCTAAGTAAATATTTTATCGGAAAACCACCAATTCATGTGCAATAACCTAATACACTAAATTCTCCCTGACTGACGCTCAATTTTTAAATATATAATAAATTCTCCCTAATTGACGCTCATATATTCTACAAAAAAATGAACAATTTGGGAAGAGGAGATACAATTATTCGAGCCTTGCGTCTCGTTTGTATAGTTTTCTGACAATCGGTAACTATAAAAACGAGCCGCAAGGCTCGAATAATCGTATCTCCTCTTCCCAAATTATCTATTTTTATGTACAATATATGAGCGTCAATTAGGGAGAATTTATTATATATTTTTAAATTATCTGGTTTCAAAGCTACAATAGCTTTATTCTCGTCTGTGCAAAATTATCCCACATTTTAAATTGGATCTTTGTTCTATTGTCTACCTTTTGCGAAATGAATTCTGGGAAAAGAGATTATATTCGTAATAATGATATAATCTAAATAATTTATTTTGTCTAATAAAAGTAGCTATTAAAAGATTCATCAGCATGCTACTACTATCTAAAGTATATTTTAACATTTATTTAGCGACACAATTCACTTGAATTACCAAAGTTGAAAACTGAATTCAAGTTCCCGAATGATCAGCGAGATCTCCGAATCTTAATATTTTAGTGTGAGAATGTCAATGATTTCGAGAAGCATATTATGTGGATGCAATTACAATAAAAAAATCATTAAAAAATTATGGAAATTGTTGCCGAAAAGAGGGACTGCGAATCTTCACGCAAAATAAAAATGTTATGCATCGTTTGCTAGAAACAAGAACTCCGTAGACATGTATTTCTGGCTCAAATAATTTGTATGAGTTACAAATAATATAATTAAATTATTAAATTGTTAGTTTCACTGTTTTGTGTGTCATCTATCCGTTTTCGTTGTAAATGCACAAAATCCACAGTAATGATTACGGTAATTAAATAATAAAGGAAATGCCACGAAGTATTAAATTATGTTTCCAAACGAATGGACTGTCATCTTGTCGATTTCATTATTTACAATATTTACGTTTGTTGATATAAATATAAGACAGTGTTGAAATTTATATTCATATTTCATTAAAAATGAAAAATGTACCTAAAAATAGTTTAATTTATTATATACTGTTGAATGAAAAGAAATTAGATAATTCTAGAAACGGGTTATATTTATGTCCGGAAGCATAGTGATCTTCTATCCTGTCTTGACATCAATCCTTCGAATTTATATGGTCCTCCATGTAAGAAATTATATATGTATTAATGTAGCAATCGTGTTTGATACATATTTCATGTAATTAACTTTTCGTAAGTATGCCAGTATACTCACTATGGGATCGATTATATGGTTCGGGCTTACTCGCAGACCACTGATTATTGTACTCTCTAACGAGGTAGGGAATCAATTCATAATATGTATAGCGATTATACGCATAATTCGTATACCGATTATACGCATAATACGAATGAATCTCATCGTCCGAAATCCCGCGGCACTTAATGAGGATATACAGTAGAACCGGGATCATTGAAAATACTCATCAACGGGAAATTTAAATATTCAGTCACCGTCGTCTGATTAACAAGAAACTTAATTATTTCTTTAGAAGAAAATGGAGATGTTGATTTATTTATTAATTATATCAATTATTATATATTAATTAATTTATTATCTTTTATCAACATTTACATCATTGTTTTATTATAATCGAACATTAAAATATTCATCAATTATAATATTACATAAATATTCATTAATACATCGCTGTATTCATTAATATTCATTAAAGGAGTTTTAAAACATATTGCAACTTTGTTAACTTTGAAAATAAAATAATAAAATCAAGAGCAAGGCATGTATAAAAAGAAGAATTTAATTTAAGCATTGAGTGCAAAAACAATTTAACCCAGTTTAGTTTTGAAAACATAAAAAAGGCAAATGGGATGTTTATTTATTGATTTTATATAACGTAATTAAAACAAACAAACTTTTCTAATACAGTCATTTGAAATAGTCACAGTTATCAAATATATCAGAAAATGCATAAACAGATTTAAGTTGTTTTTGCGATTATCGGCTATAATTCTTGTCAAAATTTGCATATCTTACAGTAGGAAGTACATGTAAAACAAAGTATATATTGTTAATTTTACTGTATTTAAACATATTAATTATTGTCCTCGTCTGAAATTTCAGTTGAACGCAAGAACTATTTGTAAATTTTGAAATTTATTTTCCTGGATGCTTCTGGGAAATTGTTCGTGGTATTTTTTAAAAGAACATTTAGTTAACTTGAAGTTTCTTCCACAAACTGTTCTATTTTTATATCCAATATAGCTTCTACCTTGCATACGATTTCTTTTTTCTTCTGTTTCTTTACCATGTATCTAATCGAATGTTTCTCGCCTTTATTATATCACTTTCACTTAATGTATCCATTGCACTTACTACATGCTCACCAAATAATTAAAAAATACTATAATAAGACGATTCTAGTAACACGCTTTAACCCTAGAAAGATAACCATATGACAACGTACGTAAAAGATAACCATACGCTTCAGAGGCGCATGCTTTTCTAAGGCGTCAATTTTATACTAACAATGGATATTTATTTAAGTTAATCTAGTCATTTTAAAGGTTTGGCATTATTGTAAAAATAAAATGCATTTATATTATATTTTTTTATATTTTAAGTAATTTTAAACTTAAATCACTAGACCTCTATGAAAAATTAACAAAAATCAACAGTCTTCGCAGGCGCCTCTGCGACGTAGGTTATCTTTCTCGGGTTAATTGTGTCGACGGGATGGCGAGACAAATGCAATATGACGCAACAAACTCAAGGAAAGCATTGAATCTAGCAAATCGTGAACGCGTATTCTAGAACTTCCCATACTTACGCATAGAAAATCGAAGAGTTATCGATTACGATGAATTCCGGAAAAACAACCGAATTCGCGTTAAGATGTTTTTGCATCTTATGCTCTAATTAAGCATATTATTAGGAAAGGGCCTATGTATTTATGCTGAGACCTTTCTAGCATTCAACAGTACAATTACGGCTAATATTAACGTAGGGTTATTTTAAAGCTATTCTGTACGCACAAACAAAGAAATAAGTCCAAAATAATTCTATTTCTATACGCTTCGTCGCGACTGTTAACCCTAAGTTGCGTAGCATGTAGCGCTGTTCTCTGTATATGTAGTTGTATACCTCTCGCGCGAATTAACTTGTAAGCTGCCGACGCTCGCATTTTATGAGCTAGCAGACGGACTAAATATAAAAATTAGCCTTCTTTGAATTTAGTCAAATTGTTCTATGACTACGAGGTCGCAGAAACTCGAAATATGGAGCAGCTGGCTATCACGGAAGCTAAACCCATGAAAATGCCAATATTAAGTGCACAAATTATCTAATCTGACGTTCTTTTTTTTTTTAGAAAATTGTATTTATTTTAAATGTTCGCCATAATTTTTTATGACTGTGTTGCATTGTTTTGGTAACCGTCAAATTTTCTAATGTAATAAAAATAATGTCTTTGGTATACACACCTTCGGATATATTGATCGATTCCGAGCGAAATATTGGAAACCGATATAAGTAAAATAAATAGGTCGAATAAACACGCTAGAGGAGGCGGTGGCAAATTGTTCGCGCGGATGCATCACAGAAAATGTAATGAAATTTCATTTGATTAAATGTCATGTATTCGTAGCCCCCGGTTTGCAGTTTCTAATTTACGTGTACTTAATTCGTAAAATGTGGAAGTAGCACTCGCGGACAGAACAATCGCGATGCGTGCAGCACAACACTTAATACCCGTTAACCAGATAATCCTACCATGCGTGTACATGGCGGTGTGTATACTCACGAATAGAATTCATAATTACAATGCGTGGTACGCATTCATGTTGGTGAATTGCAGAAGATGCGCGCGTGCGTGCGTTGACGATGAGTTTGACTGTTAATGTAGGTGGTTGCGGACGACCGATCTTCTCCTCGTTCACCATTTTTACTCGGAAATTTAATGAGACAGGTAACCCTTTGCACTCGGATGTCACCGATGCGGCGACACTAAATCATTATTTTTTAAGATAATCACGTAAAATACATACGTAAATAGAAACACAAAATCTTGTATTAACACTACAGCTACCAAACCAGTCAAAGTGACTGGTTTCTGATCTGTTTCTTTCGCGGTTCCTGAAATTATAAAAATTGTTTCTATTACAAATATTTAGATAAACTTTTTTATTCGAACATATAATATCATAAAAATCGTACGAATTGTACGATATACAATATAAATTTGTCGCGTCTAAATTAGTTAAATAAAAACGTCTTTTCTCTTTTAATAATTCTAATAAGTTGGAAGTACAATCATTAACCTACGATTTTTTTCAGAGCTACACTAATCAGAACTTCTTTGTCTAAATTAAACTAAATTTAACCAAATTCTTACAAAAAACGAATTGAATCTTGTTTCGATTTGAAATAAATGAGTATCATTGTACATGCAGCAGATTCTGTTTGAAATTATTCTAATAAGTCATAATAATTTTAATAATGTCTTCACAATTTTGTATTGTATCTATTCACTTCTGTCACGAATCCATAAAATCTGCAATCTATTAATGACTATGCTTCTTCCGACCTGATTCGGAAATTTCATTGTTAATGAAGCCCCATCATTCTTGACGAAGACAACGTTGTTTCTGTAATTTGACACTCTCGGGCTTCGTCTTATTTCATCATCTAAGATTACAACACAACGGTATACCTATCTGCAATTTAAACATACCGAACGTTGTTAACAACGACGTCATTCATACTGATGTATAACGATTATAATTAAATTCTAATTGTTCACATGAACAAAATATTGAAGATTATTACAATTATGTTTATCCTTAGTTTTTGCATTTATATATATGCTCACACTTTTCTTTCTATCTTGAGTTCGGTTTACTCCTTTTTAGTTCTTCAACTTTACAATAGAAACGATACCTGTATCACGCATGTGTATTCTAAAACTAATTATAATTACTTTATTAATATCGAAATATAAGTTATTCGACCATTGCATTAAATTGCTCGTTTTATTCACACTTCAAATTCCTAACAAAGATAAGCTTGCAACCGAGAAAATTTGGTAAACTTTTCTGTTCGCTCAATTTTTTACATCCATCTTTGTCATTTGATCTTGGTATTTCGTTTGAAAAAAATTCGTGCTCTCAAATCTTCTTTTCTTTCATTTATTTTATAAAATCGTATCACAACCCGAGGATCATTAACAACCACACAGTTACAATAGCCACTTAATCTACAGTTTATGGAACTGGAGACATCTTCCTTTCCAAGTGAACGTTTGGAATTTTCGACAGGACGTAATAATGAAATCGATGGAATTTCTTGAGTTGCAATTTGCACATTGGAGGGTTATCTTTTTTAATTTCTTTCTCGCTATCGCTCGAGTTTGCACATTTCTCCACCCTTATTTTGTTTGTCCATTTTACTCCTGTTGGGATTATGGAATGAAAATGAATATGATTCTAATTCTTTTCTTAAAAAGACTTTATTTTATTCCTTTATTGAGAGAAGGTATATGGGCGAAAACGATCGAGCGACCAAACTCTACTGAGAGTCCGGTAAGAAAAAACGCTTCTTTTATACCCTTCTTGGGTTCGTCTTATCCACCAATCAGAGACGTTTATTTGTCGCGTTTCACATTGTATACGTGACGCTGGGATTCCCAAACAGTCAGGGCACGATGTGTATCTAATGGTACCGGTGATGATGTATCGCGGTATCTATTATATACAGTTTACATCACCGTCGTTGCCCGCCGACGGAACCGACGAAAATGTAAACCGATATCTTAGTATCTTAGTACTAAGTAAACTATAGATTAATTTTTGTTCGTTGTTAAAACTTCCTTTTTTTTCAACAACTCCTATCCTCATATTTCCTCAATTGTCCTATTTCAAATTTTTTTTTTAATCATCATTTAGTTCTCTTTACGACTACATCATTTTTGGGCGTTTCTTTTCCCTTATTATCTATACTTCTTCCAGTATCCTCGAATTCTCGTTCATTACCCTTTATCTGTCATTTCTGTTCTAGTTTTCCAGGATCCAGTTACGCTCTCTTTCATCTTTTCTTCTATCCTTTCCACTCGCCTCTTCAGTTGTTTCATTACCTTGAAAATTAGCACGCATATAGCCCCTCATATTTTCGCATTCTCTCTGGAACATACTTTTTTTGTCAACATCTTCTCCTACTCTTTGGGAGTTCTTGTCTCCCCTCCAGCAGTCTTGTCGCCTTTGTTACAACCTATTTACTGGTAACCTCAATTTCCTTTTCTTCCACTTTCGGCGCAACTTCCTTTTATTGTACGTATTCTTCCTTCATTTCTTTTTACCTGTCCTCTTTATGTCTGTCATACGTTTGCTTTCGGCACTCTTTCGATTACTTCTTGTTTTACCCTTCCTGCGAATGGGTGCCCATTCAAACGCGTACGTTTGCATCTCTGTCATTTGACAGGAACTTACACAGACATGACAATCTGTTCCTTATTAATGATTTTACGAAAGTTAAAGTAAAATAGAGAAATATATCATTATACTTAATTTATTTACATATTTTAGATTATAGGAGTATTATAAGTAGACTGCGAATCTTTATGCAAATTCCCATTTTCATACCTTATTTTATCAAAATCAGAATTATTTTATCAAAAATTTTCTTTGTCAGCTAGTAGATTATGCGCTGCAAAAAGAAAATAAAAATGCTATTAGGCTTTGTTAATTTGTACGTTCTCTTGCATTTTGCAAAGTATATACAAATTCATGCCATAAGTTCATGTCCATAAAGAAATTTTCTGTTATCCTGATGTTCTATCTTTAAGCTTGTATTTTTATTATTTCTATTATTTCTATTATTTATATTTTAAATGTTTATTGCAATGAGTTTTTTAAACAGAATTTTCCCAGTTTACTGCATTTAAAAATAGCTTTTCTATTCGATTTTGGTGTCGAAGACTACCAAATTAATCTCGTAATAAAAAATTATTCTTAAACAGAAACTTCATTTGTGCACGATGTTCTCCATTTTAATACTTACACTACAAACTAAACAAAAAACTCAATATAAAATGAACGTAATACAATGAATTAAAAAATTAAGAAGTTGAGATTTATAATGCACTTTTAATCTTCTTGTATTTTGTAGATCCCAATATCCAATACTCGAATAAATTCATTTTTAAATCTAGATAAGTAATTTCGTCAGCAATATATGGGTGACACAGCACTCAACGTGTTACTGTGACAAACACAAGCTCGTCATTGACGACGTGCGGCTTTTAAGCGAAACTTTGACATACAAACGAGTGTAAATTCGGATACGGCCGTGGTCCCTTGTTTCGGCTAATGAACACAATAGACGGTCGCGATTCATGCAAAGAGCGAAAAGAAGTGTACTCTCTCTCTCATTTGCGTTATTTATCTTCTTCCGACTGTCACACCCACTTACGCGCAGCCTCTTAAGGCTTAGCTTACACCTCCTCTTCACCGATTACAAAACCACATCCTCATTCAGAGTTCTAGAGCTTGTTTTAACCCTCGCCTGACAGTTGTCGAGTCATTTTAATCTGCCTGTTGCTACAGCACCAAATGTTCCAAAAGATAACACTTTCAACTGTGCCTGTCCATGCGATATACGTCCACAAAAATGATTGCAAAGGCCAATTATTAAATGATTAAATCCAATGATTAAAAATCTTGAATAAATGTTTAGCAACAGAAATTATTATTATTAAATTATTAAATTATTTATTTGAAATGAAAGTAAGAAAATAACTGTATGAAATCATTTATCTCGTTTGAGATAAAGCGATTTTGAATAATAAGTTATTTCGATTTTATGAAAGTTTCACAACAATTTATTTATGGCGATGATCTCTTCACATATACATAATCCGAAAAATGATAATCAAAGGAAAGATTTAATTTTATGAATCCTCCACGACAATTTGTTTAAAGCAAAGAGGTGTAAACCAGACCCAAATATTACGTAATATTGAACTATTAACAAAATATTATATTTGGATAAAATATCTCAAGATTAAGTCTTCAAATTTAAATAACATGTTAAATTAATATTGAACAAAGAAAACACCAAGAAGAAATAAAACCCTTTTCGGTTAAAAAAAGTTCCTTTCGCTATATTTCAATCTAATGTTTAGACACACGATGTATAAGATGAACATTCAAAGAATGTTTCAACATTCTTACAAAATAATTTTTACAACATGTAACCGAATAGAGCTGCCACTAAGTGAGACCAGCAGACACTTAAAAATAATTACTATATTGAAATAATTTATTTTTCACCAAAAATATTCTCGGTGAGTCCGCATAAAATTCCGTAAAATAGGAGAACAATACAACCACAAAAACAGTAAAGAAATTCTGTGAGCGAAGGTAAATCGTAGAAAAGAATAATAATGTCTACTTTCTGGCGTCGTTTCCAAGAAATTCGAGTTTGGAAATTCGTCGACTGCACACGCTATTGAATAGAAATCAAGCAGCGGGTCTGTTCGCGACACACGGTATTACTTCTGGCAAACTCGAACACTTGCATACTCAACAGAGTTCCCAACCTGATTTTCTCGAAAAGGAGGCTTCAAACGACAAAATTTGATCCTCCTTTCTCGACTTACTTTTACGAGTAAAATAACATTCTGCGTAGTTGCACCTCCAGTTCTCCAACTTCCTACGTAGACATTCTTTATGCATAAAAATCCTTTGTACCGGAGACTGTACAAGGTACTGCATTTAAACGCTCTAGGGGCGGCTGAATCGCTATTAAATTGAAAATCAAGACGTTGCACGTTATGGTAGAATGTATGATAATAAATAGAGTGTGGATTTTTATGCAAAATAAAATTGTCTACGTCAATTGCAAAGAAATAGAAGCTAAACAAGAAGTTCATTCGTTTTTAATAATTTTATTACTATTATTTTTAATCTCTCCGATATTTTCGATTGAAACTATTCATTTTTGCCATAAGTGCATAAAATCCGCAGTCTAGTAACAAATAAAATGTGGATTTTATGCATTCACGATAAAATTGAGCAGGTGCAATTTAAAATGGTAGTAAGATTAGAAAAAGTATTTACGAATATCTGCACACTGTTTTCAACTCACTGAAATTATTTGACGAAAGAATGAGCTTTGTGTCTGACTTCTACATATTGCAATTGACGAAGAAAATTTGTATTTTGCCTGAAGATCCTCAATGTAGTAACAAATTATTCTTCATTGCATTTTCGCTTTTCGGATATATAGAACTATTTCAAATAACGTTTTGCTTTTCGTTTAATACGCCCTTTTTTTAAGTACACAACATTTTTTAAAATCAATTATCTTTTAGACTTGCCACTGAAGTTCCTCTGACATATAAAATATGACAGTAATTTTAACATTTACCTGGTACGGTGATTTTCACAGAAATGACTAGTATACTGAAGTCATGATAGATTTCAAATAAAAAGTGCAAAAAGATGTGTTAATCTAATTCTAGATAAACGATTTATTGTATTTTATTCTGAGTTAATGTATAAAATTATAAAAATATGGAAAACTCAACGTTTACTAGAACATAAAATATGGTTGGGATCATTCACATGAGCATACTGCTGAGGATTAAGCAGAATTACTCATAATTCCTTTGGAGAATTGATTGTAATTAAACGTCGTAATAAAAACAAATACTACTGAAATTAAAAACAAATTAAATACAAGAGGATAAGTGAAATAATAAGTTTGAATAATTTTCTATGATGATATTTTTAATGCACATGATAATTGTGTTACGATTGTTGTACATTATGCAGACATTTGTAGAAAAATTCAAGCCTCCTACAAACTTTATGTTAGAAATTAGTTTACAGAAACCGTAGAAATGTATCATTGAAAGTAATAATATAAATATAACTTATTGTTACAGATTACAAAATGGGTTGTTTTGGGAGCAAAGACAAGTTGAGCAAAGAGGATATGGATTTCTTAAAGTCGCATACGAGATACGATGAAGCGACTATAAAGGAATGGTATAAAGGATTCAAAGTGAGTATAGTGTTGCAATATATATATATATAATATTCAGTATACAATGATGTGTTTTATTCAGTTTTCTACTCTACTGTGTATAGTAGAAAATAGAAAGAAATCTACTTGGAAATTGAATATATTGGTGGAAAAATTACATAAACGACGTTCGTTAATATTACAGAGATACAATTCGAAAAATGTTCAACATATATATTATAATATAAGAACCACATATCATGTGTATTGTACATACAAATATAAAAGTTAATTTTTTTTTTAATAAATAACAATTAAAAATATTAAGGACTAGAATAGAAGGATTAGAATACACCGGGTGTTCTTAATGTATATCAATGAGATACTCGATATCGAAATCAATATATTTTTATAATTCCATGGTGGACAAATTTTTAATAATTCATTTCATAAATGTGAGAAAAAGTAATTTTGAGTTAAAATATAAACTAAACAATGAATCTTTTCGTGAATAGTAAAAAACACTTCATTCGTTACACTGCAATAATTCCGCCTCTACTCGCACTCCTATAGAATACTATTTCAATACATTTGTTAAACTAATTTATCTGACGACGCTTTCACGAAATATTAACGACATTTTCACTACATTATGAAATCGAAACGTGTTAGCAAAGAAGAAGAGTATTGCTTGGAAAAATATATCCATGTTTACATTAACCTTTTTTTGACACATAACGGGCTTTGTCGTTACATTCACGTTCCTTGTTAACAAAAAAATGTTTTTATCACGAGTCATACGCTGTGGAATCGAATGATATTATATGTAATGATTGTATAATATGATCGACGGTTGTTGTTAGGAGCACGATACAAGCAATGTTCAAATCTCATTACATAAAGATTGCAAAACAATTGGCATTAATTAATACGAGAAATTATATTTTGTTAAAGCTTATAAAATACAAGAGAATCGAAAGAGTAATTAATACCATAAATCGTAACTTCTCGGTCTTTGTTTCGTTAAATCAATTCCTCCCATTTATCGAGTTTCTGTAAACACTGAGTAGACAACGATCCTCTGCACATTGAAACGACTGTGAATTGAGCCAGCTCGTCGATCAGAAGAATTAAACGCTTCAAAGATCTGTGCCACAATTTGCTAGCACAGGATAAGGTAAATGTTCCAGTAGGACTAGCGCGAAAAGGTCTGGGGTTAGGTTACCGGAGACATTCAGCTCTTCTCGTAAAGGCAGCGCCCATTATACAACCTTTGAGAAGAAGTTTCCCCGATCTGACGCGTTAGTCCAAAATTTACTAAAAACATTGATTGTTTTTGAGTGTAAAATACTGTTCTTCGTAACTTAAAGGATCCGAAAATTAAGGGGAACTCAGTATAAAGTAAATAACAACAACAAAACACAAACTTCCATTTATTATCAACGACGCACAAGTGAAAAAACAAAATGTTACATGGAAAAAAGTTTCCGATCAATAGGAATATTGGACAAAACTTTCCGATCATTGCCCGAACAAATAGCTCTTTGACTGTATGAAACTATGCATCATTTTTAGTCGCATGTGCTATCATTTTGTCGCACTGTATTATATATTAAATTTATAATATTATATTATATAATATTATATTATGTATTATATCGCACTATATACATTGAATTCTATTTCATTCGCGCGTGTGTGTACGTAGCGGTATTTTACAAGCGTGTATAAAAGAAACCTTGGGGTTGTAATGTTAAATGAATAAAAGTCACGTTAATCTTAAAGTGGTGCTCTCTTTTTGTCGCGGAGTGTGTATCGAATTCACGGCCGTGCGCCGCGTTGTCTCACGTCTAACTGGCAGCTACCCCTGGTCGATAAGGAAAGTGGCTCGTGTTTTACGACACTTTTTTCGCCTTAACTTTAAATGAAGCTTGCCTGAGTGCTCTGAGAGAAATTCGCTAGCTCAAAGAGAATTTCACGGGAGAAATTCGTCTAGCAGCAACGTCAGTTTTTCGGAGTAAAATTCGTAGGAAAGGAGTTCAAGCTCCTTCTACACAGCATCGATTCGCTCCGCCATCTTTTCGTGTTGAAAGAGCGTGTTCCGACTCTAGAAGGCTCGGAGACAGCCAAGGTGTATCGCACCTTTATCCCCAGGATTGGCTGACTTTGCGTTCGTCACGAAAAACGTTAATCCCGACTCTTCCACAACCGCGCAGTAGTGAATTTACCCGAAATTGTCGACACGAGCCAAACGAATTTGTTTCATACTTTCAAATTCAACGCAACGGATCTTATTTATACACGAACAGAGCCCGATGTTCAATCGATATTTTTAATGTACAACCGCCTTGAAGTTATACTAGGTAAGAGGAATTTGTTCATTTTAAAATATGAACCTTCTCGACATTAATTCGTAATACAGTAATTTCTGCCTAATTCGTGCGTAAAATGCGCAGAAAAATAGACAATTTAGAAAGAGCAGATACGATTATTCGAGCCCTGCGGCTTGTTCTTATAGTTGCCGATTGTCAACAACTATAGAAACGAAACGCAAGGCTTGAATAATTGTATCTTCTCTTCTCAAATTGTCCACTTACAATTGTCTATTGTCCAAATTACTGTATCTTTCTGAGTAGGGGAGACCGGACCTAGAAGTTCCGATTTCGAGAAAACATAAAAATTGACTAAGAAATAATGCAGTTACTTTTTTCGTTTCTAGCTAATTTATTATTAAATTTATTCTACTTTAAGATTATCAACTGAAATTTAATATATTGCAATAAGTTTTTCATAGAAACTCATTTTTTGTGATTAACTCAAACAGAACTTCTTACCCCGTCGTGGGGCAAGTTGTTAACGCTCTGGGGCAACTTGTTACTAAGAAATAAATGTTACTTTCTAATGAGATATTTCATTCTCTGATGAAATGAAACACAATTTTATTAATAAAGTTTGTTTATTGACTTCGGATTAACCTAAGAGAAATAATCTTTTAAACGAAAAAAATTAAATATCGTCAAACGACTCGTCAGAATCACAGTTCGGACAAATATATGATACAGCATTTACTTTCTTTATACATTTGATATGAGCCCAGTTTTTGTGTAACATACATTAAATCCATTCGTGGCTGAGCTGTGATTTAGAATATGCATCGCAACACAGCAGGAACTATTTGTACATTTGAGGTGGGATAAGTTGTTACGCTTTTGCTCCGGGTCACGGGAACAACTAGTCCCAATTGACATGTGTGTCGATGTATACAAATATTTTATTTATATATTCAAATATTCTAATAAATGCTATTACAACATGTACTTAAATGTTATTTGATATATAAGAACAGAACAGTAGACGATATTGACATTAAATAATTGAATTAGACAAAAGAATAGTGACTGCGAAATATTTACTTTCCTGCTATGTGACTACTGCCTTATCTAAACTATACAATTCGCCGTTGCGGATGCTGCTAAAATGTTTGATGGCGTGGCACGATCGGTCCACGCTTTCAAAACAATTGAAAGCGTAACGCAATTCTTCTTTATTTTTTTTTGAAATATATTACCATCGGAACAACTTTCCCCCGAAACTTCTAGCCCTGGTCTCCCGGTTTCAAATGCTAATGTACGATGAGTAATCTTAATTGACAGGTCCTCTATTAATAATACATTCCGATTGTACTACTTTATTCCACGTTTCAGAGCCATGAGAGATATGAATTCAAGATTTACAGTGGGCCAAAAAAGTATTCGTACACCTTTTGAAACGCAATAACTTTTTTAAAATTGGACTAAGAAACTTGAATTTTTTTCAGATGATAGCGGAACTAGTCTATCAGACGATGACCAAAATGCTTTTTTAAAATTTTGCTATTACTTGGAATGACAAACAAGATAAAAAAACTCTCGTTTTATAACTTTTTTATCTGAGCCAGTAACTTCAGTAACTTACATGTATGTTGAAAATTTGATCCAAATTGGTTAACCCAGAGTTGAGCTACAAGCGTTGAAAGATGTAAAAAACTGCAGATTTCTTCCAGTTTTTGGTCAAAATCGTGATAAAACTGCGATTTTTGTCATCTTTAATTTGTTATAACTCATAACAACATCAACTAATTTCAGTGACATTTTCAGCATGCATATAAGCTACCGAGATCTATGAGAGGCAGTTTTTAAATTTGCGTTATGGGCTCGGATAAGAAAGTTAAAATACGAGAGTTTTTTTATTTTGTTTGTCATTCCAAGCAATAGCAAAATTTGAAAAAAGCATTTTGCACATCGTCTGGTAGACTAGTCCTGCTATCATCTGAAAAAAATTCAAATCCCTTAGGTGTATGAAAAGGTGTATGAGCACTTTTGTGGCCTACTCTATATACATATATTCTGCCTTTAGTCAATGAAACAATTGTTTGTCAAGCGAGATCAAGAAGTCATATTTTTTCAAAGTGAACCTTGGAGATTACCAAACAAATTTTCGTTGGATTTACCTCTCTTCTGAGTTATTGGACAAAATAAGCGGTACGGTATTGTCCGGTATAGTATCAAATTGCCGTTGTCGTAGACAGCGTCACAAACCATCAAGGTTAACCTTGACATAATGCCATTTCTACCCCGAAGCTGTTAAAAGATACCTTTTAATAATTTCTATTTAACACTATTTTTGCCAAAGCGGTTAAAGGACATCTTTTAATAATTTAAAAAAAAAAATACTTTTGCTATATAGTCGTCACAAAAAATTGATTCGATAAAATGTATAATACAAAATATATTACCGAGTAAAAAAGTATTAACGTGTATAGACTGAACAAGCAATAATTATCGGGCAAATTCACCACCGTGAGCCGCTGTCGTCAGAATAAGCCGACGATAAATCGACGAATGAAGCATCCACGGAGAACAGACCGTGTCTGAACCGCTTAGGAAACACGCTACAGAGAAACCACTTGAGCAGCTAATGCCGTTTCATAATAACCGCCCTCATTCACTAGGTCGGTCTTAATGCGATTCAGGCTGTCGATCACTTGAACGACGAATACAGAGCGTGAGCTCGGGAGAACGTTGTCCTAGACGTTCCGGCACCACGTATGCGGCATAGAAAATACCGAAAGATCATGCGTCACGACGTCCCGCTGCTGTCATTCTCCTTTATCGCGAAGTCTAGTGGAGGAGACATTTCTCGTTGTCAGAGTTTTCTTAAGGGGATCGAGCGAATAAGAAATCAAGGAGCCCCGGGTCCTATCGGGTATTGGCGTTGCATTTGTGATGTAAACGATTTCCTACTCTTTGCTGCTTAAATTTCCTCCGCGTCAACAAGCAGCTCCCGCTCCTTCTCGCGCTGAAGCATTCTGCGATCTTGGCAGGGAATGTATATTTGATGCCACTATTGTTGGAGGCTCGCCGATGTTTAATTCACGGCGGTGTGTTATTTGATCTATTCTACAGCTCATCCATTTAGATCTTGTGTCCTCGTCTTTATATTTATGTGCTACATTTTTTCAACGCTACGACTATTCGAAAAAAAAAGGAGAAGTCTTCCTTATGCAGGGAGGATCACTCATCGTGATCCGAGCAACATTCCGTTGCCAGTGATTCGATTGGAAACTTTCTGAGCTAAAATATCACGGTTTAAGGAGAGCTTTAAATTGATTGTATCAAATTTTTTCTTAACTCTTTTTTCCCCGAATTGTCAAGGTTTTCTTTATAGGTAGACGTACAATTTTTTTGTGTAGATTCTGAAAAAAAACTATATGTTATGATGCTTGTTAATTTCGTATCAGCGTCCCCTAAACGATGGGTACCAAAAGATTGTAGGTCAACCTATAAAAAGCTGATGGCGATCTTGACAACTTCGGGAAAAAGAGGGTTAACAAAAAATTTGGTGCAAGCATCTTAAAGCTCTCCTTAAACTGTGTTATTTTAGACCAAAATGCTTCAAATCCAATCACTAGTAATAGGATAAATTAAGTTGATCACGTTGCGCGGTCTACTCTGTATACACATTTTCGATTTCGTCGTTGTCCTAATGAAAACACTAAGAAATGTCAATGTTTTATGAATTAACTATTCTCAAACTGTTTTCTATAACGAGGCAGATTAAGAGTAATTAATAGACTAGGGATCTTATGCAAAATAAAAATTTGTTATGCCAATTGTAAGAAACAGAAATTAAATGATAATTGATTTTTTCTTTCAACCCCATGCACTACGATTCTGCACTGGTTAGCACTTCTTCGTCCATAATTTCCCTGATAGAACGAAACAATTTTTGCTTCTTTCATATTTTCATTTACTTTCCTTGCAAAATTTTGATAACACCGGAAACAAATGTTTGTTTCGGTTTAAAATATACGAATAACATTCATAGTTAGTAAATTATGCTATATCACCTGAATATACTTGTAAACTATTTGTCATTCAAAATCATATCTTGATAAAGAAGTGAAATAACAAAAGATTAATTATTACGTGGCACGCTTGTCTTGATACCAAACTAATTTCGTTTGATACATTTTTTTATGTAACAAAAATTCAGATGACACAGTTAAACGACGACGAGTTTGACTTGATACCATAGTGCAAGGGGTTAATCATTTTGTTAAGTCAACAATATTGAAACGGTTTATTTAAATTTTTCACATATCTTCACAATTTTGTATTGTACCTATATATGTGTCTTTGTTATAAACAGATAAAATATACAACCCAGTAATTAATGTCGAAACTTTTGTCTATAATATACTTCGATGAATTTTTATATCCATCGCAGTTTAACGCCGAATTCGACGATAATTCTTGTAACATTTCTTTAGAATATTTCGCAAAAATGACTTATGGAGAAAGACAATGTGGCAAAAGAACAGAAAGCAGTATTTAAACTCCACAGCTTACTCTGAGCATGCCTCTTGTATTCAAACACACGTGAGTGCTCACTTGCTTTCGTTCTGTTTCCCTCGTCATTATTCCTCGAAAGCCAGCTCATTACTAATTAGCGTCGCGAAACTAAGAGGGTAGAAATGAGACGTTACCGAGACTGTTAAGGCGAAATTCTAAGAAGACTATATTCTAAGACTAAATATTGTTTAATAGTTACTTCTAGGATTAATATCGATGATATTTTATAAAGCATTGAAATCCTGAGAAGAAACTATTTGACGAATTGCATCCTTTTACATTTATGAACTACTTCAATTCTTTCGTTAATCCTTCATGCTTAATTATAATGCCCGAACACCATTCTTATTCTGTGCAAAATTCCACCAAGATCAACGATTGTCGCTTCGAAATGGTCTTGTCGGAAGTTCGAATCTTTCGCAATCTTTCGTGGAGTTAAATTGGAAGCCTTGTTTGATGCAAGTTTAAGTTAAGAGACAAATCGACTGTTCGATCGCGGACCTCGCCAGGAACAGAGGGAACAGGAAAACCGAAGAACGTGGGAATCGCAACGTGAAAAATACTTTTATAGAAGGTAACAGAGGAAGAAAGAGAGCAGAAACTTCGGTACATTGCTGAATGATCGATCAGTCTTTCTCGAGACTCCGAGAGAGAGAGAGAGAGAGAGAGAGAGAGAGAGAGAGAGAGAGAGAGAGAGAGAGGGAAAGAAAGAAAGAAAGAAAGAAAGAAAGAAATGGAATTAATAGCAACAAGAATAGAGTTGAAATTATTATTTATCCATTGAAATTTGAAAAACATTTATTTTTTATCCATTGAAATTTTATCTAGAATAACTATGTATTGTAGATATATCTAGGAAAGTATAAACGTATAAAGAATAACTATGTAATATATCTATGGAATAAATAAATCAACCACGATTACAATGTACCACTATAGTACATGTGTATGTACTATACTTATAACATATATAGTATTTCATGCAAAAGAATTCAACTTACTTTTTAACAAAACCAATTTCGATTTTACAAAATGCGAACGATACATTAAATGTAATTCGCATCCTCATTTGATATTTACACAGAAACATTTTTCAGTTCGTTCACCACAAATGAAAATTAAGAAGTTAAGTCGTATATTTACAATTTAAGCACAAAGTTATTTATTTTTTAAAATGATTGTATATGCTAAAAGTATACTATATACACTAAAATTATATTATGTATATACTAAAACTATAATGTATATGCTTTAAATATATCGTGGATATATATCCTGGATAAATTGTAACAACAAAACTCACTGAGTTTATTCTTTGTTCTTTTATTATTTCTTCGATTTTACTTGTTCGCAATACTATAAGGATTAAGGCCACGTTACACTGTTTCGATTGTTCAAAAATGATCAAGTGCATAAATGAGTATCTACTTATAATAACTTCTGCTCCTTGCAATTAATGCAAACAATATTCTGCATTAAGATCCACAGCCTATATGTTCAATAGCTTAGGCATAAAGTTTGCCACAGTCCGCCGAATTTAGAATTCATCCGACATAATCCGCTGGTACGTTTCATCGACAATCTGATTAAATCCCAAATATCGTTCGTCATTGCGAAATATCCGGATCCAAATCAAGCGAGTATCCGGAAACTCGGTGAAGTTCTGCAACAGGCGGATTTCAGCGGACGTGACCGAATTTAGTCGAATGCATCATCGGTGTTACCCGAACCGTTCAGTCCAAACGGAATCAGATCCGAATCCAAAATCTCTTATCCACCTGAAACAGTCCGATTTTGCCCAAAAGCAGGTACCGAAAATTGGAACGACGCAGAGCGGTATGTGGTGACGTGCATAATTATAGATTCAAAGTAATTCTTACATTATTACTTATGTATGTCGAGGAACGAAAACTCAACAAAATATATCGTGTTTGTATACTTCTATTTTCTATTATTTCTAATACAGAAGTATACAAATATGATATTTTAATAATTTTTTTTTAATATACAGGGTATTTCGGATAAAGGAGGCCACCTACCGTGCTGTGAATCATTATAAGCTCAAAGTAACTTTGACATTTTTACTCATATTTAAACATAAACCAGAAAAACTATATTTTTATATTTCTATTTTCTATTATTTGTAATATAGAGAAAATTTGTTAAGTGTATGTTCAAATATCACTAAAACTATAAAAATTACTTTGTGTCTATAATTATTCACACCACTGTAATTGCATAATATACAATGTGTCCCTATAATCCTGGCACAATCTTAAGAAAATAATTCCTTACAGAGAAATAAGTCTAAAACACGAAACAATAAGAAGAGAGAGCTCAAGTCTATGTGTAAATATTTACAAAGCTACGAAAAAACACGTTATCTGAATCCTATCCAACAGTGTATTGTAATAGTTACATCGCTCTTTTTATAGGAGTATCTTCTCTCCACAGTTATACCTTTTTCTCCGTTTTGTGTCGGTTGCACACATCTCACCTTTAATCCTATATTTCCTATATATCCATTTTCTCTAAAACCTACATTGCTTTTCTCCCTTTTACTATTCTCTTCACGTTTCTCCAATGTTTTCTCGCCCATTCTATTCCCATTTCTTCGCTAACAACCGCTACTTCTTTCCTTTTTCCTCCATTTATCTTCTCTCATTTAAATATCACATGTTTCAAACTTTTTACACGGTTCTCTCGCACATTCTACACCTTCTTCTGTCCGAGCTTAATTTCACATCAGTGCATTTCCACACCTGCGTCTTGGTTTTCATTTGTCTTACCCTTTTTCTCGAGAGATTTAAGCGATCACGTAACACTTTTAGACAATTTGAAGCAACTGTAATTATTTTCTAATTCGAGTAAAATTAATTATTTCGTATTGCCTTTTGGGAATAACACAATTATTGCACAATTTTTATTTCGAGATTCGTAATATTTTAAACACATTTCTTGCAAAATATAGAATCTGGTATTCGTCATTTTAAAGGTTTTGTGCCAAGTTCATAAAAATGCATAGCCGGATAAGAAGAACCACTTTCCGTATGCCACTGATTAAAAATCCTCACAGGGAATTTTCGAGTCCTTACCCCGAACACAACCGTAATTATAGGGTGAAATCAGATTTGCAGATTAAACGCTATTTCTTCTATTCTACTCAACAAAAAATTATGAAAAAAATCTATTGCAAAAAGTCTATTGCACAATTTTTATTTCGAGATTCGTGATATTTTAAACACATTTCTTGCAAAATATAGAATCTGGTATTCGTCATTTTAAAGGTTTCGTGCCAAGTTCATAGAAATGCATAGCTGGATAAGAAGAACCACTTTCCCGTATATGCCACTGATTAAAAATCCTCACAGGGAATTTTCGAGTCCTTACCCCCAACACAACCGTAATTATAGGGTGAAATCAGATTTGCAGATTATGCGCTATTTCTTCTATTCTACTTAACAAAAAATTATGAAAAAAATCTGAAAACCTGTATTTAATGTGGCACAAAATTCTGAATTTTTTCAGAATTTTTAGATGCAAAATTGATCTTCACAAAATCTGGAAACTTTAAAATACTGATTTGAACGAATGAAACGATCGATTCACTGCATTCATATTTTGTCTACGTCGTTCATAATTAACTATGAAAACATATATAGAATTTAAAGATACTATTGCATTGTATTCAACTCATTAAAATTACTGGAAGAAAAATAAATGTTTGTTAAGCTCCTACAGCTTGCAATCGTCGAACGCAACCTTTATTTTACATAAAAATCCACAGTCTAGTGATATAGTACACATCGATTATAATTAGGTGGAGTTTAAGTATTACCGTGTTATTTCAAACCATTTATGGATATTTATTTCGGAAATATAGTTTATTCGATGAAAATGAATGTTTTGATATTGAAAATTGAAAAGAAATTCTTGTTTAAAGTCAATGATCTAGATTTAAAAAAGAGAAATATATCTTCATACTGAGTATAAATGAGTACGTGTAATTTGAAATAGTAAAAAGGTAAAAAGCATGAAATAATGTCGATATACTACTTTCAACCTACTAAAATTATTAAAGAAATAAAACTTTTAAAATAGTCCCATCTTTCGCAACAGATGTAGAAAGTTAAATTTTTTATAAAGATCCGTAATGTACTAATTATATTTTTTTCAGTACTTGTACATTTTATCTAATTTTTTTGGCCATCCTTGAATATCTCAATAATTTTTCTTTCCCCTAATTTCTCTCCTTCGTTTCCGCTTGAAAAGTTTTCCTAGCATATCATTCTCGTTTTTTCATTTTCTCCTATGTACATTCCTTCAATAAACTGGTTCACCCATCTCGCAACTCAATTTCTTAAAATCTTGTTACCCTTTCCACGTTTAGCTGATTTCTTTGCCTCGCACTCGTTTGTCTCTTCATCCGCATCATCCTCCAACTTTTCATGCTCACTCTGCACCTGCTCCTTTCTCTCCGACTGCACAGTACCATTCCATGTATCATCGTTATCGTTCACATGATTCTGTCAAGTCACATTTTCTCCCACTTCAAGGCCCCGTTCAACTTGCCTACTCTGAGCTCCAAATCATCCCTATTATCCGTCCTGCACTTTTCACTCATTCCTCTATTCGTCTACTTATTCAGCTATCCTCAAAGAACGCAAATCCAGAGCACCGAAATTCATTCATTCACACAATTTCTTTGCCATGTCAACGACATTTTCTTTCTGCTTTCCTTCTCTAGTAAATCTTGGGCTCTGCTTATAATCATAATTTGTCCAATAGCTGGAAATCTCATTTGTCCATATTAATCTCAGAAATAGCAGATCCCAGGCACCCTTGTTACAAATCTATTCACGGCGAATGCACTTTGTGCTTTCGAGAGAATACCTTGATGTTGAAATACCATCCACCAACATTCCTTCGAGCCTTTCACTAAAGCAATTTTCCATATCTCTGAGGTAAATGCTGACAGCCTCGATTATAACGACGATTCTTGTCGAATCTTTTGTTTCCCAAAATTTCTCAAACTTTTTCTCAAACCTGATTCTACGTGTCGTCTCCATGAACGTTACTTTTGTTTTCTTCGTGTATTCATTCGTTACGTCGTCAGCAAGGATAATTACTGCATTAGGTTACATAACTAATGACGTGTACATGTACGTGTAGATTACATAACTAAACAATAATGATAATCATTCGTAATTGAAGTAAACACTATTACTACTCTGCAAGTAATCCGTGACCTTCACTACTCATTATTTCGTACGATTGTGTAAAATATTTCTTTGCCTTTCAATTTCCGCATCCTATTTTTTAATTCATTTCATTCCACTTAACTTGTACAACTTATACTAAATTCTTATTATAGAAATCTGTGACAGAATACTCATTACCAGGTCGTAATATATTATCCGGCGGACTACACAATATTTTTGATAGTAAAAAAACAAATTATTTGTTATTTGAAAATTTAATTAAAATAATAAAATTAAAGTTTAGTTTGTTAATTTTTTATTTAAATGATCATTTAAATGAACATTTATTTAAGTGATGTCCATCTCTGGTTCTCTTCTGTCTCTCTATATAGAGTGTCCCATAATTATGTTAACGCCCAGAAAGGAATGATTCCTGAGGTCATTTAAAGTAACTTTTTCCTTAGCGAAAATGCAATCCGCAACTTATTCACGAAAAACAGTGACCAATGAGGTACGAGCTCGACTGATGCAAGATGGCCGAGCCAACGAGCGGATAGCACGCAGTTGCGCTCATTGGCTCAGTCGTTTCGCGCCAGCTGATCTCGCCTCTCATTGGTTACCGGTTTTCGTTAGTAACACGTAAACAAAGCCGCGGACTGCATTTTCGCTAAGGAAAAAGTTACTTCAAATGGCCTCAGGAATCACCCCTTTTCGGAAATTAATATAATACAACACCCTATATATGTAGAAAGACAGAAGAGAGAGAGTCGGAGATCAGAGCATTATTTATATAAATGTTCATTTAAATGATCATTTAAATAAAAAATTAATAAATTGAACTTCAAAATTATTATTTTAATTAAACTTCCAAATAACAAATAATTTTTTACTGAAATGATCATTTAAATGAACATTCTGTCTCTCTATATAAATTCCCATGCTCGTCCTTCCTCTTTCGCTTCATTTAGTTTCCTTGTTATCCTTTCTTCCCACCTGTCCTTCCTAATTTCTAAGAGTTCTTTGTACGTCTCTCTCCATTCTCTTTTCATTCCTCTGCACACTTTGTTGGACTATCCGCCCTTTCCTTTCCAGGTCGTTTAGTATCCTAATATCACCTCCTCCCGGCATTCTATACTGCAGCCATTCTCCGCTTTTTCCGTCCTATTATCGCTTCTCTGAGCGTTACTCTTCTACCATTCTGTTCACTCTGTTTTCGGAACCGTTTTTCTCTCGCTGCCATAGTAATTCGTATTTTCTCTCTCCTTTCATTGTGCTTACTCATTGGCCCTTGACACCCCCACCCTCGTAGTCTCATTCCCATTTCTCTCGTGTCAGTCTCGTTCGTTCAACCGCACTCTTGATAACACTGTCACGTAATATTCTTCCAAAAATTCCTCGTTCCAGTATATTATTCCAGTAAACGAGAATATTTATTACGCAAAAGAAAATTTTACTCGCTTGCAGTGCGAGGTAGAACAATTTTATCAATTGTTACCAATTGTTTTGCAGAGCATTATCTGAATTTGTTAACGCATACAGCTACTTTGCATAATATTTATATATTACATATATAATATACATATATTATACTGTTATTATTATATACTATAGGTTATATTTATATATATATATATATATATATATATATATATATATATATATATATATATATATATGTATTATATAATCTATAATATATATATATATATATATATATATATATATGTATTATATAATCTATAATATATAATAATAACAGTATAATATATGTATATTAGTATATATATATACTAATATACATATATTATACTGTTATTATATAAAACCACAATGCTTTAATTTAATTCATTTAAACGCTTGAAGATAAATTAAAAATTTTTTAAACGTCGAAAATAGCAACTGTAAACATAGATATAAGCTTGAACATAAAAATCTACGTGACAAATAAAATGTAAAAATAATAGTGAGTGCGGCACAGAAGCTATTCTTCAATCCATTTCTTCAATCTACTCATTCTTCTATTTTTTGCATCTTACATTTTGCAATAATTTGAAAGAATTATAAATAAAAAGATAATCGTTCTAGTATATTCAATTTTGTTCGCCTCGGGTTAACTGCTGACATTAATTAAAACTATGTGTAACTTCAAATAAAATTAAACTTATCAAAAGCCGTCGCTTCATCATCACCGTAAAATTTAATTCAAGTTTAGAATTAAATTCTGCAGCTTTTTTATCCGTACTCGTTCCATATTTTTCTCGTTCTTTGCCTGCACGATTTCTCCTTTTTTTTCATCCCCTGACCAGAACTTGCCTTTTATTCATGAAGTCCAACGCTCACCTTTTTTTTCTCATATATCTTTCTCTAGCTTCGCCTCTATATTAATTTTTTATCTCCGCGGCCCTCTCTCCTTCCATTTTATCGTTTTCTACGAAAATCCGCTCTATCTTTAATTTCATTTTACTTCCCATAGCTTTTCGCTTTTCCATCCGCTCGATCTCGTCTACAATAATTTCCTTCCCGTGTCTTTCTAATTCTGTTACCTCCTCTACCTCGCTCTTGCCATTCTGACTGGCTAACTGTGCATTCCGAAAAAATTGTACATCTATTTCCTCTCTCATCTGTCTTCTTTTTCCATCCCGTATATCGTCTTTCCTTTCCTCTCCTTCTAACATTTTGTAATCTGTACAATTCGCTTTAGCTTTCTCTTTCCCCTCCATACTTTGTTTTTTTAATCCTTTTTCTTTTTATTTCCGTTTCTTAATTTGTTAACTGTCAAATCACTACTATCTAGTCAACGAAACCAAAATCGCAGAGTTAAAATCGGTTTCTGTAAACGTGTAACAACAACAATTAAAAGTTTATTATAGTCACGAATGTGTTTTTATGAATGAAGTTTACAGTAATATTCTCACTTACAACAAACGCTTATTAAATAATATGAAACTTGAGAAAATGTTTTTATAAATGACTTTAAAAATGAAAAATCCATTTTTAATAGACAGATAAATTTCATAAATATAGTTCATAACAATATATTTTCTTGCAAGAAACATTTGTTAAATAACATAAAATTTCAGAAAATCTTTTTGCAGTTAGCGTAAAGATGAAGAATTTGTACTAGAGAGATAAGTTTCATAAATATAGTTCATAATAATATATTTCCTCGCGAGAAACGTTTATTAAATAATACAAAAAGTCAGAAAATTTCTCCTTTCGATCTCTCAGATTTTCAATTAAATTTATACAAACAGACGCCCACGTATGGCCGGCAGCGAACGATTTAATCGATACCTAATATTTTCTTTCTTTAAATATTATCCAGCAGTTTCTCCGGCTTCTGTTTAAATGATGAACTTCTCTTTCAAGCTTTTACGTTTTTTTTTCACTTAACGCAGACGATTTTAATTTCGTACAAAAATCTACTTACAGATCTCCTGAGGAAGAATTCTTATTCATTTAAATTCTATGAAACCTAATGAATTTCAGTGCGAGTAAATGTCTGATTACAAAAATTAAAAGTTTATTATAGTCATTACTCTTGTCCATCTTTTAGCACCTATAAATCTTAACGAAATTCGGTTTATGCAAGTAGAAGATTCTCTCTCTCTCTCTCTCTCTCTCTCTCTCTCTCTCTCTCTCTCTCTCTCTCTCTCTTTCTCTCTCTCTTTCTCTCGTCCAGCCGTTTTTTTTCGGTTTTAAAAGACAAACGCAAGATGAAGGACAGATAAAAATTCTACGTGTTTAACGACGTACTAACCCCAGGTGTCGTAAACGACAACGAAACGTGCTTAGAACGATACCATCCGCACACTCATACGTACATATAATTCGAACAGCCGTATGACCCGAAATTTTGCACAGCTGAAAGCTATAACGTTTAGCTTTCATTTCCTGTTAACGGATTACTTACCGACGACTCTCGATGTTTTAATGCTATACTTGCCGAGCAATAAAAGTGTCTGACATGTGTTTGCTTCGCGAGAATGACAAGACTGAATTTACTCAGATTTTCCGCCATTTTTATTATAACGTCCACTTAAATTATGGAATTTATTCTATCATTTCGTGTGAACGAATTTTTATAATTTCTTCTGTCATCTTCTTAGTCTTTTTGAAATACGTGTTGAATTTAGGATAAAGGAAACTAATAAGATAACAGTTATGATAACAAATATTTAATGAACTTCATAAGTAACATTAACGTTAACCGCCAAGCCTGTTTTGCCTGCCTTTCTGTGAAACCAATAAAAAATTTTTTTATCACAAGTAATATTTAGGTACATTCTTCTATGATCGCTAAATTATTTAAAATTTATTTAGAAGAACATAACTTTTTAAAATTTATATCGTTAGACATGGCGCTTAACGTATTACGTATTAGAAATATTTAATGAATTTTATATCTTTCATATAGTTCGTTAACCTCTTGCACCTCGGTTTCTCTCACAGTCATTGTGAAGCGTACTACAAGTGCTAGTTGATTAACACTTGTTCGTCGCTAATAAATTCCCATACGAGACAGATAGTTTATATTTATGAATGCCAACATTTAATTTAATGTTGAAATATTGATAGTAGAAGAGTAGAACTTTATTTCGACCTAAGAGAGGTAAGCAACATTTATACTTAATAAATCATATTCGAAATCTTCGTAACGAGTCTGACACGATTCACATTGATTTATTTTCATCGCCCATACTTATCCATGTACATCCTTTTTCACTCACTGATTTGCATTCATACAGTGTTTGCATTAAAACGATCTCACGCACAAAGTGTTACTTTTATTGCCCTTGCAATTGGAATTACTTTACTCCCGGATGTAGATGGCTGGAAAAGGGACGATGATGCAGCTTCTAAGTAGAAAGACAAAGATTCTGTGGTAACTAATACATAGAATACTGCGAACTTTTATGCAATATCAAAATTGTCTGCATTAATTATGAAGAACAAGAGTTAAGCATTTCTTCCTGTAATAGTTTCAATAGATTAGAAATAGTCTAACAAGTACACTGTGTGCGGATTTTATGCATTTATGACAAAAATGGGGTAGTTGAAATGTGAAATTGTGGAGACACATGAAAAATTTAATAATACTGTTTCACTGTGTTTTAGCCTTATAAAATTAATTAAAAGAAACAATTTATTTTTATTCAATGTATAGTTGGACAATTTTTATTTTGCCTATATATCCGTAAAATTATTAGTAAAAACAATTTATCTTTATTTCACTTATATTTCTTACATCTTGTGTTGGAAATTTTTTTTGTTGCATGAAGAATGTAGTAATAAGATCCTTAAATTCTTCTTCTTTCATTGGTCTGTACTTTACTTACGCAATTTTCCCATAAAATCAGCAGCTTATCAATAAGTAAAGTACAGTA
This sequence comes from Megalopta genalis, assembly GCF_051020955.1. NCBI lineage: Eukaryota > Metazoa > Arthropoda > Insecta > Hymenoptera > Halictidae > Megalopta > Megalopta genalis. Next base: position 42,547,712 of record NC_135013.1, on the reverse strand, counting down.
AAACCTCGATTATCGGAAACAAAGTGACATGAATGTGCGGATAATAGAACAATTATTTAGTTACAGTGCCAGAGTAAATCTTCATTAATTGGAACAATAAACAACGTTGGTTGTGGATGATCTGTTTGGATAATAAACAATTCGAATATAGAAGGTTCGGGTAATCAATGTTCTACCGTATAGAATACTTGGCATACTAGAATATTTAGCAATAAGCTGGCGTTTGAAATGGATAACTGTCTCTAATGTGACAGTCTAAGCTGGGATTCGATACTAAGGCCCTTCTTGCAATCAACGCTGCAATTGTTCGAAGACAAGTCGAGACGCGTAATTTCTCTATCGGCAAACTGAGACATTCTCATGATTCCAATTCCGAGATTGGTGAATGGACAAGACGCAACAATTAGGTGTGTTCACCTCGCGAATTCCGGAGCGCGTCGCAAAGCCTAGCGAACTAGAGGAGAGCGATGGCATCGCGCGTTATCTTTGGCGTATCGAATGGCCTTTGCTCTGTCATTCGACCTGTGTCCGGGACGTAGTCACGCACTGCTGAAAAACGATGATGAAAAAGCGAAATGACAATTCCCGGGGCGTGTTGCCGAAAAAGTAACCCGATACTTTTCAATTGGACTCCTAATACAGATGGACGTCAACGAAATAAACAAAATTGCTGTTGAAAAATCTTGCTCTACTTCGGTATTCAGAGACGAGGGCTAACATTGTGCATAGGGGCTCGTTTGGTTTTTAGGATTTCATTTTACTGTAACAGAAATTTTCTTTTGAAATTATGACGCTGTTTTTACCGATATTTTGTATTATACAATTTGCCGAATTCATTTTGTGACGATTATAGCAAACGTCGAGACGTGATTACATAGATAATAAAATAAAAATAATAATAAAATAATAATAAAAATAACCTTGACATAGAAAATAATTTTTATTAAAAATAATTAAAAGATTTCGTTTCACCGCTTTGGTAGAAATATTGTTAAATAAAAATTACTGAAAAATGTCTTTTGACACCCTCTCGGTAGAAATAGCATTTAACTGAGACAATTTTATACTTCATCGAACCCGTCTATTTCCGAGTCGTCTTGCCGTGACATGTTGCAAGTTATCTCGTGCAGCATTCTTCTACTTGCCTCGAAATCGAAGGTAACAGAACCAAGTCGAACCGACTCGAAAGCAAGACAGATGATCTTCTTCTATCGCCATCCGCCTGTTCCCATCTTCGATGTCATTAGGTCTGCATCTTTTGCGCTGAAAGAAATACGGTTTATTTCCAGGACAAAGGTTGCTAGTTACCCATGCCTGTCTAGTTGTCTTTTGTCCTTTCCTCGTGATTGAACTTTTTCCTCAAGTTCTCCTCCACCACATCTTTCACGTTTTCCACCTTTTTTCTTCGTTTCATCATCAATTTCCTTCTCTTTCCTCTAACTTTATTTCAGCGCCACTGCTTTAACGCTTGCCTTCTCTTGGTTCTTTTCATTTTCTTTTTGCCCTCCCCTCGTGTCACTCATCTTTACCACTTCCACTGCTCTTATATACAGGGTGTCCCAAAAGTCACTCGGGAAACTTGCACATTTGGGAAATATGGGGTTTCCGAGATCATTTTAAGTAACTTTTTCCTTGGTGAAAATGCAATCCGTGGTTTTCTTTTGTGTGTTATTAACGATAACCACTGACCAATGAGAGGCGAGATCAGTTGGCTCTTGGCGGCCGAGCCAATGAGCGGAACTGAACTTCGGTAGAAATACAGTGATTCCCGTTAATATTCGGACACTTTTCAAAACGCAATAACTTCTTTAGAACTAGACTAAACGATTTGAATTTTGTTTTAGATGATAGAGGAACCAGTCTACTAGATCATAACTATAGGATGTTTCTTTAAAATTTTGCTACTGCTTAGAGTGACAAAAGATAATTAAAAAAACTTTCGTTTTTTAACTTTTTCATGTGAGTTCTTTTATGAGACCCTTTAATTGTAAGTTATATGCATGTTAAAAATTTCACCGAAATCGATCGACCTTCGTATGAGTTGTAAACAAATATAGATCGCGCAAAACAGTTTTGTCCTGATTTTTGATACTTTCGACGAATAAGTGCGAGAAATTTGCAGTTTTTAAAATCTTTTAATTAATCTTTTATTTAATTAATTAATTTTACAACACGCATTTTTTAAAGTTTCATTATAGGCTCAGACAAAAAAATGGAAAAAACGAGTGTCTTTTATTTCGTTTTGTCATTCCAAGTAATATGATAATAATACAAAAGAAAATTGTGACGAAGTAGTTTAGTCATTGTCTAGTATACTAATACCTCTATCATCTAAAAAAGAATTCAAATCGTTTATTCTAATTTTAAAAAAGTTATTGCGTTTTAAAAAGTGTTCGAATGTTAATGGGAGTCACTATAGATATATACAAAATGTCGATGTCTTTAAACTAGAAAGATCTGGAATCGGTTGCTTTAGTAATAAATTGTTCAATAGCAGTAACAAGCAAAAGTTATCTGAAATAATATGAGCCAATAGCTTCCCTTGAGGTTATTATTTAAAAGGCAATTTTAAACTTCTTTTAGATACAACAGAGTGATTAAGAAACCTGTTAATTGACTTTCGGTAGCTAAAGCGTGTCAACTACTAAAAAGTTCGCTTGAGGCTTTTGACCCTAAGGAACTTCTTTTTTAGTATTTCGTGGGTGTATGGATTATGGAAACTCATCAGAGAACTTAGGTGTATATTGTGAAGAAGATTTTCTCCAACTTCGGCCGTATAGTAGCATCTAGAGCACTCGGTGTTTCCGTCGTATCTTCGTTTATGAAATAAGATGGCCACAGACCGCTATCAAGGGTGAGCAATCCAGAGAACATGCGCCGTCACCTTCTAATCAGTTCATTCAATTAAGGCGTTATGAAGATCTCGCTTACCTCCTATCAACTGTAAGCGTATTTGTTTTTGAACATGTATTCGCTATTATGGGGATAAGGAAACCCGCTAGCAAACTTTACCTATACATAATATCAGAGACCGTAACTATTATAACTAGACTGCGGATCTTTAGGTAAAATAAAAATTATCTAAATTAATCGTAAAAAATATAAATTAGATGAAAGTATCTTTTCTTTTCTGACAATCGTAGTTGGTTGAAAATAATGTAACAATATCCTTAAATTCTTCTGGCATCTTTGTATTTGACCTATTTATTTTTGTCATAAATATATAAAATCCACAGCCTAGTTATAAACCAGAACGAGACAAAATTGAGGTATAACCATTAAATTTTGCTGAAAATTATTTTGGTTACAACATTCTTTAGATTATGATGGGAAATATTTAATTAAATCAATGCTGTTGATTATGAAGAATTTTTGGGAGTAATGTTACGATACAGATCTCGCAAACTATGTGCATAGCAAAAATTTTTACTCGCTTGCACAATATCTGTAATATTACGAAATCGTTGTTTTAATCCAACGTGAAATATTAGAAATAGATGTCTACACTAAAAGAACAGATATTTGTAAATGACTTTGGGGTTCATTATTTACAACTTATATCGCATAAAATTTAATAATTTTATGGAAATTAACCTCGGTATGTTGAACGAATTAAATTACAGAAAACAACAAAATCGAGAACATGAACCACCACAATTTTTGTATTATGAGATATTGTGCAAGATACTTGGACATATTAATCATGTAACACATGTAACGTAACCTACTTAAAAAATATTTGAATATATATAGTAGTAATTTTGTAAAACTTGTAGAATATGGATATATTAATTATGCAAATAATGTCTGTTTAACATCAGAAAAATCATGGGTTCATATACACTACGGATTTCATGCATTCATGACAAAAATGAGACACGTGAAGATATTTAAAGACTTTTAAGATTACATTCAGCTCATTAAAATGATTAAGAAAGGATACAAATGTCTGTTAAGTTTTTGCATCATCCGCAACCTAGTTACATATGAATGAAGTTATTTTTAAAACAAACAGACGTCTTAATACTTGTGGAAATGGACGTGAATGCTCGAAATTGAAATGCCAAATTCATTTCTGTATATTTTGGGCGTTAAAAACGGGGTCTTTTCAGTCGAAACAGAAAATCAAGCAATTTCAAATAACTGCTGCGAATGCATCGGATTCACGTAACGCTCGGTTTTTAACTCTCGCACCAGCTGTTAAGAGCTATAAACACTTAATCTGTTTGAGGCCGTGCAGCAGCCATCCTGGAGCACCTCTGCATTTACGCCATATCTCCATAGAAAATAAGTAGGACGCAAACCACCACCAGGGATGGCCGAGCTAAATAAATTGCACCGTCGTCTTATAATCAGTTCACTCGGCTAAGCTCATTATTGACGATCTCAGACTTGGCTCTTGTTCTCGGCATTAATATTATTTTCATCGAACGGGTTGGAAGACACCTTTTGAAATTTCAATTTGACACTCTTTTTTAGACTGGGATTGAAACAACCCTTTAAACTTAAAATTTAACGCTATTATCACTAAAGGGCACGAAAACCAAATAACAAAAAACAAATAGAAACAGATAAATTCATGATTATAGAATATATAATTGCCAGTAATATTTTATAAAATGAAAGCCTAAATATATTCGTTTTTAATGTTGAATAATCAAACTTTCAGGTTTGCAATCATTTAGACATCGATTTACAACATATTTCAAAGAGTTTCTGCAAAATTCCGAATTATTTGATTAATAATACGAAGAACTGAACATTTTGAAAATTTTTATTTGAATTTTAAAGGAATTCAATTCTAATTCAATTTTCAAAGATGGAGGTGCAGAAAATACTCTATCGAAAGCCAATTGCTTAATAAGTATTCTAACATACTGTACAAATAAGAAATAAAAAATTCCAAAAATATTACTGAAATAAAAAGTTATGTTTACTTCAAACGAACTGCTATCGATAATCTTATTAAAGACAGTATCACACTTGTCTATATTGTTCTATCTGTAATTGCGTGCTTAGTGCAACATATTTCTGTTTACTTTTTTTATTGCTAACAATACATTATAATTGACGAACAAGAGAAGCGGCAATGAAAGAAGAATCAGAGAAAATAAGAATGGTGTAGGACATTAATACAGAACAGAATTTACAGCATTCACGTACTTCGCTTGACCCAGTTCATTAGCAACCATTTACAAATTTTGTATGTCTTTTATGACCTTTCATAACAGAAGCCTGAGACAACAAAAAAGAGTATTTAATACTGGAATAACTTTTTTCACTGTTCTCCGAGCATTGGAAAATAAACGTTCTACAAAAACCAGACTATAATTTTTCTATGAATGGTATGATTTCCCTGCTTGTCTATCGAAGCTGATAAAACGCTGAAGAAGTTCCCTTGCACACAGGCAAATTATGTCTTTGCTTTGAAGTCGAGTACTAGAAATTGACTTACTCGGACAACGGTTGTGAGAACATTTCAAAAATTTGCTGAAATGTTACTGAAATGTATCCATTCTGATATCAATGATGTATAATTTGTTTAGGCTACGAGAGAACATCTATTATCAAAAGAAAAGGGTATTTAATACTGACTATTTAATACTAAATTGTCAAAAGGATAATAGAGCATATTATCGAAAGAATGATTGATCAAATTATTAAAAGGACAATAGATCGAATTATTAAAGGAATAATAGGTCAAATGATTAAAAAAATAATAAAATGAATTATGAAAATAATAATAGATCCACTTGTCAAAAGAATAAAAGATTCAATTATCAGCTATTAAAAGATCAGTTAGATCGTGTTAAAAGAGTAAGTTTTCATACACATGTTTCCACATTAACAAATTATGCATGTACACACAGTGAAAATCGTTTAACATGTTAAATCCAGAGCATTGTTTCGCAGTATTACAAAGTTGTTCAAATAACTTAATTCTGAATCATAATGCCACTTGTTACGGTTCACAAAGTACTCGGTTAATGACGCAGCACTCTGCTGTAAAGACTGAAGTGTGCGTATCTGAACTAATTTTTTGGGAAATATTTAATTGTGGGCAATATGTTGCAGCACCTACTGATTGAGAATTATCTATTACACTGTCATCAGTATAATATTGTTTCAGCCATCAGTTTTATATACATAAAACTTCTTACTGGAACATTGAGATCAAGAGTATTTGACTTAAGTAATATTAACTTGCAATAATATTAACTTGTAATGTTTGACTTAAGTGAACATCACAAGGTGGGGTACTAAATAAGATGTGATAGTTAGACTGCGGATTTTATGCATTTATGACAAAAATGAATAGGTCTAATACAAAACTGAAGAGGTATTAGAAGAATTTAAGGATATTTTTGCATCGTTTTTTATTATTATATTTATGTTTCATCTAATTTATGTTTCTTACAATTAACTCAAACAATTTTTATTTTGAATAAAGATCCGCACTCTCGTCATAGTCTATAGTAAAAATAGCATGTTTTTGCAGTAGTTACTATAGGTCGCATTTCCAATAAATTAAGAAAATTTTCAGTCAATGGAAAGCATTTCATTCGACGATTAAAAATGTAGTAGTCAGATCTGTATTGTTTTTAAACAATGATTGCTTGTATCGTCCAAAATGTTAATTCGTGTCTTCTCAACTAAACCCGGAGTCGTAAACATCAGATCAATATTAGATTTACTGCTATTATGTACAGGATGTCCCAAAAATGTCTCGCGCGAGACGACTCAGCCAACGAGCGCACGAAGGCCAGTTTCACTCATTGACTCGGTCGTCTCGCACCAGCTAATCTCGTCTCTCATTGGTCACTGTTTTTCGTCAATAACTCGTAAACAAAACCGCGGATTGCATTTTCACTAAGGAAAAAGTTACTTCAAATGACCTCAGGAACCTCCCATTTCCCGATTACGAAACATTTTTGGGACATCCTGTAGATCGATCTGATTCAAGGAATTAATAAATAAATATATAAATAATAAAGAATTTTGCTAGAAATTTCTTGCAAAAATCTCCACCAGCGATTCGGGGATATCGATTTATTCCTGAATACACCGACCATTAATTTTATTCGACCCTGAACAGTAGCAAGACTGTGAATTAATTCGTTGTGGGAATAAAGAAAGACTCAGACGCCAAATGAAGGTCTGGCTAGGTCCACTAGGGTCAACTTGTTACATACAAAAGGAATAGAATTCAGTTTCCCATGCATAATGAAAATAGCCTGATTAATATACGAAGGAAGAGTTCGCGACGTTGTACGCGTGAAAAGATATCGACTACGTTGAAAAGAATCTTACTTCTCCTCGATAGTGCGAGGCCACAACTGTCTTTGATTAGCGGATGAAAGTTATTGAAATTCCTTTGAGACGTTTAATGCTTCATGCCCGTCGCATTCTCATTCGTTCTAGTTGTCCAGGAATAATTTGAATGGAAATCAATGTGCAAGTTCCGAGGCCATTTAAATTCAGTTAGATATTTTATTTACGGATCGGTTTATACACTATTTACAGAGAATGCTGGGCTCGCACAAAAGAGAAGATACAGTTATTTTTCTGTAACTAGCGAACGTACTTTCACGCGTATTAGAAGTCGCTTCAATGAATAGACATCAGCTGAAATTGAAAGAATACGATTCATTATTTGACATTCTCCGTCTTCGTGAAACCAGTATATCGACCACTTAATTCATTGGAGCTCAATCGAATGAAAGGAAAGAATCTGCATTAAACCGAAGCGAATCAGCATTTATTGCATTTCCAATGAGAACGCGTAACTTCTGATAATTAAATTCTAGAGAGTAACCTCTGACGAATCCAGTCCTGGGAAAGTATCATTTGAAATAAAATTGAAAAATAACTATTTGAAGTAATTTATTTCAGACCGTTAATTGAAAATGGAAATAATATTGATCTATTTCAGATAAAGTGATTTCAAACTAAAAATTATTTCGTTATTTCTTTATTTCAAATTGGTCGAATTAACACGTTGAATGCCACGGGGGTCACCGGTGACCGGCACTTAACTTGGCGGTGACGCCATGGGGGCTACCGGTAACCGGCGCGCCTAAATTGATAGGAATATATATAATTTAAAACAAATGTCAATATCTAAAATTTTGTATTATTACCATCGTCAATTCAAACAGTGACCCCTGTCGCAATTAACATGTCAAACATGGTCATACACTGTAACTTATCTATTGCAGATAATATTTCAACATTATATATATCACATAAAAGAGGATTCATCGTGGCGCCACGGACAATTTCTGTAAAACCGACGTGGCATTCAACGTGTTAAATAATACTGAAAATAATAATGAACAAAATGATTGTATTTTATGAAATCTTCACAACGATTTGTTTAAAGCAAAAAGGTGTAAAACAGCCTCAAACATTAATCAAAGGAGTGATTTTTGCATAACATTTTTAATTATTTTAAACTAATCAAAATAACCATTTAAAATAATTATTTTAAAATGGAACGAAAAAAAATTATATGTATCTTGAAATGTCAAAGAATATGTATGGAAAGTAACAAAAAGTTTCATTAACGTTTTATGTTATGAAAAGATTTCCAAAAATGATCCTTATTTCAGCGGTCTACTTGAGACTCGTCACTCAAGTTCATCGGATAATTTGCACGGCTGAAATGAAATGCCTAGATTCCAGACCACTCATTTCGTATCTCGTTTTCATCGAAGACTATCAGTCATCCTTACATGACAATAGAATTTCTGGTTATTGTTTCGAGGAACGAGATTTTAAATTCGAATTGGAATAAATAAACCCTGACCGCTTTGTGTGGTCGGCATTCCAAGGATTTAGAAACAGTAGTAGTGAGACGGTAATGGGGGCAATACTGTCTACTTCAAAAGCACAAGACAAATGACATCGCATAAAGTTTAATCTGATAAAATGAATGGGAGTGGCAAGCCTGAAAAGGTTCGATTTGCTCAAGGACGAGTGGTAGTCCTCTCGATTAAACTAGAATAACTCGAAATGTCTCACGTGCATGGATGTGTGTTCTCAATCCTTCGAAATACGACTTGTCGCGACTGACGAAATTGTTTACTGAAAAATTAGTACAGATTTATATTTTTTACTCTCGCGTGCTCCTACTTTCATTTTCATTTCATTTATCGAAGGTTTTCTAATTGTTCGTTTAAAATTAGTAGTTCAGAATTTCTTAACGAATTGTTCAAACTGTAATAATTCCTCATCCATAATGCACCAAATTATTTTGATCGACGTAATGTAATAATGTTCTTTTGAAATTGTTATTTAAAAGAAATTTATCGAGCTTCTTTTAGATGAAGTTCAGTTATTGATTATTGTGTTAAGAGGCTTCTGGTAAATAAAGTGCTAATAAAGAATTCTGGTTTTGAATGCCATTTTTCAAACAATTTTTAGGAATTGTTGTCTAAAGAACATTTGTGAATATTTGTAGTACAAAAAAGAATTTGTTTGAAGCAAAAAAAGTCGACGTTGCATTAGTTAAATTTTATTTTATTGAAAATGTTTCACAGAAATTCTTTTGGCTGTTAACATAATTTCAGGTTTTCCAAAACAAAAAATGAGGCATCCCCTTATTTAGTATATGTCGGACAATTGTGTGAACCAAAATCACACAGTAATCTTGTTTATTTACAAGATTTAATAGCAAGATTTTGAATTGAAATTTTCAATTCTTTAAATATTTAAAGAAATACGTAACAGAAATATTTAACGAAATACGTAACAGAAATATTTAACGAAATATTTACAGGAATATTTAAAGAAATATTTACAGAAATATTTAAATACATTATAGTCAAATGCTTGTCTTCCGTATGTTAAAAAGACAAAAAATAAGTAACAGGAAATGTACTGAAGATATTGCATAAATTTCAAGACTACTGAACAACTAAAACTCGATAAAAGTGTTTAATGTTTTTCCACCTACTCATTTTTGCCATTAATTAATAATTTGCCATCGTATATACCAACCGCATAACATAATGCTAACAAGCCATCTTTTACTGTGGTATACAAATGTTACCGTAATTTTCGCGCTGCATTGTACAAAACGGTGCTAAATGCTCTCGTAATAATAAGGAGGCTTTCTATACAATGGTATAATACCTAGAAATGAAAGAACAATGATTCAACAATCGTCCGCTGAAAGACATAACGTTCATGTACGGAGTTATGTTCGCCACTGGCTGCGGGGTAAGAATGCCATTCTTTAAAAAGAAAGATAAGAACAACAAAGGGAAATGGAATAAAACGAGGCAGGTAACGTGGGAGATAAAATGCGGTAAACGAATAAGGAGTGAAAGTATGACAGGCTGAAGATGCACAACCTACGCGAAATCTCGAAGAGAATGTTAGAAAGAGGAACGGTTCACGGAAAATTTTACGAGAGATGACAAACAAGAAAAAGTGAGAGATCTTCAGACAAGTTGAGATAGGTACTTTAAAAAAATGGAATCGCGTGCTCATAATGCAATAGTGTTGTTCGAATAACCTATTTTTAACACGTGTTTCTTGTTCGCATATTTTCGCAACTCATTACAATCGATAGGCTTACATACAATTAAAAGTACCAATGGTAGATTGAACTTTGATAATTCTCTTTGAAACAGTTCGTTTATTAAAAAATTATGAAATGTATCGATTATCTACTTTCATCTGTAATCTCTAGACATTTATGACAAAATCAGAAGATCAAACGTAAAACTGTGAAAACATTTAAGGAATTTGAAATTACTGTCAACTTATTGAATTTATTAAGCCTTATTTATTAAGCCTTGGCGGACTTAGACAAAAATTTTTATAGCTTGTTTTTAAAAATGTTAAGACGCGTCAAATTGACGTACGCCACTCGTTGAAGGTTATTTGCAAGAGACATAGGTGAGATGCAAATGTCTTTCCTCTTTTAACGATTCTAATAAGTTGAAAATAATGTAACAATATCCTTAAATTCCTCTATTGTCTCCACAATTTTGTACTTCACTTTAATAATTTTTGTCATAAATGCATAACATCTGCTGTCCAGTCATTAATTTTACAAATTTATCTAACTAAATATATATTCAAACAGTAAAGTATTACCACCAGAGGATATCCAGTGGAAAATCTGTGTTTTTATCCTCCTGACTGTAGGTAACCCCTTAAGAGTAATTAACGTTGCGGCAATATATTTATGTTAGCTTTGGGCATTTGAATGTCGTTCTGGATACACTTAAAGCAGAGCGAAGTCCTCGCAGGAGTCGTTTTAATTTGAAATTTGTCTTTTTGTTCGTTTTATGTCCAAATTTACGGGACGTTTTAGAATTCCTTGAAGATTAAGGTAGACTAAGGTATTCGAGCCTTGCGGCTCAAAAGACGAGCCTCATTATAATAGTTTCAATTTTTAGGCGAGTTGAACATTAAAATCAGTACACAGAACATAAAATTGGCTATAAGTGAAATTTTGGGAAAATATGTGTGACTACAATAAAATGGCAAACGTGTAACGTGACAATTTAATATGAGAAAAAATACATAATAATCCAATCGCACGTACAGTATTTTTTATATGGAAAGTTAATGCAGAAACTCAAAATTTTATTCGTAAACAAATAAGTTATTTCGAGTAATATGGGCTAATAATTTCACTTGAGATCAATATTTAGAATTATAGGCTGCATGTATATTCGTATTCTGTTTATTTAACATAGAAATAAACCTGAACTCAGCGCTATTTTAAACTTCATACGTTTCTAATGTACTAAATATACGCAAATGAACGATGTTAAATCGAATGATTCATTGAAATACGATTTCTTACAATTAGTGATCGTGATAACTCCATTACTTCCACCGCACTCACTCTTTATGATTCCCAAATAAATTACATATAAATTACTTATTATTTAAATTTACGTAATAAGTAAAAGGAGTAGAAATTAATTTTATTATACAATAATAATATTATTATATGTTATTTATTATTTATATATTAGTTATTATATATTATATAATATTTTATTATATAATATATAATAACACTTGTTTCATACAATGTACATAGGTAATTTATGTAATGAATTTATAATAATAGACATCTATCTTTTATTTATTTTATTAGTGTTTGTTAATGTTTTCAAAATTTACATCAATTTTTATTTTTATAGTGACCGAGTTATAACTTTACTTTAGGGTCTAAACATTACCCTTAAATCTAGATGGTAAACTTGATTCTAGACACTAACCCATTGATACGATTCAGATTACCAATAAACACGAGTATTCCGATGTTTGCCGGTATACCTTCCTATAAAATAAAATTGGAATCGATTAATAGTTAGGAACGATTAAAACGAACAGCGAACAATTTTACGACTCGTAAACAGATGCAGATCTACTTTTCATTGCTTCGTAAATCAATGAAAACTGAGGAGATTGTCAATAAATTCTATTGCGATAGCCCGCACTCCAAGGAAACTAAGGGCATTGATGAACAACATAAACTCTCAAGTGGAAATATAAATTTCTAGTGCTGTTTTTAGAGAAAATATGAAAATTACGTTCTGATACAGTTTATTAAACATCGATGGGAACTGATCTTCAACACTTCTAGGTGAGGTAACCCAGACCTAACCCAGGTCGAATCCGTAAGAATATACAAGTTTCAGTGGGATTTTGTGTATGGCCAACAGACTTTACTTGAAAATGCAGTATACTCTAAACCTGGATCTAAAATAATGCACGAGTTTCTACTGAAGTTTGTATATCTACTTGAAAGTACAGTATAAATTAAACCAGACCTGCTCTAAACCTAAGCCAAAACAATGCACGAGTTTCTACTTGAGTTTGTGTTAGAAACCGAGTCTACTGGAGTACAATATACTTAACTCACACCTAATCCAAAAGAATGAACGCGTTTCTACTTGAGTTTGTGTATTACAGACAAATTCTATTTGAAAGTATAGTCCTCACGCGACAAGAAGGCACCTTTGTGTTTACATTCCCCCTCTTACTAGCTACCCCACTGCTGCAAGTATCGATCGCTATTGGCCGAAAACGGCGACGAAGCTCGACGACGGTCGCTAGTGACCAATAGCTGCGGGAGTGAGGCATCTATATATATCGGACGTTATTTATATCCTCTATTATTTTTTTGAAAGCTCGCTCTAAACTCGAACGAGTGGTACGTGTATATAGGATAAATTGCTGTGCTTTGGTTTATTTTTGGAAATACTTAACTTTATATTTATTGAATAAAGCACATTACATTTTCTTACTTTTTCATTTTGTTCCTTTTTTAATGAAAAATTTTGGGTACAATGGAACTTTATATTTACCGAATAAGACGTAATAAATTTTTGTATTCTTTTATTTCCTTTATTTTTTAATAAAAAAATTCTATTATTTTATTTTATTTATTTTTTAATGAAAAATTTTATTCGTTCATTTCGTTTACTTTTTAACAAAAAATTTAATATATCTTAGTTGATAAATAGGAAGTTAATTATGCTCGAATACCTTAAGCGAGAAGAGGTTACCCGGTTATTGACAGAAGAGTTGGATAAGTCCAATCAACGCTCAAGAATGTAGCTTACGCTCGGTTGCCATAAACGGAAAGACTATTAGGTGAAATAGCGTACTGGGAACCTTTAACACGTTGACACTGATTGTTGCCAGTCCTTTCTAAAACTCTAGCAACGTTGCAGAAAAGTACGTGAGTCGGATAACCGCAAGCCACGGGGTAGGTGAAAAACACATTACATCGTGACGTAGGGTTCCCATGGCAGCTCGTTGGTCGTACCTCTTACAGGTTGAGCAGGATAGAGGGAATCAAATACCCTCCTTGCCTGCGGCTTGGATGTCGATGTAGCCGAGACCCTCGCGCTGGTTATTACACATAGCCGACCGTGCTACAATTTTACGAATGATTGTCCCCTCAGAGGATCGTACATTCTCTCCCTCTTTCTCTCTCTCTCTCTCTACAAGTGAAGTTATCCCGCGGTTCTTAGTACCGGTGTAGGCTGGTTCAGACATCGTCGAAGTAGCCAGTTTCCGTGTTACAATGCGGACCCTCGGGGAAGATAAAGGATAGAGAGTGCGTTCCCGAAATTGTATTATATGTAATACCTCGTCGATTGATGTTACAATTAACTGAGACTCTCGGCGTAAGATACAACAACCTCTCCAGTTTTCAATCAGAAATCGAAATAATACATTTTTTGTATCTACATTGTTGTTTATAAGTAGACAGCGAATTTTTTACGTTTATGATAAAAACGTGTGGGAACAATTTAACGCGTTGAGCGCCGCGCGTTGGTCAAATATAGGCGACACTAATTTTTAACCAATTTTGAACATTCATTTTCATTATAATATATTCGAACAAACTGAATGTGACTAGGATGTTTTGGATGCGAACGATCTATAAATTAAATTGCTTTGATTTCGTGGGAAATTCAGTGTGGTCGATTGTCGGCACTGAACATGTTAAAACGATGAACAAATTAATACATTTGAAGAGTATCGATGTACTGTTATTAACTTGTTAAAATTATTACAGGAAAAATTAAGTGTATATCTGGTACCTGTCTCTTACAATCGGTGCAACAAATTTGTATATTGCATAAACACCAACAGCCTATTTATAAGTAATCTGGACCCAAAACACGCATTTATGTTTGATCATTAATAAAAATGTATAAATACTATAAATCCATAAAGATCCGCAGTCTATATATCAATGTACCGTATTCTTTGTTCACGACATGAACATACAATAAGTTTATCTCTGATTACATTCACGTACAAATAAAAAATGATTATCGCAATATGTGAACATTGAAGGATATAGAAAGAAAACAACAACATCGTAATCTGGTGCTTTCTTAATGTTGCAGCAAGACTGTCCGAATGGTTGTTTGACACCGGCAAAATTCGTCGACATGTACAAAATGTTCTTCCCATCCGGCAATGCAGAAGAATTCTGCGATCATGTTTTCCGAACTTTCGATATGGATAAAAATGGTTATATCGATTTTAAGGTAAGTTGAGTTTCTCTGAATTGATTTCTATACATACGGTATACGTACATAGATATATGTACCCTTGCGCCGCATGTCCGGCGGACAAATGCATCTTCTATAGTGGGCAATTTCTAGTAGCGGACCACATAATGGAATATCCTTTGCTATCCTCGTGTCGGTTATTCCAAACGATTGAACCCGATGTACAATTTCGGAAAAAAGGAACAGCTACGAAGATTGATATTTCACAAACGTTTCTTTCAAATTAGAAACACGTTACGACTGTTCGCCAAGAATGGAACAGTTCTGGAACTTTTTGTTAGGTTCTATTCATTATATGTATAATATAACAATAGTTATGGAACTTTTCTTCGAGAAATTTCATGCCTTCAAGTCCCAATGAGAATACGTAAAAAGCAGTTTTTGAAAACGCAAATTTTCAGACAAATAAAATTTATAAGATGTGAAGATAAGAATTCCGCTATAACGGGAACAGATATTTTCTTGAAAAGTCGTCGATGTCTTCGTTAACGTCTTTCGATACTCTTCTGATGTCCTCAAATTCAACTTTCGAATTGTTTTCCTCTAATTCAAACACTTCATTGATTTCAAGTACTCAAGTGTCTTCAAATTCACGCTGCACTTCTGGTATTGAGCTAATATTGCCAGCAAAAAGCTACGATTTGCAACAAATTGAATCCAATGAATCAGGTGTGGAAGATGCAGAACATGGCATTAATCTACGCGCAGCCTTTAGAGAAATTGCAGAATACAAACCGAAATTGATTTCTATAGAAAGTAATTTATCAGATCATTAATAAGAAAAAGATAGTGATTTTTATATTTTTGTAAGCTAACAAATGTTATTCATAGCGTTCCTGCTACACAAGTTAGCGTTGAACGTGCATTTTTAACACCGAAATGTACATTAAACGACAATCGGTATAATCTAAATTCCACGTATTTAGAAAATATTTTACTCATAAAATTACTATATTATAATAGAATTACTATACAGAGTATCTCACATACATGTATCTTGCAAACGTTAATATCTTCGTTAGTTCTGTCAATACGGAAAAATATTTCAGGACAAATTTGTTCAGTTCAAGGTTAAGAATGTTATAATTTATGTTTTTTTCCTCTCGAAATTATTTTTCCATCTGAATAAAATTAACTGACTAAAACATAATAATGTGCAAAACCTTGTTTATATAAAACTTATACATTATGGAATAATCACGTATTCATGTTCAAGTTGTAAAAAAAATGTAAATTTGTTTAATGTCGAAAATCGATGTTATAATGTAAAGTACATCTTCGATTGAATACATCGGTTATCCGTTTTGTTTCCATTTACATAAAACAGGAAGGTTGTATTGGAAATTAAATGGTTCGATTTGCGGTGACTGTATCAGCGGTCAAGGAGGATTCGGCTAGGTGGTAATCCGAGATTTGCGTTTACTTAACCCAGATTTGGAGATTTCACTAATCTGCGAGTTTCTATTGAATGGAAGTATCTCTCACTACACAACTTTGTATCGCTTAACAAACCCAATCGTATTGTGAGTGAAAAAGAAAAGAATATCAAATCTATTTTAAAAATCATTTTTTTTTTGCATATTTTCCACCTTAATTTTTCTTGTAAAAACTACATGTATAACAAAATATTTCAAACCAAGGTTGTTGAGGCAATAATTAATTGTTTATTATTTTCCTTTTTCATCAAAATATGAACGATACTTTGAGTTTTTTTTTACTAAAATGTGTAACATTTAATCATGTCATTCGTAAGTCAATAGAATACAGAATACAAAATTATTTATTAATTAACAATAAAATCAAAGTAATTATATTATATATTAAAAATCAACTAAAGAATATCTGGATAAAAATTACTTTCTGAATTATTGCATCCTAATAATATTTTATTATTACTTTCAAACGACATGATTAAAGTAGTTAAAAAACTCGAACATTTTTTTATACAACATGCAGTTTACATGGAAAGTTAAGAATAGAATATTCCTATTATACTCACATCGAATGTTACATCATTGTGATAACAATATTATTTAAATTGTAATAAAACACACAAACACAATTCGACATTTATTTCTTTCACTAACATAAATTCTTACAAATATCTGTCATTACATGTCACTTTTGAGGACACTCATTTTATATTTTTTTGAAAACATAAATAAATTCTAAAAAGTCGTATTTTGCATTTTTCTAAGAGTAGTTTCAAATAGATAACATTCAAATTGACATGGAGTTTTTAACAAACGTAAATAATACTCATACTGCTACATTTGCAGTAGTCTAAAATATTTAAATTCACAGTTACTAGATCCACGAATCAAAAAAATTATTCAACAAAAAGAATTACTTTTGCAAATTAATCACATAAAGATTATACATATACCTAAAATTTACAACAGATTTAATTTACATTTGCTAATATCGGTTGCACGATCGAAACTGTAATAAATAAATTACATCGTGTGTTCATGCGTTGTTCAGCATTGTTGAGAATAATGGAATTGCTTTTCCAGCGTACGACACCAGCATTGCCCTGAAAATGTTATTTTTAGAATTTGAATAATCCGAAAATACAAAAGGAAAATCCTGTGCATATAGCCAAAACTCACAACAGGAACATAAACTGAAAACAGTAAACACGTACACACAGTCCTAAATACACTGACTTGCCCTACTTTGACCAAGCTGAACAAAATTTCCCATTCAAACGCAAGGTCACTGGTTTCCCTCTGGAAGTAATATTAAAAATAACAGCTCAAAAGGAATAGGCAGTGAATTGAACACAACATTTATTTTACAATGAACTTCTAAGTTGATATTCGGGGTTACATCACGACTTCGATACTACAAAAGTTCTGAATTTAAAACGCATAGCGTTCCACGTAGTGACAACGATGTTTGTATTTTCTAGGTCAGAAATGTTACGAATTGAGAACAAACTGTAAACATGTGCAAAAGACTCTATGTATACATAGTGTCACATGAAGGTATTCGAACATCCTTTAACCCTAGAAAGATAACCATATGACAACGTACGTAAAAGATAACCATACGCTTCAGAGGCGCATGCTTTTCTAAGGCGTCAATTTTATACTAACAATGGATATTTATTTAAGTTAATCTAGTCATTTTAAAGGTTTGGCATTATCGTAAAAATAAAATGCATTTATATTATATTTTTTTATATTTTAAGTAATTTTAAACTTAAATCACTAGACCTCTATGAAAAATTAACAAAAATCAACAGTCTTCGCAGGCGCCTCTGCGACGTAAGTTATCTTTCTCGGGTTAAAACAGAATAAGTTTTTCAAAATTGATTCAAATGACCCGATTTTTTCAAGATGTTAAAGGGGCTAGTTCACTAGACAGTGTCTAAATAATTTTTTTTAAAATTGTAATTAATAGGATTAACAAGAAATGGAAAACTCGCGCTTTTAACTTTTTTATGTAAATCTAGATAGTCAAAATATTATTTTTTTATTAATGTTTCCACTCCGTAGAAAAATCTATATGTAACAAGTTTAAAAAATTAATTTTTTTTACTTTATATTTACTTATATATTATTATCGGCGTCTATGTATGTGATTTTTCTGAAATTTCACCACAATGTTTCTTATAAAAATCATAGCAATTTTCATACTTATCATTCTTCCAGTACTACTCACCCTCTGCGCTTGTATATACAAAAAAAATGTAACAAATATTTTTGATTAAATTATAAGTATCTAAGATTCCATAAAAATCAGTGATTTATGTTTGGTCAATGTTCCTTTTTAATATTGTGAGCACCATTGAAGTTGAAAATTATTATTATGAGTAGACTGCGCGATGAGTAGACTATGCAAAATAAAAATTGTACAAAACGATTACAGTAAATAGAAATTAAATAAAAATGAGTTAATTTATTTAATAATTTTGATAAATTCTGTCTTCACAATTTTATATTACGATTATTCTTTTTTTGTCATAAATGCATAAAATCCGCAGTCTAATTATGAGCTATGACATTGTTAATTGTATGAATTTTAAATTGTTTTAAAGAAATACAGCTTGCAAGTTAGTATAGTACAAAATGATTAATTTGAAAAATCAATATCATTGGTCAAATATATATATATATATATATGATTAATAAATAAAATGCTAAAAATCCTTACAGTTTTATTTTTTTCCATCGACTTTCAAGACAATTTCCAACCACGACCGATAAAACGGATCAGATGTTTTTCAGAGATTTGCTTCTTCGCTGCCCGTTAAAATTCAGAGAAACTTTAGAATTGTTTGTCTACTAGAAGTTGATCACGGAAGCATGATTCGACCGATTTTCGCAATTCCGCGCCGTGTTACGGGTACGTCGATAACTGAAAGTTTCATCCGAATCGGGGTCTGACGTTTTCCGAACCTTCCTTTTTAGCAAGACAAAAGACAAATGTCACGTTATCATTAAAAAGCCATCGATTGTTCTCGCAAGGTCCTATTTCAGTGGCGCGCGATAGCAAACAAATGGAAAAGCAACATTGCCCAGCAGCTTATGAATACCACAATACCAATTCGGATTTCCATTATCAGTCGCAGTTCCGGCAGTTGTCATCGCCGAATCCAGAACCGTTTCAATTCGCGCAGCCGGTATTTGCCACACTCCGCCTTCATTCCAAGCACCGCATTCAAATGAGCGTTGAATTATAATGGGAATGCAATCACAAATTCTCTCTTCTGCGCAACTTCGTCTAGTCCTGGTTACGTCATCGTTGTTTCACTCGTGGCATTGCTAACTCTCTCTCTTCTTTGTTTTCGCATGCAGAATTTGTTCTCACTTCTTAATTCACTCACTAAAATTAATAGACAAAGATAGCATATATTTTTCGACAGAATAGCTTCTCTAAAATTCCAACAAACAATTTGAATATTTTTGATATTTTAGAAAGACCAGTTTATTAGGCAATGTGTAAGAACATTTTTGCAGCAGTTCTTATTAGTCGAAATGTCTTCACAAAAATTTTACTTACACTGTTTTTTCTGAGTTTATAATGAAGATTTAAGTAATACATTTTTTAGGTCTCGGTAATTTATATCATACTAACAGATCTGGGTAAAAATATTTTTGGAAACTATTGAAAATAGTTGATGAAATACTTTTTTGTTTGTATGAAATAATATTTGAAGATTTATTTGACGTCATAGAGATAAGTACGTGTATTGAAAATAATTACACAAAATAGTTGTATATAATAGTTATATAAAAAGAAGTTATTAATTGAAATAGTAATTTCTTAAGATGCACTGGACGTAATTACTTGTGTGTGTGTGTGTGTGTGTGTGTGTGTGACATAGTATTTCATGTCTATTAATTATTTGAAATTTTATTTCTTATTATTAGTATTTATAGAGAAATTAAACCTATAGAAAAAGCACAAACAAATTGTTTTGAAAGATAAATTTTTTCTTATATATCCGTGAATTAATGAATATAAGACATAAATGTTGACATAAATATATGTCAAACACAATTGGTTCAAGTGTTTCATTCGACACACAATAAAGAAATTATTTATGTCAGGTATTTCAGTAAGTATTTTAGGTTTATATTGTAAAAATATGTGTTCTAAATATTTCTTATATATTTGTAAAATCATCAAAGTATTTCGACTAGTATTTCATTCAATATATATAAATAGATTATCATTACAAATGAAGCATATGTAACATGGTTGAGAGAAATAGTGTTCATAAATATTTGCATTTCTTAGTTGAAATATTTTTATCCAGGTATGACTACAAACAATTAAAGGTAGTGAAATAGCACGTTACCACAACTGTTTGATTTCGATAGTTAAAAATAGTGAAAACGTGCTATATCAATAAACTTGTATGTCTGAAATTAAGAATAAATTGAAATACCTAAATGAATTATAAAATTAACGAATCATTTTTATCGTTATTAAGAGACACGTTAAAAATACAGAAGTACGTTCAGTCTTAAATTACGTTCAGTTTTTCAATATTGGGTGAGTTTTCGTATTTATAATATACATTTTAATTAACAATCGAGCTTAATTATCTGCAAAATGTATTCCAGAGCAGAATTAAATTGTCTTTTAATCTCCAGTGGCTTGATGGAAATCCAACTTCCCGTGTTCGTTCAGTAACATTAATAAAACACAATCTTCAATTAGTTCGCTGTCTTTTTAAGACATCTAATATCTCTTCTTGTAACTAATTTCGAATTTTCTGCTGTCAACGTTTTGCAAAAGAATTGTGATGTCATTCATAGAATTCCATTTACACCGGTAATGTGTATTTATTGACTTAAAATAACTTTTATGTTGTTACTGATATTTGAACGAAAACTTATACGAAATACCATATTTATATATTTCTATTTTCTATTGTTTCTAATATAGAAATATACAAATATGATGCATTGTTAAGTTTTCTCTTAAATATACGGAATGTCCTACCTACAGCCCTGTAAATAATTATGTACTCAAAGTAACTGTTACATTTTTACTGATGTTTAAACAAAAAACAAAAAAAAACTATATTTGTATATCTCTATTTTCTATTATTTCTAATATAGAAATATACATACATTATATTTTACAATATAAACCTAAAATACTTACTAAAATACCTGAAATAAATAATTTCCTTATTGTGCGCGAAATGAAACACTTGAACCTTGACATTCGTGTTTGATATATATTTCTGTCAACATTTATGTATTATATTCATTAATTCAGGGAAATTGAGAAAAAATTTATTTTTTTATTTAAATATCATCAAAAATATAAAAATTACTATAATTATTATCTATAATTATTCAAATATATACATATATATATATAATTATTCAAAGGTCTGATTTCTGTCTTAACAGTTCTTTTAGCATACTGATTTTCAGTCCCGTCTTTTTAAATAGATTGTAACAGTATCTTCTCTGTTTTGTTATGAATTTAAAATTATTATCAGACAGAATTGTTATTAATATAACTGACATTTTGTTCGAGAAGACGACGAGATTATTTAGAACTCTCTTGTGGCAAAATATAGTACAATTTAATAGTACAATTATTACAGTACAATTTAAATTAATTTAAATTAAAGATTTACTCCTAGCATCGACTCATCGTTGTCTTTAATTGTTATGTACGAAAGTTCCCGTTTACATCTTAGGTATAGTAAAATACTGTTTTAGTGTTTGATTTAGACGCGGCATCGCGTTCGTATAGATAAAATGAGTTCGAACTA
This sequence comes from Megalopta genalis, assembly GCF_051020955.1. Taxonomy (NCBI): domain Eukaryota; kingdom Metazoa; phylum Arthropoda; class Insecta; order Hymenoptera; family Halictidae; genus Megalopta; species Megalopta genalis. Next base: position 42,525,389 of record NC_135013.1, on the reverse strand, counting down.
TTTTTAAAGAAACCAGGTCAACGACTTATAAGATGCGAGTCACGTAAGACGATTAAAAGTTTTTTCATCAAACAATACGTCATCTGTGTACACGTACGTGCCGTTAGCAGTTGCGCGAGTTTTCAATTAAATTCTCTAGGGATTGCATGGTTCAAGATTAAACCGTCGTAGTCCGTGTCTACTCAGAATATCGTCTTTTAAATTAATGCAGTGTGACCAATTATAGAATGCAAAATAAATGATGTATGATAATTTATTTTATGCAGCATCTGAGTTTGACCAATTTTAATATAATGACTTTTAATAATGACCAATTTTATTCTCAGATTTTCTTTGCTTTTTATTCCATACTTAATTATTTATATGGAATAAAATAATCGAAACAAGATTGATCCACTTGTCATTTTACCATGGATTGTTGCAATCGTTTTGTAATTCGTGTTTTTTTACAGTTATTTGTTAATGCAATTTTATAGTGCCACGAAATTAAATTCAAAGAATAAAGCTTTGATTACGTAGTAACGTACAAGAAGAGCTTTATGCTAAAGTTCCATTAAGGTATAATGTTCCATAAATTGCTTTAAAGCTAAACGCGAAGAAGTTCAATACTGGAGAGGATTTACCTTAATATCTCAATACTTGATAAACAAGATAAACAATTTACTCGTAAAAAGAATTATGCTTTTGTATACATAGTTTTATTTCTAAAACATATGGCATTGTTTCACTAAAACACTGTTTAACCCCAACTCAACCCCAACTTACTCCAATATCTCTCAATGAAACAAAAAACTTACGTATTCAATTTATTGGACATATTCGTCAAGATTGAAGTGTTAACATTATTTTTACCAAAGGTTTCAAAAGACACTTTTCTGCCTTTTGCAATACTCTACCACAAAAGAGGCTTTTCAACTTCGTCTTGATCGATTACAAAATCAATTTTGAAGAAATAGGTGTACAGGAAAAAAAGACTGGTAGAAGTAGGCTTAACGAGAGACTTAAGTCATGCAACAAACAAAATAGAGCAAAGAAAATGTACCATGTTCTCGCAGACATCGCTCTCGTTAAAAAAATATGGTAACAACTGTCTAACAACACTGAACAACTTCTTTCATAACATCAGAATAGAGAAGACAAAATCATTACAGCTTCCGTAACCATCTTACACCTCGTAGCTTCTTACAAACTCTAGTTCATGTAATTAATACAATAAAAATTGAGTATTAACGTATTTCTAAGAAACTTCCATTTATTTACTAAACTGTAATAAAAATTGAGTATTAAGATTGATAAAAATGTTCTGTCACCCATTTATGACTGACGTGGCAGTGAAAGCGTAACAGCTTGTAGATTCTGACAAGCTTTACTTTATTCGATATACTGTAATAAAAACTGATTATTTAGCTTGATAAAGAAGTTATGTCAGTCACACATGACCGATGTGTAGCACAGTCAAGATGTAGCACTTGTAAATGTTAACAAGCTTTAGTTCATTGTCATTCATTTATGATTGATGTGGCGGTCAATATGGCGGTAATATGGTAATAAAAATTCAGCATTAAACTTAATGAAAAAGGTATGCCAGCCAGGAATGACCGAGTCAAGATGTATCGTAGTCAGCCATTAAATATCAATTAAAACGCGCCCTTGTCATATCTTCACGGCCATCCGACTAAGGGGACAGAATCAGCTACCATCTTTGACTGTGCTGTAAGCTCCCTTTTGACCTCGGATCAGTGGACAGTCCTCGCGTCCATTCAGGGTGCTATTATAGGCTTCTCCCCTTCGCTTGGCCTGCGTTCGTCATACCCTATTCCGTGATCGCGATCGGCTGAGGAAACGCTAGGTTAGCGAATGCCGGATAGATAGACCGACGAATTACAATAGACAGGGCTAATCAGGGCATTCGCGAACGTTTTGTTCGAGTAACAATCGCGAGTGTCGTCTTCTTCGAATTCGTCGCCGTCTAGGACTCCTTCGACAAGCTTTACGACACGGACGTCCGATAAACTGTCGCTTCTGAAACGAGATGCTGTGAACAAAGTTTGATGGATCAGGTTATGACTGGTAAGATCTACTGGCGATGTGTGTCGCATGTTTGCTGATGTATCTAGGTTGAGATGGACTGGTTGTCTGCTCCACCAGTTGCGAAGTCATAAAGCCAAGTCGCAACGAACGTAGCTCTTGCCGTGTATATACACGATAGTCCCAAGTTTCAAGCACCCTATAAACCCCCGCTTATCTTATCTCTGAGCTGCCCCGGGTAGTTTGACAATTTCCAAATTACCGGTGACGAAAGCTGTTTATTTCCTAAATAGCTAAATTTACTAAAGACAGTGGATTCTCTGTTATCCGAACATTGTTTGCGTGTAAACAACGCAATCTAGGAGGGCACGTATACAACAAGAGTATTCATTGTACAAATCAATAAAGATTTCACATAGTACCGTAATTGAGTAATTGCCCTATTATTTGAACGGTGAAATCAAGATGCACTATAACAACGAGTGCAGACACGTAATGAAGATTTTATACATAATTTACTAAATATTCGTCTATTATTTATATTCATTTCTTCTGTTTCGAAAAAAAATGTATTCTTCTGTGATCAGATTGCAGGAATGAACATTATTAAAACACATACAAGAAACAAAAATTGATTCGTTCTGTTAGGGAATGATTTTCGGACATAATTAACTTTATATTTATCGAATAAGACATATTAAATTTGTTTATTCTTTTATTTTATTTATCTTCGAATAAAAAAAACATTCCTTTCCTTTTGTTTATTTTTGAATAACAAAGTTTTCTTTTATCTTGTTTATTTTGAATAAAAAAATGAATGTCTTTTTTGAAAAATATATAGTTAATTATGCATTGAAAGCAAACCAAAGACACAGCAATTAGTCACCCCAAAGCAACCGGAAGTGCTAATCGATGTAATTGTAAAAGAAATGATAATGCAAGAGGTAATTGCAGACAAATTATATTTAGTTGTAGAAAAATCATGAATCTTTCAATCGTTAACGGGTCTGTAGTCACTTTTCATGAATTTGCACTACTTTATAGATAACTGATTAATCCTCTCTTGAAAAGAATGTCATAAATTTTGATGCAATGAAATTACCAATCTCTTTTTCTTTCCTTTTCTAGTATTTTAATTTCTTTCACTACAATTTCTTTCACGGATACATTCATTCGTACGTGTTTATGGTCAATAAATTATTTATTGTATATCTGCATTGATTTTAATGATGAGATATCGTCACCAGAGAAATATTGGATTTGACGTCGATTTAAGTAAAATGAATAACGTTCGTATTTAATAAATTACATTCGAAATTTCCGTGACAAGTCCGATGCAATATTATAGCACAAAGGGTTAATATACATACAGTATATTATTATTATCTGATAAATAAGGTGCATAAATAAGAATTTTTCTGCTCAAAAAACTAGAATATGAATGTCATTATATTTGCGGTTTTAACAACATTTTTAAAAATTACGTTTGCAGAAAGAATTCAGTGTTTAATATGATTCTTATCGAATAATCGAATTATCAATTTATCGAATGATGGATGATTTAATAAACATTAAACATTTTAATTAAACATTTTTAAAAACATGTTGGTTGTTTTTAAACTGTAACATTAGTTATATAAAGCTGTGTAACATTTTATCAGTACTGAAGTTGATACTTTCAAGTACCAAAATGGTAAGGAAATATTTGGATTTGCAATAGTTTCGAAACTGATCCGAAATAATAATATCTAGAATTTTTGTTATTTTATTTGTATAGGATACATAATAATCTTCTGTATTCAACTCTTTCATCGTTCACGTCGACTTTTCTCATCGATCACAAAACAATAGTAATTGCATAGAATTAAATTAATAAAAGATATAAATTATTACACAAGCAGTATAGATGATCACAGCTTTTGTATCTCACGTAAAAACAATGAAATTCATTTTTTCTTTAAATAAACATGATGTTTTGCAAGTAAAATTGTCCTTTTAAAAATATCTTCACTTAAAAGTGTATACAAAATTCATTCCTCCAATAATCGCTTATAGTAAAAGCTTTTGTCACGAATAATTTGAAAATTGCAACACGTGACAATATCATTTTTAAATTTTATAAGAGAATACAGTCACTGCTGCAAACATGTTGGTTATTATTTAATTTTCTATTTGACTATTATTTGGTTTGATCTATTGACTATTATTTAATTTACCAAAATCTTTAAAACCTTAAAATGCACTTTAAACAATTTGTAATCGTGAACAGTTTTACAAAGGCTGTTCGACTAATGTTACTGTAACAAAATGATTCAGATTGTTGTCAAATACATAAAGGGACTGAATTGTGATCATTAGTCTCTTCATTATAGCGGCAGTTAACGTGCTAACATCTGCAAGGCTCGATTCACCGAAAGATCAGCCACAGGTGACATTGATACCTCTCGCTATATGCATTGGGTCTATCAGGTAGTATTGTCCATTTGTGAAGCGTTACACAGCGAATCGCGCAGAATTTATCGCATAGTCATTTTCTGTAACGAAAGTAAGCCGATACACTACACTTTTCCTTGCAATCATTTTAAAACTAAAAAAGTATTCTCTCAACTCATGTAACAAAATTTGTATTTGTCATTAATGTGCGTGTAATATATATTAAATTCTAAACAACATAATGCTCTCATTCTTTGATGTATTTGAAAGAATTCCTTGAATTCTCCTGTATAAAACAAACTCTTTAAAATATAGAGTAACTTCGTGAGTTTATAAAAAATATAAATTTCCCTACGTTTTTACTTAAACGTAGTCCATTATTTTATGAGAATGAAAATATTTCCATAATCTCTGGGACTAACATTCTAATGTGCGATTAAAAAATATGTAGCAATGACGTAAAATTAAAATCACTAAAAAATGACATAGCTGAAACAAAAATCTTTCCAACACCTGTGGAGACCAATGTTGATAATAATGTTTGATCAGTTTATTAAATATAAAATTAAAACATTAAGAAAAATCTCTATATCAATTTCACGCACAATATTTTAACATATCATAGTAACAATTTCAAGCGCCTCTCACTTTTCAATCATTATTCGATGATTCAATATGTCGTCTTTTCTTTAACACCATTCGATTGTTCAATTATACCATTTTAATAAAAATAACCCCACAATCAGTCGAGGTAATACGAATCGAAAATTCAAATTCAGTTTGCTAATCAGAAAATTTCTTATGGTAAAAATAAGATAGTAATGTCATTGGTATTTGTTAATGTGCACATCTTCTAGCAGTTAAAAAATGTGTGAATAAAATAAATGCATAAAAATGCGCGGTCTATTTATAATTAACCTATACCAGGCTCTTTATACCGGAAATGTTGGTGATTAAATATCGCGATTTGCGATGCAATACAACACTTTTGCATATCATGCGTTAACATGAGAAATTTCTATCCTCCGTTAAAATAATATACAAACAAACCGCTGCAAATGTTTTCATGAATTCGAAGGATCGAGTTCAAAGCTAGTGGATCCTAGAATCTCTATGAATTTCAGAGGAATTTGCTATGCTACGATGTGGTAGATATTACATAATGTTTTAATGAGATTTACATTCTACCAACGTTTCGAAGTTTGCACGTGCCTGTTTTGTGTGCACATTATGCAGTTTAATGTCTCCGTTATGTCTCCATTTGAAAGGAAACATCAAATAAAATTATGTGAAATGAATAATTAAAACAGAATAAATTTGGAAATAGTAATGTTTCGTTGGAACTAATCTAAATTCCAACCAGTATTCGTTTAATAATAACTTTTTATTGGAACTAACCTAAAATGTATCTGAAATATATAACAACAAGTGAATATAACCACAAACAGATTTTTAGTAATCATGGAAACAATAGTAATCACATCTGAAAAAGAACAGGATGGTGACAGGATGAAAGAGTAACATTGAAATTATTTATCAATTTTATTTATTTATATTATTAATTAATATTAATAACTAAAATAATAAATAATATTATTAATTAAAAGCTAATGGAGAATGTTACAAAAACAAGACCCAGATCAAAACCGACATTGGTAGACTGCGGATTTTATGCATTTATGACAAAAAACTAGATCATTCTGAAAATAGTGAAACCAATTAGAGAATTTAAGAACATCACTGTATCATTTGCAAGTTATTAAAATTACTAAGTAAAGAAATATATGTTTCTATAGCTCCCGTATCTTGGAATTAATGCAAATAATTTCCATTTTCCACCATAATCCACAGTTTAGCTAACTAGTTTTGAAAAAATTAATTTTTTAATATAAAACAAATCCAAGCTGTGAATTTTCATGCATTTGTAGCACACACAGTTTATAAAATGCAAAAAAAATACATATATACTTAAGATGCAGGAAAATTAACATAATGCAACCAACTATCAGTACCAATTCTTTTATTATTTCTACTGTTTTATTCTTGTTATTTATATTATTCTACGATGTTTATCACTTCTCCAATTTTCCAAAAATTTAAGTAACAGAAATATTCCATTGTTTACCTCGGCAAATTTCCACCATAAAATACACCTCAAGTTACAGTTTTACCCCACCATAATAACTGAAAATTCTACGTAAGTTATTGATTGTAATATTCTAAAAATACAATTAAAGAAGAAAGATTCGAAATGAAAAATTTTATGAATAGCGAAAACTAAATTTGTCCATATTTTAATCGTCATAATGTTGCATGACTTTCATGACTAATCAGTTATGATTACTGTAGTTACTACTGACTAATGGAATTAGAGCAATTATGCTAAATTCCCAATACGTTAAACATGACCTATTTTAGGAAAACTTTGGAGGAAATTTAATCTTTATGCACGATCGCGCATTTCATCTATTCTGAAGTGTCAATTTTGGAGGGAAAAAATTTGGGTCACGCCCAAGACTCCAAGTGGTAAACAATCCATTAGACGTTCGCGAGAGCATCGCCGAGCTTCGCAGAGAAGCAGAATTAATTCGGATGAAACGCGCGTGGACTGAAGTCAAAATTCGTGGCAAATGAGTATAGATTGCCGTACGATTGTAATCAAATGTAACAGCACAAAGGTACCTAACGCCATTAAATACTCAAATCTAAATTTCGTAATCATGTTTGAAACCTTCAGTTTATTATGCTATCCTTTATTTGCGGGTATTTGTAAAATATTGTCATTTCGTTATTGTTTAACGTTAAACTTACCACGGCCAAGTGTCCAATTTGCCATTTTACAATTATAAAAGTTATAAAGACGCATTCGTGAGAAATGAAATATAATAATTGGAGCAACTACTTTAATCGAAATTGCACAAAATCTAGTTAGGTTTACTACTTCGCAGGATTAATGTTAATACATCTATACAAAAAAAGTAGTTTTTAAAAACACTATCTTAATAAAAAAAGTAGAAGTTCAGTATTGATAATTTTCTATCACTTTTATAAAAATCATGTGTGCGAATTGATTTTGCTCTAGTTATATCATGCAAATGAACTAAAATATTAATAAATTGGGAAACCACTTTTACAAAAATTAAAGTTATAAATAGTTTGAAATATTTACAAGCTCTAGATTAAAAACTTTACACTGGGAATATTTGTAATTAAGTGTTTAATTTGTCATGATTTTTTTCTAACAAATGGTCCATTTGATATCACGTGATAACGTCACAGTTGTAAACTTCTTTATACTGCATTGCCAGATTAAGATTAAACCTGCTATACCAGTCAGGGTAGACAATAATTTTGATTAAGTAATTTTTATAAAAAATCTATTACAAATTAAAATTGATTCTTAAAATTCTATAAAAACTGCACTGCAATTTAAATTTACAATAAAAATTTACTGTAATTGATTTCACGCCTAATGATTTCACCTAAATTGATTGGTTCTACGTCTTTTACTTAAAAACTATTGAAATTATAAAAAGTCTTCTAAGAAATGATTGAAAATTAATTCCGGCACATACATATTATTTAAAAATAAATTAAGTCTTGTAATTCATAAAGCAACACATATCTGACATTTTTGGTGCTTGATCAATTTAGTGTCATGCTAAATTATTGCTAAAACGAAGACTCACGAACTCCATTTTCGAAAGTATAAAATTTTCCAATAATACGTTCTACTATTACTATATTTCTAACTATTATAGCAAATACAGCAAAAACAACTTATTTGTTTTAGTGTTTTTGTCCGATCCACGTGCCGATATGGAACACATGTTTAATATCCAATTTAAATAGCTTTTCACATTCACGTAGAATTGATTCCGCATCAGGTTCGTCGGTACGTTATCTAACCTCCCAGCAGCTCTTCGATTTCGCATCGAATTCGTCCTCATTTCTCTGCCAACATTCCAGCAACTCCTCCATTTTCCATTGACTTGGTTCATGAAATCTCACATTTTCGAACCTGCATTCTGACCTTCTGTCAGGCTCGTACCTATTCACAAATTGATTACCAATTTCCTTGCAAATAGAGATTGAAAAGATTCGGACAATAATTGTTTCAGACTACTATGTATCGGTTCCGACCGAAACAATTATAAAGAACCCAAAAATTATGCACGATAAATATGTCAAATGTATATGACATTTATGCATGAAAAATCTGGAAAATATGAAAAGTCTGTCGGTATATATATAACATGTAGTATAATGAAAAATATGTAATATAAAAATTGTCTGTACTTATTACGACATAGAAGAACTATTATATGAGCCGTTTATTTTGAAAGTGGCATAAGTCACTTTACCATAATGAAAAGTGGTGATTTTTTAATGTTTATACGAAATTATTTATACTGAGAAAAATATCAGTATCCTGAGATAACAAATACAAGTAAATCTTCTCGAAGGTTAGCATCCATATTTTTAAACGTGTTAAAACGCAAACCCTTAAATATATCGACTTAAAAACAAAGTGGCTTATGCCACTTTCAAAATAAACGGCTCATATGTATACATTTATTTCTTTTCTTTAATTCTAACAAGTCCAAAATAATACAATAATATCTTTAAATTCTTGCAACATTTTCACTGTTTTGAATTTGATCTACTCATTTTATCAAAAATCTACAATCTAATAATGAGCAATATATATATTAGTATGTTGCAGAATATTTACTATACAGGGTGTTCCAGAATTATGTTAACACCCGGAAAAGGGTGACTCCTGAAAAGTCATTTGAAATAACTTTTTCCTTAGCGAAAATGTGTGGCTTTGTTTACGAGTTATTAACGAAAAATAGTGATCAATGAGAAGCAAGATATGCTGGCGCAAGGCGGCCAAACCGGCTTCGTTCGCTAGTTGGCTCGGCCGCCTTATACCAGCATATCTCATCTCTCATTGGTCGGCGTTTTTCGTTAATAACTCGTAAATAAAGTCGCGGATTGCATTTCCGCTAAGGAAAATGTTACTTCAAATGACCTCAAAAATCACCCCTTTCCCGGTGTGAACATAATTATGGAATACCCTGTATACGCTATGAAATACTTTTCACAATTACATATTGCGAAATATTATAGTTCGCGTGACAATAAATTACGAGCATCTTTTCCAAAATTAATATTGTTAATTGGTAACGTTCGTCTCCTAAAATTAATTTTTATAGAGAGAATGATCGTTGCACGATATATTATTGCACATGTTTTTAAATATAAACGTGCAAAGCACATACATTATACAAAAAATGTAAAATAAAAAATATATTTTTACAATTCTCGGATTACAAAGCAATATTCTGTTCAGATCTCAATCTTGCAACTATGTCCAATAAAATTATACATTTGCATAAACTTCTGCCGTCTAGTTAACAAGATATGTATATCTGTTGAGCATGTATTGGTAACTGCTACATTTCTGTTCTAGTTTTTTACAGCCTAGATGATTTAGACAGATCTTTACGATTGAAACAAAAAGACAATCAAAGTTGCTACGGTTAATAGTTGCAGAGATAAAAACTCTTTCGTAAAAATAGATCTCTTAAACGTCCGTGTTAAATGGTTATTTAATCGTCTGTATATTAGAATATTTACGAATAAAATCCTCAATATCGTTTGTAAATGCCACATCGTTTTGGTATTCATTGCGTGTGTGGAACAGGCATCAGTTGGGATTGAAAACCGCGGGAAGGGTGACAATTCGAAATGAAATGACATGGATTGTATTTTCAATAAATCGAGACAGTCCAGTAATACAATTGTGAAACGTAGGAATTTAAAAAATTGTATAAAACTAATAAATTATTAAAGTAGCAATGTTTCCTATAATATTATACATTAAAGTAGCACTTTTTCCTATAATATTATACATTAAAGTAGCAATTTTCCCTATAGTATAACAACTTATTAAAATAGCAATTTTTTCTATAGCATAACAATTTATTAAAGTTGCAATTTTGCCAATATTAATATTGCCAATTATTAAAATAGCAATCTTCCTTGTAATGTAAGAAATTATTAAAGTTAGAATTTTTCTTATAATATAACAAATGATTTAACTAGCAATTTTGCATTATATCTCGAAATTACGTTAAGTTCATATTGTTATACAATAGGAGACCCGGAAGTGTCATTAAAAACAAGATGCAGTATATTCTGAAGACTATTATACTTTAATTTGTCTGCGAACATGATAAAATATCAAAACCTTTAATATTGAAATAAAAGTATCATTACTATTTATTAACATTATTAAGTTTCCTTTGCCGCGTCAGAGTACTTTTTAGCTAATTTTTTCCTTATTCATGTTACACGAGGCAAACAGAAAGAATGTATTAATGAACTCATAAATTAGTATTGCAGCAACATCATTTGCACTCACAATAATCGCTACAAATGGAAATAAATTGCATGCAAAATATTGAACGCTCTAACACTTAATAAAATAACCTGTGAGCAAATGTGAAGAAATACCTGTGAGCATCTGAAAAATTAACAATTGTAAACATTTTAATTATTACATGTGTAGACAATGGAATATATATTGTGCGAATATTTAATGATGAATAACATTTCTTGAATTCGGTAGGGTAAAAACAATTATAAACACAACACAGCTTCCAAGTTATAAGAAAAATATGTTTCGCGTGTTCTCAAATGTATGGTCAGCGTAGTTGGAACTTGGAACGCCACAATAATGAGAATTCATGAACAATGCGTTTAGGGGAAAAAAATCCAGTACATTTCTGCATCGCGAATTTTTCAGTGTAAATCACACAGTGCTTTCTCGAGAGAACCTGCAGTTGTTAAAATTTCTCTCGAATCATTTTAAAACAAAGAATTATCAAAGCTTTGTAATAGTCTTTCTGATTTTTATTGATAATACCGCAGAAATTTCTATGAATAAATAAATGTCATAAAATCCAAAATTTTGTGCTGAACAACAAAAAAGTTATTATTTAATTCGAATCTGACGTGTTATACACCTTGTACATCTTTCTTTTCATGTGTATTCTTTGAATCAGTGCTTTATATCTTTCTTTTCATGCTAATTCTTTCAATCCAAGCTTTAAATCATATTTTTTACTGAGTTCATTTTCATTACAAATCGTTGTGTCCTTTAAAAGAACAAATTGTTGACAATAGTTGTGATTTCCATTTAGTAATCCCTTCAATTAGAATTTAGAGCAAATCTAAATCTAATAGTATTTTAGATTAAAATTTATTTTTTAAACCTAAATCTATAGTATTTTAGTAGGGTATACTTTAAAACTTCATAAATACATACATTACAAGTTATATTAATACTTATTTGTTATCTGCATTCGAAAGCAGGGAATATTTTCGTTAAGGAAATTTTGATTAATTTATATTACGTTGTAGAATTTGATCGTTCATTTTCCGAAAATTTATATAGAGATAGCCTCGACAATACATAAAAAATAAAAGATAGCAACAATGGTCGTATTATTATATGATATACCTTTTGAAACAAGTCGGTAGAACATTACTGTTCCATTTATGAACTTCCTCATTTACTTCGCAACACCTTTGATATAAAACATTGTACTGACAATTGCTTGAAACTTCCGAATTGTTTCTTTCTTTGGAAGTTTCTATTATAACATGCAACACAATTGCTAACTTTCTTACAAAAGACCTTTATTCATTGGCGTAGCCAAAGAAATATACACCAGAATAGTTCATTTAGCTACTGAATATACCGCGCTCTCAATCCAGGTAGCAAATAAGAAACCTTTATTGACATTAATTAAAAAACATAACATCGCTATTTGCACGTTCTGAAGCAGTTCAATTCCGGCCAAATATAAACCGAATTTATTTAAACATGCAAAACTGGAAGGAAATGAAAGAAAAAAACGGAAAGCCGAACATTTTTCGAAATATGTAAAATATTTCGTTATGTATAAAATGTTGTTCCAAGAATTACGACGTTTTATTTGCAAAGAAACATATTTCAAATATATTGTGATTGTTTCAAGTCGATTTGAACCATCGAAGATGAAAGAAAGCTTTTGAAAAAAAATGAAACTTTTGAAAATGAAAGGATACTTTTGAAAGTAAGAGAAAATACGTTCTTTCCAAGATATTTATAACAAAATATATAACAAAAAACGAAATCAAATTTCTGATCGCTTACTTATAAGGAGAAATCGCAATCACTGTACCGTGGATCTTAATAAAACTTTTTCTGATAAATTAAAAATAAAAATAAGCGAAGCCACAGTTACAATTTCCACGAACACTGAATTAATAGGAACGTATTACAACAGTTTGTCCATGTTCAAACTCTGATATTCGTTCCGCATTATTCAGGGATATTTCAATATTTAATTTGCTTCCATTTATATTTAACTAACAAAATTTGTGAAATTAACACACGCGAACGCGGCTATCATGCAATATAGATAGACATCTGCCAACAGGATAACCGCAGTGCATGAGTAAGAGGTGGTATAGCCATTTACGAACAGGAAAGTTGCAGTGCACAGTATACAGGATGTTCATAATATTACTCTAGTTTAAAGCCAGTAATGTTTCCTTGTTAACTATATCAAACAAAATAAAATGTTTCTATGTAAACTGTAAGAAACCGAAATTAGATAAAAATATATATATATATTTCTTCATATCATATTAAGATCAACATATTAAACAATATACGGCAGTATTCTGAAAGTTTTTCAAAGTTGGTAACCTGCACTTTTTATGAAAGTAATATGCTTTAGATCTTGTATATTGAAATTTGTAGACAAGTGAATACAAATCAACTTTTATTAGAAACAAAATCATCGGAAATTTTGAAAAATCATACTAACAGTGCTAAGTGGTTTAGAAAGTGATTTTTTGTAATTGAAACTCGAAACGTCTTCTGTTCAAACAAAATTTATTTTGTATGACACAATTCGACTTAATACATGTCTGATAATATGTGCACTGGAAACAGAACGATCTCGTAACCATTTCAAGTGGCTCTTGAGGTTTTATGTACGTTACATGTCGAGCGAACTTGCTAGAATTAGTACTTGAAATTTCTGAATTTTGTTACCAGTTATGTCAAGGTTATGCCAAGGTTATCTTTTTTGTATAAACTATTTTTATATTAACAGTTATATAACCTTTTATATAAAAATAGTCTGAAGTCGACTACTTCTGAACATTTTTGGGAGACCTTCCTCAAAGTTTAAATTGTTAAAAGTTTGGACTCTCTCTCGCTGTTAGTCATTATGTAATAAACAAATCTCTCTATATTATCTAAACAAAATTCAAGTCATTTAACCAAGTTCTAAAAAAGTTATTGCATTTTAAAAGATGTACGAACACTTTTGCGGGTCACTGTGTATGTATTAAAAAGTACTTAAAACTAGATTGACATACAAAACCATCGCTAAAAATTTTTTTCTGATATTCTATAATTTTAATTTATAATACACGTTTAATTCTACTCCGAATTTTACGATTTTATCTTTAGAACGCTATATCTTATCACATCATCACCTAAAATTAACAACATTTCGAATTTGAAAACTTTGAAGAATTATCAGTTTGTAGTAAAAAATATTGTTCCATATGTTGATACTCGGACGGCTGGTCTAGAATAAATATTTTTGTTCATCTATTTAGTTTCTGGTAATCAATTTCAATTTTTATATGTTTCATTAAGCTTTTTAGAAAAATTAACGTCTCTATAAGGAGTACCTTGAAAAATATGTTATAAAAAAATTGTTAAATAAAGTTATAAATGATCCTAAACATACACATTTATATGTTTCTTTATAAGAAAGGTCAGTCGTTAGAATATATAAACTTGAACTACCGCATCACCTATAATTACTAAGTGACGAAATTATTTGGCCATATTAGAAGATCAATTTTTACATCAGTCTACTACGTTTTCTTAATTTTATTAGGATCTGCAAGACGTAAGAATGTTGAGAAAGTATGTGATGCAACTTAACTTTTCAATTTCAATTTGATTAAATACATCACTGTAAATTTATGAAATTTTTGAGGTTGCCGACGCAGTCAAAATGTTGTAGGGTGCACTTGTCAAAGTTACATATCAACGACGCTTCTACTACTCCGTGTATGTTTGATTTTCTTTATATCTTGTTTAAATCCGTAAAGAATATTAAAATATATTCTTCTTAACCAGTTAGCAGATTTTGCGGAACATATTCGTCATAAATAGATGGCGACATTTTGTATTCTGACAAGTATACTTATGGCTTACGGGTTAAATTAGAATCCTCACGTGACAAGAAGGGACCTTTGTGTCTATATTCCCCCTCTTGTTAACTGCCCCACTGCCGCAGCTAGTAAGAGGGGGAATGTGAGCACAAGAGTGCCTTCTTCTCGCGTGAGGTCTATAGACTGTTAAATGTAACATTTGATGCAACGATTGACATAATACATTTGAAACTTATGAAACGTGTTACAGATTCATATTTGGTCATAACGTTCTCATTTCTCGATTGTGTTATATTCGTTGTCAGTTCGATTTTATCGTGATCGATTTTGTACAAGATTTAATAATCAATAATTAGTTTGTACGTATGTCTGTGGGTTTTTGTCAGAAAGATTCGCTGTTCGAGTGTCAAACTTGAAAAAAATCGAACGTTGATCACAAAAGAACAGGTTTCTAGATGACTGTGCAACTATAATATCGAAATATCGATAACTATCGATACATCTTCCATGATGATTTCTACCTGATTTTCGCATAAAGCATGGGGCATATCTACGATTCATTTCACGTCTTTTAAAAGTCTTTAGACGAAACGGCAGCAGTGATGCAAGTAGTGGTGCTAACTGATGGCAGAAGTTGGCCAGAGGGACCAGCCCGTTGGTAGGGTCAATATGAGAAGTGGAGACACTCCAGAGGTCAGGAAGAGCAAAGAGCCAGCTCGCCCTCGACTCCGTTCTATGAGACCCTCCTCGTTTGTCTACCTCAGGCGTCAGGCGACCTAGTTGTGCTCCATTGTACCTATAACGGCGATGCTTCAAATCCCCTGTGTACCTGACGTAAGAGGATTCACAGTACCTGAAAATCACCATGTCGCCGCAATCACGACCTTATTACCCTTTTAAATCTCGTGCATCTGCGCGATCTGTGCATTGGGAAGCGACTTCTGCTCCTTTGGCTCCCACCAAAATGGGACCATTCCGATTGCGATGGGATCCCAAACTAAACGATCAAAATAATATTATGCTGACAGAGTCTACGAATAGAAATTTCGACTCTGAAATGCCTGACGGGTCGCGGAAGAATTCATCTGCCATGACACGTATCATAATAAAACATTCAAAAATCTCTCACTCATATTTATTGTTAGAACTGAAGCTCTGTGCATAATTATATAAAAGTAATATAAAGTAAATATTATTATAATTATATAAAGTAATAAAAAAAAAGTAACTTTTACATTACTATTAATATCTATAAACGAAAATTTATCTATATCAAATATAAATTTTACCAACATAGTTTGTTTGTGGTTTTTGTTTAAATATCGGTAAAAATATAAAAGTTATTTCGAGTCTATAATTATTCACACGCCCCTCTGTAAATGCGTAAAATCTGCTATCTAATAATGGATTTATGTTTCGTTTGAATATATATTTGCAGAAATAAAATTTCGTTGGCCAGTTATACTTCAAACCGAAGTAGGATCATGTACATTACCCTTTCTTCCTTCATTTGATCACAATCAATTAATGTTCTTGCATATCCATACGTCTGCAAGTCTGCAATATGGCAAGTAAGAAAGTACGTATCGAAAGTACATATTAAAAGTACATATTGAGCTATAAGTGCTAGTCATTTATACAATTACCTTATCCATTCATTGTATTTTGTTCATTTAAAACGTATTAAAACGATTCCCGATATGTTTTCTTAATATGTAAAATATGCTACGAAAACTACTAAAACTGATTCCGAAATTAATCCAAGTGGCAATTAAAAAACGCAGTAGATATATCGATGAAAGGAACATTTAATTTTCTTCTATAAAATTGACGTTATTTTTATCACAATGTAAAATATATGTAAAAAAAAATTATAACAATTTCCTATCGGATTTTCATATTTATTGAATATACTTCGTGCAGCTTTCAAATATTTAACAACGTAAGACAACGAAATTGAAATACAATAATTTAGAGATATCTGTAGCGCTGTCTAAATGCTAATCACTAAATTAAGTTCCGATTGACAGATATATGATCATGAATTGCTCGAACACTGATACGAGCTACATATAGTACACGATCGAGATTTCTATACTCCCTACAGCCCGATACTGTGGTAATGAGTGCTATCCTACATTTGTAACCCCGTGAAATCTCCTTTAGGCGCTGAATGAACAAGAGGCTAGATGTAGCGCAGAATAATCGATCAAAATATTGTGCCAGATCGTTCTAATCTTGTAGAATATACATGGTCGAATAGTTCTTCTTCTATTAAGCAGGACAAATATTTATGTATTTATTTATTCTTGCTATATGAATAAAAGAAGAAAAAGAAAAATTGAAAAACATGTATCTTCTAATTCGAGTTTATATGAAAATTAATTGAATCGTAATAATCAATGATTTCGTAATAATAAAAATATTAACATTTTAAAATATCATTTAAATAAATGTTAAACACACAATCAAAAACATGTTTGTTCCTGTATAGTGGTCTAGTTTTCAAATATATTTAGAGAGATTTTTACCCCTCCCCCTTTTTTAACAATTTCGACATATTTTATCGTAAAGAATTTGTATGAATGTATTTCCATAAGCAAATTCTCAAAACTTAGTGGACTACTCAGCATTACTAAAAAGTGGACCACGTCACGTGCCCACAAAAGTGTTCGTACACCTTTTAAAACGCAATAACTCTTTTAAAACTGGACTAAGTGACCTGAATTATCTTTTAAATGATAGCGGAACTAGTCTACCAGACGATGATCAAAATGCTTTTTTTAAGTTTTGCTATTACTTGGAATGACAAAAGAAAATAAAAAACTTTCGTCTTTTAACTTTTTTCTTCTCTAAATAATTTTAATAGTTTGAAACTAACACAAGAGTATCACTAGATTCTTCAAATGTTTCAATCAAACATGCAATCGCGTAAAATCTACAGTCTAGTAATAACATATAAATATTAAAATATAACGACATTGTACTACTGAATTCTATTATTGAAACAGATCTATCGTAGCTTTTATTTATTTATAAAAAGACACTTTTTATGCTTGCTATTTATGTACCAATAATAAATGTAGATCGTACAGTTTTGTTGAACGTAAATAGAAACCCATTGTCATTATACACGTTGTTGAGGTGTGATCGTAATCTTTTGTTGCAGGAATTTCTGCTTGCTATCGATGTAACATCTAGTGGAACGCCAGAAGAAAAACTGAAATGGGCTTTCCGCATGTATGATGTTGATGGAAATGGTGTCATTGATATACAAGAAATGACAAAAATCGTCCAGGTATTGTATAATTTACATTTATGCATCTCAGAAAAAAATCTAAATTTTTTAAAACAATCATTCTTTCATTGGTATACACCGAGGAACATTGAATTTCGAGTTATATGCAACTTCATTCATTACTATTCCTTTGAGTTAAATCGTTCCAAAATTATATTTATGTTTGACAATCAATGAATAAAATTTAAGTAAGCTAAAAATATTCTAAGATCAAATAATAACGAACTCGATTATTTGTATCTTTTATGAAATACGAGCAACATTCTGATATAAATACTTTCGATCTTTCCAAAAACCTTGTACTTTTTCAAAACATCATTACCGATAATTAAACAATATACTTTGCTTAAATAATCGAAGATATTCGGTTATTATAATATTGCAAAAGAATATATACATTTGTCTTCAATAGTATCACTTTTAAATTTGCGCGATTATTATAAATATACAGCAGTAACTGTTTCTAGAGAAATCCTTTCTATTTATTATAAATAATAAGTACTAATAATTTAAAATAAGATTCATATAGGAATATACGATCATATATAAATGTTAAATGTTAAATATTATTAGGTTTAAATTTTCTTGAAATAAACATGTTATACAAAAACTAAAGATATTAACTTTGCACTCGAAGCCATTTTAACTGTAAATCATAAATAATTTCTCTGACTTATATGAGAAAGTGCATTTTATGCATATGAAACTGTGTCTTGTGGTGATCTCTACAACAGTTACACTTTTAGCAATTTTTTTAAATCTAAACTTTGTTAGTATACAAAATATCTTTGAACGTGATATAACAATTTTAGTGGCGCCTGAGGGTCACCACTCGAGTGCAAAGGGTTAAGTAGTCTAAATATTATTAGGTTTAAATTTTCTTGGAATAAACATGTTACAAAAACTAAAGATATTAAGTAGTCTTTGTATGCTGTGCTGTAACCTAGTTGAGACTCGTTAATACAAATAAATATTAAAAATAATACACACACATAGCAAGTAAATTATGTATTTAATAGCGTAGTACGTTTACATCTCGCTTGTAACCGTACACTGCTACTAACGTACGTAGGTCACAGCATAGACCAATACTATTAGGATGACTGTTAAATGTGATCACGCCTGACACAGTCGTTAACGCTGACACTAACACTGAGACATCGCAAGCTTTAGTTAAAGGAGAGTTCCAATACTTGAATGATGCGATTAACACTGCCTCGAAGTGATACTAAGAAATTAGTTAAGACCATTATATCTCAAGGATCGGTTAAGAAGCTAGTTCAAACTCGCGCCATAGAACATTAAGAATTTGTTAAAGTTATCTTGAGGAACGAGCGAGCAATTAATTACAGCTACTTGAATAGGGTCTGAGGAACTTGTTAAGCCGAGGCGAATGTCAATATAGTTTAACGAAATAAACTAATCACCTTTTTACAACACATCAGATGTGTCTTTTAAAGCATGTTTGCTATATTAGTAAATCATTAAGAAATGATGTCACTGATTCGTGTCTTCTGCCAAATACAGTAAATTCTCCCTAATTCACGTTTAGATTGTCCATTTTTGTGCACAATCTGAGCGCGAATTAGGAAGAATTTACTGTACATATGCAGTCGTATATATAATATGCAAACGTATAGCAATTATGTGTATGTCGCTGTAATGACCGATCGCTCCACTGTCGACTCATTATGGACAAGACGTTGGAGAAGGCATTTTGTATTGACACTACTTCGATAGCTATTAATTTTATAAAAAACGATTCTCGGTTTACGTAAATAAACGTTTATACAAATTTTATACTCCAAATTTATCTATTTGCAAATTATGTTGAACTTTTCTTAAATCAAATTTATCTCTTTGTAGATTAAATCCACTCGTTCACAAATCAAATTCACCTTTTCACTGTAAAAAGAAGCTTTGGAATATTGTCTCGTGTAACAATTTAAGCAAATCTATTTGATTTTATCACTCAAAGTATTTTGTTCACTGATAATCGAAATTGCTATTCTTATTGACAAATTTAATATGATAAATAATCTGACTTTTTAAAAGCAATAACTAAATGACTGAAAAATTAAGACTGAATAAATACCAACTACAAATGTTTAAGAAAGCATTATATGTAGATAAGTAGATTGCAAATTTTTATGCAAAATACAAATTGTATCCATCGATCGTAAGAAATAAGAGTTACATCAAAATTTCGCTCTTTCTATAAAGATTTCAATAAGATAAGTGTAACACTCTTACATTCTTTTAATCGTTTTACTGTTTTAACCTGTTAACCGGGGAATTCATTTTTAATCAAGAAAACTTAACTTTTATTCAGTAAGAAATTATATTATCACACTTAATAAGTAATTTAAAAAATCGCTTTTCACTCATTATTTATTTTGACAAAATATTTTATGACACATTTAGAAAATATATAAATCAAATATTTCCGATGTACTGTATTTAACAAAATATTTCGTCACATCAGGTTAAATCACTCCTAGCCATTTTTGTCATAAATTCATAAAATTCGCGATCCAGTGAGAATAATATCATGACTATAATTCACTGTTACTAGACAAAAGAAAAAAAAGAGAACAGGAAATGTTGATAGGAATACCGAAGGCCGATTCAAACACCCATTTTTCAAATCTCACGGATACTGATACAAAAGTTGTTCGATGTTTCCTTATGTTTAATCGAAAAATATTGCTTTTGAAAATGAAGCGTAATTCGAATCAACGAAATATAACTTTTCATAATATTGTTACATACAATGGCTCAAAAGTGTTACAAAAGTGTTCGTACATCTTTCAAAAGGCAATAACTATTTTAAAACTGAACTAAATTACTCGAATTTCTTTTAGATGATGGAGGAACTAGTCTACTAGACGATGACTGAAATGATTTTTTTTTAATTTTGCTATTACTTGGAATGCCAAAAAAGTAAAAATCTCGATTTTTTAATTTTTTATTTTAGTATATAACGAAAATTTAAAACATGTCTTTCGTAGATCGCGATATCTTATATGCATGTTGAAAATTTTATCTACATCGGTTCACGTTGTTATGAACTACAACAAATTAAAGATCGCAAAAATCGCACGATTTTGACCAAAAACTGTAAGAAATCTACAGTTTTGAAAATCCTTCAACACCTGTAGCTCGACCGAGTTAATCGAATTCGATCAAATCTTCAGCACGCATGTAAGTTACTGAAGTTTACAAAAGGCATTTTTTAAATTTTCATTATAGGCTCAGATAAAAAAGTTAAAAAACGAAGGTTTTCAATTGTTTCTTTTCATTCCAAGTAATAGCAAAATTTAAAAAAAAGCTTTTTAGTCATCGTCTGGAAGACTAATCCCTCTGTCATATAAAAAAAATTCAAGTCATTTAGTTCAATTTTAAGAGAGTTATTGCGTTTTAAGAAGTGTACGAACACTTTTATGGACCACTGTAAACAGAGAAACTTGAATTGCTTGTTTATTCAGTGCTACATTTTGTCCATGTTAACGGATGACAAATTTCTGTTGCTAAAGTTCAACACTTCCGCCATTTGTCTCTACATGGTCGTCTCTACTCGGAGTACAGTCACGCAAAAGATTCTGGAAAGAGATCGTGCACATTCTCGCGAGTGCAGCGTGCGTTGATCCCAGCTCTAGTGTGACCATTCCCGTTGCAATCAATATAATGATTTTTTTCTTACCGTAAACATACCTACAATCAGAATCAAGTTTTATTCAAACGAGATTTATGTTGCACCTCGGGAATTGCGATATTGTGAATTCGTTGCAGTTTACTTGGGAAACAATTGTGTATAAAATAATTTAATTCACTTGTATGAAATCAATTATAAGTTTGTTCTAGAAACGCATTTCTTTTGTTACTCCGAGGCGTTAATGAACGAACATAATTAGGGTAATGGAACCGATTACTATAGGGTGAACAATTGCTATGCTTTTGGCTTGTTTCTAGGCACAATTAACTTTATTATTCTTTTATTCCGTTTATTTTTGGATAAAAATATTTAATATACCTTATTCGATGAATATAAAGTTACGTATGCCTGAAAATAAATCAAGTACACAGTAATTGGTTACCTTACAATAACCGGCTCCACTACTCTATTACTTTCCTTTCTTTTCTTTAAACTGTTTAACAAGTTGAAAATAGTACATCAATGTTCCTTAGTCACTCGAACTTTTGTCATGCTCTAAAATTTAAATTGCACCCACTCATTTTTGTCATAAATATATAAAATCCACTGGTTAATAATTACAATTTGTAATGTGCAAATAAAAAACATTTATAGAATTGAGAGACCTAAGGGGAAAACAATTGAGTAATTTCATCGCACATATTGCTGATTCCGTTCACGACGAAAATACGTGCGCCAAATTAGCCAATTGAACCCGCATTCCTTCTGTACGTAACTTTACATCTCTACGTGGCACTGTGTAAAGATGAGAAGTTAGCACAGCGGAAGGAATGCGGGTCTGATTGGCCATTGGGAACGCGTATTTCCGTTATTGAATTTTCATCGTAAACACATAGAGGCTTGCCGAAAATGTGAAGCCACTCAGAACACGCGAACCGGGGTGTCTCTCTCCAGTGTAACTCCTGAAAGATCTTCTTTGATTGCAACGAAGGAAATATTGTAAAATGAAAAGGTTATTTTGAGTTTATAATTAATTTGCAGCACTCCAGCTAAGACCCTCTGTATAATTTAAAAAGAAAACTTAACAGAGCATCGTAGTAGTATATTTCAATATTAGAAACAGTAGAAAATAGAAATATACAATATGATATTTTGTTAAGGTTCGTTTAGATGTCAGTAACAATGTAAAAGTTACTCTGAGTCTATGATTTTGTGACTGCAAGGCAAAACGCCGCGTGTCACAATTTCAATGAATTTCAGTTATTGCATTAATTGAACTGTAGCATATAGGATTTACTAATCCGAAGCATCAGTGATCAGAACTTTTAACACTTTAATGGCCGCACGTCTACGCAGTCAAACGTCGCCAGGGGCAGGCAATATTTTCGAAGAATTAATTTTAAAAAACTTGTAATATAATGTAAATTCGTGAAATAATTCAATATATGCGAACATATACATAAAACAAAAAAACAACAACAATAACAACACATTTAATACAATAAATTTAATATTTTTTCCTTGTGTGACAATTATTAAAGCAATCACCTACATGTAACAGTACTTAGCAAGACCTGCAGATCAAATATGTAGGTTTTCTAATTTTATTCGCATAGCAAACACGACAATCCCCCTTGGTACACCCTTTTTTATTACTGATATTTTAACTAACTGATGTTCTTTTCCTCCGACTAATCAATTCAACTGTATCGGGACGAGCGACGCGAGATGTAGCAGGATCACCATCATTAGCTTTAATCCACGCACTTGCTAATTCAAGTAAAAAATCGTGGTAATTTAATTTCCGAATGGGATCGGTATTCAAATGTTTATATATGCGAAACGAGTTAAATATGGCACAATTTATATTAAATAGAAAGGTAGTTTCTTTGTCCGATAGCATCACGCACATGTTGTGTGAGCGGTCATTAAAGTGTTAATCGACAATATCTTGGAAGTAAGAACATGTGACGTGCGGCCGTTGTTCCTCGCAACCGCGGAATTATGCACACCGTTCTACTCGAATGACTAAATTTAATGAGTCCATAAATCGTTTTCTGCTTCCAGGCAATATATGACATGCTCGGAGCATGTTCCAGTAACAGGCCAGCGGACAGTGCAGAAGAAAGGGCTAAGAACATCTTCGCGAAAATGGACGAGAACAACGACGGCCAGCTGACTCAAGAAGAATTCTTAAAGGGCTGCCTTCAAGACGAGGAACTGTCAAAGATGCTAGCCCCCTAATTCCAATACTTTTGGATCAGTCATCCCCGTGATGTCCCATCGTCGAAAGATATTTATGCAGTACTAAACGACCGAGCAACATCCTCGAAAAGAATCTCAAGCACATCTATACCTTGCATACGAATGGCTCTCAGCACAAGGCTAAACAAACGAATGGCAATTGTTGTCGCGGTTTGCCGACGAATTCGTCGAAACGCGTTCGTTCACGAACATTCACGGGCCGGCGGCGAAGAAGAACGACGAGCCTAAGACCGTCGTCGTCTTCCGAAAGGCTGACCTCGAGTGGAATTCACCGAATTACGTAAAACCCCATCCGAAGGATTCGTGCGATCGACGCGATACGAATCTGCGCTCCGTACACACGCTCTAGAGGGGCGGCGCGCGAGAAACCGAAGGAAAACCGAGGGAAACTCGCGGGTCGACAGCTTATCCAGAGGACAGACACCGGTGCAGCTCATCCGAGAAATGGAGTGCCTCCTCGCACCTCGAACACCGAGGAAACCAACGTCAACGATCAACGCTTTACGTTACACACTAGTTACATTAGCACATCGGCATCGGATAAATGAAACGAAAATATATATGAGAGCTCGATGGAGTTGCATTCGCGCCGTAAACCGATGCTGCTACCGACAAGTATCGTAAAAATTGATGTTTATGGTAATAAACGTAATCTCTAGAATAAATTCGACGGGATTTTTCAATGGTTCGAGATCGATCAACGAAGGCACTCTCGCTCGTTTCGAACTTGAACAACGACGACGAAATATGTACTAGGATGATTTCGTGGGTTAAATGATGACACAACGAATTGCAAGGCGGGTAATGCCGATAAGTGAGGGCGACTCATCTGTGTATGGTAGAAACTTCCGTCGTTGTGTACGTTTGTTTTATGCTTGCTCCACCCCCCCCCCCCAACCTGAAAAGCGAACACGTCGGTGCTTAGGTTCGTGTTTGCTGAGAACACAGAGCAACACCGTTGTTTACCACCTGTCCACAGAAATGTTACCATTGTGCTTGCGTATTTGTTTTGAACCGATCGTGCACAGGCAAGACTCTTTTTTACGTAATGCACAATCTCACACGTTGTATAGAATACGATCAATTTATATATATACACCTGTTACATCATAAATGTTATCAATTACCATATATATATATAAACTTAAATATATATATATACATACAGTATATATGTATATGTAACATGTCCTTGAGAATCATTAAAAATCATTTTGCAATGTGCAACGGATTGAATATACCACGATGGAAAAAAGAGCCTAGGAGACTTATTGTACCAATGTAATATGACTCGAGTTGATTGAAGGTGGAAGAGATTTGAAGTTCGATGAAAAGAGAGGTAGCATTCGCGCCGTCTTTTTAAATTCGCTCGTAGATTAACATTGGATAACACGTAATCGGTTTTCAAACAAGAACATTGTACGAACCGTACGATACACCGCCGATAAATTGTTTTATATAGCGATTGGAGTCGTTCGAATATTCCAACTCTACGTGTAGTGGTTTCCGCTACAGCTTACCGGCACGCCTGCGAAATTCTACTACTCCCTTTATTCTTAGAAAAGGTGTTCGGTAGTTTTATTTACATCTAACGTCTCGTTCGACTAATCTACGTGTTCGTTCAATTACGTAGGAATGATTAATCTTAATGTAGCTTGACGTGCACGGGCAACACGAACCTGAATGAAACGTTCGACAAGTACTTGACAAGAAAGCATCTATCGAAGAAAATGGACGATACGTTTGGTTCCCCGTAAGAAGGAGAGATCTATTCCTGCGATCTTAATGGTTTACTTCTGACACAGTCCGCCAGATGCTGTATGAAACTTTCGTACCATCGGTGAGAGAGTTTCTATTGTGTGCGCGGTACCCACTACAGTAACGCTGCCGTAGTAAATACCACGCTTATACAGATATAATTTAAAAAAGTATCGGCCAGCATCGGTGGAAACATTGGCAACTCTCGCGGGAACTCGTGGAAATAAACTTTTAGCGTCACAGAAATTTTATGGTAGGGAAACAAACCTCCCCTTCTAACACCGTGGTTCTATCGAAGGCCACACGGTAGAAAAGAAGCTACGTTCAAGCCCTCTTATGCAATCTTGATCCGCGCGTTTTACTATTCTCGTGCAATTCCTCTTCATCCGTTAATCGGATCGCTAATATGAATCTTTTCGTTGCAGTTGGTAACCATTGTTCTCTGATTTCCACTTTACAAGCCGATCAAGACGATGAGGCCGACGAATATGTTCATCTTGGAAACGGTGTTGAACATTTCATTAGGGCAACCTACCGTCACTTGCGACTTTCGTTCGAGAGACAGATCGGTGACCGATGTCTATTAGCGATGATGCTCGACCAAACGCGTATTGCTAACCAGGTCGATACAGTAGAAAAGTAATTTCTCCTCTTGAGCAAAACGATTGTCATTGGATTACATAAAACTTATGAATTTATTCTATACATTTCTTCTAGATACAACCTCTCACTAAGACATTTTCGAGAGGTTCATAGCGTTAATATTGATCGTCGAACATGAAATCGCTATTTATGTACCGACGTGCACGCCGTGCGGTCGAGGTACACGAAAAAACGCTTGCATTACTTATATACATATATAAATACATATTATAGTTCTATAGATCTATCAAAATATGCGTGCATAAATTCAGGGCCTGATTGTTCGCTGTTAGTCTTGAATTTCAACGACTTGCACCGCAGCTAGACCATGCTAGATTACTGTTCGGAACTGTTCGCGTATCGAGCACTCGATAAAGCGGTGTTGATCTTCCGACAAGAAAGCCGAAGCTAGCTCCGTTCGTGGAATAATCTCTAAGATAGAATTCTATTCGCGATGCGGCAGCAGAGGGTCTTTTCTGCGCGGTTGATTCATCCCTGAAATTATGGTTACACGTTTTGATAAATCTTCTATATTAGGCTAGATACATATCATCGGCTCCTCTTGAAAAGTAAATCGAAGCAATAACTTTCACTATCCTTCTTTCCACTTCTTACGTGCTTCGATCGAACTTACCACTGTTTCAGTCAATTTTAAAACGAGAAAGTATCCTATAACCATTCACGCAATACTTCGCATAACGCGCACTTGTTCTTGCGCAAATACCCATCTTTTAAATGTATTATAATAAGAAGTGTATATACATATATATTATTGGATATAATGTATAGAAGGAACAAAACGTTACGTGTATATTTTTTCGCTACAGTTTTGTAAATCGATCACGTTTGCTGTTTTAAAAAAGAAAAAAAAAAGAAGAAGAAGAAGAAAAGAACCATCGACACACAGGTGTTGGTTTTCCTTTGAGATTCAGCCGCGAAGGAACTCTTCGCAGAAAGACAAATCAGAAGAACGCCGCGTTGCTTCCTCTTCTTGTTTGTTGGGATCATGATATAGGCAGATGAGATTAACCCGCGCGTAAAATTCTCGCGAAT
This sequence comes from Megalopta genalis, assembly GCF_051020955.1. Classification (NCBI taxonomy): domain Eukaryota; kingdom Metazoa; phylum Arthropoda; class Insecta; order Hymenoptera; family Halictidae; genus Megalopta; species Megalopta genalis. The sequence goes on along the minus strand of NC_135013.1, from coordinate 42,497,994 downwards.
GTGACAGAGCGAACGAAACAAGTAATCAGACCATCTCAACGCTTCGGTTCGTTTGTACTCATTCCAAGACCAAGATCATTCTTACGTTCCATATTACTCGTTAAGTAATACACGGTCCGTAATCTTTCGCACGGTTTTTAATGAATTGAAAGAGAATGGCAGAGTAGAGCGTCGTAAACTCTCCACGAATTGAAAGTGCAGCAATGACAATCGAAATAATAAGTTTCCTTGTTGAAAGAGTCGATGAATTTTATAAAGCTTAAAATGAAAAACCTAAAGTGCATTATACCTTGGCGGAAGCACCGTTTCGTCTTAATTGTCATTTTTCAACATGGCATCGAACAAAAAGGGGAAAACGAACGAGACAATTGCGACTGTGAAGCGAAACAAAACAAAAGAAACAGCGAGACCCGGGACTCTTTAGGTAATCCGTCGATCTCGGATAACGATCATTTTGTTCGTCGTGAACGAAAGGAACGGTTTCGCGTACTTTCAACGACGTTGTTACACGCGGACAATATGATTTCCAAGTCCTTTAAAATCACGACCAAACTGCAAAAATTTCTTGGTTCACATTCAAACAAAGAACTTCGAAAATAATGATAACGCATCGTTGCATTGTAAAATGTTTTAAAACTTCAGTGACAGAATGTCCTTGTGTTTTTTCTACTCGCGGTAAAATAATCAGTGAACGCGACTTAGGTACTCCATTCGATCATAATGCTCGTTTCTGTTTCGACAGAAATTTCTAATTCAGTTTCGATGAAATTCGGTAGATCACGATGTAACTCAGCGAACGCAAACGACGCGGATCTGTTTCCATCTTGCTTCGAGCACTTCGATAGTCCCACTCCAGAGACCACCGTGGTACGTGCATCGTGAGATACTGATCCGAAGAATGAAGTCGGCTCATTCCAAGAGAATAAAAACGTTATCGTTCGTACGTAGTTGTGCGCAATAAAACGCATCAGCTTTATAGAAAATCTGCTACGAACACCGCGCGCGAAGGTGAAGTCAATTCAAACTAAAAATTTAACGAAACAAGGTAAAAAAACGACAAAGACAATTACAGTGCATATGAGAAATTTAACTACTTATGCTATTCCTGCAATTTATGCAATTTTATATTTTTCTACGCCACTCATTCTATCATCCTGTCCTGCCCTCCTCGATTGCAAATACTTATCGCCTATTACGACGGTATTATCGTGAACGGAACATCTAAAGCCATGCTGAGGTCAACGAAACAATCGGTTCGTCAGACTTTCTGCTGAATCGAAAGAAAATTTTCCTGGTTTAATCTGTTCTTTTCTGCATTCATTTTACAAATAGATTTATAAAAACGAGATATTTCGCTTATTCTGATCCCGGAATCAAAGATAAACATCGTTGAATAACGACTTCACTAGTGAAGTCGATCCGTTCGTTGACTCTGCCAAAGATAATACTGTCTCTCTCTCTCGATATACTATTCTAGGTCTTTATGGCATGTGTACATTTATCGCGGGGCAAATATTTCAAATAGGTCGATGAGTTTCGGAGTTCACGTAGAGCGTAGATTATGTGTTCGCGGGCTCGCTGCAACAGAAAATGAAACGCAAAAAACCCCGTAAACTCCGCAACTTGTCCTAGACAATACTGTATTAATAATCGATTCTTGTTCTGCTCCTGTCCTTCTTCGGTACCTTTCTCTCGACAATTCTACACTGCTTACAATCATTCGATAAATTACGAACCATCTAACAACCGTAGCATGTATAAGCTGTTCTGTTTAATGAAAAGAAAAACAATGATAACCTTTTAATTGACACACTCAAATTTCTAGTATTATCAAACATATGTGCACGATTATGCTGTTGTTGATACTGTGCTTCTTTCAAAATATGTTCCTCGACTCAATACGATTCTGTCAATGATCATAAAGCGTGTAAGAAATATTTCCGGTAATTATTTCTTGTTATAACGATGCAAAGCTTGTACAAATGCAAATAAGATGACAATCATGTAAATGGGAAACTGAATCGAACTTTTCAAAACGGAACAACAACTAAATGTGCATTAAAAAAGTAGGTGTAAGAAGTGTTTCTAGTAACTTTACGAACATCGACAGACATTGTGTATATGCTTCGAAAGATTTTTGAAAGAAATAGAGCATGAACAACAATTATTAGTAGTAGTTGTTGTATCTCTTTTTGTCTACAGCAGGAATGCGGGGAATCATGTATTCTATCAAACATTTAACGAATTGAAAGTGTTAACTGTTTTTATGATTTAATTGCAAATTTAATCTTGCATTTTTCACCGATCTTTAAAAAAACTTCCAAATTTAATTCCAATAATTTTTCTACGTATGAATTGTGAAAACACGATACCTTGTGATTGTGTGGGATTGTAAATTTGGGATTGTAAATGTTCGAAAAAATGTAACACTATTCAATTTGATGAATGTAACGCAACCTTTTATTTCACGTTATTATCGACACTATTTGTCGAAAAGGTTTCTTATCGACAGTTTCTTTTAAGCAAGATTATTTATATGGAACTAAATAGTGCTGTTACCAAATTCAACATATTTATGTTGCAAACTTTTCTTCATATATTTAAAAATCTACTAAACTATAGGATCTTGTTTGAATGAAAATTTAATTCCTTTTAATAGTTATATTTGCATAGATTTCTTCGAGAAAGAAATTATACACGAAGGTTGCGCGGTGATAGAAGAAATGATAATTCAGTCGATGTATTCAATTGATTGAAATATATATTTAGCGAAAATTAGAGTTGCGATATGATGCTTCAAATTATAAATACGATAGCAAACATTTATCAGCAAGCATTATCATAGTATTACAAACTTACTAATTAATTAATTACATCTCTCTCTGTAATATCAATTTTAAAGCTATGAACTGAAAAATAATTGAATGTTTACTTATTATTTCAGAGGTTATATGCTTGAAACCAGACTGTGAATTTGATGCATTTCTGATAAAATTGAATAGATCAAATACAAAACTGTAAAGACTTTAGAAGATCTTAAGGATATTGTTACATTGTTTTCGACTTATTATAATTGTTAGAAGAGAAAACACATTTTCATCTAACTTATATTTCTTACAGTTAACGTAGATAACTTTTATATTGCGTATAGTTCCGGAATTTAATAATAACTTCCTTTAACTAGCAGTTGGAGATTTGCTTTAAGCTTCCTCCTCAAGAAAAACAATAGAGAAAATCAAGATTTACCATTCGCTGCAAATTTTGTACAACAATGTTTTGAAGTACATGATTTATTCTCACAAACTATTTCGATAGTTCTAGAATTAATACCAAAGGCCTTAATTTTGCATTAAAATGTTACCTTGAGAAATCCGCCTCCGATTTCTATTTTGTCCAACTTCTCATAAGTACAATGCAATCGTACTATTTACTGCTATGTTCATAACGAACGAGTACACCTGCGGCGGTTAAAAAGTATAAGACCAGCGTCCATATTTTAAAAACTATATATTATTCCATAATTTCAATTGGTACATCGACGTGTGTAGAAGCCTTCTGCGTCAGCTGCAGGGAAAGTTGAATTTTGTATATATTACATACCTTTGTTTCCGATTATGACAACCGGTTTGAATGCATTGATAATACCGTTCGCCGAATCCAATCTCATTTTGTCGCACAAAGTATACAGCTCAAGATGATGAAACCAATGTTTAATTAACGCTGTGATTCCGGATCGATCACGACTATACCGAAAGTAAATATCGAGAATGATCAATTAGAAATAACATACTATATCTGTCTAATAATCTATCTGTGTTAGAAGGCAGTTGTCGATGTTGTGTTTATAACTCTCATCTACAGAATTCTGTGAACTTTGCGGATATCAAGAACGTGTAACAAGCATCAATATACCATTTTCATATCGCTGTGTATCTTTGGTTCGAATGTTTCTTTTTCGGGACAAAGACAAAGACTTTTTCCCTACACGCTGAGAAACGAAGCCAATCTTTGTCGACCACGAAATTAACCACCGAGAGGAAGAGGCGCGAGAAAGAACGAATTCAAAACCAAATGTATTATAATCGTATTCACGATCCTTCCTCTTGAAAAGGTCTCGCAAGATTTTCATTAAAACCACGACACCAGAACCTCATAAATGGATCGTAAAGTTTGAAAGTTCGTAGGATGCCCCTAAATACGTATTAATAATTAATTATAAAAGAATGATACGATATACTGCCGTTAATTAATTCTCGTTGTCAAACTTTCCGTGAACATTCATTCGTATTGCATTACACGTCGACACGAAATATTTTCGCTAAGTAATTGCTCCGAATATTTGCAGGCGATTTGCTTCGTAACGCATAGGTGTGCCTACTGGTTTTAAATATCAATTACTTGTAAACATTTCGTAACTGATCGTTACGATTTTATCGTTAAAAACAAAATTTCTCTTTGATGCTCTACTTTTACACGAGATTGGACCGTAATTAATCTGTGCTATTTTAATAATACGCGCTCTATGATATAAATTTTTGTAAATGAGAAATATGTTAAACATTTTGTTTCATGTTGCGGGCAACTTTAAACTTTGTCGCTGTTTAGCAATGATTCCTGACCGACGTTACATTAACAATTTTATTACGTAAATAAAAATAATCTCGCTTGTTTTCTGTTTATTGTTAAGTAATACGTAAGTAATTATAATTAACCATAGGAAATATTTTACTACCACTTAGAGCAACGGATTCGTTGCTTTGGTGTTCGCATTTATTTAACTTGTTATTACCATTTGAGATACAAAATTACTGTTCTCTTAACGAATAATCTATATACGATCATAACGACTCCATAATATTTATTTAAACGAATCTGTCGCAGTTAAAACCGCGCAAGATCACACGACAGTTCAAACTTTCTCGATCCTCTGTGGCTTGTTTCGCGTCTACATTAACAAAGACTTATTCGTTCGGACGTCGCTATACTGAAAGTCTGCTTTCTTCATTGATTTTCAGCCGGAGAAACTAAGAAAGGGTGGGTAGCTTCAATGTCAATAAAGAAATCAATTAAATATTATATGCATATGTATAAATATAAAAGAACTGTTCAATGAAATTGAACGAAAACATTGCGTCGGACTCCGCAATGGAATGTTGAACGAAGAGAAAATTTATTAGATGCTCCGACGAAGAAACGGCAGACTGTTTAACTTGCGGCCTCGTTATCTCGTCGATTGAAAAATTCCGTGTAATTAACCAGAAAACTTTCGAAAGCTCTCCCTCGCAACAAAATAGCACACTTACGCACGTGTTAGTGTAAAGCATTTTGTACTTTCTGCGACGCCGACATTTACTTGCGAGACGCGTAATTCAAAGTTATACTTGACATGCATACGCGTGCACTAACATCATCGGATACACTGATACGATGAATCAAACGTGGTGCACGTTTATCAACGTAATAGCGTTTCTATTTTGTTTCTTGTAATAAGACTATAAAGACACATGATGTACGTAATTTAAGTAACGCGCGTCACGATATTACTTGATTAGAATGACACAAGAATGGCAATTGTCTAAGTGAGGTGTGCAAAGTGGCCCGTTTTAATTCTATTCACGCTTACCGCTCTCGAGGTAGTATTTATTTTTTTCCAAAAACGTTGCTGCGACGCAACATTTATATTTGCGGTGTAACTATATATTTATTCGTATTCGTCGAGATTAGCGTCACGGAAACAAAGATGTTAGATTCGAAATGTTTATCGGTGTATCATTAATTGTCGTAACAGGCGAACAACTTCACGACGATATAATATAATTATTTATTCGAAAATCCATTAGAAAAAGTCCTGATGTTAGAAAATTATTTACTTTTTTCGGTACCAATATTTGTGTAAAAATAGCGGGAATAACGTAAAAGACTATGCAAATAAATTGACTGTACGAGTGATTGAATGGCAAATGCATTGAATTTACAGTGGAACTTTAAAAAGAAAAACATATATATATATAAATTTACATCCTTTTAAAAGCTATGTATAAATTTGAAGGGCGTTTATTATAACATAAGTTAGCCGCGCAAACGATTCCATGGTTCGAAGAACTGGATTATGTAAATAATTATACAACATTAATTTCATATACAAATTGTACCATAAACTACAATTGTGACTGGGCATCACGATTGACAAATCTGAAGAAACCTAACCGAATTTCAATGTACATTGGTTTAAACGCAACATCGCCTCAAATTAATTAATCGATTTTTTTCCGAGCACGGTGATAAACTGTCAAATAAAAAGTGTCCGTTTCCGCTAAGTTAAGACTCGATTCAAGATCACGTCAACGTGTACACTTGCGCATCTTCGATCATCAATAACTGTCGTCGACGATTGATCCTTAGATCGTGTGTGAAAGTATCGAGTACAGTGAAACTCCATTTATATGAACTGAGAGACAAACATACAACGAAGTAGCACCGCTCGCAATTTTGCGTTCGAATTCAATGATTCAATGATGTCTTGCCCAGTCCTTGGATCATAGCAATAGTTCAGAGCCTATCACATAATTTGAACTGGTACTAGTTCAAATAATAAGAACTCAACTAGAGTTCACAAAACCAGACATTGACGAGAATTTCATTCGCGTGAACAGAGTTCACAGAAATAGAGTTCACATAAATGAAGTACGTATAAATAAAAGTTAAAAAAATGCAGTTCACATAAATGAAGTATATATAATAAGATTTAAAAAATGGAGATCGCGCGCATAAATGAGGTACATATAAATATATGTCAAAGTATGGAGTTCGCATGAATGGACTTGATATAAATAAAGCTCACATAAATAGAGTTCAGATGAATGGAGATTTGCTGTAGCCCGGCTGTATCATAGTCTGTGCGCTATTGATTCGATGTAGCATGTTGAGCATATTCTTCGATTTGAAAAGAGACATTGAGGGCCCAGAAATTAATAGGGCGAAACACGTGCCACGAAAACTCGAAACAGATCGCCGAAAGCCGCAGGTTCAAAGAATCGCGCGGTAGCGTAATAAAAGCGGGGACGTCGGAAAAACGATGACAGAGCGTTACGGGACGTCATTCATCCGAGTGATTTATATTGGTTCGTAAATAACATAGTATTTCGTGACGCGCTTACGAGCATGTACATGTATACATAGTGATCGCGTCTCGCTTCTTTACACTGTTACACGATGAGCACCAAAAAATATACATAGAAGTGAACGTTATGCTGCAGGACGGGAATAAAATAACATGCGAATAATATGCGTATGCGGATGCGCCTTACGAGAATTATCTGACGCCAATTGTATAATAGTTTGTAATCGTGTATACTATCGGTTACACAAATTTCGTAGCGTACTGTCAAACGCGGCGGTTCATGCGATTACATGTATAGTCCTCGCGCGACAAGAAAGCACCTTTGTGTTTAAATATTCCCCCTCCTTACTACCTGTCCTACTGCCGCAACTTTCGGTCGCCTAGCGACCATCGTTGATTTTTGTCGCCGAGTTCGGCCAATAGCGACCGATAGTTGCGGCGGTGGGACAGCTAGTAAGAGGGGGAATGTAAACGCAGAGGCGCCTTCTTGTCGCGTGAGGACTATATGTCGTTGTTCGTTTTTAATCGGTACAACGTCGGTGTTTACGCACGCTTAATGATAATTTTGTATGATCGATAAGTTCGAAATTCGAACATGTTGTGCAGCTTGACTTTTTGAACGTCCTTTCTAAAAGATGTCGCTCTGCTCTGGTTTTCGAGATCTGCTCTGGTTTCGCGGAAAATTCTAGACTCAACTCAGACCTAATTTATTCCGTTAGATCTAACACGAAACTTAATGTAAAGCCGTTTTAGAAGAGTTCACAGTTTTTCGCGAATATCTCGAAAACAGAAACGAAGCGGCATTTCTTACAAAGGAAAAAGTTATTCGAAATGTGAAGCTGTGCAACATATCTCAATTTCATCGAAATCAGAGATGGAGACCATTTGGAAATAATTACTATTCTGCGTTTGTTCGAAAATGTTTGGTATCGTTTGAGAAACGTTAAATGGAGTTCGACAGTTTGAATCGGTTGTGCAAGAATCTTACGTTTCCCGTGACACTTCACAGTCTCCATAAGTTTTGAGAGTACGGCATGAAATTTTTGGCCCCATAGAAATGTATTTTGAAGCTCGTTGATCTGGAGAACAATTTTACGATATTCTTCTTCGAAGAGTTCGTCAGAATACGGATTCTGGCCGTAAGCGCGAACGCGTGCTATAAGAAAATAGTGCGTACGTAGAACATACTCGCGACACTTATTAATATTCCGATTAAGCAATCAAAATGGTCTCATATTTTGTTCGTGAGTTACGCATTACAAGAAAACTGAGGAAACCCGCATCTATCATCATTACTAATATTATTATTATTATTATAATAAATCTCAGTATGCTCTAAATGTATTATCGTTGTTGTATAGTAATCATTATTATTATTTTTTATTGTTAGCATTATGATTATAATTAATATTATTATCGTTATTATAATTGCTATTTTTGCTATTATTATTAATACGACTGTTGTGGTCGTCGTCTGTTCACTGTTGCTGCATTCATTATGTTTCTATTATACTTTACCCTTTTTTTTCACTATATACATATATAGTCCTATATATTATATATTATATGTATATAGTCCTATATATATACATATACAGGATGTTCCAAAAATGTCTCGCAATCCGGAAATGGTGGGTTCCTCGGATCATTTGAAGCAGCTTCTTCCTTTACAAAAATTTTCTCCGAGGCACCGTTAACGAGTTATTAACGAAAAACAGTGACCAATAAGAATCGAGTACGGCTGACGCGAGGCGGCCCAGCCAATCAGCGCACGAAGCCCAGTTCCGCTCATTGGCTCGGTCGCCTCGCGCCAGCCGGCTCGCCTCTCATTGGTCATTGTTTTTCGTTAATAACTCGTTAACGGTGCCTCGGAGAAAATTTTTATAAAGGAAAAAGTTGCTTCAAATGATCTGAGGAACCCGCCACTTTCAGATTGCGAGACATTTTTGGGACACCCTGTATATATAGTCCTATATACCTATTATTTCTTCTGTTACAGTAGTATGAATGTACATGTGTGTTGACGTATAAATGTTGACTTTACAGTAACATAATTCGGTCTTCTTACGTTCAACGATACTTAATGATCAAAATTAGACCTGTATACGCGCGGCCGTTTTATTACCGAGCATATACAATGCGGAAAAGAAACGAAATAGCATCGCAGTACCTTCGGTTTACAATACATTACAACGTTACGAAGGAAACGATAATGCACTCGCTTGAAAAAGAGATTTTGTACGGCCACCTTGCCGTAACAATTTACGACAAACATTCCTCGTGATTTTACTTGTATTATTATAATGACCATAGAACGATTTTTAAGAAACATTCAGTCTTCATCCTTTTCCCTCATACAGGATGACCAGCTTATATCTATAAATGTATCTCGGAAATTGCGTTCGACTTAAAAAAAACTCAGTTTTAAATAATTCAGAGAAAGTTTCGAGGATTTCTAAAACGTGTAACTGTACAAACAAGCAAAACTGGCTTTGATCCTGTTACTTAAGGTAAAATATTTGTACAGCATCGTATAGTACTCATCACGAGGGACAAAAGTATCGTAGACACTCTTAAAAAATGGCGTTGAAGTTTTGATGATTCTTACATTCATTATACTTGGCATGCTATTATATTTTAAAATGGACCATTAATATAAACAACGTGTTATTAATAAAGTGAAAAATTAAAAGTTAAAAATAGTAGAAAAGTGTTAAAAAATATTGTACAATTTTAGAAACCGTTGTCTTGTAGTATCAACGGTCACCATGGTGGCTAGGACACTATTTACTTCAGTAATTCTAAACACAATGTGACATTAAAATCACGCTAAGAATTAAGTGGAATTTTCACACCATTTTTTATGAGATTGGAACACATATCAATTTCCTTCAATTTTTCGATGGAAACGCTGGATACGAAAAATTAAGAACACTCGAAAATTCGACAAAAAAGGCAGACATCGTTACCCGAAATGTTAAATATGTTTATTTTCTGAAAGTAACTTGTGAAGTAGTAAGAAGCTCACCAAAGTCTGTTGTAATAAGCAACTTGTATCCTGTATGTGTACAATGAAATTTGACGTTTGTTAATATTGCGAACCATAGAGAATAATATTCAAAAGAAAAATATTCACATTGTTTTATCGTTCTGCGGTGAATTTCTGTTGCGAAACGGCTGGCGTGCTGTTTGTAGTAGATGAAAGTAAATATCGAGAAAAGTCCGGTTTCCATCAAAGGCACTTTGATCGGTAACAGTATTTTTATATATCGCGCGCGCGCGCACACACATACACACTCACATGTTTTCTCTTTTGCAGACGTGCCTGGTGAAGCACATACTAATACACCAAACAAAGCGTGCTTCTCAAAGCGGCACCAGTAGAATAGTAGATTAGTTAGCACTTAATAATCTGCTATTTCACTAAGGACACTCGTTGAGAGCTCGGCATTCTGAAGGAAACGTCGAACAGCCATGGGAAAACAAAACAGCAAACTAAAACCAGAAGTCTTAGAAGATCTTAAACAGAATACCGAATTTACGGGTGAGTAAGAGCTTTCATAAACAGCATAAATTGTATAGATACCACATTAATAAAAACGAAACATTCATTAACCCGAGAAAGATAACCTACGTCGCAGAGGCGCCTGCGAAGACTGTTGATTTTTGTTAATTTTTCATAGAGGTCTAGTGATTTAAGTTTAAAATTACTTAAAATATAAAAAAATATAATATAAATGCATTTTATTTTTACAATAATGCCAAACCTTTAAAATGACTAGATTAACTTAAATAAATATCCATTGTTAGTATAAAATTGACGCCTTAGAAAAGCATGCGCCTCTGAAGCGTATGGTTATCTTTTACGTACGTTGTCATATGGTTATCTTTCTAGGGTTAAGTAAGTACACGCTTTTGTTTGATTGCAAAATAGAGACGATAAATATCTTTTACTCTTGAAATAGAATATGTTTAAATTCTTTGTAACATCATTTTTTTTGTTATTTTTACATATCAACAGGATACTACATGATTTTGTAAACGAAGCAAAAATATTGAATAAATTTCATAATAGTTGTTCGAGATATATGTTGTTGACAACACCTGAATCCAATCAGATAGCTTCTCGTAATTTTTGTAAATATATTTTCAGGTGTATTTCTTTTCAACGTAAATAAATGAAACTACATTGTGCTTTTAATTAAACGTATATGTGATTAGATTTGGCAATATTGAAACATCTTAAAAATAAGTGTTTTTCATTTTAAATAACACTATATTGGTACATTAGTTATAAGCACTGAAATAAAAAAGTGTTAAATAAAGAAATTTTCATTTATTTTATGCTATGAAGCCTACAGTTACATTTCTCTTCAAAAATCTATTGCTATACCTTGCTTTTATCATATCGCGCAATAGAAAAAATGTTCTAATATTTATGTCTGTCCTTTTACTAACGTTATTTATTAATTAAATCTAAAGATATTTTAATCAAGCAGTTGGTCTATTGTTAGTTCACATTTTGATTATTATTACTTTTTATTTTAAAATATAAGGAAATCAGTTTCCACCCTTTCATTAAGAACTATTCCATATTACGAATTCCGTTTTTAAAAATGCGTTTATCATTGGGCTTGCCCTCGTTACGTAATACGAAAAAAATAACAAATACATTTTCTCGGTTATTACATTTTTCAATAATTTCTTACGTGTACTTGCATAGGAATTATATTCTTAATTACGGGGTACTGTGTGTTCTTGTATGAATTCTTAATTTAATGTAGCTTATCTCTTTTCAAAGATGCGGAGATTCAAGAATGGTACAAAGGTTTTTTAAAGGACTGTCCGAGTGGTCACCTTAGCGTAGAAGAATTTAAGAAGATATACGGAAATTTCTTCCCTTACGGTGATGCTTCAAAGGTAAGCTGCCACATTATCTCACTAAATTATTTTAAATAAAATAAATGTCTCTTACGTTATTATATCATCATATAATATAAACCTACATAATTTAATCTTTATTGATACGTGCAAATGAAGTTAATGATAGAGTGGTGAAAATGATCGTTTTTACGAAATCTCCCGAAAATGTAGGAACACCGAAATAAAAGCACATACAAATCCAAAAGTATTTTACCATTTTAATTTTCGTTACCGAAATATTCACAGTTGATAATTAGATATTACACTCCCGCGGTTGTTTGTGCAAACCTCATTGTTAATCTATCTTCTCCTGCAAGCTGAAATTTATAAAGTAATAATTCATTTGTAACCGCCAATCTTGCAAAATTAATTCTGACGTTTCCGACACAACGAGTATAATTTATATTTGGAAGAACTAAATTTATAATTGCAGAACCTGAAGGTCTGTATTTTATAAACAAATTTGAAACTAGCAACATGAGAACTTAAACTTAGCCTAAATTTTATGTATAATACATCGTATTTAATTTTTAATAAGATTTAATTGTTTTTCAATGTACAAGTTATAGAAGTAAGAAAATGATTGAGCAGTTTTCTTATACTAGATAATAATATATATACGTATAATATAATAATATATATAATCTTATATACTAAATAATATTATATAATAATATATTATAATATACTAAAATAGATTATACGAAATAATGAATAGAAAAAATACATTAGGTATACAGAATATTTCTGAAATTGTGGTACAAATCGCCAAACAATGATCCTACTTGCAGGAATAAGTCAAAAAGAAAGAATTTTTCATTATCAAAAGATCGAGATTGAAGATTCGACAAATACGCGTACTAATGAATAGGGATCAACTGACGCATCTGATTATGGCACACCCATTCTACTTCTTTTGAATACTATACCACACTAACCTAACGGATACACAAACAAGTTTTCCTCGAAAATGGCATCTTAACACATTGAATGCCACGCCGGTTTTACAGAAATTGTCCGTGGCACCACGATGAATTTTCTTTTATGTGATACATATAATGTTGAAATATTATCTGTAATAGATAAGTTACAGTGTATAACCATGTTTGACATGTTAATTGCGACAGGGATCACTGTTTGAATTGACGGTGGTAATAATACAAAATTTTAGATATTGACATTTGTTTTAAATTATATATATTCCTATCAATTTAGGCGCGCCGGTCACCAGTGGCCCCCATGGCGTCACCCCCAAGTTAAGTGCCGGTCACCGGTGACCCCCGTGGCATTTAACGTATTAAATGAAAAAACGTCACTCTTCCTCCTCGACTTATTTTTACATGTAGAATCATCTCCCAGACACTTGTACTACGATTTCGGAAACACTCTGTATAAGTAAATATTATGGTAAACTCGTTTAAAATACCGAATGAATAGAAATATATCGAGAAATGAATATATAAATAAACAAATTTGGACTCATATTATTTCTTTTGTCATCTACAAAAATATCAATATTTTTCAAATATATGAAAAATATAATGAGCTTTTTTGATTAATGCTATAGAATAATGCTATTAGAACTGTAGAAATATTTCTATCAGTTTTCCTATTGTAAAAATGTTATTATTTCGTACAGTCAAGGCGTAAGTTGTACATGTGCAGTGTATTAAAAATCACAAAAATTGAAATGTCTTTAGGACAATAAATAACCTAAAGATGTACGTACATATTTAGTATCAGATGTCTCTTTCGAAATTGTACTATGTCTTACATTATTTCTCAAAAAATCTGGTTGAAAGCTATGAAAATATCATATAGCACCTATATAATTTCTTTTTTACTATATTTATTATATGAAAGTCAAATCCATCCGGAAAGTGGCGAATCTTAACTTCTCAGCTGTTAATATTTCAAAAGAACAAAACTTGAACTTGTAAAACGGCGAAGCACTTTCCGATCTATATTTTCGTACGAAGTGTGCATGTTTCGGGTCGTTCCATATTTTTGCAACACCTAGTATGTAACAGGGATATGCACTTAACTCGAAATCCTCGTTTGGTAAAACAAGCGAGTCGTAACGTTATGACAAGCAAAGACATCATGCAATATTATCTCTCACGCTCGTGAACTCATAGAGGCAAGGTGCTTTAACGAGTTTTAAGTGGTCACTGTTGCACTAATGTTCATTATTATTCAGTTTATAGCATGATCCATTTCGTTAAGAAAATATTTTCATTCAATGCGCGATGTTTTCCTAATATGATTGCAATCGTATTTGAAATTTTACTGCCATTAATAGAAAACTTATAGCAACGAATAAAAAAATACGCTGGCAAAGAAAAGAAATTATTGCAAATATACAACAAAAGATCTCAATTAAGTAATCATAATTGATTTGGTGTCGATATATCATAGTTCAATGAATTTAATTTGGAATGGAGTGCACAAGGGGTGAAATGAAAATAAATAATTCAGTTTAGAAAATTAGTTATTATTTCATTGTATTTATAAAGTTGACGACTAGGTGTGACATATGATTACTAGACTGCGGATTTTATGCATTTACAACAAAAATGACTGGACGAAACATCAAACATTAAAGACATCGACAGAATTTAAAAAAATTTTCACACTTTCAATACATGGAAATCATCGCATTATTATTTAATTATTGTTCCTTCTAATCGATTCGAAAAATGTTTATTTTGCACAAATATCCGCAATCTAGTGAGAAGAGAGAGTTTTACACTCCGCGAAAAAACAATAAGTAGCCTCTGAATTTTTCGCATTTCTCAAATCAACTATTCAAAAACTGGTGATATACAGGGTGTCTGGATATATGTACAAGCGGGCACCAGGCGAATCCTCATAAAAGTACATGAAAGAAAGTATAGTAGTTTTTTTTGTTTGGGATTTAGTTTCTGAGAAAATCGAGTTTAAATATTCAAACATGAGTTTTTTTATTATTTTGTTTTTGTCATCTCAAGCAGTAGGTAAATTAAAAAAAAAAAGCATTAGTCCAGTTCTAAAAAAATTGTTGCGTATCACCACTAATGTTCGGACAACTTTTAAAACGCAATAACTTTTTTAGAACTGGACTAAACGACCATAACTAGAATGTTCTTTTTTTTTTAATTTTACTATTGTTTGAAATGACAAAAAAAACTCATGATAATTTACACAATAATTTTGGTGGAACTTATGTGAAAGTTAGCTCTTATTTCGTGTTTTTTAACCGTTTGAGTACCAAGCAGCGCGATCGCGCTGTTCAGATCTTGTGTCGCGATCAAACTTTAGTGACGCACGTACATCGCATAGCTGCTTTCCTTTTCTTCTTTTTCTTTTCGTTTTGTTTGTTAATCCTAACGAGCGCTATCGCGCCGCTTGGTTTTCTTTGCAATCAATTAAGACAAGCGTTATTACGATGTTCGGCATTTTTCTGAATGACCGTGTTTTCTGAATAACCCCTGGGACTCAAACGGTTAATAACCATGCATTGGCTATTGGAAAAACCAACTTTTAACATAATACTGCACTATTATTGTCCAAGGTATTGTAAAATGTACATTAATTTCTTCTAAACAAGCTTGCTTCACAATATTGTCCATTTATTAATTATTATTATACAATTTGACAGATATTGTCTGAATCTACTCGAAATATAATCCGTTCCTACAATTTTTCACAATAGTTTCCGCTTCTGGAACGTCTACAGAATTCAATGTAATAGAGCATTCGTGCTGGATCGAGATTTTTTCATAAAAAAACACGGAAGTATTATGTTTAAAATGCACTTATCGCTCCGTTTTCAAACTTTAACAAACTAATTAAAATCATTCAAAACAATATAACTCGATAATTCTATATACCATCGTGTTCGAGAAAGCCTCTCATATTTTTTAAGCCTAGACAGAACTTCGTAGCATTTTTAATTTTCACATAATATCTCGTTTTTCAAAAAATGGCCGGTTAAGAAAATTCGTGTCTTCCAAAAACTAAGGACGACGGGATAGTTTCACTTTTGTATTCGTATTTCGGACAAAAAGCTCTATAAGAATTATTCAGTAGATATTTCAGATCATAAATAAATCTTAATTCGTTGGGCAGTGTTATTAGCGTAAACAGTAACAATTGGACAGAGTATAAAAGTCAGTTTTTATAAGCTAACAAAGAGCGAAAGTCCCACGCTAAGCTATACGGAAAATAATTCAAACATGTTCAGACTTCGACTTGCAATGCTTCAGCTTTATTTGAACCACTCAAACTGTTCCATACTCGAAATCGTTCAAGCTGGACCGATCAAAATGATGCTCGATGAATTGTTCGGTGCTCAATCAAATTCAAATCTAGCGTTCAAGCCCCTTAAAATTCGTCCGGATTAGGTGCATGCAAACAAGATCAATTGTTCGAGTTTATAGCTCGAGCATCATTCTCTTCATTCCGGCTCAAATTTTATGATGCCTAAAACTGCAGATTTGATGCATTTATAATAAATATAGGTTGGCAAAATGTGAAACAATAACAGAGATTACAAACATTTAAGATTGTCTATATAATAATTATATAATATTAATCATTATTAAGCGAAGAACGACATTTCGACGTTGTTTCTGTTCTTTGCAGTTTACGAAGAAAGTTTTTGTTTTGCATAAAAATCCGCTATCTAATGATGACCAGCGAAACGGTTCTCTGATGCATGAGCAAAATAATTGTTAATTATGCGAGAAAAACACGTTCAAGGTGCAATGGGAGATCAGGTGTTAGATTTGGGACGGAAACATTAATACCATGCTTCATCACTACTCATCGTTAGATCTGCGGATCTTTATGCAACATAGAAATGTTGTGCATTAGTTGCAAGGAACAAGAACTTCATAAATATTTATTCCTGTCTTGAATAATTTTAGCAGATTTCAAATAATATAATGGTATTGTTAAATTTTTCTAACAGCATCACTGTTTGGTGTTTCAGCTACTCGTTTTTGTTGTAAATGCATAAAATCCGCCGTCTATTCATCCTACTTGCAAAATATGCATCCTACTCGATTTAGAAAGACTCTTCTTTACTTAAAAATGATGTCTTATATAATTCTAGCCAAAATTCGACTATACTCTTTCACTTGCTCAGTAGACAATTATTAGTTGTTTTTCTTTTTTTGACTTGTCGCTTCTTTTTAAAATGAAACACAAACACTACGATTAAAGTAAACCAGTAACCGAATGAAATAGAAACAACGAATGCACTGGTTGTAATCATTTAATTCAAGACCGCACAACGAAACGAAGTCTTTCCTCCAATTTTGTCATTCTTCATTTTCGTCTGACTTTAACCCTTTGAGTGACGTGTATGTACATATATGCATTCAGTAAAGGTTATCGATATGGACTATGAGCACACTTTGAGAGAGAAAAAAACGAATATGCATTTAGCCAATATTATACATATGTAAGCAATATTATACACTGGAGTACACAACTGAGTACTCTATATTCAAAGGGTTAACTTGCAAAATCACTTCTTTATATGTATAGTACCATCTCCTACTTATACAGATCTACTTATACAGATCCATCTCCTGGCAAAAAGTTTTTCAGCAAACTCAAAGTTATGAGGTTGGTTGAAAATATTTTCAATTTAATTGTTATTAAATGGTATTTTATGTTGCTGGGACCACTGGGAATGCGAAGAGGGCTTAGTATAGGTGTATATTAGAAATTATTATTTATTATTGAATAGAAAACAGTCGAACAAACACGACATTACGTGGAATAAAGTTTTAAAAACATTTTAAATAATGATTTGAACGTATAAACACAAAAGTCAACGACCTCACCGGTACAAAGAACGGAAAGCTTTAAACTTTTCCGACAAGAAATGTTTTAATTTAAATGAGTCTAATAATTAATGAATGAGACTAAATATAACAATGAATGAGACTGATTAATGAGACTAAGTGAGTAATGAATCCATTTACATTGAAAGGACTGTTAAAAGTTACAAGAAATCGAAATGGTTGTACATGTCTTGTTATATAATAACAATAAAAATAAGTATGCGCATTCATTTTTTACTAAATAAAAAACATTTAATGTCTCACAGTTTTGTCGTAACATAAAATAGGTATTTTTATTATTATAATTGTTATAGCTGTAAATTACAATTTACCGATAAGTAAATCTTGTTTATACAGGAAGCACAAAATTATTTTTGATAACATAAATCGATATTGTTCTATGTAGTATCTCATAGTATTGTGTTGCTGTATGAAAAGGAAAATAATTAAAGATCGTGAACAGAGAATTAAACGAAAAAATATTATAGAAACCGTTAGGTGTATGCAAAACACCATTAGTTGTTTAGAAAAGAAATGCAGTGAAATATATATTATAAAATAAATAAATATTCGATCCCCTTTACATTCCCTTAAGTCTCGGCAATATATTTTATAACAACGAAAACGAAAATATTCTCAACTAATTTCATAATTTCGTTCTTATACTGACCAAAAGATGCTAAAAGAAAAAAATTACATGTATTCGAATGATAAATCCATTCGCATAAGCAGTTAAAACGAAGCGCAATTATTTCAAGACCATGTTAAAAATATCCCTAAGAATTTCTTTTTACAATCACGCATGAATTTACCGGAAATAGGAGAACTTATTGAACGTTAGCCACTCCAAAGGAAAATGCATGGAATTCTCGTGATTTTTACGAACTAGAGACAGTCACGATTATGAAATGACATGACAGATGTTGGCACAGCGTAAGAGTATCGTGCGCCCTTCTTTCCATATTTCCTTATGTTCCACAGCTAGCTTCGCAAAGTATTCTTATTAGCGATCAAAGGACAACATTATGTTAGAAAATGGATCTCAAGAATCCTCTCCCCAGGCATTTCTACTCCGGAAGTCGAGGTGCTCCTCCTAAGAGATGTATTCCACGGTGACTCATATCTCTTCTTCGTCAGATCACGTGGTGTCCTTTACCGAAGGCTGACACCAATAAGGTGACATTATATTCCCGTGGGACGACCTGAGTAAATTGTTGGACTTCTCAGCCCACATCTGTATCGGTCGCCTAAGTATAATAATCGCCAGCGTGCGACAAGTGGAAAAGACCGTTCTTGTTTAGAAAATAAAATTTACGTAAAATTACGTAACTGTAAGAGAACAGTACTTGGATACAGGTAGTTCTTCGCTGTATCGACAGAATGGGCACCAAACAAAATGCTGTCGGTATTTTCTGCATACGCTTCCGAAAGCTTCTGTGCACAAACACGGCAACGCAATTATTAACTCGTTTACTATTTTCAATCGTTCAGGCGAAACTTTCTCGAATTTTCCTATGAATAACGGAACGGGCCACGCAAAGATAAGAAAGGATAAACATTCGCACACGCCAGGATAACGAGAAGAGGGACCAGTGTGCTTCACGAATGGTAGACCTAAGATCTGTCGAGTTTTGCTCTGTTAAGACATAATCTTCGCATGATAAACAGAAACGGAATGTGATCCGTTCACATACGGTAAACATTGTACACACAAATGAAAAAGACCGGACAGTTGATTGCAAATGACTAATGTGGCCCAGAAAAAAAAGCAATAAATTGTTCCTTGTCTACAAGTGCGATACGTGAGAATGGCCGTTAATTTGTGGACTAACGAGTTATAACGAGCCTACTAGTAAACAGTAGATTGGAAATTTGAACATTTGCTCGTTTTTGTAGGGAAAAATTGATGTAACAATGAAGAAACAACTCTGCACACGTAATGATGCAGGGGAGCCGTAGTGGGCAGAAAGTGTTCAAACCTGCGATCTCTGTAATACTATGATCTATTTTTCGAAAAAATACCTGAACTGGTAACAGCTGATCATCCTACTCTCTCTCCCTCTCTCTTACTTAACACTTGCAACGTAGGACTGTAATAACTGGTTGTTATGTTCTTTTTCGAGAAACAGACCATAGATTTTAGGTAATTCCATAAATAATGCGAAATTCCTTCCACGTTTCAGCAGGGTGAAATGTAAAACCATCGTCATAATCATTAGTCTTATCGTACGTTATATTGTACAGGTTATAAAAACAAAAGAAAATTATATGAAATACTTAGACTGCGGATTTTATGCATTTATGGCAAAACTAAATTAGTTAAATACAGAATTGTAAGGAGACATCGCAAAAATTTCAGGATACTGTTTTACTATTTTTAACTGATTACCATTATTAAAAAAAGAAAAACATTTTCTTCTGATCTATGTTTCTTATAATTGACATCGACAATATTTATTTTGCATAAAGATCCGCGATCTAAATCGTTACTAATGATTAAGGTCACGATTTTATAAGTATGTATTTCGCCTTCCTAAAATCCAGATGCAAATTCGCATTACTTATGGGATAATCTGATACATGCACACTTATACTTATTTGGCCACGCAGCTTTCATTTAAACTGCTTACAATTATTTTGATTTATACTTCCATGCTTCTAGAAAATGAATTGTGGAAGAAAACACTCGTACGGGTGTTTCCTAGACACAGTGTACTCATTAATCGAAAAAACGTTTCAACCAAAAATGAGATGTTAATTTAACAATAATTTTATTTATAAACCATTCAAGGACCACTTTATAACTTCTTCGCACAAGGGGTAGTTATAAACATGAATGATTCCTATAGTTCTGGAGATCGAATGAAATGTTTGATACATCAGTTTTTGTTTTCACTTTTTTAACCGTCGTCATGTGTTCTTAAATATCTGCGATTAAAGTTTACCCCGCGCCGATATCGTAGTTATCCAAGGTCAACATTTGCTGGGCACCATAAAATTTGTCAGTCGTTCATAATTTTTCGGATCCTTAACCTTAAGTGACCTTAAACGACCACGATCATTCAAGTTGTCTTAAGAAACGTAATAACGCCAGATATTAAAAAATACATGATCCGATTTTAAAAAATGAAAATTCCGAGACAGGTCTACCTAGGAAAAGATTTCGTCCAGCAAAATCGAACGATGTTTCTATCAAATATGTCCACTTTATCTGCAAAACTGTAGGAGTTATTCACAATGGTTTGTCTTACAATTACATGATTGACTCTGTACATAAAATAACTGATTCGTTTTACGGGGAATCATTCCGTAATTGCGAGAATTTTTATAGTCAACATTTTTTTAAAATGATAATGCTTACAATAATGCAGCCGAATGGAAACTGACATAGTTCAAAGACGTTTTCATATGCTGCTATTCCTAACTTTTATAAACTACTGCTTACACTCATACACTCTCTCTCTTTCTCTCTCTCCCTCTCCCTCTCTCCCTCACCCCCCTCTCTCTCACTCTTTTTCTCTCTCTCTCTGCTTCTTTCTTATTTTTCCACAAATACAATACTATGACATAATATATGAGCATAACGTCTGTAATGGATTCAGCATGCATAGATATTTTAAAGAATGTTTATATGGACATTTCTTCTGTCTAGCATAAGTTTCTAAATGACTTAGAAATTTTTAACCGTCTAGGTGTTTAGTGAAAGGACATCTGAAAATTTCTATTCAAGCCATACATGATGATTATCAACAACTTTTACAAAAACAGTTATAAGTTGAAAATAAGTAAAATAAAACGAACAATTAAATAAATCTTCTTTACTATTTATCTGTGCTGAATCTATCAATGAAGTTATACCCATATAATATAATGGTACATCTTATATAGGGTGTATTCTCTAAAGTAACCACTATTTTTCAAATTAATATTTTTCTATTGATTCAACTTATATTTCTGAATTCAAAGTTGGCTGAAGATCATAGTACAGTAGTACATAGTACAAGTGTACATACAACTGTACATAGTACAGTTATAGTACATACAAGTGTACATGGTACAACTGTACATAGTACAGCTTCCAGTTTTCTGGAAACTTTTAAAAATCAAATGTGTAACGGAGCGAGGAATGATTCACTTTTGTTCGAGACATTTCTTTGATGATCTTCAATATCTGGAAAATGATAATCGACAGGGGTTGGCTGCCAAAGCTTCACCCTAACAAGTCTTAAAAAATCAAAGTAAATTGGTTAAGAATATCTACATTATACATCTAACTCTTTTAGACCCTACAAATTTTAATAAAAATCGGTTTACGCAAATATATTGTAATAAAACATAATTTTCGATAATTAATGAAGAATTGTGTCACTTACAACACATATTAATCTCAGAGGATGCACCCTGTATACACGGTGGTCCAAGTAAAATTTTACAAGCTGTCTTCTCTAAAACTATAGCAGCTATCGATTTAACTTCTTTTTCAATTATTTTGAACAAAGAAAGTAATATATTATTCCACTGAAAAATATTCAAGATTGTCTACACCAAATAATCAGCCCTATTATCTCACTTAATTGAAAACAATTAAATTGATAGCTATTATCCTGTGTACCGAATATGCTATGAAGAGGAAAGTAAAACTACAGAAGATCTCTCCTCCCATCGAACACTTTATCAATTGCTTGTTCACACATATACAATGTACAAGTCCAACAAGATACAGCTTCAAATGAAACAACGTTCCTTTCGATCCATTATCAGGAAAATCAGTTCTTTATTTTTCTATGCCGACATTAAAGAACTGTATTAACGATATAATTCATTCAATTATATGACTTGAACCGAATTTCGAAACCATTCTTAATTATTTAACAGTATTTTCACGTCATGTAATGTATAGTTTGCAGAACATGTATTCAGAACATTCGACGCGAACGGCGATGGAACGATTGACTTCCGAGAGTTTTTGTGCGCTTTGAGCGTTACATCTCACGGTAAATTGGAACAGAAGCTGAAGTGGGCCTTCAGCATGTATGATCTTGACGGTAATGGCTACATTTCGCGGCAAGAAATGATGGAAATCGTAACAGTACGTACAAAATATACAATATTTCTATTCTAATCTACAGAACCGGAACAATCGAAATTGTGATTCGTGATCAAACAATAAATTTTGTAATTCTAAACTAGCAATTTCGAAATATGGACCCACAAGCTTAAACTAAATAGTTTAATTACGTTTATTTGTATGACTTTCTTGAAGAATTTCTGTAATCATTTTACTATTCTTGACATGTTCCCTCCTACGCAAGTTCTTCGGTAATAATAAATGAAAATTAATATTTATTACACGATAAACGAAAAAGAAAGAACACTTAGCTTGTGCTTTTCGCCTAAATTCGAATAAAAATTTGCAACAACACCGTACAAAATATCCATTGTATCAACAGATGAAAGAGAAGCGAAAATTATGTATTATTTGTCTTTTCCTAAAATCTAAATAAAAAATAACATTCAATTTTTAAATAAGAAAAATGGATTATTCTATGAGGATTTATATTGGTTTCAGGCAATCTACAAAATGGTAGGATCCGTGATGAAAATGCCAGAAGACGAGTCTACACCTGAAAAAAGAACCGATAAGATATTCTTACAAATGGACAAAAATAAGGATGGAATATTATCGCTTGATGAATTTATAGAGGGTGCAAAGAATGACCCGTCTATTGTGCGACTGTTGCAGTGCGATCCGAGTGCACAAGCTCAGTGAAGCCTTGGGCCGTTACGCAAGTATTACCGTATCATCTACATACGAGAATCGGGAACCGGTCTGATAGTACCCCATGTAAAAAGCATTACGATCATAAGGAATATGTATGACGATTTTGTTAGAAGATCTACGAATCATAACGTTCGCTGTTAATTGGTTTCTATTAACGAACTTTCGCGCGTAAACTTGTTTCTTCATTTTGGTATAGTCACGACGTTTTATCCGGATGATTATTTGAATTGACGAAAACTAGAGAGTAAGCGAGATACATGTTTCTTTATGAACGTAAATGTTCTATAAAAACGTAGGTGATAAGGAAAAGTGGTATTTTGACATTGGACCGGTTCCCGGAAAGGTCCAGGGTCACTGGGCCCATGGCGCTTGCGCATACCGCAAGCTAGTCTGTAAGACTAGTCCAGTCGCTCCGTCTTATAAACGGATCGGTTTTAAAGAAAAAAGCTTGTTACGTTTTTGGATATATTGATCTTCGTGTGCTGCGTACGACGAAGGACCCGCAGAGCGATCCGCGCTCTGTGATTTCAGAAAGAATATTTCGACTCATAGCTACAACCGAGAATCTGCTTCATCCAACGTTGCAACCTTGATACTGTTGATAAATTTAATGTCTGTAGCAGTGTTCCCAGTCTATTTGTTCGGTTAAATGTAATAATTAGCGAGATGTTATACAGAAGATGTACTACATACTTGTACTGTTTGTCATTTCACAAAATATCTTGAATATAGAAATTTCATTTTTCATACAAGCACTGTCTTTCATCATAGGGATGTGTATGTCTTTGCTAATCACCTTTGATTACGCTTCTGAATAACGATAACACATTTCGGACGTATTTTTGAGAAATAGCCTTTATTAAAAATCTCCGCCATACGCAGCTCAAAATAAAATTAGTCGTTAAACGCGATATTTAATTTTTGTAAGCTATTGTACACAACGTATCTTTCTCCTACTTTATAGTCACGTGCAATGGACATACAGTTGATGACTCTTTCAAAGTTAAACGTTTATATGTGATTTATTTTTTTTAAGCAATTATATACTTTGATTCGAAATTTTTATTTAAATTATATTATTTATAACAAACGAAAAATAAACACAATACAACATTATTTAAAAGATTTTGATAATGGTTTTATTTAAAATGTTGTTCAAATAGATATTTCATATTTATGGTTCTCTCTACTTTTAATTTTAAGTAATAAGATAATAATTTGAATTAAGTTATACATACTCTGTATATTTAAAAATTTTGAAATTGCGATACTTTATTGTGTAACTGATTTTTTGGTGTACAATATTTTCATAATTTCATCCTCTTATTAAAAAAGATACCTTCCTTATAGTATAGTATCTAATTATTTTTACATTTCCTGATATCGTAAAATTTTCTTGTAGAATGTGTCAACATTTTTCCGAATATGATCAAATAGGTTGTACGGTAATGTTTTATATTATAGTTCGATTATCATATTTTGGTTGCTTTTGTTGGAGTTGCTCTAAATTATTATAATAAATAAATGCATCATACCTGTCATTGAATTGTAAAATTGACAGAATCATCATGTACAAAAGAAAAGCTACTGTGACTGGTATCGAAATTAAAAAAGTTATTTTGATCTATAATTTAATTTAATAAACTCTACTCGATCAGTATCTGTGATAATTATAATATTTCCAATCTTGTAAACACATATATATTCCTCTTTTGTTGCTATTTGAAGTATTTAGTATGGACTTTATGTACAAGCTTTACATAAATGATACATAATATTTTATTAGTCTCAAAGTAAATTCTAATGTCAAAATAATAAATTTGAGCATATGCTAAGTATAAGACACATTAATTTTCAATCTTACATAACTTGAATAAATACATAATTAGACATTGACTTATAATTCAAATAAAATCAATTAAATAATACAGTTACGAAGATTGCATAAACATTGAGAGAGAACTATTAATTATAAGATAATTATTTTAGATTTTTGATTTTGTCTTTAACCAGTGCAGAGATTGGAAAGTGCTGCACATTAGAATATCACTAAACATTTTGATCAGAGAATTTTTATCACAATACATCCTCAGTTAGCTAACAGATACCAGTTATACAATACCTTTAAATTAAACTAATTAGCTTTCTATTTTCTATTCATAACTCATAATCATTCTTATTTTAAAGTAATTAAATTCTTTATTAACTTAGACTTCGGTGGTTTCTTATTTTATGCAATTAAAAAAAAAATTGAAGGTACTGTTTTCCATTTGTCAAAGCAAATCTAAATACCTTTTTATTAACGAAATTCGATGAGCTTTATTTTTGTATATAGTAACTTCTTCATTTTACGGGATAAATCGTAACTAAAGTCCCTGGATGTAAGTAGAAGATTTCTCGCATTAGACATCGGACAGGAAGTAATCAAAAAGCTAATATATGCAATTTTTTGTTTATGAAAATATATGTACACTTCCATTCTCTTCTACGATTGTATGTAGAGTAACTCAAATGAATATAGAATAACCTCTATAAAAATTCTATTTTTAAGTATGTAGAAATCTGATAGACTAACTAGATTTGCACCTAGATAATGAAAAAAAATCTATTACACGTGTCTATGAGATAGGGAAAATAATGCTAAGCGTAATGGCTACTTGCAAAGACACATTATTTCATATTATGTGATAATGTGCAAAATACTCTTTGTGATCCTGGCAGAAAGTTTTAGATATCTCATAATACACTGTCCTGGATCTTTCAATGATCCAACAATTGTGAAAAATATTCCTTTTGCGTGAGATCTTGCTGTATTACAACAAACAATCAGTACTCATTTGGATAGCAAAGGTCACTGGAACAATAAGCAAACAAGTCGATCTAAAAGATTATGTTATTAATTTGTATGCATTCTTATAATACAGTAGAACTCCATTTATTCAAACATCATTTATTGAAAAGAAATTTGGTAAATGACTTAATATTTAGTTTTTATTAAATTATATTTAAACTTCTATTGAGCTCCATTTCAAAAAATCATTGCACTCACTTATGTGAGTACTAAACGCTGTCTTACATGAGTAATACAATTTTTTCTGAATAGTAATTACATAAAGATAGAAATTATGCAAAAACAAACTAAAACATACCGATTATGTACACACTTTCGTTTAGCTCAAAATCAAACAAATTAATCTGCAGTTTAATTGTTTAAACATAAATTTTAATTATTTGTACAAACAGTTAAGGATAGTGACTAATAATCGTTTAATTTCATTATATTATCCCTTAACTAAAGCATGTGGATTTCTACTGTAAAAACGTTACAATATAAATTACATATAAATACTTATCTTACAATAAGTGAATCTTACATTTGCTTTATATTTATAATACTTTCGTAATTTCTAAGGGTGTAAACTAATGTAAATGATTAGAAAAATTTGTCGTGAAATTATATCTGTGAACATAAAATTAAATATATGTTACAGTCAAATGTGTATGTTTAAAACTAAGTGGGGTACGAAAGTTCTGTTTGTTGGAGATTATTCGATAATAACGTCGCTTAATATTAGGAACATAAAACTATAAATGTTACAAAAATTAACTTGTCTTTTCTAATTGGAATAATATTTTTTTACGTGTATGAATTTTTTACGAACGTAATGACTAAAAACATATAAGGTAATCCAAACTACAATGAAAAAATATGAAGTAAGATTTAATTTCTATGAAATTTGTAAAAGTTTGCTGCATTTTAATATGATATTCTGACAATAGTGCTAACCTTATATATAAAATTACAGATCTAAATTTATGAATTTTATGATGTAACAATAAATGCAAGCTCAAAAAAGAAAAACTGCACAATAGCTTGTATTTTTATACAGTATAATATAGTGGTTCTTGTTTAATATTCAAATTATCCTTCTTATTTCTCATAACTACATATTTAAGTCTTTCTACTTAATGTCTTACGAATATTTCTTCCCTGATACACAAACAAAAAGATAATTCTCAATAATTTTCAGTATATACAAACAGCTTGTCCTAAATTTGAATTTATTGAGCAGGGACTATTATACTTATCTCATTTAAATGAACATCAAACTTTTCCCAAATTGCAGCAAAAAACATTGTGAAATGAAAACGAAATCTATATTATTCTAATTTTAGTTATTCCTCTAGTCTTCCTCTAAACTTTATCAGTCGTTATATTCGTTAAAAATCATGTATAAAGAAGCGTATTACTAGATTTAAAATAAGAAGGTCAAGACAACTTTCATACCTACTATACATACAGTTTTATGAAAAAGTAATCAAATATTGAACTCATTCCACAAACAGAACAATATTTAATTGTACATAGCACACTTAATTTTACACCCTACACATTTTCTTAAAAATAATATCTAATTCGTTTTTTTATATAATATAAAAACGAATATATACAAAATTATATAAAAAACATCAAACATCGACTAAAATTTATATTTAATTTGTATAAAATTATTCAAGTTACAAAATTAGATGATAAATTTCCAACAATCCGATAACCTTTGCTGTACTCCCTTTTTCAATGTTTGTTAATTTCAGTGAAGTGAAGATAATCCTTCAATCTTCGCATTTAAACATACAAAAATTCTTGAAGTCTCTGCCAATCTGAATAACTGAACTGATTGATATTTTCAGAAGCTTCTTAGTCGAAGCGATAGGAGCGGTTTCGTGTCAAGAACAAAAATTGTAAAAAGAAGCAAAAAGTAAAAAAACACAACAAAATAAAAAGGAACGAAAGAATAAAATTCACACGCACGAACTATTTTAGAGATTTATTTTTGCGAATGCTTATGCGCGTGTACGTGTACAATTGTGCTATGTGTGTGACAATGTATCATTAAATGTGTCTACACGTATGCGTACGTGAGATAAGAAGAGCAAGATGTGAGAAAACAAAAGTAAATAAAAAAAGCGAAAACATAAAGTGAACACAAAAATGTTCCGTCATCTGTTATTCAATTAGTATTGATTAATTCAATACATTCTATACATGTATACATTTACGTAGCATTATAATTTTATGACTTATTGTAACGGTATGAGTGCGATAAAGTTGCAGTTTTTGCTGACATGAAGACGCGCAGCAGCAAAAGAAATACATGTAACAAATTACTGTAATTATAGTATTTATAGTACCAGCATAAGTAGTTTATACGTTATCAGAAAGATATAAAATCTATACAAATTTCATGTGATAAAAATCAAATTTCAAAAGTTTATTGTTTTCAATATAAAAAAAACTTTGATTAAGTAACTTTCAATTTCATGATTTTCAATTAGCTTCTTGTCATTGGCTGCTTCTTTTTTATTGTCTCTATCACCATTTCCTCTTTGTATCGCATGACCGTGTGATTTTACTCACACTTTAAAACTTTACACCGCTTTCTGATATCACTATTCGAACATTTTACTATTTAACGATTGACCATCATGCAATTGGTATTATTTTAAAGAAAAACAGCGTATAAGATACGTATACTAGAATGTATACATATTTATATTTGTATCTATTCATAAATCTATTGTACTCTTAAGGTGTATATCCGTTCACCTTATGCTCATTAATATTTAAGGATAAAGACTATGTAGTTATATCTCTAACCCATATAGTCATTGTAAAAACTAAATAACCTCATTAAAGTTAATATATAAGATTTTAAAATAAATTTTAGTTTTCTCTGACTACTCAATGAAACAATGCCTTTAACTTCTAATAAATGTAGAAATGAGAAAAGGGGAGGTGGCAACTTTTACTTAAATAACATTGGTATTTTAAATCTAGCACTAGTCAAATTATTCTATACTTACTGTATCTCCTGTTAAGATGCAGTAAACAAGCATAACATAAATGACATAATTATATTAACATAATTTTAAAGAGTCAATAATATTATAAAATGTGCATAATTTTATGAGTATACAAGTATTTAATGGTATTCTACTTCTTATTTGTGAAACACATCTATAAATTGAATGTTGCATTAATTCATCAAGTTTTAATAAATTAATGTTAAAAGTTTACAAATCAAATATGATAGAGCGAATTAGGTTCATTATAAAAATTATATGTTAATAAGTACATAATTTTTTTAGTCTACTAATGCTCACAAAGTTAGGACTACTTTACATTGCACAAATAAAATTTACTTTATTATTAAAACTAAAGATCTATGTAATGATGTGTCTTTTTGTTATTAATTTATGATTACTTCAAACATTACTAAATACTTTAATACGCAACATTAGTAAATGTAAACATACAAATATTTATTTAATTAATATTTTTTAGAGTTCACAAATGTTTTTAGAGATAATTTGATGTGCATCAGGTTCTATTGAAACATATAAGTGTACAACATAATTACATTAACATGAACTATTTACATGTAATGTGCATGGCTCTAGAAATATAACAAATATAGAAGTTCATAAATGTATTATATGTTCTAATGGTTGTAATTGTAATTATATTAGATTGATCAAGAGTTTTAACATTTCTTTAGAATGGAATAACTATTTATTAGTTTGGTACACATACCATTAAATATGGGTCTACATCGAATTTGTTTCAAGTAATATCTATGGTCTTGTTAGAAAACTACTTCCATTATAGATTTTTCCATCAAGTACTCATACAAAATAATATCTAATATATCATATTTTCTAACAGCTTTTGAAGTGTGAGTAATTTTGTCCTCTAATATCACACCAATATCTTATAGTTTTATTCTATACATACATTAATTACTTGTAATTTATAAAAATTCCTAAAAAAAAGCTTATAAATATACAAATCAAATTTAAAAAAAAAACTTTGTGATCAACCTAATATATATACCACAATTTCATAAAAAAGATATGTATAAATATTCATATAAAATTTCTATTGCTTTAAGAAGCTTCATCCTTCTTTTCCTATTTATTTATTTAATCTTGTATTAAAAATTAATGATTTATTCTAAGCTTCCTTCTAAGTATAACATTGTTCACAAAATACTTATAGATTATTTAAAAAAAGAACAGTAATTATCAAAAATATTACTATTTTACATAATGCATTTTTACTCTTATGATTTCAATAAAATATGAAATAGTTGAAGAAATGTAATATGTGATAAAAATTATATACAAGAACAACTACGGAAATTGATCGAGAGCAGTAGTTTAAGACATCTTAACTACATTGAAGATTAAATTTATTCTCAATACCATAAATAATTTTAAACAATATACATCTTATATATCTTAATGAAAAGAAGGGGATGGTGAAGGAGGAAGAATAAGTAATACAATTACCAGTTTTTATTAAATATAAAATTTTATTCAATTTCTTAATATAAAAAAATACTTTATGCTGCTGCGTGGCACCAGAATGTTATTATGAGTAAGCAAATTAAACTATCGCACTAAATAATAAATTGTAGTCTAATGTAATTGTAATACATTATTTTATCATAAAAATAATACTTATAAAAATTCCCATAAATTGGATTATTGATAAAAGCATTGGTAAAGAAAGGATACTGTTATTCACTGCTTCTGTCTATCTTAATAATTCTTCTTGAACTAAAATATAAAGTGTTAGGAGTTTGATGGATTATAATTTTCACTTCGATTGACATCAATTTAACTACTGACGAAAAAATTGATTAGTGACAAGAAATCCATATAGTAAGAATTTTAGCAAAATCTGACACTAATTACACATTGAAATCTATCTATATTCCATCATTATTTTTTGCCTAAGATTTTAGTACTTCTAATTAGAGAATTCTAATCTAATCATATAGAAGTTACTCCTCTTACTAATATTTCTGATCTTACAAATGACCTATGCCTTAAAAATCTTCTGCATCTACTTATCAAAATCTTTCCATATCTACTTCAGTAGTGTTATACAGAGTCGTATAGTTTAAACAAATAATTATTGATGCTTTCCTTTCCCGAAAAAAATTTAATTTTTATATAAATTTATTTTAAAAAATTTGAAATTTCAAAAATTTCATTTGAAATGTTTGATGAAAAACAAAAGAACGTGACAGTAAATAAAACAATAGTCAATAGCAGCAACAAAATGAAAATAATTTTATTGACAATTATATAAGTATAGATATTCAAAAGTAATTACATTAATAACTTCATGTTGCTCTTATTTACTTTTATAGTGAGATTATCTGTTATTATAAAATATACAAACAGATGATACTTTTTGAAGGACAAAAAAAAGGAATTAATGAATTATACGACTCAGAGTTAAAAAAACAAGAAAGTTAATAGATGAAATTCTTAATATTTATACTACAAAACTTGTTGTTATTCTCTACCGGTGTTTTTCTCATAAACTTAAATCTATAAGCATTAAATGTTCCTCCATTTGTAATGTGTTGTCTTTCGCTTTATGTCAATCTATTACATATCTCTAATAATTGTGAAAAATTTTTTTATGATCCATAAAATTTGTACTACTCAACTATGTCAAAGAAGTGTTTAATTTTATTTCACATAAATTGAGTTCTACTACTATTAATTATTTATAACCATTTGAATGTTTTCCCACCTCTTGATAATTTATCTCACTAATTTTTTCTATGTTGTATAAGTGTAATTTATTATTAATCCTATATGTATTTATTGGTGCAATATGTGTATACGAAGTACAAAATACGTATTATTGAGATTGCGTTTGTTGTAATCTTTAAAAAAATTTTGTTAAACTTTCGCATAACTACTTCTGAACTAGCAATCCTTAGAATTTCAAATGTGACTGTCATTCAACAAACCTACGCGGAAGATCAATATAAAGTGTAAATTAACTAAAAACTAAATGGACAAGGGATAGTTATGTTGAAGATAATAAATATATAGGATATTAAATATATTCACGATGCTGAAGTGGTTTGTGCGAAAGTGTCAGAGTTTTATATTGTAGTATTGTTAATCATAGTTAACGGTTAATTAATATACTCAGGATACAATTAATTCTACATTAATAAAGCAACATTACATAAAGTGATATAAGATGTTGACGTACAAAGTAAAGCAATACGAAAATCAAAGCGCAACCCATTTTATTAAGTTATATTGAGAATGGAACACCGGTAAATATTATTTGCGTAAAATGTTGGCCATAAGGAATTATAAAATATTAATTTGCTTTTCACCTTACACATATTTATTGTAAGTAATAGTTGTTTATTATAAATAAGAACGAAATCACTTATGTATCAGTTAATTGCTACATTAAAGTGTTGATATTATACTCGTTCAACTTGAGTTTTAATACCTCTTGTGACAAATACATACATATTGATTTTTATGAAACAATTGTTTCATTGTATTTTTAAATGAAGAAAGGTTTACAATCAGTTTAAATATATACAAATGTTGTGTATACTATAAATTGCATATTTTTTATTTAATACAAAAGTATGTCACTAATTTAACATTCAACAATTTAAAAAAAAAATGTCCCAGAATTCGATGTAACTGCATCATATATGAACGTATTGTGAACTGGTTTATACTGATTTGTAACAAATTTGATAACTTCTTGAGCAGCAAGACCACCTAAAAATGCTGATACAGAATGTAATTCTGATCCACCAAATCGACAAAACTCATGTACGTAATCGTCTTTTGCTAAAGGTCCGCATCCCCATTCAATTAATAATTTCAAAATGCATGCCTATATAAAAGAAATATCAATTATAATGACTAAAGTTGTAAATTATTTATTTTATTTTGACGAAGCAGTAATAATATTATTCTGTTAAAAATACTTTAAGTTTGACAATATCTGGCTCCACTTGATCATCAAATTCGCCTGGATATGAGTTATACTCCGTTTGAAATTTTTCAATTCCTCTAAGAACAACATAGTAGATCATCATACTTTCTGGATCTTCTAAACTTTGCACTGAAAAAGCATATAAGATTATTTATATTTTTCATACTCATATAACTTTATGAACATTATAGTATACATAAAATATTACCTATATTACTTGCATCAAATACTTTAGAATCATATTCATCTGCGATACATGTTCCTCTTTCAACATGTATATCGGAAACATGCCTACAAAATAACTTTACATCTCTTTCGGAAATAGTATCTGACGGTTTTCCCAATTGTCGCAATAATTGTACTGTACGACGCCACACTACTTCTGCGTCAGCTGTCGCTTGTTTGTGATAACTAGAAGATAAAAATAAATACAAATTTAAGTCGAAACATCTATACTGTAGAAAAAGACTTCTATAGAAAAGAAACCTACATTTGTTGAAGCATTATGTACTTATCAGTATCTGCAAACATATCTGGTAAAGTACCTTTTAATGGCAATAATCCACCTCCTTCATTTTCACAAAAATCTTTTATAGCCTTAGCAATAATCCAAAATGAATTACTCTGCAAATTTATTACATCAATTTTATAGTTCTATAATTTTTAAGAATTTATAAGCAAAGAGGAGGCCATGTTTAACATGAGTTTATAATTCCCAAACATTTCAATATTTAACTTAAATGAAAATGATTAATTTCATGTATTTATAAAGAATTTTATATCACTTATCTGTTCTCAAGAACTGCAATATGACTGTATATTTAATGTATATAAAATGTGTATATGCAAATTATGTTTGAATATATATAAAATGTTTTGCAACAGATGAAAAAAGATGTAAGAAACCTTTTTTATGATATTATTTTCTGCATTTTGTATACTACATGATTCTTCACGTTTTTTTCTAATCTAACTTAGACACACAACTATAAACGTATCAAAAAGATAATGCTAAATGCTTAGCTTAAATTATAATGTATCTATCTAAAAGACAAGTAATAACTATACTATATAATGTTACACATGGTCTTATTATTAAAACAAAAAATTTCTTCTTACCTTAGTTGTTAAATTAACACACTGTTCATCATTTAAAACACTTGTTACATTATCTGGAATTTTTGTATGTCCTATACATGTATTCACCGCTTTAATAGCTTCTTCAAAATTTTCCTCACTATTCTTTGTATCATTTTCATCCCTTCTCATTCCTCCTTTTATCATTTCTTTTAATTGTTGTTTTTCTTTATATGTTTTGGGTAATTCTCCTTTTTCGTTAATCCACTTCTCTAAAAATTTATATAATATAACTAAGTATGGTACATGAGAATGATCTTTGAAACTCATCTCATCAAGGTTTACTGAGTCCAAATGCTTTTTTAATGTTTCAAAGGGCTTATCTAGACGTAAATCTGGTGTTTCATTATCTGGATGCGTTTCTATAATTGTATGATCTTTGACTTGAATTCTTAAGTATGCAATAAAACCTATGCTTCTGCATACTATTAATGGTATATTCAGTTTCCAAAGCCTCTGTGATAAAAGAATTAAGGACCTAAAAATTTATTTTGTTTTACATATTTCATTTACATTAATAGTAGTTATAATTCACTTGTAATATCAGCCTTACTTTTCAGTAAGTGATGTAGCTACAACAACCGTAAAATTGTTGAAAAAGTCAGGACTATTATACAAAATTTGTTCAGGTTCTTCATCTATATAATCACCTCTAACATCTGAATTTAATTCTAATAGCATTTGCATTGCTACTTGTGCCCTAGATTTTCCAACGCTATCTGCTTCTAGAAAAAAACTATTCAAATTGATTTAAAAACTAAACTTAGTACTACCATAGCAATTTCATGTTTCAAAATTATGATAAAGAACATAATGATATACATACTTTGCTCCAATGTCTTCATTAATAATCTTTTTTCCATCGACAATAGTAAATGCTCCAATACCTGGGAGGACTAAAGATTTCAAAATCTCTGTACCAAGTCCTGTAGCATTTATGAGACAAACATGAGCACTTTCTAATGCAGCTTGTCCATGATCACCCCATAATCTATATACATAGATAGTAATTATTTTTTTAATAAGAGTAGAATTATATCTAACAAAACTTGTAGAATACAGAATTCATTAATACACAGAGAAGTTTAATTACTATTAAATTACGCAATAATTTGAATTCATAAATAAGAAAAATGCATTTCCTAACCCCAAAAAATTGTGGGCTAATTATTTACCTTAATTGTCTGTCATATTTTCTATTCTTTTCAGATTGTTCAGGCGATTTTGGTGCTGGTGATGCCATATGGACTGATAAGTGGTGACAGGTCAATAATAACACTTCACGTTCAGGAATACTATGTAACACACTTACGATCGGTGATACATATCAATCACACTTGTCAAATATATACTTATAAGAAACGCTACAAATACATTGTGTATTTTGATAAATACACAAAAATTCAAACAGTCCATATAAATTGCAAAAGTATTATTTTAATTTAAAATTTGTTTATTGTATTCTTTATGCTAAGCAAATAAATATTAATTATTTTTGCAGTTACGGTTATTTTTGCAAAACAATTTTGCTTCATTTATAATCACTATATATGAAAATTGTAACTCTAAAGTAAAGAAAATACAATTCACCAGTTTTTTATCATATAATATAAAACGTTCATTTATGTATGAATCTTCTTTTAGGCGATGATTGTACAAGTCAAGGAAAGATCAAAATTAAGAGTAAAGGCGGGTGTCCATCTGGGAGTTGCACTAGCGAGTGCTTGCAAGTTGTGCATCCATTCGAGAGCAGTTTCAAGAGTTTTTTCCCTCCAAGAGCTACGAAAATTGTCGCCACAGATAACAATCGGGAAGAACTCTCAGAACCGTGTACACATTGGTTCCGAACTAGGAAATGCCGGTGAGCGATACACACTGATGTGCGTAGATTTTGATGAAACTTGTTTAAAAAAAACTGTTTAAAAAATCATTTTTCCATTTACATGAAAATATGTAAATATTTCGAAAAATATGAGTGATAAATGTTTTGAAACAAATGTTGTAGTGTAGGATATCGATGATCAGATTTATGTATGCATATGCTATTCAACAAAACTATTTGTTTCTATTTTTTATTATTTCTCGGTATCATTTTTCGTTTCTTAAGTTTTATCGTATAATAATATTCTTCAGTGCGGTAAATACTTTACTAGAAGTTTATAAAATCAACTAAAATACAAATTTTAGCGCTAATTATTAGTTTTTTTTTATTTATAATGAAGGTTCTTTGAATTCTACCAAATGTCTTTTTTCAATTAAAATCCGACATAAATATGAACACTAAAGTAAAAAGAAAATGTGACCATTTCTCTGCAATATAGGGATGTCCTACGTGTATCCGCACTCTCCCCTGACTAGTCCACAGTGAGAGATTTGTCTGCAGTTTTAAAAATATTTTAACGACTGTAGCTCGACTCTGGGTTAACCGATTTCGATCAAATTTTCAGCATGCATGTAAGTTGCCGAGATCTATGAAAAACATTTTTTAAATTTTCGTTATAAGCTCAGATAAAAAAGTTAAAAAACGAGGGTTTTTATTTTTTTATTTTCATTCAAGTAATAGTAAAATTAAAAAAAAAAGCTTTTTAGTCATCGTGTAGTAAACTAGTATCTAAAAAAAACTAGTATCTAAAAACTATCATCTAAAAAAAAATTCAAATCATTTAATTGAGATTTGAGAAAGTTATTGCGTTTTAAAAGGTGTACAAACACTTTTGCGGGCCACTGAATGAAATATACGATCTCAACATTACGTTCAAATTTCCCAAATTTCTCTCCTGTCGCCATTTATTTGGAGCATATAATATAATCGTAGGTAGTAGCTATCAATAGCTGTGTTCGTATCGATCATGTAACGAAGCAACGTAATGCTATTGTTTCGGGTCATAATTACGTTATTAATACATTTAAGAAAAAATGCCGAAGTAGAAAGATAAATGACTTAAAGAGCACTACGTTTGTAGTGCATTTTTTAAGTACATCAGTACATATGCAATTAACAATTGCATCATTTCTTTAAATGAAAATGCATTTTTTATTGCACAGATCGATTCCTCTGTTCATTCTACGTAAAAAATTATTAGGGTGTCATTGCAAAAAAATTATTAGTTCTCAAGATATTTTCAAAAAATGTCTTTACTGAAGATGTTCGAACGCTTCTTCATTACATTGTAAACATTTTTTCGCCGACTTTCAAGACTGTGTCCATCTGCGAGACGTGCTCTTGAGAGCAACTCCTGTCAATTTTACTCTCAGATGGACACCCGCCTTATTGAAGCGCCGTTAGAAACTTCGATCTAAAGTCAGTAACAATTAAAAGTCAACCATTAGCACATATGAGGCACGCGGCGCGAAATTCAAATAATGAAATCTGTTGATTCTCAATCACATCGTCCAGCATATTCGTAAATGATGCTCAATGCACGTTCAGATGTATTTTGAACGCATGTATTTGTAGGATTACTTTTGCATCACTCTGAAAGCTAACACTAGAATTTCCCTCAATTTTGATACTATGAATGAATGATTCTTTCTGTACACATTCCTGTATAGAATTTCGTCCACGCATTCTTACAAATTGTAATATTCTCAATATACTTTTCACTACGCGTATACTTAACTAAGCAATATGTTAATTTTCAAACTTGATGAAACCACAAAAATTCCGTAAAATTTGGGTTTGTTTGAACAGAATTTTCAAGTGCACCTTCAGGTCAAGAATTTTTTAACACTTTTAACAATTGTACAGAGATACAACATTCCATAAGATAAGTGGTCTATGTTATGTTTTGTTTAGAGTATGATACATATTTTATTGTGTTTTGTACATTTATTGCTTGAACTATACAAATGTAATTTAATATTAAATATTAAATATGTCATGTCATAACAATTAATAATAAGAGCAACTTCTTTATTATAATTATTTTACAAATAACAATTTTATCTTCATATTATACATGTGTATGTATAACTGCTTTTTAGTTTAAATTGTATTCCTCAAAATTTAATTTACAACGATGAATATTCTAAGATATCGAATAAGAGAAGGAAAAGTAGTAGATATAAATATAATTTAATCTCTAAGTTGCAATAAAATACAAAAGTAATAGTTTTCAAGTGACTAGAATATTAGTTTATGTATTTGATAGACTAATATAAATATAATTTCAAATAAAATTTATTACTCTATTAATATTTATCAGTCTATCATTCTTTTTTATTAATTTCCTTGAAGCTGCTGTCAATGGTATGTACAAAAGCTATTGGATCAAAATGAAGTCTACCTAAATTATAATATTTTTCTTCGTTTTCGTACCATTTCCTGGAATCAAATTCACTGAAAAATATGGCAATCTCCTTTTCTGCAGATTCTACAGAGTCTAAAATAAATAGTTTCATGTTATAAAGATAACAATTTTTGAACATAATTATTATACCTGATCCGTGCGTTGCATTCCTGGTATCTGAGAGACCAAACATTCCTCGAATTGTTTCAGGATTACTATATTGTGCATGATAAACTTTTGTGGGACCCATTAGTTTTCTCCATTTGCAAATGGCATCATAATTAGCTAAGATATGAATATCCGATGGACCACTACACATGAATGTCGTAAGACGATTATAAAAAAATTTATCTTTATGCTCTGCATAAAACAGCGCTGCTTCTTTTGGAGCAATTATAGTCCTGCGTGATCTGACAACTTTGAAATTATTGTCAATTATTAAATCTCGAATTTTCTGCAAATTAGGACAGTGTCCAAAAGGCAATACTATAATTTGACAATATGTAAAGCATCAATACTTTTGATAACTACGTTTTCTGTTACTTATGATTGTGTACTCGTTTGAAACAGCATTAAATTTAGGTTATGTTTTCTTACCTGGAGCACAAAGGGAGATTTAACTACATAAGGTTTAATTATTGCCAGTGTTAGCTGAAGATACTTTTGTACTTGCATTTTGTTATTTTATTACTTGATCTTTTTACGTAAGAACGAAATTTCATAATGCGACAAAAACGATTCTAAAAGAATACATCACATGTTCCTTTCAAATAAAATTTGAATTATAGTCGCGCGTAAACTCTTAGGTATTGCATGCATTCGTTTTATTATACAGGGTGTCTCAAAAATGTCTTGCAATACGGAAATGTGGGGTAGCTAAGGTCATTCTAAGTAACTCTTTCCTTTGCGAAAATGCAATCTGCGGCTTTATTTACGAGTTATTAACGAAAAACACTGATCAATGAGAGGCGACGGCGCGAGAGAGTCCGCAGCACGAGGCTTCGACAGAAGGTCGGGACGGACTCGAACCGCGTTCGAAGTATTGAACAAGTTACGAAGCGTAACGAGTCTCAGTGATTTTTCGTATTTTCCACAAGTGATTCGGATTATCAGTAATTGATTAAGTGATCAGTATTTGGTGATAGTGCAGTGTAAGTGAACTTCGTAAATGACCATACCAGAGGTTCTTCTGACAGTATCCCTCGAATGTTGCGGTCATCGACCTGGGATCAGGTGTACATTGTACGAGGTCAGTGCGTACGAGTCAGCAAATGCATCCTCAACTAAATGGGTGAGTTTCTTATTGATAATATTTTTCATATTTCTCTAATAAACAAATCCTTTACGTTCCTTAACGCGATTATTTATTATTAAATCAGCTTTGTGAATCATTCGTTGAAATCTGTTTGGACACGGAATTATTAAAATTAAAATATCATTTACGAACTTTGTTAATCTTCGCTGTACACCTTGCATAAAAATTTCATATGGTACACATGAGGTATCATGCATACCAGAAAATTAAAACGGCTGTCACGGTTAAACTACATATTATTTCGGGTCCGAAAAATTAGTAAATATTCTTCAGACGTTCTAAAGTAGAGGTGAACAGCGTTTTTCTTAAAAATATCACTTTTACGTAATAAAAAAAAATCCTGAAAATTCACGCTTCGTAACTTGTTCAATACTTCGAACGCGGTTCGAGTCCGTCCCGACCTTCTGTCGAAGCCTCGTGCTGCGGACTCTCTCGCACCGTCACCTCTCATTGGCCAGTGTTTTTCGTTAAGAACTCGTAAACAAAGCCGCAGATTGCATTTTCGCAAAGGAAAAAGTTACTTAGAATGACCTCAGCTACCTCACATTTCCGTATTGCGAGACATTTTTGGGACACCCTGTATATATACATACAACTTATATATATATATATAAATTGTTTAAAAAATATTGAACAATTAGGAACATAACAGGTATAGCTTTTATGCGATACAAATCGATAAATTCTTTCGCAGTTTACATATTGAAATATTTTTTTCACGAGATAAACGGTTGAAAACTGAATACGACTGTGGTGTGCGCGATTTAAACTTTAAACTCCAATCAGCTGGATGCTTGAACACAAATAATACCGCGTATATACGAAATTTACGAAGTAATGTTCTGTCCATGCCCATGGTAGGGCGCCTCATGCACAGACTTCCCCTTCCAAGGGACTGAGTGAAAATTGCGCGCGAAATTTCAAAAGGGCGTGAGTCATTCTACATTTAAAAAAAATATTTCTTGTCAAATTCCTCCCCAGAAGTGGCAGTTTAAAATTGTATTCCTTTTATCAAAATTTAGTATATACCTATTACTATATACAGAAATGATATGTCACTGACACTCTTGCATGCAAGAATACAATTTAAAAGCTTTTAGATTTCTATAGCAGTTGAATTTTAGATTGGAGATAAGAATTAGTATCAATAACTTTAAATTATAATACTTTGAATGTGAAATTTCAGATAAAAAGGTTGTAAAACCATAATTTTTTTTGTAATTTCAACCAATTGTATTTTTTTGCAAGTAGTTTGCTTATTGTCTAGTAAACTAGTCTGTCAAACATCCTAGAAAAATTCAAGTTGTTCAGTTCAATTTAAAAACGGTTATTGTGTCTTAAAAGTTGTCCGAATATTATCGTTACATACTATATGTATATGTATATTATTGGAAAATAGGAAAATATATGGGCTGAAGAAGGTATATTTTATACAAAGACAAAAAGACCGTTTTTACTGAATAGCTAGACTTAAGCTATAACTATCAGCGTAAAAATATATGTACAGCAAGGCAAAGTACACCAATTTTAATAGAAAATGTAATAGCTCTGCGGCAAACATTTTTCTCTATTTTTAAATCCAGTTCGCCAAGTTGCGTTCATATTTACAAGAAGTAGTTCTAGGAAATCTTGAACAGAGACAATTAATTTTTATTCAATAGTACGCGTATTCTACGAATTGTCAAACTCGATTTTCTCGAAACGGAAGCTTGTCTTGTTAATCTTAATATATAATCTTAATATTTGTCTTGTTTTAAATCATAAACTTTCCCTGACTTGATTTGTATAGTAATTTGTGGTACATCCTATACTTTCAGATATGTAATAATTCAAAATACAGTATTTTCTTAAACATAATATCACAAGTTATACTTTATCCCATTTGAGACACTTTATCACTACAAACATATTTGAACTGCTACCTCAAACACGATTAGTTACACAATTGCTATGTTTGTACTTTTTCATAAATGGTACAAAATTCTGTTGTAT
The DNA here is from genome assembly GCF_051020955.1 of Megalopta genalis. Taxonomy (NCBI): domain Eukaryota; kingdom Metazoa; phylum Arthropoda; class Insecta; order Hymenoptera; family Halictidae; genus Megalopta; species Megalopta genalis. The sequence continues at coordinate 42,455,755 of NC_135013.1, read as the reverse complement.
GCAAGTAGAAAGATTGTATGTAGACAATTTTATTTACATACATGCACACACATACAATTTTAACTAAGTATTTTTTGACATAATTTCATACATTCAAAACTGTTAAAATTTACCATAATTTCACCGTTTGTATTATTGTTTTGTTTTTAACGTATTAATATGATTATTTAAGACTTCCTCCGAAGTTTCGGAGAATTTAGTATTCATACATTCATAAACTTTTTCCATCAACATTGGAAGATCATCCAAGGTTAAATTTTCTGTAGAAATAGCAGGCAAAATTGTAATGTAACTTACACCTAAAAGATAATTTCAGTTAAACAAAAATAATTAAATAAAATAATTATATTTACAAATCGCAACAGTAATAGTTTAAATTCTGAACCTGAATTAAATATCTTCTGTTTTGCATTCAAAAAGTAATATTTAGAAACAACAATTGGTTGGATTGGTAGTTGTTTTGTGATTGCAGTGTGGAAAGCACCTTTTTTAAAAGGCATTAACGAAGAATTAGAGTGACGATGGCCTTCTGGGAATATGAGAAGATTTGCCTAGAAAATATACAAAGAAACCAATTAAAAATAAGTGAATTAACAATTTTCTGTACTTGTAACTATACCTTCGAGTCTTTAACAATATCTCCGGCTTCGTTCAACACGTTATATGCTTCTTTGCTTTTCTGTCTATTAATAAAAATGGTTCCCCATAGCCAGATTGCAATACCGAAGGGTCCAAAATACATTACCTCTTTTTTGGAAATAACGATGCTCTTTCTTTTTAACAGCCATAGTTCGGCTAAAACTGAAATTTTAGCGTCGTTATCAATTTGTACAATATATCTGTTTTATGAAATAAAAAATATTACTAACATATTATACTTGCCAGTTAGATCAATCGAACTTTGATGGTTGATTAAAACTATACTACCGCTGTTTTGAACCAGATTTTCTTTTCCGCGTACATGATATTGAACTCCTAATAATCTCATACCTAATTTCAAACACCAAGCGGTGGGACTGAAAGTTTTTGTAAATTGAATAAATACTTAGCTTATCATTTATCTTTTGCTAATTTTGTATTACAAGTTTCATACTCTTACATTGCATTCCTCCAATCTCTAATTCTTAATAGCATAAATGGTATGGATATAGTCGGCACTGTAGCGGCAATAAATATAAAGAAACAAAATTTGATATAATATCTCATTCTCTCACAAGAGACAATAAATGCCAAGAAGATGACAACGCATGTAATTACAATACTGTAATAAGCAGCAATTTGTAATCTGAAATAACAAGAGAAACATTGTATGTACATTGTTCATTCATATTACATAACTTTATCGTATGAACCGACACATTTCATTTTCTATTGAATTCAATTGAATAGAATTATGGAAACGGATTACATAATTTAATGTATGGAGATTAACAGAGATCAATAACGAGATTAAGAATAGCGGTATTTTGCGTATTGTACATCAATTGAATTAAAATTGAATATTCAGCTGATGCTTTTTAATATGATCTGTAATTTTCGAGTTCTTGTGTGTAGTTTATAAAAGAAATCAATTTTGGAAAAGAGAGGCAACTTTAAAATTCAGGCAATGTTATTTGATATTATAACACTCGGATGATGGGGCCCGGGTTCACATAGATCAAGAGTTTAACAATTGTTATTCGAATGTCTAGTTTCTGAAAACTAATTTAAATGTTCATATGTTTCATTAAGACTTGTAGGAAAACTAAGTTGTGTAAAAAAAGTATATTAAAAAATGTTTAAAAAAATTCATAAATAATATAATTATATTTCGATCAAAAAGGTTTACCGTTCGAGTGTTCGACAATGATTAAAGTAAAAGTAACTCCTGTAATACCAATTTTTGCGGAATTCTACAATTTATTTAAAAAACTAAGTATACGGAACGAAATTTAATTACATCACGTGATAGAGTAAACCTTGGTAAACCATGGATGACGTGAATAATAATTACAAATCACGTTTCGCTTTCAAAGTACAAACGAAATAATTTCGTAAGACAGGTCACGTAGGGCCTATGTTGTAGACAGTAGTACTCAACGCTGGAACATCGTATTTTAAAAACAAAACGTGATTTAACTTCTTATAAAACTAACTCTGTTTGTAAATCAAAGATTTGCCCTACCGGATGATGTAAATTAATTTCCTCCTATATGTTCGATTCTAGAAATGAATTTAAAAATATCTCTAAACATTGTTATATATTTGGGGTCATTTTTTTCACTTTAAACATTGCTTAAACATGTTTCCGTGCTTACAATGAAATATTAAACTATAATACCTCACGCATTTTTTCAAATTTTTTCTCGATTTTCTCAGAAATTACACAGGAGAATTAAAACAAATTACGGAACCTTATGCGACTTAGAAACATCTACATAAAATCACAAATTCTAATATTACAATGTCGTAAATTGCAATACGGTATATTTCATCATTATTATTCTGTTATTAAAGAGATTTTCTTTAATAGGGAAAAATGTCAGTGATAGAGAAATAAAAATAGAGTTAAAAATTTCGTGCAATTTGAAAGTAATTTGCAAAGTATCTTCATAAAAACCATTACTATGGTCAAACTATACGCAATATATTTGTTAAAATAGCGATTTTGTTTTTGAATTTATTGTATTGCGTTTTGTCTTACCAGACGTCTGCTTTAGATTGTAGTTGCCTACGGTTTGTTCATTTACTTTAGAGCACAGACTTTCGGGAATATCTAGCTTCGGTATAATATCGTTCACTGGAAAGTTATTTATCTTATCCTTATTTATATATATATATATTATAATATATAATATAATATATAATATAATATATAATATAATATAATAATATATAATATATAATATATATATTATATATATATTATATATATATATTATATATATATATATATATATATAAATACTAATCAACTAATATACTAATCATTATTTAGCTTGCTTGAGATTCATGAGTTTTTAGATCTATTATAAGCTTCTTATACATTTATCTAAATATTTGATTTATTTTTGGGAGCATTTTAATTTCAGCACCTGATTTCAGATTCTGAAATCTACCGTTTTGTTTACTTCTACTTTTATCTTTCTTAGCACATTATCTCCTTAGCGCGTGAATTGTGTTGTACACGCGATTTAGGTTGCGCATGTATTAAATGGCCCGACTTCTCATGATCTGCTGATTCTACATAAAATAGATATTGCGTTTATCTTCCTATTTGGTAACTGTTTCATCTTTTAGTTTTCACGTATTCGTCATTTCAATGGATAACCTTTAGGCATCGTTCATTCTATCGAATATTTAGTATGTTTTTAAATCGTTGTTTTCGAATTAAGTATACATGATACGTTAACTTTGAGTTGATATCATTTTTACTTCTTTCTTCCAAAACAATTGAAGATCGTAATTGTGATAAAATGCCATTAGGAGTGGCCAGAGGCTAATTTACTAATTTTTAATATATTTCATTTTTCTAAATGAACCATTGCCGTCTTGCTCGCTCCCGATATAGTTAACTTGATATATGCTTTAAATGTTTCACAAATTGTAAACAACTTTCGACTTCATTGCTCCTCCTACTTTTTCTCAGCTATTTTTTAATTACATGTATGTTTCTTTTTGAAATCCTTCCTTTTTCTTTTTGCAATATAATCCAATGTGTCTATTAAAAGTAACACTTTGTATCTTTCTTCTCGTTTTTTTAATGTTCTGCAACACAATTGCTTTTAAATGCGATCTTATCTACTTTAGTACATATTATCATAATTATTGATATAGCTAAAAAGTATATTTATTTATTTATTTATTTATTTATTTATTTACTGCAAGTTCAGTGCATGGATATTTATTGTGTAAAAAGTTCATTACGTAGCACATAATAGTAAATGACGTATCACTAAATTTTTTTACGCTGTATCATGTCTTATTAAAACCGATAGTAAGTATTCAGCACGGAAGGCGTACGCGTAAAGTCTGAGTAGTCATTAGATAGTCATTTTTGTTATTCAGCAAGGTTATTCAAACAAGTTCTGTAAATAGCATAGCTAAACGGGGCAACTAGGCATGGACCACATTTTTTTTAACTCCTCCACCTTATACCATTAATTGTTTTATAATCTCAAAAATGCACACCTTATACACGTTCTGCATGATTTTATTTCAAACGTATGACTGATAATTGAAAACTTGTATCTTCGAAAATTAAGATTTTATATTTAGTGTTTTTACGTGCGCCTTCTAATAGCCCACCAAGTTTCATTTCAATTAAAAGTTAAATATTACGTCTATCCGTGCCTCAGTTTGGATCTTTCGACCTGAATGTTTAGTACCGAAATAGATGAAACATTTACCGTTGCAATGTAATTTATAGGCAACGATAAATATTTTATTTATGGAAAAGAAATTGTTATGATTAACATTGATTATTATTAAAATGACAAAAAGAACTTACAAGCGAAAATTCCTAATCCGGAAATTCAGAAAATTATAAAACTTTGAGAATGTGTAAAACACATAGTATATGTAGCGTACTTTGTATTATGTAATTAATTGATTAATTATTATGTAATTATTAAATAAAAATATATTTAATATTAAAATATTAAAGATATGGGGGGAAGAAATGTTTTAAGAAAACTTTTGTATACATTTACAGAAGCATTTTCTCGAAAACGATAGCTCGTTGTGCATTTTATATATGTATAATATAACACAATAGGATTCAATAGATGTTTGTTTGACACTATTCAGCAATCTAATAAAAATTGTATTTGTATTAAACAGAAGCTTACACTGTTTTATAATTATTTAAATTACCAATTAGAGAGCTTTAAATGAATACATATTCTTCTAATCGTTAAAACAATTGATAAATCATCTGCTGCATCTAATTACAAGAAGTACTATTTTCCTTCAAACAAGAAAAAATCTCTCTTTGTTAAATCGAGTCGATGAAACATTACTTTTAATCATTTAAATTTCTAGTTTGTAATATACACATCGCTTTTTGCAATGATAAAAGATAGTCGCTATGTATTTTACCCTCGATGTCTGTGGAAAAACATTCTTTATTCTTCAGTTGTAGTATTAATTAATAAATGCGTGTATAATAAAATCTAGATGTTTACACTACTTTCTGATCATGGTATTTATCTCAATTTACGAAACACACAATCGCCTCGAGCGTTCCGGAGTTCAAGAACTTTCAGCTCTTCAGTTCTTCAAGGTCGTTTCCTCTATAAATCACGGAATTGTTGAAGTAAAAATTCGAAAATCATGTTTCCTAGTTATTTGGTAACTATCCATTAGGTTTCTATTCATTGAATCGCATCGTTCAAAATTATACTTATGCATACTTTCTCGCAACATATGTTCTTGTTCTCACTTTTTGAAAAACAATTTTCATTTTTCAACCTTTAATCGTTTTAATTAAATTAAATAAATTACTATTACACTAGGGACAGTAAGAAAACTAATATCTTCAAAAATATGGTATGAAAAATTGATGAATTAAGCTGAGAATGGTCATAAATAGTAACAATTACATAAAATAATGCAATGAAAAAATGCTTTCTCATTATAAACTTTGATCAAGTTACATCTTTTATTAATTTTTCAATTTTATTCTGCTCCGTTCGTTCATGGTGCTATTTAATAATAATTTGACAAGAGAAGTGTCTTTGTTTATAACAGAAATTATTTTAAATATGTAATTTCAATTCCTTATTCGTTCCTATTTTACGAGTAAAATAAACAGTGTCTAAACACTGTGTCTAAACCTATCTAAATAGGTTATGAATTCAGGTAATGTTTAAATCGTCTGTCGATCCAGATAGGTTTACGACGAGTAATTATAATAATTATGACGAGATAAAATTATAATTAGGTGAGTATTATCTTATGTCATTCCTTATTGATAAACTTAGCCGTTTTAAAACTGTTACGTAACTCAGTGTATGTTATCTGAACATTTTATCAGAAAAATTGATTAGATTCTGTAGTTACGAATTTCGTTCCTGGCATGATACAAATTCGTCAGTATTATTTGTTTGTAAACCTATAAATCGTACATATAAATACGAATTTCCTTTCGTAGATATAGTACCAAAATAATATTGAGAGTAAATAATTTCTTAGAGAGTGTGAACATCGAATTATGCATATTCCATTGGTGTTTATGGAATGTATAGTTTTTATTAGGTTATGTACACACTTCATATTTTTGTTACATTCATTCATATGGTTTGGATCAATTTAACTTGAAAATATAAAATTAAGCTTTAATAGCCATGTAATACTGTATGAATGTAATAATTATTACATTGTATATTAAATTTATTACATTTTACATTTATTCATATGAAAAGGTTAAATAAAATTACACTGAAAAACATTTTGGATATAAAACTACTTCTTTCTTATTGTTCATAAAGATTTGAAGACTTTCTACTTGTCTATCTACCTTGTTTACAGCTAAATAATTCAGAAATATTTTGATAACAATCTAAATACTTATGTAGATCTTTCCTAAGATTTGCAGTACTTTTACTCAGATCAAATTGACCCCGACGATTTTATTGTAACAAAAACATAAAGACTATAAAACACAACCAAATGAAATATTTCTACAATTTACAATTTTCGTAAATGTCAATAAACTCGGGGTAAATGAAATCATTGATTAAAAAATGATTAAATATTGAGTTTTCGTTGTTCAAAGAACAAGATGAGAACTCATCTAGAGGTATGAATCGATTTAGGAACAATTTGTACAGAAATTAATCAGAAATGTCTGTGAATGTATTGAAATGTATAATGCATAGTATGATCAAATTTTCAATTGAAAAAAATTTCAGTGACTATTTATATATTATTCGATGGCGGTTGAATATGCTATTTTATATATCTCTTACAATTTATTTAAATTACTGTTTTGTATAACTATTAAAATCGCTAGAACACTCAACGAGTTTTTAAAAATAAGTTATGGTCGAAGTTGGAAGAATCATTCGTTCGTACGTTCCCTGTACGATAATTAAATTACATTCACCGTTATAACACACACTAAACAAAAACACGATAGAAAAGTAATCGCAGGAAATCTGTATTCAAAACTTAAACACATCTATTCACATTATTCTTTCACATTATAATTTAGTTAATTCACACTTCGTTTTTTATAGCTTAACTGGTCGTACTATTAACTTTGATCAACAAGTTATAACGATTTCATATACATATTTCGTCGTTAACTTGTTTCATATTCACTTTACTGTATACGAAATACAGATTTATAACATTTTTGCGTTCGAACTGTGTAGTCTCTAAAATTTAATACATAACGTAATATTATATTATGTTGTCACGTAATAAAATAATATAGTTTAATATATTTGTCACTCACGTGTCGAACATGTTGTCGGACACTGAAATTAAGCCAACACGATGAACAAAAGTCGACAGAAGAACTGTCAAACGCAACCGCAACTCTCGCAATAGCGTAATGTTCTGGCAGATAAGCAAACATTTCAAGCAATCATGATTCGTAGTCTTTCGAAATATTTCGTCAAACATACATACGTTCTCTGTATACCAAAGTCCTTTGATTTGTGCAGTCACGCAAATAAGAGGGAAGGGGTCGTCATTGAATAGTGATATCTTATTGGTCATTTAATTTACAATAGCGTATGTAATGTATCATCTTCGTTGTACTCTATCGCATCATTATTTTAGATTAGTATTATATTTAGAATATAATACTTATATATATGTGCGTACGAAACAAGGTATGTAGAGAATAATACAATTTGATATATTTATGAATCATCCTAAATGATTCCAAGTAGGTATTCAAACATTTATGAATATATAAATAATAAACTCTTTATAATTAAATTTTATTAATATAATTATATTACGTTACATGTAATTAGGTTGTAATTATACTTATTATTTTATATATTTATGTATGTTGCAATAATATTGTAGAATTTTGTACACTTTTCTGTATATAAATGAATACCATTAAATAAAAGATATCGATTGAATTTTATTTTGCATGTGGTAGTAATATGACACTGTAAATTACATATTTTAAGCTAATATATCAAAAAATGCTTCATACTTTTTCATTTGTTATTAATAATTATAGTAATGAAAAATATATATATAATAAATAGATATAATTATTTATACATAAATATTTATATATTTAGAGATATCAAAATTTGAACGATTATTTTTTACGATACGACACACACTATGTTACAGCATTTGTACCATTCACTTCAATTGCACGGAAATCATGGGTCCCAGATCACTTATTTTCCTTAGTATTATTGTTTTTTTTTTATAAGTACGAGTACATCAAATTTATTTGCAGATTATGTAGGGTTATTCATTTATATCATTCAAATAATAATTTGTTTACAAGACGAAGAAGCATTAACGTAACTAACATGAACACGGATGTACTAATACTTAATTTTAGCAAATATAATAACGATAATAAGCAATAAGACAATCAACGTTAGAACAGTTAAATATTATTATGGTGACAGAGAACTAACTATAATTTAATAGATATTCTTTTAGATAAAAATTTAATATTGAATGTAATAGATTGAAAAAGGTTATCAAATAAAAAATAATAATAAATCCATTATTATGTTAACTCTTAAAATTTCGTAAAAATTTTCTTCCAAAATTTATACGACTCGTAGGGGTCGTACACTCAATAATTTCACCTTGTCATAAACGGTCAACAAATTAAGAAAAATAGATGCTTTCTAGAGATTATTTGTTTTTTTTATACAATAGTCAATTTGAAGATAAATACAACGATCAAACCAATAAGTCTTTTTCACAGATAATGCGCGAGGAACAGCAAGTAGAAAAGAAAAGGACGGTATACGGAGTGTCTTTGACATTATGGTAAAAACGGTCAGGTAATGTTTCTATATGTAAAATAGGTCTAAAAATAAGGAATAACTAGAAAACTAAAGCCAAGCGACCTTAACGTTAGTGTTTGTGAACATTTCATATTAGGTTTCTGTTAGATTTAGTAATTTACAATAATTCTGTTAGAATTATTAATTTACAGGTAGTAGTTAATATTATTGTCATTATTTTGAAAAATGCTTTTATGCAGTTGTCAAAATTATACCAGCGACGAAATAAAAATTTGGCAATATAACCGGCGTTATGTTCCTTTCATATGTAACTTCTTCGTAAATATTTCGGAAACTAATACTTATTACAGCTTCTACATATATAGGAAAAATTTGTTCAGAATGATGACCTTGATAATGTCAACCTACTGACTTTATTCCGAATAATTGCCTTAGATTTTTATCCTTAGGTTTTTTATAAATTTAGTTTGCGCATACTGTAAGTATTATTATATGTAATTGTGTTATTATTATATAATTTCTAAAATGATTAGGATTTTAATATCGTTTTTCAAGAGAACGATTGAAGTTTGATTCGTGTTATCTTTGAAATTTTTTATCATTATAACGAGTGCAATACGATGCAATACAGAATTTAAACTCGAAATTCAAAGTCCAAAATAATATTTTGATGACTTATCGTTCGATCTTGATCGATCATTGTCAATCTGATAGTGCATAATGTGCTCATGATAGTCAAGATCAAACATTTCCTTGCACCCTGCAGCCGATGTACAGAGTGTTCTTTTTATATAGAAATTACGAACGTTTAAATTATTTTCGTTACTATTGTAGCTGAAAAAAAGGTTGATTCGAATAATTTCACAGCATGAATCTTATAACAATAAGAAAAAAATCTGTATAATTAAGTATAAATGACCATAAATAACCTGCTTCCCCGACGGGAGAATCTTCATTTGTAATCTAAAGATATCAAAATTAAATATGTTCGCACGACGTGGTTAATCAATGGAACAAAGAATGTGGCTTGATTCACATTCGTATCTCTCGATGGCAGGAACACGTAAAAATGCATGCTCGCATGTCATGTATGAGGAAATAATTCTTTATATAATAGTTAGATCTACACTACTCTATTCTCGATGTAGCAGATAAAAATGAAAGCACACACCATATTTATAAAATTGGATTTTCTACGCGTGATCATTTTTGCCCAATATAACAGCCTGTACTCTATTTTTTTTATACTTCTTATTCTTTCATAGGTTTGTTTTTTTATAAGAACATTCCACACCTGTAAATCAAACCATTTTTTAGAATATTTTGCAAAAGTAAAATGGTTGTAAAACTGCGTTTTCGAGAAAAAAAGTTGGGAGATGCGTCAAGTTCGCGTGGTTGACGAGAAGTAGAATTGGTATGTCATGGCCAGACGCACCGTTTCATTTCTATTCTATAGTATTATTTTTTCAACTTATCTTTTTCGAAAATGGAGCCTTAAATGAAAAAATGTTTTTTTTTCGATTTGTATGTAGAATCATCTCCTGGTCGGTTATACCATGATTTTGGCCCCAGTCTGTATAAAAAAAAGTCTGACAGACAACATTTAAAATTGTTATCCCCTCTAAACAACTACATTCGAAAAATCGAACGAACGAGGCAAATGAAATTTACTTATAAGGGAAGTCAACATTTCGCTAAATGTACTTCTGGTAGGTAGCGCAGATAATACGATGTTTGTAATCTTCCGAACAAAGCTTCTTTACATAATTGCAATCGAACTTTACTTACAAGTAAATTCGTTTGATCGTTCAATAATAACTAAGACACGACAGAGTTTTATAAAATGACAATCGCTTGCACTCACAATTAGTACTTAGGCCGTTAATTCTGACTTCCCCCGCATTTCTCAGTGCCAACCAAGAAAACACTTCACATTTAACACTTCTAACGATTTAATTAATTTGGATAAAGTATATTATATATATTTGGATACAATTATATCCAAATTACTATATAATTACTATATAATGACTATACTTAAGTCTTAGTATATCCAGTTCATTCAATTCTTTCAATTCACATCCTCTGGTCGATTCCAGTCGCTAGTATAAAATCCACTACGGTGCACTCTTACTGCTCGAGGTGCATCAACTTAGTAAGTTACGAGGCTATCTAACATTCCTCCCGTTGTAGGTTCCGGTGATGAAACAAATGCTGGCTCAGCTACAACTAACAACTTCTTACACTCTCTCAACAAAACGACTCCTCGATCTTTAATTAGATAACCAAATAGAAAAATGGGAAACTTATAATTTGGTTTTCTGTTTGTTTTTTATTAGAATAAAATCTAGATACAAAATAGTCACTCGAAACAGTAATCTGAACATTTTGCTGGTTACACTGAAGACTTATAACAAGTTTAGATAAATACTGTGTGTTGCTAAAAGAATAGCGAAATGAAGTAGAGACAAGAGAAAGTTCTCCCTGCCTCATGAAAAAGTTAATTATTTTATTTTTAATTTTTATTGTATCTTTACTTAAAATAATTTTTAATTACTTGAAATTGTATATACTTTTATAATAGAGAATTATCCAAACAAGAGTGTTTTACTGTTGCACTGCGATCTGTGTTGTAAAAGAAGACTAAGTTTATATAGATATAATATAGTACGTATAAGTAATACTTTATATTCTTAAAAGTAAAAGAGCATTTGTAACATCTAAGAAGTTTCTCCACTACTTTCTGAAGAGTTGACATATTTTGCAATCCAGATTATGCCATAGGGGATATCTTGTTTCACCACTGCATATTTCTCTGCTTGAAATTCTGAAAATTTATGAAAAAAAACGAAAAATTAATTGAAAAAAAAAATAAAATTTGAAAGTATTTACTGCAAGAAGAAAAATGTTCTGAAAATTCGAATACAATACTTCGCATTTTTAACGTTAAATTCAGTCAGTTAAATAAACCTACCTAGGCAGTAAGAAAATGCACGTGCAACATCAATTTTAGTGTAACTGTCTGACGAAATTAATTCATGAAATTTTACATTTGCTTCATCGCGCCAACGAATTTCCAAGAATGCTTTCAATTCTGATTTTGTTAAAGTTGCTTTGGGACTGTAATGAAAATAAAATAAGGAATTTGTATAAGAAACAATTAATTAGCGGTAAATAAAACTTACAAATAGAAAGAATACAAACTGACCTTAACGAACTAGTTATGGATTTTTCTACATGAGGTGGTATCTCTGAAAGCTCAATAGGTTTTCTAAAAAAAAAATTAATTAGGCTTCGATCATAAAAATGTATTTATCTAGAAAGTATAATGTTTAAATTCATCATACACTTTTTTGTATTTGGGGCCATTAATTTCTGGGACAGCTGGCAAAGACACTTCAACTTGTTTTTCTGAGTCTTCTATTTGCATTTCAAACAAAGTTTGTTGCATGGTGTGCTGAATCGGTTGTATCTTTTCTACCGTTTTTGAATGTTCACTTATATCGGTAATAGGTAAATCAATTTTACTTGTCATTTCATCTGTTCTTTCATGTATTTTACTTGTCATCCCTTCACGTACAGTGTCTTCCTCTATACAATTAAAGTAAACGTGAATTAAAAAGAACTGTCTTGATTTATTATGAATATAAAAGAATTTAATATTACCGTCCATGTCTGGAAGCTCATTTTCTATTACAGGTCGTGTGATCATATGTTTAGAGAAAAGCTCATTTAACTTTTTTGCCAGAACTCCGTGTGAAATTTTTGAGCAGGGTTGTTGTAAATAATAATCTACTGAATGAGTACGTGTACTAGATAACCACAGTTCCTGCAAAAAAAGATTGAAATTATTTATCAATATTCTCGTATAACATTCATTTCTTTTACATACATATACATATGCATATTGTAATAATTATCATAATAAAATGTTCTTTCACTAATTGATGAAACTATTTATCATCTTTTAATGTAAATCTGCATTAAATTATTTAAAATTTTATGTACAGTTACGATTTTTAATATGAAAATACTTACTGTGGTGTGTGCCTTAACATTCGAAATCATATTTCTCATCTCTCCATCAGATAATGCAATTTCGTTATCGGCAAATTTTCTTCTCCGTCTCCTTCCTCGTGGTTGCTCAACCAATTCGATCTCATTGATATTAACTTGTTGTATTGGAAATTCCTGTATAATAATAGGCTCTACGATCGAAGGTTCTGTAGGATGCTCAACAGATTCTTGCACGGGCCGTTTTTCATGTGGGGCAAGTACTATTGAAGGCACATCAGTAGATGTTGATGGCACGTCTACAGACGCGTCTCTTACTGCTTCTTTTGTGCTTGTCTGTAAAATCAAGAATTACAGATAAAAAATATTTTTTATAAATAAAAAAATATTACTTTCAAGACGATAATATTAATTCTAAGAAATATTAACGATTAATGTTTTCAGACCAATCGATATATTTCTAAAATATATTGTAAAGAAATGTTTGAAAAATAATGATAAGTAATAATGTTAAAAGCGAAAATTATATTTAAAAATTACTGTTAAAACAGAACAATTTTTCTAGTTCTAGACTACTTCTGACAAAAAATGATTTGTATTTCACTAAAAGATCCAAAGTTTTTCTCAAGTCTTACTTTTCGTTTCTTCGTAGGTGTTTCCGGAAGTGACTCCGTAGGTCTTTTTCTTGATGTTGTAGGTTTCTTGAACTGGGTACCTAAAAAATATAACCGAAGAAAATTATATATATGTATCCGTTTTTAAACAATATTATTTATTTTATAATGCGACAACCTTCAACATCTCCAATATCGATTGTTTCGCCATTAAGATTATCAAGATTTACTTCTGCTACAGATTTTTCAATAATTTCCTGCTGCTGAGTCCAGATCTTCCGTAAGTAAGAAGCTACGTTTGTATCTCTTCGACATTTTTCGATAATTTCCTGTGGCTGATTTCTAGGAAACGTCCGTATTTCGTTCCTAGATGATAGATACAAAGCAGTAAAGTGATAAGAAAAAGATATAGTCTGTATTATTTATATAAGTCCGTATTAGTGTTTCAAAGCACATTCATTTTCTCTTTCATACTCTTAGACAAATAATTTAGAACTTATAGTAAAACGGAAGGGAATGGAAGTGGTGGAAATATAGAGAACTAACAGGAACTGCTCTTCTGCTTGGGGTAAGAGGAACTCTTCCATTTCATAATCGGTTAACATTCCGAAACTCAGTTCACCTTGTATCTACATTCACAACAAAATTATTAAAAATTTAAATAGTTGCGGACAAAGTTAAAAGAATGTATATTTATTAACTGTAGTTACCATGTACTCAGAAACGAAAGGGACGTCCTCGATCAAATTCCTGTCTCTATCTTGATGGTAGGATATTTCGATAGGAGGATCACTGAACCTGTGTTTCCGACTAAAAAATTGCATTTTCTATATTCTATAGATATTTTTAAGAACTATTATTTGCAATCCTAAATTTACTAAACAATTTGACTCGATTGTAAGTAAATTAATGTATTCATAGTATACATAGATATTATTAGGGGTACCGGAAAGTCTTCTTGTATTTTATATTCTTTAATTATAATACATTTTTACCTACTGTACATAAACATACTATGTATAAACATGCTTATTGTACGTTTTTAAAAAGAAGCAAAAATATGAAGGCGAGAGATTACATCATTAATTAAATATACTTATTTTTATCGTTTCCCTACGTAATTTTGTAGTAAAAATGAAAAGACTTCTCAGTAACCCTAATATTTTTATTTAATTATTAATATTATTTATTTAATAATTGAAATGCAAAGTCTGTGTAATTACCGAAATTATCGAAAAATATATCTTTCTACATTATTATTACCTGTCCCCTATTATAGACTTTTTCAAGTATATTGCAAATAGATTATCTATAATAAAAAAGAATACATATTTATTGCTTATATAGATGAGTAATGAAAAGTAATAATTATAAATGTTGTGTGTCATTCAAACATCGAAATTTGTATAAAATAATTGTTCATATGATGGTAACATCTACGAAAAACTACAACATTCAAGATGTGATTTTGATGTTTTTATAATTTATAATGAAAATACCTTGAAGTATCTTTGTTTGATAGAAAAGTAATTTCACGGCACCGTACAATAATTGCGAGGAAAGATAGAGGCTGAATCTGACGCAGGCCGTGCCATTGCTTGTTTGAATCGCTGATAATATTTCTTCGCTAGAAATAAATAAATAGATAATTACATTTCGATCATAATATTATTATAATATTCGATGGTTTTATTTTTCTGTACGGTAAGAAATTGCAGTATACTAAATATGATTTTGACTTTCCCCACTTTACTGTTACTGTGTGATATGAAGTAAACGCGAAAATTATAGCCCGCTTATGTTCATCTGAGAAATGCTGGCGGTTATGTCTTTATTATAAGGATGATATCTTTTCATAGCACATCGAGATAAACGAATGTTATTAGTTTTAAGATAATTGTGATAAGGTCGACAATTATTATTGAAGTCCATCTTCATTACTCTATTTATTTGACTTTTAAATAGAATTTATTTCAGTACCAATTTACGTGATCTTCGTATACCGTTCTTATGTGAAGGGAAAAGTAAATGTTATGTCGTATAGCTGAAAGTAATCGTAATATGGTAACTGAACGCATGATTCGTCGATGATAGAAAAAATTAAAGAATAGAGATAACGATTTTATAAATTCAATATATGAACGATCAAACAGTGTAGTTTAAAATATTATCTCTCGGATGGCCGCTGTCGAGTCCATTTTGGCCCAGAGTTATTAGATAATAATTCAGTTTTACATTAATTCTTCGCATATTATGATAAAATGATCGAACCTTCACGTAAGTTTTTAATTTTTTTCCAAAAATCATTATAACCGATTTTTGTTTAATCTGTTTGTATATACCGCGATATTAATAACAATTAGGTATACATGAAGATATCAAGCAGTGCATTTTTATCAATTGCATTTGACAAAACATTTCAAATAATTCTTTTTGATGGTGGGGGTCCTCTTGAATAAAGGACATAAGAAACAATTTCTAAAGCGTTTAATAAAGGTAAGTTTCAAATAGCAACGAATAGCTTTAAGCAATCTTGAAAAACCAACATATTTGCGTAAATAAATTCATTCCGAAATTAACTACATATCTGACTAAACGAAAACGCATTCCCTTTAAAAGAACAAAGGTCACTCCGAAATCTCAGCATTAACTTTATTTAGGCAAATTTTGCATTCACAATAAGAAATCCTGTCCAAAATAGAATAAGTTTCATTTGAAATAATTCTTCGCATAATTACATGGATAAATTTAAATAGGACACCGTTTATATGATCTGTAGATAATATAAAAGCTGTCCTGCTTTATGATCATCATGATTTTTGAGTCTGACAAAAAAATTTAACAATTTTCGGCCGGCAAAAGATTGTAAAAATAAAGACTATATTAACATCGTTTCTTCTATTAGAATTAAAGGTCATCCTTACTTAGGCCATATTGCACACTACATTGAGATAAATATTCAATTGTATAATTTGTAAATAACTAATATTTATTTACATCAAGGTAGCACGCCACATTGACCTTGAATTGATACGTGTTCTTAAAAAGACACTCTCTCGAGTAACAGCGTGATGGTTTTAACTATTGCCCATAGTTCTTTAAAAAATTACTAATTATTGAAGATAGAAAATTTATATGTATCGTAATATTTGATTATTATTGACTGACAAATTTTTTTAGAGCTTCAATACGTAAGTAGAGCCCTCTATGCATCCCACTCCAAAATAATTGATGGACCTAAATTATTTTAGCATGAGAGCCTAGAAGGTGAGACAGAGCTCTTCTATTGCTCTATTATTTTCTAAATAATTTAACCATATAATTCATAGGGTATATGTGTTTTTGTTTATAACATTTTTTCACAAACCATCTGTATAATCGATTACTTCTTATTTCACGAGGATTGTAAATAGTAAAACGCGAGAATTAATTTAAAATGTGAATTTCTATTGCAAATCATGACTCTTGTACAACGCGTTAAAACGTAAGTTTAATGTCTCGGATAGTGTTTTTCTAGTTTTGTTTAACTAATTATAATAGCATAATGAATTTATGAAATTATTTCTTTTATTGAATTTAAATGGGACAAAATATTCGATTCATACGTATTAGCAATATTTTTCGTATTGTGAGGAAAACTTTCGTTTGGTTTCCTATAACACGAATTCGAACAACGCGTAACCGTAACGTATTGCCGCGATATGGAAGAGTCTACTGTGTGTCGATTTTATCTCAAAAAGATAATTAGATGTAATTGACAAACTTCCGAAGCAAGTGGATAAAAGAACAAAAATAGACTTTACCAGAGTATAGATATGTCAATACATTGAACTGTCGACTGTTTGACTTTCTTTTTAAACATTTGCTCGCTGAGAGTAGCGGCTAACCAGCATCGGGCTAGTTTTCCCCTGCGTCGGAGAGAAAGAAGTTCCGGAACGTAAAACATATTGGAAAGGGATGATATTATACTCGCACACTACAATTAAATGTAACAATGATATCAACTGCAAATCGTCACTCGATCCTGTTTTGTTCCTTTCAGATATGATCAAAATGAAGTAAACGATCTATGAACGAAGAGTCGATTTTTATATCTTAGGAACAGCTTCAGAACGCAATAATATCGAGAGCGCATGCGTACAGTATGATCCATGAATATAGCTTTACAATCTCGTAAGTGAAACGAAATTCAAAAGTGTTGTCTATAATTGTGAAACAAAATAAGATAAATCACATATCTCTATTTTAAAGATTTCGTTACTTAAAGTTTCAAGTTATCGTTATCGATTGAAATATAAAAAAAAAATAAATCATTTATTAACACATAGAGTAAAGTCAACAATACATTTATATATACATTTATATCAATAAATTTAAATCAATACAACTAAATACAATATAGCATTAATTCTGTTAATGATAGAATAGATTAACAACAATTAGTAAAGATAAAAATAAAGTAAACAATTATGAAGAAATGCAAACTTTTAATATATTAATTAAACAAATGATCTTTTCTGAAATGTTCTTTGAAAAATGGGTTTTAAAGAGTAAATAATGGCAAATAAACAGGGAACACATTTGTAAGAAATAAAAGAATTTTATTTTAAACGAAGTACAAGTGGCCAGTGCATGGACATAAATTAAATTTGTACTGAATGACTGAAATCTTTTTTTATTCTTTCCTATCTTGAACAAAATAAAAGTGAAGATGATTGCGACGATTTCTTACTGCATAAACCAAACAATGACACTTCTAAGAGGACGGAATTGTTAGAGATAAACAATAATAGTTCATGCGTCCATTTTTACATAAACCTTCGGCTTTGAAAAAACTTTAATGCCTTCTTCTAATTTATTTAGTTGCTTCTCTATTTCCGCCTTTCGCTGTTGCGCTCTAAGTGTATCCGATTTTATAGGCATCAGATTCAATTCATTTACATAATCTTGATAACCTAAAATATATCAAAATGATAACATTCACTAATGTCATTATATAAATGAAAGTTGTGAATCGTGGCCTAATTACATACTTTTCTTTAGTATATGCAGAGTTTCCTTGCGTTCACTCTCCAGTAAGGGAACATGTCCATGTGGACAATCAGGATCAATTGCTTCTATTTTAGCTTTCTCTTCTTTTTTCTGAGCTTCCTTCCTCTCTCTGATGTACCTAATTTAAAGCATAAAAGCATAATATAAAGTTTATAATTAAGATTATATTGATAAATGTAGGATATAAGTATTGTTTATGTCATACTTAGGGACAACACCCTTCTTATAATTAGATGGAGGAGTGTTCTTTTTATTATTGCTATTATTATGTATTCGACTCTTATTATTCGTAAATGTACACTCCTTATTTAATTTAGTATTTAATTCTTCTTTAGATGGAGGCAACTCAGAATTTTCTTGTGATTGATTGGGTGACGAATTTGTTGTATCTTTTAAAACAGTATCACCCTGTTCATTCTTCAATTCTATAACTTTCTTTGATGGATATCTGTAGCAAAGATTTCATTAACTTTAGATATGGAAAACTAAAATTATCTTTAATACTATAAATGTAAATACCTTATAACGCCCTCAGAATACAAATTATTTATTTGGTTCGTATCTAATGTTTGGGTACCTTGATTCATAAGTTTATTTTCCAATTTTGTATTTTTATCATTATGAATATCTTTAGTAGATTCGTGTAATAATATAGGATCTGAAGAAATATTTTCATGTAACCTTGCATCAAGTTTATGTATATTTTTGCACTCTTTTCTTTTTTGCTTTGTATGTAAATTGTTATTTGTGGCTGAAATTGGCATCTTTTTTGCAGTAGCACTATTTTTATTCATAATTGGCATACTTGATTTCCTACATAATTTTTCTTGGTTTTCTACGCAATGTCTGTTTATCTTATCATGTTCATTTAAATTTACATTGTGCCCTTCGACTTGCTTTGTATAGTGATTTGTACACAGTTTTGATGCAATATTTTGATACTTATTGTTAAGCTTTTTTCGCTCGTGTGATCGTGAATTCTGTGTTCCTTCCAATTCTTTCATGTGCATATTTTGTTCCATATGACGAAGATTTTTTACATTTTCATATATAAAATTTTTTCGTCTTACTGGTTCTATTAAAATATTATCTTAATGAATCTTAATGAATAAACTTATTTTTTTGTAATTAATTATAAAATAGGAATTTAAAAATCTGTCATCCTGGATAGTCTGGTAGTTTAGTGTTAAAATAGTCATAAGTTAATTTCATAGACAGATTTTATAGATGTAAAATAAGCATAATCAGATACTATTAACTTACTTGTATCAGGAAAAATGCCTTTCAATGTTGCCATATTTATAAGATATTTCGGAAATGATAACAATATTTGATACCAACGTCCAAAGAAATCCAATATTTCCGTCGTTAATTGTATTAAGGCAATGGTCAAATTTACATCTCTATGCCAATATTAGTCTATACTGCTATATTAAGTAAGAAAAATAATTCATAACCGCGTAATTTTTAATAAACAATTTCAATTTTCTCATGATCATCGTTACCAAATAAACAATGTTGTTTACAAATTACAACTTGTACCATACACAATTATGTATGAAATTATGGCATCTGCCAATGTTCAGATTGCTTCTGACTTCTGATTTCTGACTGGTTTTGGCGATCTGACCACCGTAGTTGACCTTGGTCAGAGTTAGAAGTTCTGATCTGACTCTAACCACGGTGTCTTATACACCGTGACCATTCCGTAAATACGATAACATATGATAACGTATCAGTGATATGTACCCCAACTCCTGCAAACCTCTCTGGCCGTGGCTCGCTCCGTTAGTGAGAATAGGAGTAGAAATTGCTTTACTTTGATTGGCTGATAATTCAGTGCTAAGACAGGATTCACTGCGGAGTGAATGTGTAGTAAAATAGTGGAGATACAAGCGCTTCGTTAAAGAGGAAGAAAGCTATGCAGGAATTGAGATATCACTATAGTACGGAACCCTTGCAAGGTTTGGAATATGGGTTTCTTTTATGTGTGTCTAGCAACACTGTATTATTAGATTGTCTCTGAACCACGGTGTAAGTATAGTTAGTTATTAAGTTATAGTTTCAAGTATAGTTTCCCAATTAAGAAACAGGTAGCAGCATTATGGCACCATACAAAGATGACAATGTTCTTACGGAAATTCCGCAATTCACCTATAGGTGACACGACCGGTTAAGATCCTGGTACATTCGCGGTAAGAATTCAAAAGCCTTAAAATACTGAGGTATTAAATTCCCGAGCGTGTTTAAACGATAACAAAGACGGTTATGGGAATTAAAAATGGGAAACGTTATATAACTGATTAAGCAGAACTGTTTGAGGTAAAAACTTGTACTGTATTTCTTAACCTTTTCTCAAAAATAAATTTGCTTTTAGAGCTGACAAAATCAAAGGTGACTGCGCTCTTCATCCGCTCCTTTTATGTAACCTCCGGTCCCAGGATGTGTTGGTGAATCTCATCGCGTATCAACCTCATGAGGGACGATCAGGGAGGATGCTGTGGATACCCTAGGGTTTTTTCACCATCAGTGCGTAAGGATTCGTATACAAGGGGTCACCAGATGCCCAAGGAACGTATAGCTTGCATGACACATGTTTGAACGTCGCTTCTCTGATTTCCGTACAAGTTTCTCCGATGAAGGTTTAATGCTAATTGGTGACTCTGAAGCCCTTGAAAAAGGTCGTAAAGCTGTCTTCCTTCAAGCCCGTTTTTCCTCGCTGTCCTTCCGCTAGGAAGTCCTGGTTCCAAATAAAGAGTTTCTACTTCTTCACTGCTTGCAACTAACATTCCTTTCTATTGTATTTCCTACTAAAGTGATCGTCTAATCCCAACTTTACTGTTTCGTTGGCTAGGTATATCTTTACTGCTGTCACTATAATACTGATTCTCATGCTATTTACTATTCGAATAAAGCGCGCTACCATGGCTATGGGAATTATTTAGATAGCGGCGATGTAGATTTCTCTCAACGACATTACAATAGTCTAAGATTCCCCCTATGTTTTTGCACCCCCCTCCTGCCACGCAGTTCGTAAGCCAAGCATAGTTACTGTCTTTATGATCTATGCCTTTAGGACCATGTTGAGGGCACTCTCGTATCCTTTCTGGTAGTATTTTATTCAAGGTTCTATGACAGTCTGATTACAATTGGTAAGCTTGATACTATGTAACATGGTGGATTTTAAGCGCATGTCAAACCGAGTGCTTATTGTTAGTTCTAGTTCTCGTAAAGAGGAATATTTTTACTTGTTTAAAATGAAGGAATTAAATTAATGTGGTTATTAAACGACACGCCATATGTAAATTTTACCTAACAGACATTATTAAAATATGGCAGAATCTGTTGGACCAATACTTCATGTGATTGTCGTTGGATTTCATCACAAAAAAGGATGTCAAGTAAGCCGCTACCATTATTTCGTTTAATCTCAAAATGTCATGTTTAAAAATTATAGTTGTCCGTATCTTATAATTGATGGCTACAATTGATAAATAAATAAATATATATATAAATATCATCTATAACATATTTAAACTATGAGAACTCATCAAGAATGCAATAATATCAAGTTTGATAGAGAACATTCATTTTCTTGATCAGTAAAAATGTAGCATTAATATATGAACAATAAATATTTAATCTATTACAGTGGATAGTAAATTTATATTTATATTTTTTTATTAGGTAGAATATTCATTTCCTCCTTTGGTGCCAGGGGCTCCAAATGAATGTCCGCTAGGTTGGAAATATTTGCCAACTCTTGCTTTACCAGATGGATCTCACAATTACGATGAAGATACAGTTTACTTTCATTTACCTAGCTTAAATGATGCAAAACGCACAATATATGGTATTTCGTGCTTTAGACAAATCCCAGTGGAGGTAATAAGATTCTTAATGAATAACATTTCAGCGTAGTCCCATTTTTCTGAATTTATTTTCTTATATGATATTAAAACTTGTGATGCAACTTGTGATTTTAGTCACTATAAATGCACAATCCAAAAGTTATCATTGATTTTGATGAATAAAATATAACTCATTTTGTAGATAACAGCTGTTTTTCAAAAATGAAATTTAATATTCAAATATAACACATCAATTTACTTATGACAACTATCCATGGTTTTTTCATTACCTTCTAAATTGTATCATTACTACTCTAAAGCAGTTATACAACTACATTTATTGATTTTCTTTTTTAATATATTATGTGCTTTACATTTAGGAACAGAAATTTGTGAATTGATGTTGGCATAAAATAAAACCACTAATTAATACTGCTTCATTAAATGTAAACAACTAATCTGCATGTCTTTAGCAAAATTGATGTCAGTTTTACTTTAATACAAAGTTGAATTAAATATTGTGACATGTTTTTACTCATTAATATGCTATCCCTGGACATATTAAATAATTCTCAGCACTTTTTAATCAATTTTAAAAATAAATTTAACATTGAAAGTGAAGCTTAAAATGAATCATAATTTGATATATGCTAAATAGTGAATTGTATCTCCAACTGATTGCTTAAATCTTAATTCTTTACTCATTAAGATCTTTTACTTTCTATACTAGAAATACATATAAGAAATATAATGCTATAATATTAAAATATCGTACACATGTTACAGTTTAAAAATGAAAGAAATTTGTATTGAAAAATAATTTTTGAGATAAGTGTTTTTTTTTTAAATTATCTGTGGATAAACAATATGAAACTAGGAAAAATATTTCGAAAAAAATAAATATATTTTTGCTACACTAGCACATTCTCTGCTACCTGTTCATCATGATTCAATTTTTATAATTGATAAATATTGCATACATACATCAAAATCATAATTTTGCATTCTATAGAATATCTGGTATCGGTGTATGTAATTGATTATTTCAGAAACTATTGGAGGTATAAAAAGTTTTTCATGGAAATGAAATAGAATTTCTTTAAAATATTATTTTTTTACAAAGTTAAATATTATTATAGATTGATCACAAAATACAAGACATTTAATTGAAGATAATCTTATTACAAATATTTTTTATAAATTTAAAATGAATTTGATAATGATTTTTAAACTGCAAAATTGGGAAAATATATATATCTGTATATGTATATTGTAATAATAAGTGAAATATCAAAAGACTGATAAAAAGCACAAGTATTGTAAGCTGAACATTTAATGTTGAATGCAAATTTATTAAACATGAAAATTCACATGTTTACATGCTCTTAACATGAAAAAATAAAATAGTTACAAAATAATTATACTTATGGATTGAATGCAATTTACACAGTATTCATGTAACTGAAAAAATATGATATTTTCAATTAAAGCCACCCTGAATGAGCTTAAACCAACATTAAACAGACGAAGATTTAATGGGTAAACATTTTACCAACCACATTACACTTATAGTTTGTATGATAAATCTGAAAATTTCAAGCTTTGTTACTGTAAAAACTTGAAGACAGTTATTGACAAAATAAAAATAAATTAGTTATAAGAACTGAAGTTATGTTATAATAATTATGTGCAAGAATATATCAGTTTCTCATTTATGGTTCTGCAGCCAGTTATTATTATATTATATTGCATCAGTTCTGCACTATTCCTAAAAGAATATCCGTTTTATATTATTTAAATATTAGTGTTAATCCATTAATGCAATGATTGTACGTGTGTTGATTAATTTAGATCTTTTATCATGTTTTTATCAGTTAGTATTTGATCATAATTACAATTATAAACCAATGGAGTATAACTACATCTAGTTCTGAACAATATGATGGCAAAATGTAGTTTAATGTTGAAAATAATCATTAGGTTTTATAGATTAAAATTTTCTTTTAAATTGAAATTGCTTATGGGTTAGCAGTAACACCTAGTCTTCAACAGACTTAATGTTAAATTTCGTTATATCTTTACTTTCTAGCAGAATAATATGAGAATTTATTTTTTTCATGAGTATATACTTCATTTACTAAAATTATTAAATAATTACATATGTCAGTTTATTTTGGATAAAAAGTACATTTAAAAATGAGAAAATTAAGAATATTAGTTTTTAAAAATTTAACAATGATAAATTTTCAGAAATTAAAAAATCGTACATCTGATATAACAAGAGGAACTGTTCAGAAATCTGTGTGTGTACTAAGTACATTACCATTGTATGGTCATATTCAAGTTAAAATGGCATTAATAACACATGCTTATTTTGAAGAAGGTGACTTCAGTAAAGTATCATTATTAGAAGATACTTATCATCATCTCAATTCTTGTATGAGTAGTGAAAGTCAAACACCACCTCAAGTCTTTGTCGGTAATTACGAACGAAGAATAATGTATAAAATGTTTCTTAATATTAAAGATTAAAAAATGGAATACAAATAAATATTTTGTACTACAATTATACAAATATTATTTGTAGGGTTGTCTGCAAGGGATTTTATTTTACAATTCCGTCACAAAGTTCTTTTATTATTTAAATTACTTCTATTAGAAAAGAAAATAGTCTTTTACCAGTCACCAGTGCAACCATTATGTGCAGCAATATTGACATTGCTTTCTCTATTTCCAAGTATGATTGAAAGTGGTTTACAGCAAGCTGCTTATGTTAGGTAATTTGATTAAACATTCTATCTGAATTTTTTCTTTAACTGTCTTCTTAAAGAATTTATTTTGTTTTTATTAGACCATCTAGACCAATGTCACCTATACCTACATTCGAAGAAGAAGAAATAGTACACAGTATTGATAACAATATATCTTCTATAAATTCTGTGAAAGATAACATATCAGACACAGAGAAAGAACATGTTAATGGTAATTCTAATAAACATTCAGTATGTATAAATGATAATAAAGCTGTTGAAACCATGGAAGGTAAATGTATGGATGAATTTAATAACTTGAGCCTACAGAAAAATAATAATGAAAACGAAAATTTAAATATGAAAGTTATCGAAGTTGAAGCCGCACAAGAATGTACTGAGTCATATGCAGAACAAAATAATACCATGTATTCTAGAAAACCAAATGATTATGTACACAGAGTACAAAGTGTAAATACAATTACGTTAGGTGCAACGGATACAGACAATACTCTACCGCGTGACACAAGTAACGATGCGCTTTCAGATGCTCGTTTAACAAATAATATCACTCAAATTGCTCATATAAATCCAGAACTTTGTGGTTTACCTTTAAGTCTGTTCACAAAGGTACGAAAATGTAGTGTACTACCATATTATCGTTACAAGTAGGTACATGATATGTATATGATCTATTTTTTAACAATTTGAATTTTCTTAAGGGTTATCTGTGTTTACCATATTTATCGTTACCATATCTGGATCTCTTGGCAGATGTTAATGTAAGAGGATACATAGTGGGAGTTACAAATGTTTTATTTAAGCAAAAGAAGCAACTCATTGATGTATTAGTAGAAGTATGTTCATATTAAAATACTAATATTTTAATAATATATGATACACGGATGATCAGTGTGTTTATGTAATATTTTTATGTATATAGGTTGAAAATACACGGATAGAAACAAGTGATCCTGAATTAAGAAGACAGCTGCATCTTACAACAGAAGATCTCAGATTTGCTGATTATATAGTTCGACACGTAGCGGAGCCACGCAAAGATATTTTTTTGGATGGTGTGGGATGGGAAGGTGGAGATGAATGGATCAGAACTCAATTTCGTGTTTACTTACTAAGTATGTTGCGAACATCTATGCAACAAGATACTCGTCAATCTGATCATTATAATTCCGCATTCATTGCTGCTTGGCGTACTACAAATAACTACAAAATGTGGGGTAATTCTAATAAGCCAGAAATAAATAATATAGAACCTGGTCACCCATTTGCAGGACAATTATCAGTCCAAGATATGAAATTACGGTTGTCACAGTAAGTAAACTTGCAATGTACTTATTACAATTAACAATTATGGAAATAATGAAGTGACATATGCGTAAATATAAATAATACGTATATTACAGTACAATGCAAAATACAGAAAGTGGTAGAAAGATAAATCAAGCAATGGCATCAACTGGCAGAGCTGTTGCAACAACAGGAAAAGCTGTAGGTAAGTTGTATTATTATTCATTAAAGAGTCGAATATATAAAACATCATTGAAATATATTAGTGATGATATTTTTCATGAATTAGGTGGTGCACTTTCGCAAGCGAAAGGAGCTTTTTCCAACTGGTGGAGCACATTAACTACTGTTCAACCAGTTGAAGAAGGAAAACCTGACAATCAAACTTCAAATTTACATCAAACACTTTCAAATATGACTCATAAAACTACTATTCAAGACGAAGAAATGAACGTGTCTACTAATGACACGAGTTTAGAAGTTGTTATTGATTAATATAGAAGACAGCAAAGTTTTTAATCGCTTGTTACAGTGATTAGAAGAAATTTTTTAAGATATGTAAAAAAGTGATACTATATCTACCACAATAATAAATAGGTTTGGTAGAGAAAGGATAATTTATTCATGCTATGTGAGATGTTGATGTATAAAACAGGAAAGTTAAATACATCTAAAAAGCAGTTCAGGTAAGAAAATAAGAAATAATTGCAAAATAAATAGTATTCTTAAATTAGAGCTTGAACAATTAATATATTAATGTGATAGCATGGAAAAGAAATAATATAAACCCTCTAGTAACGTTTTCCATTAATAATTTACATGTAATATGTTCTGATTCTTTCATTTTTAAATTAGAAATTTTATTTAATTAACCCCTTTGCTATGGATATATTGTTTAAAAAATCGCTCACTAATTGTGAATAAGAAAATAATACACGTATAAAACAGCGTTAAAACAGAAGAAATTTGTGTACATGTCATTAATAAGAGTTTGATAAAATGCATTGAATTAATTCTTTTTGTAAAATATATATCAATCATTACAATATTTAATTGTCAGCACAGTGTGGACGATTTTTGTTTATTTTAATAATCTAATATAAATATATTAGTGAACTTGACATAACCACAGCAAAAGGATTATATATATATACGTTCTTATTAATGAGTTATAATTATTATTGAATACGTTCGTATATGTGTCTATATCAAAAAATATTCTCATATGAAAAGTACCTGCAATTTCAGGTTTATAAATTTTTGAATTGCCTTGAAAGTCAGTAGCATGTTTAAATCATGTGCTTAATATAATTTGTACATTCTACATGCACCCATATACACTTGTATATACTTGTTATATCTTCTACAAGAATCAAACCTACTTAACATGTGAACTATGAAATTAAATTATAACATTAAACCTTTTCTATATTGTCACAAATAATAATAATAATTATTATTATTATTATACAATTAACATTCAAATCCTCAAGACCTTCGTGTTTACGGAATTTAAGTTTAAAAATATTACATACTCTTAATAATCTGGTTAAATATACATGAGTAAAACGCTGTTTGTAATTGTGGCACAATTTACACGAACCTGATGCTATTAATAATATTTGTGTTAATATTATAAATAATTTTATTGATACCTTATTAATATTTTTTACATTGCAAATGGCTATTATTTATAGCATTAATAAAGTAAAAAAAATAAATATTAAAAGAAGATCAATATTTCTTCAATTTTTAAATGCATTGAAAGTAAGATTCTTGAAGTAAACTTAATATGACTTAATATATCCTATTTTTTGAATAAAATAAATCATTATAGAATGCAAAAAGATTATGTATATGGAAGATTAGAAATCTCCAACATCATTATCTAATACTTCACTGCCGCTGCTATGAACATTTATTGTTATTGTATATTTAGTCCAGTTACTAAAAGTATATAAAACTTTGAACTTAAATCTGTTAAAATAAAGACTTATTCTGGTCAACATCATAAAGTTTTGCAACATTAGATACACTGGATGTTAAGGAACTCATGGCATAATGTAAATGGGGTAATTTTACATAAATAAATACCACGAAAATGTAAACTATAAGGTTTTCATACATAACTTTGTTATCGAGAAAAATATATTCGCGAACACTGAGTGTCCAGCTAATCAGGAAGTCTTGAATATACGCGTCAGCCAATTTCTATACAATACTATGTGTATTCATCGAAATTTCAAATTCATTTTTTCGAAAATGAAGATTTAAATAAAAAATTGTATACTATCTATACTTTCGACATATTTTTTCATATAGAATCTTTTCTCTCTCTCTCTCTCTGTAATCATATTACAACTTATAATTAGTACCATAAATTTTGGATTTATGTTACATTATCTTATTTCATGTATCATACTTACAACACCGATTTTAAGGAGCTTTTAGTATGATATAGAAGTGTGAAGTTTCATTGCTTTTAAGAATTTGCTTATTTTCGAGTTCTTTCTTGCTGGTAATCCCATTTTTAATTTCATATAGGTACTTCATTTACTCTCCAGGATTTGTAACTTTTGTGACTTCACTTTTCTCAGTTGCAAAATGCTTTTAGTTTCATCAGTGTTTCTAATTTTGTAACTACCTAAGTAAATACAACAAACCACTCATAAATTTTTGTGCAATGAACACGAATCGCTATCACGTTATTTTGAAAAACAAATTTAAGTGTTTAATGTTATAAAACATACAGTTTTGTAAATTCCACTTTTATTTAAAAATTAAACCTGTTAAAAACTCAGAGTGGTAGAGAAAAATGACAGCCGAATTCGTGTTCAGCACATGAAAATATATAAGATAGCCCACTAATAATAGAAATGTAAGAAAGAGATTGTAATTTATGAACAGTGTCATATGTAACACAATGTTTTCCATTCTTTTATGGATTACCTTATAGGGATGATTTTGATAAATTGTTCAGGACATTTTTAATATGCCCAAGACCACACATACAAAACTTGACTCTAGCAACACATCATAATAAGTTGGCTTAGTTACATACTTACTTAATACCTTCAGATCAAGAACATCTTTGTCTTTAGATGAATCTGTTGCATTGATATTGAATATTTTTACATTTTGCATTTAGTTAAGTTATGATTAAGTTTCTGTCTGCTTTTGTTTTGTAGCAGCAAGCCTGCATTGTCAATTTTCGATTAGAAATTGTTCTGTATCGAACAACGTTTTTCTTTTTCTAAGAGAAAATCTCTCTTTTTCTGAGGTTTTCTAAGGATTTATCACCGTTTGTAGTACTCAAATATATCCTAATCTTTTCAACACGTCGGAATTGATCACAGAACCATAGTGTTTATACAAATAAATTGAATGTGAAATTTATATTGCACACATTCTCTTTCGTTACTTTTATCCACTTCAATTGACAACTAGTAAACTGATTCGAAGTTTGTCACAGGGATGCCTTTTGAGCCACTTCGGCTATTATGGTAAAGCTGGTCACGTTAGAATGTGTTTTCGTTAATATAATCTATGTATAGATCTTCTAAAATATTCCTCAACTACTATGTGTGCCATGTGACTCAATCTGGAGCGATGTTAACGTCTTCTGCCAGAATCACCAAGCACACAAAGCTGTCAAAGCAGCTACAGCTTATACGGTTGATTTAGTTTAGAAAATCCATGGACAATCCATCACGAGAGGAAAAGTGAGCATGCCCGCCGTACTCATAGAACACTAGGATTTGGTCTAAAACAGTATTCTCTGCCACTACTAGAATAATACTTGCCATATAGCTTCGATCGACACATACCCCAGTAGATATAATGTAATTTGCTATCAGATCCGTGATCCAACTCCGAACATCGTTGGTATAATCGCAAATGTTGCGCTTGCTGCATCACGATCTTCCAAGCTTTTTTAGCACTCACAATGCTGTGAACTCAATGTACATACCATGTCAAGATTATATCTTCATCATACACAATTTCTATTATGAATGATCCCCAAAATCTCCAAGCTAGAGGGTTCTGCTTTTAGCAATTTCTATTTTCGTTACTGTTTTTACTCGTAGTTTCTTTCTTAATGTATACTTACTTCTCAAATCAATCACAGTCTTTAATTAGTTTTCTTTTCAATGCCAGTTTTATATTCTTCTTTACCTAACGTGCTCTACTAGAGAAGAAACTTCCTTTATTGAACATCTTGAGGGCCTAACTCAACTATTTTGTTTGATCAAGGTTTCAAGCCATTTACAAAAATATTGCAAAATTTTATTGAGGATACTAATCATTATCATTTGTTTTAAAGAAAGAAAAAAGAAGAGATTTCGAACCTACATTTCTTTGCAAAGTTATATAAACTTGTATATCATATATATATATATATATATATATCAGTTTCTATACAATAATTTACAGTATCATTATTAAAGAAGGAATAAACTATAAATATACTTCATGGAATTTCTGTTATTAATATTTCTTAGAGGAATATTCAGAAAATGTTTTTCACAATTTTTTATTTTTAACAATCTGCTGTTTAAGAAAATTATATATTTTGTCATGTTAAATTTCTCCCTTGATAAAAACTATTAAGTTACAGAAAAATATGTATTTTTGTAAACTATAAAAAAAAAGTGTATCATACTCTTTTTCGAGGTTTTTCTAATAAAAAATGTTCTTTTTTTTTAATACAATGTTATAGGCTACAAGCTCCAAACGTTAGCTTGTCAATGTTTGTCAACAATGCCACACGTATAACAATTGTGGGCATTTTTTTTATGTTCAACAAAAAGTACAATTAAATATTCTAATAGTTTGACTAATATCTATACTATTATCTTCCGTCTCGAAATTTATAAAACAAGAATTTACATTTTGCTACTTAATTGACGTTGTACTTTGAAACTGATACTTCTCTATTTCAATGTATTACTTTACTATGAGAGTGTTCATTGGCATACTGATTTTAGTTATTACAACCACTCTTAAAATATATGTATAATTATTAGTATAATAATAACAGGATTTTCTTAATACGATAAATATGAATAAAATACAGATTGTTAATACAAATACATTAATCATGTTATTATACCACAGAAATCAGAACGTATTACAAATATATTATTGTAATGGTTTTTTCTTAGGAAATATTTAATATAATATAAGGAAATTTTGTAACTTTAAAAACAAATGATTGTAATGTATTATTTACAATTTACTATAAACTTAGATTCAAGTATTATACTTATATTCATAATATTCTAGAATAGTAAATGTTAATATAGAATAAAATGTGTATTTGATTGAAGTAGGAAATGCATTTTTAAACACATTTCTTTTTTTTTGGGCTATTGAAATACTAAATTAATAATTTTCTTACAAAAAATTGCAAGTTTATACCTTAAATTTAAAACCATGGACTGTCATCAATGTGATATAGTTTTTATAATGCAACCAAAATGCATTACCTACTAATAGATTTTACTTATTAATACAAATTTATTATACTGCTTGTTGTAATCATGAAAATTATTCAAGTAGTAAGGATAATGTGTAGTGAACATATTCATTTATTTGAAAGTATAAATGAATTAATAATTGTGATATTTTATGTGTAATTATTAGATTGCGAATGTTTATGAAGAATATTATCATATGAAAATTAATTTGCAAAATAAAACATCCAACAGAAATTTATTAAGCTTATAGCATCTCTTAAATCCACAGTAATGTGGAAATTATAAAATCTCATCTTTATACTCAATTTCATTGTTGCTTTGTCCATTTATATAACACAAATTCCTAAACATTTGTAATTTAATAATCATTAAGATTTAAAGAAGACCTTATGAAATCGAATAGTGGTTTATAAATGTTTTTATTTCATTATGTAGACCAAACTAATTTATATAAATCTTTTGGTTTACAATAGTACTGAAAATAAATTTATGCAGGTTCCGTTCTTGCGAAAATATTTAATTTTTTATAAATTTTAAGATTTTATTATATAATCATGTTGTACTAGTCACAAATATTTACTATATACTTTTGATATATCGATCCAAATTTTCTTCATAAGTAAAGTAATGAACTATACCAATTTGTGTAAGAGTATTAATAATGTGTAGAATAAAAGTTAATTCTCATTACGTATAATCTAGGTATAAAACAGGGTTCTATACATGTGTTGACATACTATTATTTCAGATAAATTCTATTTTTATTTACTTTTGATTGATTACAAATGTTAATTAATATGTTATATTTGTTGTTTTCTTATATTATTCTTTCCGATAATTCTTCTATTATTTATTAATCTTGTTGGTAACAACGAAAATAGTACTTTTATACTCGCAAACGATCATTATTTAAAATTGTTTGATAGTATTGGATACATACAGATATTAACATATTCTTTCATATTTTCAAATATTCTTGGTAACTTTATTATACTATATCAAATATTTACGTCAAACTAAATATATATAAATTTAATAGCTTTATTTTATAAGCTTCCACAAATGTGATTATATAAATGTGTAATATTGGTAGTTGCCTAATTAAATTATTCTCTTTATGCCTAATTTATTACACATTATAAGATATTTAATTGCAATTGTTTCTAATGAAAAAAATATTTGGTTTTGTAAAATTTCAAGATAATATTTCTTTTCGCGAAACATATTAATAAAATTTGTTAATACATTATTAAATATTTTTAATTATTTATTAGAAAAATTTTATACCAATGGACGGACTACTTGTACCATGACATTTCTCTGATTAACTGTTGAAATTATTTCAATCATTGTATAACGTTCATATGTAATTATCATAAGAAAGAGTGTTTATTCTTTAAGCTAATACATTAAGAAAAAGAGTACAATAGAATGATGTAAAAACTTAATATTGATTATAAGTTATATTAATAAAAAAATTTTATATATCGTTTTTGTTGTTTCATTCTACTATATTA
The DNA here is from genome assembly GCF_051020955.1 of Megalopta genalis. Lineage (NCBI taxonomy): Eukaryota > Metazoa > Arthropoda > Insecta > Hymenoptera > Halictidae > Megalopta > Megalopta genalis. Next base: position 42,422,221 of record NC_135013.1, on the reverse strand, counting down.
TTTTATTTATACTTTAAAATATGACATTTATGTATAATTTTACAATTCTAAATTTATATTGTAAAAAATTTAATTATAATTTAAAATATAACAATATGTAGTGCTATATATAAATAAATTGTAAGACATGAATTATTCTGGATCATTGTGACCATAGTGACCATAGTGACATTGATAGACTTTGTGTTTGTTATACACTATAAATATTCAACATATATAATTAAGGCTATTTCCGCATAGTAATTCAACTAACTGTACAAACAAAGATATATTCAAAAATATTACACCCTTGACTTTTCACTCCAATCTTTCTATATCTGATATTTCAATATTAATTAATATTATATCTATCGTGTTATTAATAATAATATGTTACGATTACTTGATGATAATAGTTACTCATATAGATGTACGTTACTATTATAAAAATGTTTCAGAATATTGTATGTACATATATACAATAAGTTAACTAAGCAGCCTATATATCAATATAATCAGTTCTATTCTTTCATTTACTAAAAATCTATACATGCATAAAGAATATAACTGTATAATTTTAGAAAATTATATGAATCTTAGAAGACAATAAAAAACCTTTCAAATTTTCAATTATTCATAATAAAATAACAGCATTTTACAAGCTATATACTGTAGTCAAGTCTTTATCTAAATTTATTTAAATTTCTCATATACTGCTTCATTATAGTTTCTATTAATTCTTGTAAGTATTATTTTATTTTTTATTTTTTTATAAAGGCTTAATATTACATTAACAGCAGGGATATCGAACATATAACATTTATTTAATTCAATTAATTCTAAACATCAATTTATCTCTTCATGCAATAAGTGATAAAAACTAGAATGAAACAGAAATTTATTTCTAATATGAATGATAATTCACAACGATGAAAATATGATATAATTTATAATAAATAATTTAAACAAAATAACAAACAGAAAGTTTGAATTATTAGAAAATTTATATTATTATATTAAATTTATATTAAAATATAATGTAAAAACCTCAGATATTAAATTAATATTCTTTAACAAATTTATTTTTATGAGTTATGGAAATTATATAAAAACTAATTCTATTCAAACTTCCTATGAATGCTGAAATTAATTTCTGTTTAATAACTGCTGCATTGTTTAATATTTATTATATTTTAAATAGGAACTTTTCGCAAATACATTTGCAAACATTGAATTTTATATCAGATCACAGCATTTCGAGACTTTTTTATTTAAATTAAATGTATATGACAAAAATTATCACAATCAAATATTTTGATGTGTAGAGATATCGTTGTAAATACATATATTCATTATATTATATAGCAATTCATTATAAAATTTATTTCGTAAATAATTCTTTTATAATCTAATACATAAAACTGTATTACCTAGTACGATACTTGTTGTACATATATTTGACCTATGTAATATGTACTACGTATATACGTAGTATACATATGTATACATACGTATGTCTGTATATAGGAGTTTACCAAACTCTGTTGACAGATAACCAAAGAAAATCAATGAAGACATTGTAGACAAAAATAGATTTGGAAGATACCAAGAATTATTCCCCACGCACAATCTTCTAGACATTATCCATTATCTTACAAATGACTAACAGATCACAGTTTTATTCAAATGAAAATTTGTGTAAAAGAATTTCGAGAAATAGAAATTAAGAAACACGTAAATATGTTCTCGTAAACTGTACTGAGTAAGGGATAAAAACGATGTTTACATCAGAATTCGTTGAAATTTGTTTTTTAATATGCACTAGACAGTTGTGTCTACTATAAACGTATAGAGTCCGCATTTTAATGATTAAGGTAATACATAACCATCGGTAACCGCATCTACCGTCTGGAAGTAGCAATGCAGTATGTAAACGAAGAGGAGCAGCAGCAACGATCTCAGTGTGAACCATGACTGGTCAGTTGATGTACCGAATAAACATCGTAGTTCACCGATAATAGCCGAAGTCGTAAGGTGGCGAACGGAACTATTGACGCGAGCGAGACAGAAACTCGAGCGTGTGCTATGGTGAAGCGACGTCATTGTCGTCGAGAGTACGTGCGAAAGAAAATCGTATGACTTTTAAGACGCTGACGGTCCGTTCCCGTTGGAGTGATTGTTTGCTTAATAAATCGTGGTGTTAAACAAGTGCTGTGTTCCATCTTTTCGCACGTGAACGCGCGACAAATGGAAGAGGTGCCGTACAATTCGCGAATTAAAAAACTAATACGTATACTCTTTCGTAGTAGCAAGTAGTGCGATTATTACGTATGTGTGCCGGCGTCTAGAATATACGTTTTCGGTATCGCGTAATCTGTGTTCTCATCATAATCACGACCTATTGGCTCGAATACAGGAAGCATTAGCATTGTTTGTGTTTTCACGCTTGTTACCGTGCACATTGAGAGTAGCCATGCAAGAAGGGGATAAATCGGTAACAAGCGGGCGGCGGCCATTTTCCAGATGAGTTTTTCCCCTTTCTTTCAATAAGCAAAGTGCGCTATGTCATGAAAGAGAAAGAAAGAGAAAGGTAGCTAGATAGGGGAAAAGAAAGACAGACTCGAAGAAATAAGAGGAAAGACGGTGCCCTATTATGCGACGCGAGGTACGTTGATTAATTAGGGCACTTGGTGATTGCCCACGAAAATTCAGAAACGCGGTAGCTTGTGCCGTTTCATGTTGATGAACGTTTAACCTTGTATTGGCCGGTGCGAAGAAGATAGAATTATCTAGGGAAGTAACGAAGAACAGTGCGAGCAAGCGAGAGCCAACGAATGTTCAACCAAGAGAGAGGGAGAAGGAGAATGTGTGCGTGCATGTACATGTAAGAGAGGACAGACGGAAGGAGACAGACAGACGGACGGACAGAGACACGGATAATACAGAGACCCCCTATTGCCGTGCGTTTGGTCGTCCGTTCGTCATCACGTTTCACGATCGTTTCTGTCTTTGTCATGATGTCAGGCCTAGTTTATGAGTGGCCTGGTCTTTGATTTCTGCGCTTGCAAAACAGTGCCTCGCGATTTTTCCAGAGTACCAGATTTTTGTCGAATACACGTAGTAACCTCAAAGGCGTCAAACTAATTCGACCTATAGGCACCTTTGAGAAAACTTCAGGTGAAACTTGTCGACCTGGTCGTGCGACGAGAATACAGCTTGCATCCCGTTTTCCATTTGAAGTTGATTGTTGTGCTTGTGATACGACATATCACCGCACAACAGGTACATGATCGTGTTTCAAGTGTCTTGAATCTTTTTTGATTCTCGTAAATAACCTCACTCAGCAGTACGATAAACAGTATTCTCCTTTTGGTGTACAATTTTATTTATTTACACCGTTCATAACCTCGCCTCGATAGTCACGAGACTGTTCCTGTTCATGCAAATTGTTGCTATTACGAAATTCGTTTCGAATCAAGTTACGAGTGATTAATTTTTATTCCGTGACACCTTCCAACCAGTCATTCCTTATTTAGATACGTTCTTGTTTGTTCCCTGTATCCTTGGGGTTATAATGTGACAGTCACTTTTTTAAATACTCTTGTTGAACATCTGAGACTATAAGTTGAAACATTTTAAAACTGAAGAACAAATAAGAATAAAAAATAGATTTTAATATTCATTCTGCAAGCCTAAAAGTAAAGAAAATTCAAGTCATATTTTATACAGGTACACACATTTTACTTCAAATTCTGTATACATACATATGTATATATGTTCTACTAATAATGTCTCCAATTCTCCTAAGTGTTGTATAATTAAATAGCTGTATCAAGCAAAATTAGTATTTTTAATTCATTAGATATTTTGTGTAAAAAATGGAAAATTCAAAATTTATTTAAAGCTATCTTTGCATTTAATTATAGAGCAGAATAAGTTTCAATTATGTAATAAATAAGTTAATGTTAAATTTAAATACAGAGAAGACACATGCAACACGACATGTCACTGGCACGAAGCAAGTACTATTCGTTGACTTTCTTAAACTAAGAAATAAATTGAAAAAATTTACGTGTGTAAATACTAAGTTCAAAATAACAGCTAATATATCTTTATAGATGTGTTTAATGAAGTGTTATATCATCCGCTAGTTCTATGTAAACATCTTCCATTTATAAAGAAACTTTTTAAATATAATTGCAAGTATGTAATCGCACTATTGTTCATACATATTTGATACTCTATGATCAAGACAGTGTTGTGAGAGCTATAATAAAACAGGTGTCTTCTCATTGGTGCAGTACGTTTTGACGAAGATAAAAGTTTATTTATCGGATACGAAGAGTTCATGAAAAGTGCATTGAGGGTGCATATTCCTGCCAAAGACATCTGTGATGTGACATAATTGAACAAGTTGGATATCAGTGTAATAATGTAGTGCCAACTTTGCAGATGGATAAACAGGGATGACTGATAATTGTTGGAACTCTGGTGGTGGTAAGTTTTCAAGTCTTTTTAATGCATGAACAAATTTTTTGTCTCCAGATTTGGGTACGATTCATATGGTTACATCGCATAAACATATTCCAATCGAATATTATTTGAAGTGATCTAAAATATCAAGTATCATGCAATTTGTAATGAAATACAGGAATAACTAGTTAACAGCCTATAATTATGTTGTTAATGGTACAACCAATTATAAATGAACAATTAATTCTAATAATTTATGTATTACAATTTTTTATGCTATTTATGTATTATTCCCATATGTCCACACTAAAGTAGAAGTGATAGATACATTTGTATATTTATCTCAAATGTTGCAAGCTACAATGAATATTATCGCTTGATGTTTACTGAAAATTTGAAAACCTAATTTATTATAATGTATAGCGGTAGAATGCTCATGTGTGCTTTTATGTAACGAGTTATAATTTATTAACGTCAAAGTACTAAGAATTAGAATTGGCAAAAGATTTGTTTTCGTAAGATACGTGTATAAAACTACTAATGCATGCACATAATTGTACTAGTCTTTATAAACATCTAGTCCTTAGCTATCAGGACAGTTGTTACAAAAAAATCCATTTCCACTTTTTCTTTTACAATAAATACTACATTACTTTCTAGCATGTTCATTTAAAAATAAGTGAAAAAAAAATCATTTCACTAAGAAATACAATTCATTTCTTGTATGCTTCTATCAAAGTTGCTTTTCATTCATTGTCCACTGAGATATAACATTAAAGGTCTCAGTCAAAATTTATAGAAGCTTTTAGGAAGAAATTATTTAAAAATGAAAGATAATATTAGGATCTAAGAATGAATGTAAAATAATCGATTTATTCACAAGTATCGAATTTATTAATGCCGAAAAATATCATTACAATGATATTTTATATCATTATTATAGTGTAATAATAATCTATATTTATTATGTATAGTTGTAACAATTCAATTTAGTGTATCGCAATGAAATTTAGCGTTCTTTACGTTACGGAATCGATCGAACGACTGTATGTGCTTTCTGGTCGACGATGCTTAATAAATTATAGTTTAAAGAGTGTCACAACTGCACCGCCAATTGGATTACCCACGTAAGGTTTAATCAAGTGAATAAAATTTATTGGTAAGGCTTACTAATAAAACTGGCTTGCTCGACAAAATCGTTCGCATATTGCCAGTGTCGGTAAACAGATCGAGAGGTCTTTGTTCAAACTTATCAAATAATTGTGATCGGTTAAATTCCTAACCGATTTATTCGATAAACAGCAATTTGTTGTAACAGTCGTAAGTTTACTTTGGTTTTTCTAGCACGGAACTAAGGTTTCAATTAACATTTGGTCAGCGGAACGAAATATGGGGCCGGGTCGTTTCTGACCTATATTAAATTTATCTCTTCGCGCATTGGGGAATGAACGTTTTAACACTAGGTCAGCGAAGTTCATTTGGACCCAAAGTATAAATACTGTTACTTGACTATCAAGTTTTTGACAATTAATTCAAATTTTCGTTTATTAATTAATGTTAATTGAGAAATTAACGTGTCTGGAGGGACTACTGTAATAAATCTGTTGAGAGAAATTGATGAATAAAATGTTAGATGAACCCAAGCATACTCGGTCATATTTCTGTCAAAAGAGATTCTTACTTTAAGTATTAATGCATTAGTCACAATTTCGTCCACAGAATCAGGCCTGGGCAAATTTTATTTCAAATAAAAATAAAAAATAACTATTTGAAACAATAGTTTCGAGACCGTTAGTTTCAGTAGTATTGTTTGAAAATAAAAATAATATCGATGCATTTGATATAAAACGATTTTAAATAACAAATTATTTTGTTATTTCTTTATTTCAAATCGGCTAAAAGAAATAATACTAATAATAATGATAATAATAATGAATTTATTTCATGAAATCTTTACAACAATTTGTTTAACACAACGTCGTTATCACAAAGAAATAATCCACAAAATAATAATCAACGAAAAAATTTTATTTTATGATATTTTCACGACAATTTTTTTAAAGCAAAAAGGTGTAAGCCAGCCCAAAACATTAAATTTAACTTCATAATAATTTCAAAGAACTATTTTAAAGAATTATTTCAAAGAATTATAAAATGAAATAACGTGTTATTTGAAATAATATTTCAAATAATGTTATTTCAGAAGGGATCACAGGCATGAAAATAATTGTGTAATATTTTGAAATGATAATTAAAATAATGTCATTTTAAATGTTCTCAAGTCTGCGCAGAGTTATATTGTTATATAATTGCAACAATAATAGTCAAATTTCAACTACCAACTCTAGAGACTAATTATCTGTGCACGAGTCCATCTCGTGGTAAAGAAATACGGGTCTACGTTCGTTTATCTTCGTTGGTGGATTCTTCAAATTTTCTCTATACAGACATGTGTGTATTTTTTGATAATATTTCAGCAAAAATCTCGTATTTGTTCTCGCTGTTTGTAGATTTGTATTTATAGACTTGAGGTTTGTAGATTCGTATACGTTTTAATACTCTCAAACAGATTATCTCGCATCATATTGGAGATATCCTGAACGAATGCTCCTGGTAAAATACTTTCCTTCCTTCCTGTTTGCCTTCCTTCCTTCTTTCCTTTCTACTTCCCCCTTTCGTTCTTTCTTCTGATTGGTTGCACCATGTTTTCGCGGAACGGAGAGCGCGAAACATAAATTGAACACGTTGCACATAGAAACATCTCTTTTAAAAATTCGTTGGAAACATTGTCGAATCTAAAGGTTTAGTGAAATATGTGCCATAGGTAGAAGGATTCTCAATGAATAAAACAGATAGATAACAATTAAAATTAGCCAAAAATTTGTCGCGTTGCCAGTGAATATTATCGATTGCGAAGATTATTTTTTAAATAATTTATTATTTTTAATGAAGGGAATTTATTCCAGTTATTCAGAACTAAACAGCTGATTTTATATTTATGACAAAATTGAGTGGGTAACATTTGAAGTAGTAGCAAGAATAAAAGATCTTAAGGATGTCAAATACACCATTTTCAATTTATAAAAATTGTCACAGGAAGAAACAACTCTCTGATTGGTTTGTATTTCTTTCAATTAATGCAAACAATTTTTATTTTGCATAGAATTCTGCAGTATATTCGTAACAGTTATCGGCCAAGGAAATTCTGTTTTGGTCACTCATATAGCTACCAGTGGAGAAAGCTTTATTTCAATTACCGATAACAGTTATCAACGAGGAAATTGTTTCGTATTCGACCAAAGCGATGGGTTTGTTGTTCTCAGAAACGAGACTACAAGAAGAAACACAACAGTACATACTGTGTTAACATAGGGATGCTTCTGCGTAATAATTTGGTTAATGTTACAGGATTGAAATAATTTACAACTAATATACTCTGTCTTTCATGATACTGAACTGTATTAACGCGAAATAAATCTTCGTAAATCGAATGGTGGTGTGCCTCATACAACGCATGCTCGCACATACATATGTTATTATGTTCATGTGACATTTTTCACTTGTTTTGCTGTATAGATTTACTCCCTGAAATATTCACATGCATTTTTGAAGCAGCCTGTATAATACGTGATCGAAATAACATTTCTCTCATCTGTAACTATTATGAGCGATTGAAACAGAATTTTCCTCCCCGATAACTGTTAACCGACCGTGGATCATTATGATAAACACAAATTTTTTGCATCAATTGCAAGGAAGAAGTACCACATTTGCATTTAACTCTTTTCTTTCTGATAATTTCTAATAATTTCAACAGATTGAAAATAGTACATCGATACATACACTTCAATTATTTTAATTTGTTGACTGTTTTGAGTTTTTACTATTTTCTCATGGATAGTAGACTGCGAATTTTATGAATTTTTAACAAAAATGACGAGATCAAATAAAAAAACTGTGTAGACATAAGAAGAATTAAAGAATATTTTTATATTACGTACAGCTTATTAAAATGATTAAAAGAGAAAGGATATTTCCGTCAGACTTACATATGTTTCTTGCAATTAACATAGATAATTTATATTTTGCGTGATGATATGCAGTCTAGTCATAAAAGTTATCGTAAAGAGAAATTGCGGTCGCTTATAACAGTCATCGATGGGAAAAATTTGTTTCTGTTACTTATAAGTTATAACTAGACTGCGAATTTTAATGCAAAATAAAAAGTGTTCTTGTCAATTACAAGGAGCCGTATACAAGCTTTCTCCTTGCTTTAATCATTTTTATAAGTTCAGATTAATACATCAACGTTCTCAGTTTCTTTTACTCTTGACACTGGTTTAAGTTGTGGCTAAATCTATCTAAATGTATCTAAACGTATAAAATCCACAGTCTAGTCATAACAGTTATCGGAGACGGACATTCTGTTTTCATTACTCGTAATTAGACTAAGGATTTTATATGCTTATGGTTAAAATGAGAAGGCGAAATACAAAACGGGAGTACTAAACTTATCGAAACAGGAAACAACTTCCAGAAATTTTTTATTTTGCATGAATATCCGTAGTTTATGGACAATGAAATCATATTTTCGGTAACCTATAATTATTACCAGATCGTGAATTTTTATGCAAAATAAAAATCGTTTCTACTATTTTAAATTGCAACTAGCCAATATTACCATAAATGCATAAAATCCGCACTCTTATTACTTTTACAACTAAACAAATTTTAACATTTATTATATATTTCGATGAATTACGTGTAATATACATTGTTCGACGAAAGTTCTCGTCGATACGAGTTTTTGATTACTTTTAATTACATAGTGCGAAACGTTTGGTTCAACATTCCATTGTACAGTTGTATTGCAATTTTAACTACGATAAGGATCGACATAGTGATTCGATATCGGCTCTGCCGATGGACAAAAGCTTTGCTACAGAATACGAACATTTCTGGGTATACAATGTTACGTAAAGTTAATTGTACGCTCGCATATTTCCGTTTTGTAACGTCCTATTAAAATCGTATTCATGTAGGATATCTTTTATCAATTATTGCTTAAGGTAACAGAAAAATTCGAAAGTTTGTTTGCACGGACTCATGAACGGTGTTCCGATGTTCATTTTATTAGCGTCCGCACTAAAACATTCTTCCGGCCTATATGCTTCCACTTTGTACAATTCTTTTGATTTTCTGCATGTGGAAATGAGACGGTTTGTTCGTGCAGCACGTACACTTTTAACAATTTATTAGTACAGAGTTATTTAAACTTTCTACAAGCTCTGTTATAATATACTGATTCTGCATTTCAAATTAATCCTTTCTTTGATAATACTCTTCTATTTGTTTCTCGATCACCTTTCTGCAAATCAAATTCATATCAAATTTAAAAATTCAAGGAAATATTATTATTCATTTTTACTGATATTTAAACAAAGACTTTACAAAAGAACATATTTTTATATTTCTACATTAGAAATGATCTTTCAGCTGAAATACTCTGTGTATTTAAAACGAAACTTAGTTTTTGTATATTATTTTTTATTAAGTTTCCGTTTAGATATTTGTATAATTTTGAAAATAAGTATATACAGTCGCCTTGGAAAGTAAGTTAACGCTGCCTCTAAACAATTTAAGTTTAGCGAAATAGACGAGCACTTGGTTGCTATGAAACGACACATTTTTTGACGTTTGTTTGTCATGTACTAAAGCATTAGTAGCGTGACTGGCATTTATTTCAGCAGCATCTTTGGTGAATTATTATTTATTTTCACTTATCCGTGCATATTTCAACAACGGAAAGTAAGTTAACAATATCATAAATTGTATTTTTCTATGTATAATAATACTTAATTGAATCCTTTTCTAAACCATAAGACCTTTCCTACACGCACAATTATAACCTTTAACCTCTATCATCAATATTCGTATGATATTTTCGTAAAGAGAGATAAACGGTTTGTAGAGGAGAGATTAAGAATATTCGAGATGAGAAAGGCTGGTTATTCATGGTCAGTAATCACAAACAAGCATAATCTATTAAAAATAGGCGTTAAAAGAATTTGCGATAAAATTAAAGAACTAGGACATGCTGAAACTAAACCTAGAACCGGACGAAAGCGGCGAACAACTCAGGATAACTTAATATCTCGGGAAATAAAAAAAAAATCCGTTAGTGACAGCGAAATAAATAAAAGTAACTTTAGATTTACCTATCGAACTTACACAAATAAGACAAAGGATTACAGAGCTGGATATGATGGTTATCAAAAGTTAACACAGCGAAACCATTATAGTTCGCATATGAACGTTTTAATAAACCGATCGAATTTTGGCAAAATATTGTATGAATCAAAGTTCGAAATTCTTAATAATAACTGACGACAGTATGTTTGGAGAAAACTGGGAGAAGTGTTTAAAAAGAGCAATGTGAAGATAACGATGAAACATGGCGGTGGTTCGATCATGGCATGGGGATGCTTCAGTGCTCGAGGGTTGGGGAACTTAGTAATTGTTAATGATAAATTAACCACAATTAGATACATAGACATCTTAAAAGAAAATTTATTTAATTCTGCGACTAAAATGGAATTCGATGACGATCCTCGATTTCGCAAAAGTAGGAGCGTTACGATCGTTCCTTCACTTTGATGGGCATACCATTATTTAGTTGTGCAATCGCACCGATCCGCGCAAAGATGACAAATATGTATCATGCGTGCGAGAAGTGCTTAATTTCTAATTAAATCCGTCATGTTTTCCTTGAACATGCAGCAGGAATTCTAAATATTGTGCAAAGCGCAGGTTTGCAAGAAAAAACAAGCGAGCACCATAACCGTTTAGCGTGCATTATTACTAGTCTGCGAAATTTATGCATTTATGGAAAAAATGAATACATTAAATGTAAAATAGTGATAAACTTTAAAAAATCGCAAGATACTTTTTCATTACTTTCAACATATTAAGCAAATTTAAGATAGTGGAAAACTTCTAAAAAATTGCCAGTTACTTTTCCATTACTTTCAACATATTAAGATTGCAAAAACACAGAAACAAAATCAAAAACATAGCTCTTGGATTTTGGAATTTATGCAGACAAGTTTTATTTTGCATAAAAATCTTTATAAGTTTCGTTACAAGTTTCTGGAAGATAGCCATTACGATTGAAAATTAAAAAAAATTGTCGTTCTCTTATAAGAATTTATTAGCGACAGAGAAGGGTTAATCAATGTAGCTGTACAAAAATCGTCGTGCAATTTAAATAGATCAATTGAAGAATATGAAAAGCTAGATAGAAGAATTTAAAAACAAACCATTGAAATGTTTTAATATCGAATGAGAAATATCAATAATAATAGTGAACTCGTCTCGTTGTTCAGTTTTATAAAAATACTGCAAGCAAGAAAATTCAGTTCAAGTGAAATGGACACGGTCGATAGATGTTAAAAAAAAGTGTTTGCTGATAAAAATGTCCAATATATTAGGAAGAAATCTTTGCATTGTATTTAATTATTTAAAACATAACATGAATTTCATTTGAGAAAATGCGATTGGTTATCGAAAAACAATTTTGCGGGAAGAAGGAGCCATCTCAATGTATGCATAGAATTCTGCACTGATAGCGCAGCAGATAATAGTAGAAATCGACGTACAAACAAATTTTAGAACAGTTTAGCGAATAATACAGAGCTCAAACCATTTGAAAAGCTGTAAATTGTTTTAAAAAAATGCCCATAACCAAATGCCAGAAATAAGTGCAATTAGGTTTTGGAGATCAACGACCTCAGTCGCATAAAGAACAGAAAAGTGTGATCTTTTCCAACGGAAAACGTTCTAATTTAGATCCATCTGGTGATTTAAATTATTACTTTCGTGGTTTAAAGAAAGAGAAAGTCACAGTTCAAATGGTATTGATATGGTATTACTATCTAGGTGAGTATAAGGAAACAATGACAAAGTTTATCCATATAAAAGTGAATAGTATAATAAACATAGACATCGGTAACAAACAGCCATGAAAATATGCACATGATATAGCCAAACCAAAGTTTATTTTTTGTCTTGGTAACGCAGCTTTTTATAAAACAATAATATTAAAGCTAATTTCGAGAGCAACAAAAATAGATATTTTACCATGACTCGTGAGATTCGTTTATGGAAATATTGTGGAAAACTGTTGAGGGGTGCTGGCTAACGAGGTATACTCTGAAGGAAAGAAGTTTTAATGTTGAGTAATTAAAAATGTGGTTTTGTTATTTATTGTGTTATGCATTAACATTTTATATACATATATATAAATGAGACCCTTCATTATTACTTCATGAGATCAATGTTTATTGAACTGATGACACAAATTAGGATATAATATTCTGAGATCTTATTTTTTACGCGTTCACATTATTATACATTTCTTTTATATATAAAACAGTGGAATGTTTATAATGTAAATAAACGAACATTAACACTATAAGAATGCTAAAATTTATTGCAAACTTGTATGAATATAAGCATTATTCTTAACAGGACTGAAAAGGTTGAAGATGTTCAAAACAGAAAACAATAAAAAACAACATGAATATATAGTCAAAGGACTGTTAAATGATACAAAAAATCAAAGTGATCGTACATGTCGTCAATGTACAATAGAAATAAGTATTTGCAGTTTTATCGCGACTTAAAATAGTTATTTTCGTTGTCATTAGTTTTATTATTATAATTTTTGTAACCGCAGATTACAATTTATCAATAAATAACTTCTCATGGTGTAGGGTGTAGACAATAACACTGTATATAGAAGTTGAGTTAGGTAACTTGCACTTCTCGTCTAACTTTTAAATTATGCACTTCATGAAAAATTGTTAAATACAGAATTTGATACGCCTTTGAAATTAAGGAACTTTTGTATTTAACTTTTTATGATCGGAATCTTTATACAAGTATATAAAAATCTCTATGTATGTATATCATATATATTTACCTTGATGTGTGCAATAACCGTTGTAAATTATGAGAAGTTGAAAAATTAGAGATAAAATAAAATACTTTTGCACATTGTGGCTAAAAATGTAATTATGTTCAAAGAGATAATAACAATTTTTGGTATAATTTATATATTATCGGAGATGCGCAAGTTATTTGAGATGTACAAGTTACGTGATTAACATTGTACACAAGAAGCAATTGTTATGATTCTATGTGTTAATGTTTCATGGTATTGTCGCGGAGCATGTACGGAAAATGCGTAGGCTTTAGGTTGGCTTCACAGCGAGTCGCTGAACGTCGCGTAGTTGGAATCGCACATAGAAACAGGTAGGGGTTAAAATGGGGTTGCCGAGCGAGTTTTCCGTGTCTTTTCGTTCGCATCGAACGCCGCAGGGGCGTGCCAAGCGTTCATGCTCCGTCCCCACATCCTATCCTAAAGCAGCACAATTATTTAGCAATACGCGTCACTGGTTAATCCAAAGGATTACCTAAAACAAACAATTAATACGAAGATTAATCCGAATCAATTAACAGAAGTCGAATAAGATCAACGTGTCACTCTTTGCACGTCGAACAATTTCTTTTACTTTTTATTTCAGAATTTGCTATAATTATACCGCGGATCTCTATGCAAAATGAAAATTCTCTGACTCGATCGTTGAAGATAATTTAATCAGGAGTAGAAAATAGTTGTAGGTAGATGAAACAAAAAATGGTGACACTATTAGAAGAATTTAATTTCATTATATTACTTACAACTAGTTAAAATAACTCAAGGCAGGAATAAATGTCTGTGCAGTTCTTCTTTCTTGCAATCGATACGCTCGTAACCGTTATGGCGGTTTTGGATTATATCAATTTCGGTTCTGGTTCTTTAAGATAATAATGTAAACTTCGGTGTTGTATTTTGACATCCATTATTACATGGTACATACGAGCAACTAAATACGTTGCGAAGTTTTCGCATGAGAATATGCTTGAATAATATATTGTTATAACTAGATTACGGATGTTTATGCATTCGTGGCATGTGCAGATTTTTAAACTGCAAGAAAACGTATGAATTGACAAGATCTACTAATAATTTTATATTATTTCCATACTATGTAATTATCTTCTAATTATTTCTTCTTCAATTCTAATTTCTGTAAAATAACGTATGAAAATGAGAATTTGCATAAAGATCCGCAGTTTAGTTATAAAAAGTTCTGAAATAAAAAGAAGGCAACCTTCTGATCGTCAGAAATTAGAACTTTTAAATTGAATAATAATATTTATGTGAACTGTAACCGAATATTCAGCGGAAATCGCCAACCGCGTGTGTACAGGTCGAGTTCAGAAACAGAAGCGAGTTCTCCTCTTTGTTTTCATCTTCAATTACCATTACGATTTCTTTGCTTTTGAAATCTCCGATATTTATTGTGGTATCACATCATTCTTTACAGAAATTACTAGAATTAGACTTCGTTTAGCGGGCGTGGATTAATTGCTAAAGCAATGATCCTGCGACCGCAACAGGCATAAACACAGTCATTAACGAGCGTTATCATTCAGTTCTATGAAATCAATATTTTATCAGTTCAACAATCTTTTGTCATTACTTCTAGTTTACAATCGGGACGTGTCGCCATTGTAATAAAATCATACTAGGTAAGCAATCTGTACACATTTGTATAATGTGGTATAAACTAAACAATATGTCTAGTTCACAGTAAACTAATACAAGTCATGTGGTAACACAACAATATCTGTTGTTTGTGCAATTTTCACAAGAAAACAAGCGCGATATTCAATTTCAACAATATGCTTGCGTTACGGCACCGTCTGCATTACAACGTTGTTATGCTACATACGGTTATGCGACCGTAATTCTACGTTTAAGAATCTGTGGACGCTCCTTATCCTCCCTTAAGCTTTCCAGAGTCAATGCTTGATAAGATTTAATGTTAATCACTTACACCATGATTTCTCCCATAGTTACGTTAATTAGCGCGTCTTCGTCTTTACTAATTTCCCTAATCGACAAAGACAATTTTTGTTTCTTGTATGTCTTTATTTACTTTTATTTCTACACTCTGATAACAAAAGAATTAAATTTTCTTTTTCGATTTAACAGAAATGAATAACGTTTATACTTAATAGATTTGTAGGTTGATTTAGTTAGAATCAGGTAACGTTTGCACTACCTCGGGCATTAAAAAATGTCGATCATCCCTAACAGTTATTGGTTCTATTAGAGAAATTGTAATTTTCACGGATTCTATAAGACAATTTTTAGAAAACTCGCTTTGAACGTAGTGCTGTATGTAAATGTTCATGAGCATATTTTAGAAAGTTCAATTTCTTTGACCAATTGAAAATGGAACTCTTCTAGAAATACATGAGCGTGAACAATTCATTTACCAGACTCCGTATACGCGTTTTAATTTACGTACGCCCGAAAATTAATACCAGTTTCGTGTATATGTATATGATCATTTACAAAATGAAATCAACACTCGCAAAGGAGACAATTGTGGGTGCATACAATGCATATTGGTATTTGCCAGGAACAGGATAATTGCATGTTGACTTGATAACGTTCCATACGTACTTATTGACGACCGTGTCGATAATTTTCATGAATCAATTTTTATGAGAGTCTCTCTTACGGTAGATGTGGAAACGAAATTAGGAAACGAAGCACGTTGACTATACCTGACGTATATCCAATTATAAATTTACAAATTCGTTGGTGACTTTCAACTTGTTCTTCGAGGTTAGTACAAACAAATATATGTTGATTATTTTTTTTTGTACAGAATGTATGAAGAGTTTAATATAATATTTATATGTTGTTCTTGATCTTTTAAATGAAATCCTTTATTTTGTAATGTACTAATCGATGTAGCCTGTGATTCTCTCAAAAAAAGTATTAAATCACATTAAATAGTAACAATTTGTAAAGAAACATACACAGTTGTTAAAAATTAAGATCAACGCAGAGCCCATTTGAAATAATGAACAACTTCCTGTTAAAAATGAAAAATAACGCAGAATTTACAGTGAAGTTGTCCATAAATATAGCAGAATCTGAATCAGGATAAACGCGTAGAATCAGTAGACGACGTATTTTATACATCTATACAGAAAATGAGTAAATCAAATGCAAAACATTAAATACATTTAAAGAATTTCAAAATGCTGTTGTATTAATTTTAACTCGTTTCAATGGCTAACCCTTTGCCCTATGATTTAAGTTTCAAGAACGTATGCCACAAGCAACAACAAGATCGGTCACGCGTTGAGCCCTTTCACAGTTGCGTGAAACGTCTGAAGTTATGCCAATCGGGAACTTCTTACGGAATGTAAATACAGTGACTCCCGTTAATATTCAGACACTTTTTAAAACGCAGTAACTTTTTTAGAAATAGGTTAAATGACTTGAATTTTTTTTTAGATGATAAAGTGATCAGTCTACGAGATGATGACTAGAATGCTTTTTTATAAGGTTGCGATTGCTTAGAATGACAAAAGAAAATAAAAAATTCTTGTTTTTTAATTTTTTTATCCGAGCCTACAACAAAAATTTTACAAATTTGGTTTGTAGATCTCGGTAAGTTATATACATGTTAAAAATTTCACCGAAATCGATTGACCTTCGTACGAGCTGTGAACAATTAAAGGTCGAAAAAATCGCAGCACAAGTCAAGCTGGTTTCTGCGCCACTTCCTTTAGCTACTATTGCAACAATTAAATGACGGAAAACATGAACCACAAAACACGTATCTCCTAGTCTAACACGAGCCTAACTAGTTATGTTTATATTTGGCCCGACTGACACACCACGGCTCTCATTTCTGGCCCAATTTTTGACCACGTCTCTCAGACGTGATAATCATTTCTGGCTCGATTATCTCATCACGTCTTTCAAACGTGGTTGTAGGGCAAAGGGTTAAGAACAAAAATAAATGTGTATGTAACTCCTGGAGCTTGCGATAAGTGTCGACAATTTCTATATTGTATTAAAAATTTGTTGTCTAAACATCAGTTAGTATCGAATGTTTATTAACAGTAACGTACAAATTGCTCTATTTTATCATGAAGTTCTCTGGACAGAAATAAACTTTGAAAGCTATGGATAACAGTTTGAAATTTCTTCAATAAAGTTGAGTAGAGCTCTCATCGATTTTCAGCGATCGATTCTGAAATAATTTAAAATTATAATACAGAAAAAACGCAATCCCTTCTCACCGAGATATACAATTGTTATACATATATGTTGAAGAGAGATCCGTTTTATTCGCACCTCAGGAAACATTCCAAATCAGATAACCCTTTGCACTATATCAACGAGTCAGACTCGTGATGAAGATTTCATACACAATCTACCACACACACACAAATATGAATACGATTAATTTCTTCTAAATTGAAGCTATTTATTTTGTAAAAGATTTTGTAATAATAATTTTGAAAAATTTATTTTTAACGTGAAAATAATTAATAAATTTGATTTTTATGTTAATAAAATCTAGAAAGACAGTCTCGTTCTATTACAGAAATTGTTAAAGAAACAATTGCCTGTTTTATAGCAGAAATTACACATATTGTTAACATCTCCGTAGAGTTATCTTCACTATATGTCGAACATCTTTCTATACTTCCTATGATTTCGCAAAATTTTCGAATGCAGCAATGTTATCTTCTTGGATTCAAGTATACTTGCATTGTATATATGGTGTCCAGTTTAAAACGGAACGAACGAATATCTCGAAAACTATGAATAATACGGAGAAATGTTTCAGCCGAAAGAGAGAGAGAGAGTGTTGTATGATATGGAGAAGTTATACGGATCATTCCACACTAGGTGATCACAACAAAATAGCTAAAGAAGTAAGAACATAGACGATTTTGAAAATATTGATCTGAATGAATGACAATCGTTATAGTTGATAGGAGGTGGGATAGCTTCCAATCGGCAGTTCTTCAAAACTATTGGGTTGACAAGAAAGTAATTTCAGTATTTTAGTGTAAAATAAACCTCAATTTTTTCTATATAAAAATGAACTTTAATCAATCAAATATCTTCCATTCTGTTTGATGACCTTTTGCCATCTTTCTGGTAACTTCACGATTCCGCGCTCATAGTACCTCTGGTCCTTATTAGCAAAAAGCTCAATCAAGTGCGATTCGAGGCCATCGTTATTGTTGAAATTTTTACCATTTAAAAAGTTTTGTAAACTTCGAAATAAATGATAATCCGATGGTGTAAGGTCGAGTCTATGCGGAGGATGCAACATCACTTCCCAACCAAGCTCCAATAATTTCGTACACGTTGCTAAAGATGCACCGGACCTTGCATTGTCGTGGTGGAACACGATTTCTTTGCGATTTGCCAATTCTGGTCTTTTTTCTTTGATTGATTCCTCCAATTTTATAAGTTGTTGGCAGTAAACATCTGAGTTGATCGTTTGATTGCTTTGGAGCAGCTCAAAATACACAACACTTTCATAGTTTCACCAAATTGACAATATGATCCTTTTGTTTGTGCGGGTTCATCACGGTTGGACCAGATCTTTTTCGATTAACATTATTGCAAACGATCCATTTTTCATCGCCAGTTGTAATTCGTTCCAAAAAAGGATCGATTGCGTTACGTTTAAAATGCGTATCGTAAATACTGATTCGTTGTGTTAAGAGAATTTCTTTCAATTCATACGGAATCCAAACATCGCGTTTTTTAACAAGTCCAAGGCATCTTATGTGATATTCAATTGTTTTGTGTGATATATTTAATCTTTTCGCAATCTCTTGTACAGTTATATGACGATTCGATTCAATTATGGTTTTGATTTTGTTATCATCAAGTTCAAAAGGTCGACCAGAACGTTGATCATCTTTAAGTGAAAAATCTTCAGAATGAAATTTTTTGAAGCAATTTTGACACGTTCGTTCTGTTAACCATAAACTTCACATATCTCTTTGTGAGCCTCGGCCGATTTCTTGTCTTTATGAAAATGAAAAAGTAAAATATGACGAAAATGTTCACATTTTTGCACTCCATGTTAAAATTGACAGCAAAGTATCAGTTGTCAACAAATTTACACGGAATTTGTTTCTATAGTAACCTAAAAGTGTCAACTACCAGATCTGAAAACAAACAAATTATAACAATACGACAATACAATACAATACAATACAATATGACAATACAAACATAGCACTGTCTACTGGTGCAAACCGAAATTACTTTTTTGCCAATCCAATAATTCGATACCTGGGAAACTTCCCTTGTCAGAGTCGTTAATATTTTATGGATGTGGTGCACGAATGACTTGTGCTTTAATAATTTCCCCGTGAAATTTATTTTAGGAGACTGGATGTATTAGACGATAACGCAGTAGAGCAGCAATTGCACGACGCACTTGCTAATCATCTAAAAGCGCGATACACTAAATGCTTATGACTACACGAACTGTAACGCTCGCTCTGAGCCAAGAGGTTTGTCAATGTTTGTCGAACAAGAGTTCGTCGGCCAAATGCTGTTGACAAAATGTTTCGTACAAATATATTTAAGATGACTGAATGTATATGTTACAATATTTTCATTATTTCTGTCGATATAAACAAATGTGTGAGGACAGTTTTGTTTATAGTTCAAAGCAAAGAATATTATGATTCATGTATTTTTCACTCAAGGTCATTTGTTTCAAGTATTGAAGGTCATCGCTATTTTCTGCACATTAACCCCTATTTTTTATAACGCAGCACCGTGGTGCTCATCAGGACGAATTCAACGACATCTGTCATTATGACCTTTAAATAATCTTGAATGAAAAAATTTAACAATTTTGTTCCTCGGATAGTGGGCATTTAATTTCGCTCAAGGTCATTTAGAGGTCATAGCGTCAGAAGTCGTTGAATTCATTTTGACGTTCGCCACAATGCAGTGTTATAAAAAATAGGGGATAATATGCATAAAATAGTGATGACCTTTGATAATGTAGAAATATGACCTTGAAAGAAAACGAAAACATAAAAAAAATCCGAAAAAATCATAATATTCCTAGCTTTGAACTGAACAAGGTTGTCCTGACACAGTTTTCTATATATCAGCAAAAATAACGAAGATATTTCAATGTGCAGGATAAAATAAACACTCTATATAAACTTTATGGAGGAAGGTTTGTCGAACAAGCGTAGGCGTACGAATTAATGCGATCGGACGTCTGATTGTACACCTTCGCGTGTAACTGATTCGATCGACTGCTTGTTTACGACTTGTATTTAGCGGAATACATCTCGCGGTTTTGTGTGATTTTACGCGGACTTTGAATATTTAATTAAAAGATCCGTAAATTATGTGTACGGTATACATATATAGGGTATCCCAAAAAATGTTCGAATCAAGTCCACCGTGAGGTACATATTAGGTTGGTGTGTATAAAATGTCAGATTTTTAAATGAATGATAATAACTTTACAACTTTTTTCCATAAATGTTTATTTATGTTGCTGCGATGCACTTTTTCCAACGAGTATTTTTAAAGAAGTTCTGGTCTTTTGAATGAGTGAACTATATATATAAGCTTATAAAAAAATTACACGCAAATTCACAACATTCAGATTTATACAAAACTCAAAATAATTAACAAAAATACGGAATTTCGAAAAAGTTCTTAAGACTCAAAGTAACTTTTACATTTTTAGTGATATTTAAAAAAAAAAGTTAACAGAAGATCATATTTCTATATTTCTGTAATAGAAATAATAGAAAATAGAAAATATATATATATATAAAAATATACAAATATCATATCTCTTTGAGTTTTCTTTTGTTTTTCTTCTGGTTAAGTTCATTTGTATGTCATCTTATAGTACAAATTGTATTTTACACGATTAGTGGCATTAGTATTTTTTTACAACTAATTTGCAAAATCCTTTTTATCTTAATTTTGAGGTTAATGGATTTATACTGATTGGCTTCTGAATTGTCTACATACAGCAATGTGCATAATTATAGACTTGGAGTAATTTTTATATTGTTACTGATATCTAAACGAAAACTTAACAAAACATCCTGTTTGCATATTTTTATGTTAGAAATAGTAGAGAATATAATTGACAAGGATAAATAATAATTTTGCAAATTAGTTAAAGAAAATAACAATGCCACTAGTAATACAAATTTAGTAAGCATAATTTTTATTGTGAGATGACATACAAATGAATTTAGCCAGAAGAGAAACAAAAGAAAAGCGTCAACACGTTTTTAGAAAAAACGATTCCCTCTGGACTTATTTCTGAAGGAATCAACTATATTGATTTATCGACTGAAAGATCCTGTGATAAAGTTGTTTTTGCACTGCATAACTCATTTTCAATGGAAAGTGATCTTACACTTACGAGTTCCACTTTATTACGTATGACCGACGTGACACTTGAAGTGTTAATTCGTATGTGAATGTGATTTTCAGGATCAATAGCATGATTTGACTGCGGATTTTATGGCTTTATGGCAAAAGTGAGTTGATGCAATACAAAACAGTAAGTGCGGGAGATAAGATAAACAATGCCGCTAGCTTATTATCAATTTATTAGATATTTTTAGATAAAATTTAACTTTTAGCTAACTTCTGCTTGTTGCAGTCGAGGTAAAGGATTTTCATTTTGCATAACGATCCGCAGTCTAGTTATGATACATATTGCGAATTCAAACCGCTGCCAAATAATTTGCCCAATGGAGCCCTTGTATATCTTCATTGTTTTTCATTTTTAGATTTTGAAAATAGAAGAACCAAATCTTGTTTCGATTTAGAATATTTTAGAAGTAATGTAGAACATTCATATTTTTCTATGTAAATTCATATTATTCTATTAAAAATCTATTAAAATCAAATTTTATATTAAAATTCCACTATAATCAATTTCATTCCTATTTAAAATTAACTGCAATCTAAATTTCTATTGAAAACCTGCTATAAGTTAAAATGTATATTTATATTCGTATATAAATCTATTACAATTTAAATTTCTATTAAAAATCTATTATGATTTTAATTTCTATTAGAAATCTGTTGTTTATTATCGAAAAGTAATATTTATCATTTTTTCTCGTAACGTTGTATGAGGTACTGTTATCTTCGATTGCATTTTTATTTACTGCATTCGATCACGTATTTCTTTGAGAATGTTCACATGCAGTAAGTTTTTTTTTTCATCATAGTAATTAAACGAATTGAAGTTTTAATATTGTCACCAAGTTTATGTATGAGTCACGCAGAATATTATAGGTCTGTAGTAAATGGATAAATGAAACATGCGACATAAAAGATGCCCTAAACTTTGTTTGCTTATTATGTCGTTAATTTTTAAGATATTTTTATTCAGATATTGTTTTTAATTTCTTCAGTTTTTTTTATTAAAAGGATTATTTTTTATCATAATATATTAAAATGTGACATTCACTCAAGGAAGTAAAAAAGATTTATGTAATTTAAGATTAGTATATGTACTTACAAAATGAATGAAAAAACAGTACTTACAAGATTAATAGCAATAATACCTTATTTTGTCACACTACTTAAATGCACTTCTTTAAAAAAATATTAGAAACAAAGCATTCTTATAGTGAAAAAACTAATCTCTGGAATATTTCAAACTAGAATTAGGTCGTTCAGTTTTTTCTGTTATCTCGTTCCGAATAAAAGTGTTCCATTCATGACATTGATCCGGCTATTCTTCTTACATTTTCTTCGTATTGTTTCTAGTGATTCACAATGTTCCTCGTTGCGATAATACTTGTAATATTCGGAAATTATATTTAATATGTAGAGAATTTTGATAGTTAATGTATATAGAAATTTGATGGGTTGCCATCAACCAGCCGCAGCCACTGCCACAAGTACGGTCGCTCCATCGTTCATTCGATCGACACTGACGCTGCTGTTACTGCTGCTGCTGCTGCTGCTGCTGCTGCTGCTGCTTGCTGTTGCTGCTGCTGCTGCTGCTGCTACTGCTGCCGCCGCCGCCGCCGCCGCAACCGCAGGCTAACGGTTCTACTACAGCTACCGTATTTGCACTGTGAAATTGATCGTATAATTTCTAATAAATGCATAGAAAGCGTACCTAAATATCAAGCGGACGCAATCGGCAGAGCCCCCATGTTGTTTAAATCGTGCGAGGCCTCGGAAATTTCGAACGGAGACGTGACGGGCCCTCAAAAGCGTCTCGATAGTCGAGAATGTCGTGATTTTCGAAAATTTTCGAGATTCTCCAACATTTTTGAGATTCCCGAAAATTTTCAGGAATCTCCAGATCATCGCAATTCTTTAAAATTTCGAGATTTTTGATAAAATCTCGAATTTTATTCAGCTATGCTGCATACGATCACTGTTTTAGACGTTGAATTTCGTCGGAAGTTTTAATTATATACACTCCAAAATAACGAAACAACTTTCGCTCTAATTTCAAGGGCATGAAGACAAAACAAATTAATTTATTTTAAATTAATTGTTTTCGATCCATGCGAAATCGATTTTGCCAAACGGTGAAATTTGAATTAAAATCGAACGTGCTTTTTGTAGAAAATTCTTGTTAATAAGGTGATACCCAGTAATATGTAATACATTGAAAACTTATGAACGAATAAGATTTAGACAATTATTTAAATAATTATTTCAAGCAGAGCAACTGGTTAAGTAAGGAAAGCAGAATTTCCGTAACAGTCAGATTCACATGCATCATTTGGATTAAACCAATTGTGCATGTAAAGTTAATTAAAGAAGTTAACGCATAAAAAAACACCATTGTGTGTGTTCGAAAAAATATTTAAAATATTTATTTAAAATATTTTTTTATGCTACGGTCACATACTAAAGATTTAATGAAGCAACAGTACAAAATTTCGACAATAAAATTTAATCAACGATGCCCAAGAAAACAGGTGTTTTGTTCCATTGTGGATCAAGGCTGAAGACACAAAATGTCGACATCCTCATTTTTTGAAATAAAAACCAGTGTTCGTTGCCATAATTTGCAAAGTCTATTGCAGATTTATTACATTATAAAGAGAACATACTGTAAAAATTTTATATTCTTCAAACTCTTTGATTTCTTCAAATTTTTGTATCTCCGAAACATTATATTATACGTATTTTTCATTGAACTCCTCTAAAGATAGGGAACTATCGATAATACTATTGAGATTTTTGTAAACTATCGGAAACTATCGATAGTTCTCCACCTCTAAGCGGCAGAGCAATGACGAGCAAGTTCACTGTAACGAAAGGGTTAAACGCACATTAGGATCGCCTCCCATTCATACGCATTAGTCACACGCGCACGCGCACCCTATACTGACACTCATTGTCAGTATGGTTCCAGCACCCTTATGTTTGGTCACTGAGAAGGCAAACAGACGAACGGCAACGCGAGCGCGTGTGTGATTGATCGTTCGATAAATAGTTGGCACCTAAAAACTGCTATGGTCCAAGTACTGTAAATTCTACCTAATTGACGCTTAGCTTGAAAACAAAAATGGACAATGTGGGAAGAGGAGGCACGATTGTTCGAGCCTTTTGGCTCATTTTTATAGCTGTTGACAATCGGTAACTATAAAAAGGAGCCGCAGGATTCGAATAATCGTATCTCCTCTTTCAAAATTGTCCATTTTTATGTACAAGCTGAGCATCAATTAGGGAGAAAATTTACTGTATTCGCGTTGCACAATTAAAATAAAACATTTGCACGATTGTAAAAAATGATCGTTTTCACGTTTGAATCGTTCGATTGTTTCGAAACGGAAAATCATTTTTTAATTATTCAAATTTTATGAAGAGAAACCGATATATTAGACCGTAGCTGTCCGGTGTAGTGACTGAATGAATAGAAATTTGAATTACAATAGATTTTTATAGAGATTTAAATTATAATATGTAGATTTTTATCGTGACGAGTGATGTCAATTATATTGAATTTTTATTAGACATTTCATTTACAGTAGATTTGTATAGAAATTTACATTGTAATTAATTTTAAATATGGATAAAATTGAATATAGCATATTTTTATATGAAATTTAATTATAATGCTGTTTGCGAAAGATATTTGATTGTTAGATTTATATTATTTCACTTTTGAGACACCCACAAAGTAAATTTAATATGCCGAAGGATATATTTAATTTGAATAAAAGATGAATGCAAACAGAAGGAAAAACTTGATTTCAAAAAATATGAATATGATCTGCAAAAGGAAGAGTTTGATTCCAAAAAGGCGAGTATGATCTATGAAAGAATGAATTTATACTGCAAAATTTACATGTCTCATGATACAATATCTTGATAATCATTGTACCTATAGCACATAGACAAATTCGACTCGATACATATTAGGAAATAGGCTAATCATATTTTAAAAAATCAAAGGTTTCTCGAAAAATATTGAAAATATAAAAAATGCATATTACACTTGTTTATTAACCTGATGTCAGTGTGATATGAAAATGTTTAAAAAAAAATAATTTTGATAAGGAGTTTTTTAATTCAAATAATACATTTGTCAATAATGTTATATTATTGATATAAAATATTAGATAAGAAAATACAAGGATGCATTATTGTTATTATTATTTTGTTTAAAGCCGGTTGTGCAAATAAAATTGCTATGTTCCGTGCTGTTTTAAGTTTCATACAGGTGTTAAAAGTATAAAAGTATGTCATGCCTGTTTACACCGACGGTGGATTAATTGTAAGAAGCAGTAAAGTATTTTCCTCTTTCATTTGCCTTTTAATCCTTACCATTTAAAACAGTAACGTTCGTTAACAGAGACGTAACTGATCCCTTTTCCGTACGTTGTTAAACTATGAAAGTGCATCATTATTGGACAGAAATTGCATCTGCAGTATTTTGTAGTTACGTAAATGTAATGTGTAAAATAATACGAGTGTATTCTTCAGTGCGATGTCCACGGCACTGAAAGAGGTCACACTTTCACTTCTTTATGCACTTTTTATATGTCATATGCAATGCTTTTGTTCTGTGGGTTATAATAAATATCAACCAAGAACACTGCCGGTATAATCACTGCATGGGAGCAAAAGAAACATATTTGCCAAACATATGTACACTTACCGTCAAAAGTTCAGAAAGATGTTACGAAGATGTATTTTCTTAGGCGTAGTAAACATTCTTAACATAGCATGAAAATTTGTATAGTGTCAACGAAGGTATTCATTCTATTTTTCTGTAATTTCTTAATTATAATTTTATTTTTTTATTTGTCGTATGCACTAAATAAAACAATATTGCAATATAAACAATGTGTTATATGCTTCACTATAATTCAAACCTTTAATTTAATTAGACGTATATTTGTTAAAATATCGAATTTTGTTCAAATATTAACGATACGTAAAGATTCGTAGCTTTTTTTCGGTAAGTGTACCTATGTGATAGTAAAGAAAAATGCCGCGTACCACCATTTCAAAAAATTCAAATCCGTGCATTCATTGATCTGTAGGAAATGGATTTTATGCATTTATCGGAACGTGAAGGTCATGTTACTGGATTTGTTTCGATCTCAGTCATCATGATATAGTGATAGAAATATGTACTCTCGTTTAAAAAAAAAACATGGACGACCTTGAAATCTCGAAAAATATGACCTTTAAATAGAAATTATTTCCACCGCAATATGTATCCTTTCGAATCATGCAATCTGTTCCCGTAGCATTTTTTAGTATCGTTAATGATAACAGAGATATTGCTTTGTAACAGCTAAATAATCTTGTAGGTAGTGCAAGACAAGCAAAATAAACTGTTGTAAGTATGTATACTGCGGATTTTTATCCAGATTCTCATTTTCATACATTTTACAAAAATGAAGATTGGAGGAAAGTTTCTTTTGCTAATCAAGAGAGATCGCTCACTGTAAAAAGGAAATAAACATGCTATTAGATCATGTTAATTTATACATCATTAAGCTATTTCTTTTTTCAAAACCATAGCAGATACGAACTGTTATCGCGTCACCGCAATAACTCTCAGTCGACGGCTAACATTTGATTCGCATTATAGGTATACTCGTGCTACACCGACGCAGCACTCATGTTAAAAGACAAAAATGATTACATACATTGATTTAAACGAGAATGAGTACACTGGAGGTGACACTCAACGAATACTGCACTCGCTAGAGTGCGTGCAATCACCTCGTAAAATGTTTTGCGTGCCCGTGCCCTGAGTGAACCGACAATATGAACAAACGACGGCGTAGTTAGGCTGGTTTGGTAGAGATTTGTCATCTATTAACAACACACAGTAGACGGAAATGTCTGTTCAATTTGTAAAGCGAAACGTTAGAATTTCCGATGCGTAAATCGCGAGATATTGTTAGACTGCACATGATGTCATAATCGAGGCCGAAGTTGGGAAAACTGTGAAACAAATTGTTAAGAAAGAACGTCGATGATGCAGTTTTTCTAATGGCATCGAAGTTAATTTTCTATTTTGCTTTTCTCTAATGTGTTTCATTTTTTATTCATATTTCCGCAGTGGTACCAATTACGTTTCTAGTGGGTCAAAAGTCGAAGGCAATACATACATACATACATATATACATACATACATACATACATGCGAGTTTAATTAGTATATATTTTTACTCGTTCCTATATTTACTATATCAATCATTTGTAGTTCTGAATTTTAATATATTATATTATATATGATATTATATTATATTATATATATTACCAACCATACCATTTATTATTGTTTTACTTTATTATTATTGTTACTTTACTCATTATGGTATTTACACATATTAATATAAAATACAGTATAAAATAAAATATTTATTTCATTGAATTAAATTGTCTTATTAAGATATATTATGGTTATAATATATTGATAAAATTGTTGATTCAATATAAATGATGAAATTGTATGAAATTAGATTAATTATTAAATTAATTTTACCGATAAATTTTGAAATTTCATTTTGAAGATATTTGGCATGTATTAAAAATTAGAGTTGTTCTCAGATAAATTAATTATATTATTAAAATTATAATTATATAATGTATATTTGAATGTTCGTAAAGTTAATAAATAATGAAATTTAAGATGAGATCGACTCCCATTGGGTCAAAAATTTGTCTTCCTTAAATTTCATTATGTTAGTAGATAACTGGATGTAATCTGCATTACATATCGTATAATGTACTCGGGTCATTTTACTGCACCTAAGTGCAGCAACGAAATTAGAGCGTATTAGAATTCTGATATTAATACAACGTTGTCATATTTCTTGTCTCTTGCTTAACTAGAAGGATCTATGTCGACGAATTATTTATTAAAACGTACCCTTTTATTTACCATTCACATTTTTTCAATAAATTTTTAAGTCACGATACAAATTGTAAAAGCGTAAGAATAGCACGGAGATTAAACGAATATCTACTGACTTACCTTTGAAAGATTAGAAAAGTCACGGTTCAACTGTTCATTTCAGTGCACTCTTGATTCTATCATTCACGTATACCTTCGTTGCTCTATGTCCTGACGTTAAATAGACGTTTATCTCGTAGATATAACATAATCCGTTTTGGAATCGCGATCGGTATCATTATTCTTCCATAATTTAACTCAACTCTCTTCCCGCTGGTATCTCGATACAATCAGATGTGTATCTTTGGCGAGTTTATAAAATCCATTTTGCATTTATCAATCGAACAATAAATAATTATCGACACAAATCATGTTTATCTCGGCGTACGAGATAATCTAAGAGACATGGGCTTCCATATTGTTCCTAAAATCTTGCTAAATCTTTCGTGGTCTATATATTTTTTTCAAAAGAGCATATAATTCGCTTCCATTGCGAATAATTGTAGAGATAAAATGATAAACTCTATGCCCCAAATTTTCTATATGGTATACAAAAATTTCTATGAAACTCGAAACCAGAGAATATCATTCCCCAGATATAAATCAACAACGAATTCGCAATTAAAAACAAAATAAAATGTACTCGAATACGTAAAAATAGCGGCGTATAATCTTTCCAATTACTGATAACGTTTTGGGACGAAGCAGCAGAGTTCTTGTGTACAAATGAATTTGATATTACATGTAATCGTGCAATGTGGAAAGACAGAAAGTCGATAAGCATACAGACGAACGTTCACACTTCATGAGATCTTAACGACAACTGAAAATAAACATTTGAAGCACTCTCTTTAGATCGTACGTGGAATACGTACAAGTTCTGCCAATTATTTTCCATTAATTACAAAGGAGAAACAACGAAAGATATGTTGGTTATATTGTTGCTAATAACATAATTAGATTAAGAAGAAGGATAAAGCAGTCTATGACTTGAAAGTTACACTGAGCTATAGAGCACTTACAATTTACACATACCTCTGTATTATTATTTCTGTACCATATGTTCTGTACTAATTTAGTCTTTTTCTTAACACTAGATTTATGGAACCCGTCAAAATGGCGGGTCACTAATTTTTTAATTTACGATTATACATATCGTAAAGATACATTTATGAGTTATTTATTCAATTTATATATTACTTACGGCAAATGTTACCATAACACTTGTTAAAAATCAGAATAAATGTCTTATTGTTACTTTTATAAACTAATGTAAAATAGCTGTTTTTTGTGCTCCGTAAATCTAGTGTTAAAGAAACAGTAGAAATACAAATGCGATAAATGAAATGAAGAGTTTCATGTAAAAGGGCCTAGCCGAATGAGAGAGAGAGACGGTCAAAAATGCCCTTAGAGGTATTTCAATGACTATTACACACACACAACTGTTCTCGTATGTTCAGAATCAATGTTGACAATCTCAACCTTGTAGCTTGCTTGTTCCGCCCGTTCCTTCGCGGTCTCGTAAAATTTTGAAAAAAAATCTGACCTATTTTAGATTATAAGCCGTGTGTTAGAGCCGCTACGGACCCAAAATGGAGAGATACATAAATGTCGACCGATTTCTACAATTACGATCTTCTTCTTGAAACGAACATATGCATAAATTTTTGAGAATAGCTTTCTGTAAATTCGAAGCGACAGCTGCCATCGTTCCAGTTTCTGGTATCGCCAGTTCCTCGATTGCATTTCTACAACCTGAAGCAAATTTCATATCGTGAAAAAGGTGTTCCAAAGTTTAACCCACGTCGACCGACTCGTTCTGTAATTAATCGTTGTTTCACAATGTTTCTCTACCGGCTATTATTTTGATCGATGCTGGACACCGTTGCTGGTCTCTTTGCTCGATGCTCCACGACACCGCGTTCACGCCGAAACTGGGACTCCTATCAGACGAAGAAACCTGTGTGGACGGTTTCTTTGATAGTGACCAGACGTTTCAGTTGGGTGGGACAGAGTTTAATCGGTTGTGACTTGTTGTTCCAGGCGCTGGCGTCAAGATGGAGCACTTTCAGGCCACCCTGGACCCAAGGAAGCAGGAGTTATTGGAGGCCCGCTTTCTCGGAGCAAGGGTGAGCTACATTTTCGGGCGCGCACGCGCGCGCGTTTATGTATGCGCTCTCCTCGCTATCATATTCTCTCCTTTTCTCTCTTCTTACGCTCTCTTTTTAGTGCCCGTTTGCTCGCCGTACGTATACAATCATCATTTCTACGGCATTCTCTTAGTAACCGCTAAAAACAATCTCTACCGTAACTGCTGAAAATTATCTCTATCGTAACTGGATAAATTTGATCTTCGCCATTGAAGGTTGATCGCACCTTGGAACCAATATAAGACAAATTCTGTCCCCATCACTGCACAGTGGTCCGGGAATTCGTTCTCTGTGACTTCAGTTATTTTAGCGTTGTTTCAAGGTTTAACGTAGAGTCTACGATTTTTGAACGTGTACCGAACGAACATCTGCACACGGAATCCGTGAACCGTGTATTCGCGGATTAAGCGTCCGTGTTCTTAATACACGTGCAATTATGGATTTTATTATTCGTGAATTTCTGTACACAGATCCCGTCAACACTCATGTATGTACGCGTTCGGGTTACGTGGCAACTGCACCGATGCGTTTTTCTTTTTCCGTTCGGACTCTGGTCGATTATTGATCACGCTTCGCTATTCAGCATTATACGAACGTGTATTAAAATATACGTGTACCCGTGTATTTAATATTAGACGCGAAATAGGTACTTCCAGCCCAGCTTAATGGTTATAGTATAGTGGGTCATTGAATTCGCCTCCGCGCCCCAGCTATAATGCACTGCGTCTCGTAACTAGACTGCGGAAATACGTGCAAATGCATATTTTTAAAAAATGAACTAAGCATATAAAATTTACACTGAAATATATTTCATCGTTAAAGGATGTAATTTCTTTTTCTCGCATATTTTGCATATTGCATATTTCTTGCATATCTTGCATAGAAGTTGCATATTCTGCATATTACATTGTCAGAATTAGCTTAAACTCGTCATTAAACAGCCAAATACAGTAAATTCTCGCTAATTGACCCCCAGCTTGTACACAAAAATGAACAATTTGGGAGAGGAGACACGATTATTCGAGCCTTGCGGCTCGTTTTTATAATTGTTGACAATCGGTAACTATAAAAACGAGGTGTAAAGCTCGAATAATCGTATCTCCTCTTTCCAAATTGTACATTTTTGTGTACAAGCTGAGAGTCAGTTAGGTAGAATTTACTGTACATAGTAATATTATGTATAGCACAATATTAATAATCAAATACTTTAAAAATTTATAAAGTTAATAGAGTAGAATACAGTTGTAAACGTGTACAAATATTTGCATAGTATGTGTAATATTATATTTTGTTTCTAATTTCAAAAGGTTAATATATATTTGAGTAAGAGGTCTAATATGTATATCATAATTATTTTTTTAGTATAGTTTGTGTAATATTAAATATATTTTTGTGAACTTCACATTGTATGTATATAATATTAAATACATTGATTGAACACAAGTTTACGAATTCTTTAGTATCTATGCAAGCGCATACAATTTACTAAATTTATGCTGCATATACTTTATACATATATATCTGGCATTTTGTTTGCATATTCTTGCATATAGTCTGCATATTCACTAGTCTCGCAGTCTAACTCCCGCACTCTACTCATAACTACAAAAGCACCCAAAAATGTTCAGGTTTTATACATTGTGGTTAGTATAATAATGAAAGAAGTATGCCATATTTGAGATTGCATCGAAAAACGATATTTTTCTAAAAATGGATAAATTTTATTCGGTAAAATAAATGAAGAGCAGAAGAAAACAAAATTTTTATTCCGTAGTTACAGAACCAATAGAATAGAATTATTACACAAAAATTCAACACAAAATATAATAAAATAAAAATTATAACAATAATTTAGTAATGTTCATCTGTATTTTCAATGAGTTCAAATATTCGATTTTACGTGCTACTAATCAGACTTTGTCGCACTTTTTCTTATATGTATTCACGTAAAACGACCTTTAAAGGTGTGGTTCTGTAATTATGGGAACTTAACGAATCAGTGATTTGCTTTTGTTTTTGTATCAGATTAAACATAATTTGTCCTTCTATTATAAAAAGATACTTTGTTTCTCAATACGATTTCAAACACAGCATACTTCAATCATTATTATATTAACTCCTATGTATAAAAATAGAAGATTTTTTCGTGGTTTTACAGTTATGATACACGGTGTATTATAAAGACAAAAATATATATTAATATTAAAAATATCAAAATAATTTTGATTGAACTAACAATTATTTATAATAAAAATTTTATCATTAAATAGCTGAAATATATCTGCTCACGCATATGATAATAGTTTTGCTCTTAAATTATCTACGACGAACGAATCTGCTCGGAAAGTTATCTGGACGACGTAATATTTTGAATTTCGAGGTTTTAAAGAATCCTTATTTGAGAGAAAAAAATTATGTACAAACATGAAAGTCTAAAAATCGAGTTTGAGCCATAAATTACCGTTTTCCAGACCACTGTGCACTTGGGGGATGCCCCTCGGAACCAATCAAGCATTGAACACGCTCGACGACCGAGTAAAGAAGTGACTATCGACTAAACTTAAGGATATATCGATGGTATAGATAAGTAGACTGCGGATTTTTATGCAAAATAAAAATTGTCTGTGTTAATTGTACATACAGGAGTTAAACAAAAATGTGCTTCTTCTTTTCATAGTTTCAATAGATTAAAAATAGCGTAACCAGATTCTTAAATTCTTTTGATAAGAGACCGGTAATCGACGGACATCGACAAGTAACGCTTTTTTTTATCTCTGACTGTCGTCTATTATTATTATATACTGCTAGAGTATGTTTTTGTATGTAAAATCATGGTCAACAAATTTGCATAGAATTTTCTGGTTGCCGAACTTTCCTTGAAAGTAGTAAAACAATTTACATCACATTCCTCTATACATTCCTCACGTTTTCTGCAGAAAATTATCGCATGGCCGTGAAGCATGTTAAATTTATATTATAAGCACTCCTTAACCGAAACTTCAAGAATCGAACATAACTGAAATAAAATTCTGATCGTCAATAATTATTATTTGTAACCAATATACAATTCTAGTTAACAGAAAACAATTTTCGTCATTTATTACGGTTATTGGTAAGCACAACACATAAGAGTAGATATTTTCTAATCATTGCATTTTTTTGAATTTCCTTTAAAACTTCATGAGAAATATAATAAGATATATATAAGAAATATAATAATAAATATATATAAGAAATATAATATAAAATATAATAAGAATCAATTTTTTCACATGACTCTAATTTTTGGTCTCTGCTTCTGATATCTTCGTTGCTCTGTAGTTCACTTATCCACTTTTACCATAAATGCACAAACTCTGCAGTCTACTTGTCATATATTTTTATCAAGATGCAGTATACGTATTCTTAATTTTTAATTATATATTATACACTGTTTTATGAAAGGTCGATGGTATAGATAAGATATCGCAAAGACGAATGGAAACTTCGGAACTTAAGCGATCGAAGTAAAGTATGATGAATTTATTATTAGGTAAATATTTTTATTTTTGTTTGTACTGATTACAGATAATATCTTGATAAAACTATACAATCGGTTGCTTCATCCGCCTTAATTATATCTTATCGGCATGATCGATATATCGGTCTTTCATAAAACAGTGTGAATTAAGAGATACACAACGTAAATTGCGTCGGAAGATCTGAGAATCACAGAAAGAATTAATATTACTGCAGTAAATAATATTAATTATTAATCGTATTCTATCGATACGAAATGATTAGAATGTGCACACAATTATATTATAAATTATAATTTAAAATTAATAATAACAACATGTCGAATTATCAGTGACACATCGATATTATCGGTAACAAGTCGATATTGCACTTGAAACATTGAATCCAGTTTGAATCACTTTTTCATCCATACACAAATATAGCACATTGAATTTATAACAATTCAAACTCTGAAGAGAGTTTTGGAAAATCTGTTAAGGGGGCCAGCATGAGACCTTTTTTTAAATATAAGAACTTAAACGATTGCTAAGAAGATGACATCAAGTTTAGTTGCAACCTCGTGCAATCTTCGCGTGTAAAATAATTTTAACAAATATACATACGCCAAGAGTATTTGTCAGTCACTGAACGTTCGTCGAACGTTCCAATTTCAAAACAACCCTTTGCTACGAATTAGAATATAAAAACTTGCGAAAATATATGTTTTCATAAAAAATGCTGATCGCCACGATTGTTCAACTGTTAATACATATCTTTTGCTTCATAATATTCCAGTCGGTGTTGAAACGCGAATTCAACGACCCACTATATTATAACCTTAAAACTTGAAACAACGCTAAAATCATTTTGGTCACAGAAAACAAATTCCCAGACCACTGTGCACTCGTGCGACGCGCTTCTCTTCTGTTCCTGGTCTCTGCGAATTTTTGGCACTACGTAGTGGTAACGGTAATGATAGCAGCAGGGTACCTGCAGATCGAAAGGGATGATCCCGTTTCAAAACGGAGCATTATCCGTCTATCTTCTACCCCGATCTTGAGACGCTCTCTTCAACTTTTCCGAGTTCGGTCGACGTCGCCAAGGCAACTTTTATTCACGGGTGTAAACCGTCAGAGACTCTAGCCTAAACTATCTTCTCGAAACCTAAAAAGCAGCGTGACACCGCTATTTATGGACGCGGACAAAAGACCAGGACGTAAAGAAAGAGAGTGAAGAAATTGGTAAAATGCACCGTGGTCGCAAATCTTCTTCGAAACGACGTCTCACGTGGTGCAATTCATTGGAAAAAGAACATGATTGAACTTCGATTCGTCAGAGAAGCGATACCTTTTGCCAATCCTGACTTGTCCAATGTTCACGAGTCTTAGCAAATGCGCAACCGTATTTTTTGAATTTTGATACTTGCTCTTGGTTTCTTGTGTGATCTTCGGGATCTTAATCGAAAATGTTACCACCATTTTCTACCTGTCCTAGCATCGATTTTTACGCCATTATTTAAATTTAGATCTCAGCTGTATTACACATATACATATACATTTCTACACATTATTACATATACATATACAGTAATTTCTCCCTAATTCGCGCTCAGATTGCGCATAAAAATCTACAATTTGGGAAGAGGAGATATGATTATTTGAGCCTTGCGTCTCGTTTTTATAGTCGTTGACAATCGGTAACTATAAAAATAAGCCTCCAAATTGTCCATTTTTGTGCGCAATCTGAGCGCGAATTAGGAAGAAATTACTGTACTTACATATACATTTTGCTGGTTGTTTCTGGTAGTCTGTCGCTTTTAACAGGGGATGATTCCTGACGCGGAAATTCAAAACATTCTGAGACTTTGGGAATACGTAGAGCGTATGTAAACGTATGTTACGCAATTTCCTTTCTCGCATAAATTAATTTTAAGGGGCAAAAGTTAACCCACAAATACCCGGCTATTATTTATTTTATTGCTATAATCCGCAGACTGTAAAAAATAGAAAAAGGTCTTCCAACAAAAGTTACTTCTTTTGTCCAAATCTGTCACGTGGTATAGGATTTATTGATCGAGGCTGTAACGAAAATTTAAAAAAATACTTCTCGTAGATCTCGGTAACTTATACGTAGGCTGGAAATTTTATCGAAATCGGATGACGTAGCAGGCGTTGAAATATGTCGAAATTTCTAGATTGCACGAATTATTATACACGAATTTTGATGCTTGTATAATAGGCGCGAATACGATATTTTTGGGTCGTAAAATCGACCGGGCCATAAAGCAATCATGTTCGGTAGTCAGAACAATGGAATTTTACAAAGAAATCTTGCACCCAAATCAATTTCAAATCAAAGTCCATTGTCCCGGCTACCGCACTACGATTACTTTATGGTCCGGCCGATTTTACACCCACCAAATATCGTGCCCGCGACTGTTACTAAAATTACGAAAAGGAATTCAGCAAGTGTCTCGCTAGGCAGAATTATTTATTTTACGAGGACTAGGGTAAGTGTGAAAATTATTACGTTCGAAGTTTTCGACAAATTAAATACATAGTTTCTTTTGCCTACATCGCACTTTTTCGAAGATTTAAATCATATGTTGATGTCTTTCATATAATTACGAATTTTTTCATCATTGAAATATATAAAGAACACAAAATATTTAACAAAGTGGACAAAGTAGTTTTTGAGCGAATTACTGTACCCTTAAAAGGATGAAATATTAATTTCTCTGCGTTGGGTTAGCGTAAAACTTACGTGAATTGTTCCGAAACACATTACTGATTATCTTCGGGGTAAATGATTACATCACATATAGAATGTTGCAAAAATATTCGTCAAAATTCGTTGCAAAACAAACTATGTCTGTAAAAATCGAAAAGAAAAACAGGTTTTGCATATTTAGTAGACACTGATTATCATTTTTAGTTAAATATAGAAACATCTTGAAAAATGTCAATGCTTCTGCCATTTATTTTCCTAGAAACATTACATTTGAAATGAGGCTAATTGCATCATCGGATGGTGCGACAGGCGGTAATTAAATTCAGCAAATAATGGATATTAAAATTATACAAAATATACATTTTCAAATAAAACTTTATTCATAATGTTTCGATATAAAATCTTATTCGAACATCATTTCGATATAAAATTGTATTCGAATTTGATTTGAAGAATTTATTCGAAATTTTATACGAGATGTTATTCGAAATATTTTATTCGAAGAATTTATTCAAATTCTGGTTCAGACTAATAATAAGTTTTATACAGGGTGACCCAAAATAATGGTATTTTCGAGAAATGAGGGGTTGCTGAGGTCATTTGAAGTAATTTTTTCCTTAGCGAAAATGCAATCCACGGCTTTGTTTACGAGTTATTAAAGAAAAATAGTGACCAATGAGAGGCGAGATCAGTTGGCGCGGGGCGACCGAGCTGGCCTCTCATTGATCACTCTTTTCTTTTAATAGTCAAGAAAAAAGTTACTTCAAATGACCTCAGGAACCCCGCATTTCCCGGAAATACCATAATTTTGGGACATCCTGTATATCGATGATAACTGCTTATTTGCAAATGTTCTCTTAGCTTTTCTTTGAAAGCAAATCTAGAAGAATAATAATATTTTCTAGAAACTAAATTTAAGCAATAAACGAATCACTGTCTTTAGAATATTCAAAATCTATTCACGCTTCCTTGTTTCGACTGTAAATATTCACAGCTAATTAGTTAGCCCCTCGTTCGAGTTGCTGAACGAGGAGGGTGAACGAAATGATTGAGTGCAAGCGAGGTAGGATGACAGGAAGCAAACAGCTCGTTGCCATTGACTTGCAAGAAGTCAGTAATGCGCAGAATAAATTATTTCCTAGCGGATATCAGTTTTCCATTTTTCCTATTCTAATTGAATTCTCTTCGAGATCTACATTGCTACAAACAACGTGTTAAACAATGCCATGTTTAATACCATTTTCTTTAGAGGGGTACGTATTATTGGTAGGAACATGTATTTGTGGCAGAGCTGTGTAGAATTACATTTGAATTACTCAAGGAATTAGAATTACAATGTAATTCAATTACATTACAATGTAGATCGTAATTGCAATTGAAGTACAATTACAAAATACTGAGCAATTAAATTAGGTACATTGACTATGAATTACGATGTAATTTAATTAAAGTGACGAAATAAAAAATATTATAATATTATATATAGAATAACATTATAATATTCTTACCATTGCTACTACATTTCAGTAAAATTTGTATAAATATTTTGTGTGTGCGTGTGTGTAATCATACTTTATTTAGAATAACTTGGTTTCAAACACTAGTAATCGGTCTGTGGATTTTATGTATCTATAGCAAAACTGAGTAGTTGAAATTTAAAATAGTAGGTAGATTAAGAGAATTTACAAATGTTAATAACGTTATAATAATATTATATATAATATAACAATATTATGTACGAATATATTTCTAAAGTAACAACGAATATCATCTGTTTAGAAATCAAGCAAAAATAAATACACCGGCAATTCAAATTCTACCTACACCTCCAATGTGTAAAAAATGTAAACGCGCATGGTTAAGTTTTTATTGCTGGTTCCAATTCTCTGCGCTTCTTTTGTAGTGTTCGGGCATAATTGAGGGATCTTAAGTGGCAAACAGGTTAACTTAGACAGTGTACAAACAGCGATTAATTACTAGGTACATAAGCATAAACATGCATGTGTATTGTTCGTTTCCAGTTTACAAGTGACTTTCACTTACAGCTTTGTATAAGAAAGCCTGTAGACAATGAAACATTTACCTGCCACCAGTTTTCTACATGCAAACGTTTAACTTGCAACAATATCTTAATTTTCTAATCTCTATTTTTTTTCTATTTTTTTTCTATATTTGGCATGTCAAATTTATAAGGTCATTTAGCTACATTTTACAGTGGCGTTTATAATTATAAACTCAAAATAACTTTTACATTTTTAGTGATATTTAGATAACAACCAACAAAAAACTATATTTGTATATTTTTAGTTTCTATTATTTCTAATATATAAACATACAGATATGATATTTTATTAAGTTTCTGTTTAAATGAAAACTTAATAAAATATCATATATGTTTCTGTTTAAATATATACTATTTATAAATGAAAACATTTTTCTATATTGATGGTAACAATTATGGCCTCCGTTCTTTTGTTTCGCCTTGGGCGTTAAGTTATTTAGAAGGCAGGCTCGCTTTAAGGTATTATCGCATTAGGCGGGTAAATTTGTAATGTTAATTATAGTGCGAGAATACGATGAAAATGAGGTCGTTCCACAAAAAGTAGTGTTGACCTCGGAATGTGTCACAGGATATTTGTTACGCCTAGAGATTCATGGAAAAAGGAATATAAATCCATATTAAACGAAACAGAATTAATTTAACTTTGTAAAGAAAAATATGAATCTCCATTTCAACTGTGTTTTGTTCTTTATATTATTTCGATGAAATAAAAGTGTACATACACCTTTTTGTTTGTCACGTTCTATAAAAATCGATGAAAATCGTGTGAGTGTGACTTTTCAAAAAAATAATGATTCAGGGTAATATTTTGTGTGTTTATAATATGTGGCCGATTATAATTTATGTACAGCAGAGCGAATTATTCGAATAAAATGTTATTCAATCATTTCGAGTAAAATTTTATTCGAACATCAATTTAAATAATAAAGTTTTATTTAAATAATTCGAATAAATTCTCCGAATAAAATTTTATTCACAGTTACGCATATTAATTCGAATAAAATTTTATACGATAACATTTCGAATTTTTACAATTAAAATTTGATTCAAATAACGTTTCGGATTTTTACGGATAATATTTTATTCGCAGAATTTATTCGAAATGATGTACGAATAAAATTTGATTCGTTACTCGAATAAAATATGCTGAATTCTGATGGTTGATGGTTGGATATTGAGAAGTGAATTGATTGTTGAAGCGATTAGCTATACATATGAAAATTATATTGCATATATTTGTCGGAAACGCGTTGGCAAATCTGCATACAAGAGCAAATGGTGCGGTTTGGATTGATAAAATGTCTATAAAAAGAAAAACAACTTTTCCCTGTCTCTGAATGAAGCTGTGATCTCGTTGTATCATTCATGCGATGCGACCTAATGTATTTTGGAAGAATTACTATTACGGGGTGCATATATATACAACTGCATAAGAGAATCCCGAGTGGATTATAGCCTTTGGTTGGTCGAATATGGCGACGTGATTCATCGATAGGAAGTTGCAACACAGCTTGAAGTCCACTTATGGGTTTGTGAAAACGCACAATAAACGAGGCTTTTGTATTAAATGAATAGAACTACCATCGAGTCGTTCGGTTAATATTATGAAAAATATGTCAAATCATGTTTTGAGTATCTACATACATTAATTTTTACTATTGTTCCTCATTTAATCACGAAGTACATATTTCTTTATTTCCAAATTGGAAGCTTGATTCGTAAAATCTGTAAAACGGCATAAATTTCGAAAAATGCAAAGATATGATACTACGTACAATGTGAAAGAAATATTTATATTTTTACAGTAACGGTGAATTGTTGCAACTTTTTCGATAGGTATTTTTATGTAGCACTAGCTCAAAAAGCGATAATAATTCGAAATTAAAGGAAACTGAGAGAAGGAAAGTAAATAGTAATTGATTATGACTAAAGTAATGCAATATTCTTAATAAAATATACCCGATTGTTCGTCATAAGAAAAACACCATAGTTTCGAATTCAACAAAGATCAAACGTTTTACTGTACCAACTTTGGTATCACATATTGTCTTCGTAGATTTACAAAAAAGTTAAAATACATAATAAAGTTAAAAAACGAGCATTTTTTTATCTTTTCTTTTGTCATTCTAACTAATAGCAAAATCAAAAGAAGCATTTTCGTCATTGTCTAGTAGATCAGACCCTCTAACATCTAAAAGAATAAATTCGAATAATTTGGTGCAATTTCAGAAAAGTTGTTGCGTTTTTAAAGGTGTAGGCACTTTCGTGAGCCACTGTAGCTACGAAAGTGATCGTAACGAAACTGTTTTTACAAGAATAAAGTTCAATATAAAGTTATTCCGAAATTCTCAATTCCATTGTTTAAACCATTGTATTGAATGAACTTAACGCGCTGTGTCACACGACAGGCTGCATGTTAATGATTGACACGCTGATACATAAGCTTACAGCATCGCCTTCTTTTTATAGTCGATTCATTATTTCACTTGCTCTCGATCGTCCCAGCGAGCTATCCAACTATCTGACTTTCGCCGTTATTCAGTGTTGACTAATCCGATTCGCGGACGTTATCATTTCGACCAATGGTATACGTAGATACGTTTCACTTACTGTTGAAAGTGCAATGCAGTTTTCCTTCCGTAAGTAATACCGCAGCGTTCGAGAGACACTGACAGTGACACGCTTGAAAGCAGTGAAAGCTACAATTCTATCTCTCTCTTTCTCCCTTTTAACGTCATGCAACTAACTCGAGAGACGAAGCGAAACAGTAACTTTTTTTTTTTGTTGACGTCGCGTGATTCGGAGGACACAGCGGGACGCTATCAAGCGGTAGACACTGTATAGTAATATCCGCATAACTGTGG
Organism: Megalopta genalis; assembly: GCF_051020955.1. Classification (NCBI taxonomy): domain Eukaryota; kingdom Metazoa; phylum Arthropoda; class Insecta; order Hymenoptera; family Halictidae; genus Megalopta; species Megalopta genalis. The sequence continues at coordinate 42,380,103 of NC_135013.1, read as the reverse complement.
CGTTTCTTACCGCGTTCAACTGCTGCATTTTAGCCTCCGCCACGTGCTAGAACCGGCTGGCATCCCGCAGTACACCTTCGTCTTCTACCTCACGAAAACTAAACATAGACCATTAACACGAGTGTCGCTTCGCGACACTTTATATAAAATCATGTTTTGTAATTGACACATAGACCGGGGGGGGGGGGGGGGGCACATTTGAAGTGACATTATTTGAAATAATATTTCAAATAATTTGTTATTTTATTTTATAATTTTTTGTCATAATTATGAAGTTAAATTTAATGTTTAGAGCTGGTTTACACCTTTTTGTTTGAAACTAATTGTTGCGAAGATTTTATTTTATGAAATCTATTATTTTGAGGATTATTTTTTTTGTGAAGAAGGCATTATATTACAGAAACTTTTATGAAGATTTCATAAAATAAAATCTTTTTGTTCATTATTATTTTCGGCATTATTTTTCTTCGGCAATTTGAAATAAAGAAGTAACGAAATAATTTATTATTCGATATCTAACTTTATCTCAGATGAATTGATATTATTTTTATTTACAAATAACGCGGTCTTATATAAATTCTTTCAAATAGTTATCTTTATTTTTAGTTCAAATAAATAATGATACCAACCGTAAAAAATCTTTTAAACAAAGATATTCGCCACACATTAACACAAATTTTATATTAATAGTCTTCGTGTGAACAAACTATAAAATTTTCTTGCATACAAGGTTCCATAATTTTTTTAATTTTCGAATTGGCATAACTTCCTCCTAAATACAAACTACAAACGAAATACAATTTAAACTAAAATAAAACCAAAAACTAAACTATTAATATGATGAACATATAACATAATTATGAATATAATACAAATATAAATATAATATAATTAACATATAATAAACATACATGAATATAATGATGAGTAGACCTCGGATTTTATGGAAAATATAAATTTTCCAAGATGATTGCCAAAAATTGAAATTAAATAAAATATCGAAACATTTTTCGAATAGTGCCCAAAACTGCTAATGATCAGTTTTATCTCTTACTTCCAAAACTGCACAGAAAACCTCTAACATTGATTTACAACGAATTTGCAAGTTTTGAGAAAGACGAATTTACTCGAATGTGTGAAGTAACATTTAAAAATTGCAATGCATAATCTCTTTGATTATGAAGGATGAAATGACAGAACAAGATGCCACGTTGTGGCTAAAAATGTAATGGTATTAATTAAACATTGATAAATCATAGAGGGTTTTTATTGTTCATAAATCTGTACCATGCCAATTCTTCATCTTGAGACTCTCTAAAGGTGACGAGGAAATGCACACCTTCGTCTTTAGCGATAAAGTTCACGAGAAGATGATGCATCGCATAACCATTTAACACATTGACTGCCGTGTGCTCGTCACTGGCGTGCCGACCACGCCGTAATTAATTAGGGCTCCTGATTCAGGTAAACTCGGGTATTTGTAAACTAAATGTAAATCCTGTTGTGACGTAGATTAGTCCGCTACGTCAATATGTGTACAGCGGAATACAATAACAGAATGCAATTCAATAACTGTATTTAATGTTTCGATAGCATTCGATTCTTCGTGTATGAAAATTGCTTAGCAGTCAACGTGGTAAATGTGTTCACCTTCTCTATTTCTATAGAATATACATATATATTATATTTAGTTATTTTGTTTTGTAGTATCCTCAGTAATTTCTTTTTCTGTCCATTTGTATTTATTAAAACTGTTTTATTGTTCTGTATATTCTTTTCAACTATTCAGTCGAAATACTTTTTGTTATATTTAGGTCAGATGAATGGGCAGAACATTCCAGACCTAGTATTTTTTTGGAATATATTCAGCACTAACTTTAAGGTGGGTACTTTTTTGCAGCATTTTCATTCAGAACAAAATTATGTCACTACTAATAATATTTCATGTTATTCGTGCGGATAACTCGATACATTAAATTTATTTTCGTTCCATTAGTGTTATCAATTTGTCAGCTATTTCGGAGAACATTATACTCGTTTATTTATTTGTCACGTCTGAAAACAATTCAAGCAAGTTTTAAATCGGTTAAGCAACCATTTGTTTTCACCGGAGCAAATTTAAGATACTGAATAACTAATGAAATATTGTAAAAGATGTTCAATCGAAATAACTATATTGCATTAAAACGACAAGTGTATAAAATATGCAACTGCAGTAACTCGTATTAACAGTTTAACTCGTAATTAATTATTTTGCTCGAAGTTTTATGAGTCCAATTCGATATTTAGGCTGGATAGATTGAACTCTTCGAAATTCAATACCAGAACTGTAATATGTGACTGAATTGTGGATTTTATGTATTTCTGACAAAAATCAGAACGTTTGAGAAATTAAAAATCAACTCATTAAAATTATTAAACCAAGAAATAAATGTCTATGCGACTCATACATCTTGTAATTAATACAAATAGTTTTTATATTACATAAAAATCCGCAGTCTATATATGATACAATATTTCTACTTAAAGTAATGTGAATGAAGTAATGTTAACAGTTTAATTATTCAATCAAAATTACTACCATTCGCACCGTGTAAATTACGCATTCACACGGTGTGACATGCGGATAACATTGTTTAATATAACAATCCACAATTAATTTGCAGTTAAAATATTTTAAGTAGGTGTCCTAAAATAGATAGCAACCCCATTGTATGCGGTAAATACATAATACCATATATGTTTATTATATTATATATAAATATAAACATATGTATATATACATACATATATCTGCATTTAACGAACGAGTGATAATTGAGAGAAATAAAAGACAAATAATAATAGAAAAATAATAATATAGGCTAACTGTAGATTGAGGCTTGTTATTTTATTTTCGTCAATCTGTCTATATTGTTTTTACTTCTAATTATCTTTCTTTTATTTTTATCTATCTTATTTTTATATGATCACTCGTTCAGTTTGATGTGTTTGTTGCTCGTCTATTATCAACTGATTTTGTGCTTGCTTGCCTCGTCTATTTCTCGAAACTTGCGCTAAATTCACATGCTTCTAATAGAAGCTTTTTAACTCCTTTTTTCCTTTTTTGTCATCTCAAGTAATACAAAAATTTAAAAAAAAGTATTTTAGTCACTCTACAGTAAAGTAATTTTTTTAACATTTAGAACGTATTCAAATTCAAATTCCGTGGGTAAGGTTCACGGATGTATGCAAGTATGTCTTCTGTTGAACCCAATGGTCAATGAAGATGTCGTAAAGTAACAGGAATGATTGAAGCAGTAATTTAAAATGAATACGTATATTTTGCAGACTACGATAAACAAGATTGAATTGATATTAACCCTTCGCACTCGAAACCATTTGAACTCGAAATCTAACATGGTTTCTCTGTGTGACCTATAGTATTTTCATTTCACATTACTTACTGCATTTTATGCATACAACATTGAATTTTGTGGCTCAAGCAACAGTTACACTTCGCAGTTTTTTTAAATATAAACAAATGCGATGATATTGAAATTATTTTGAAACGTGATATAACAATTTTTGATGGCGCCTCGTGTGCAAAGGGCTAAGACTTAGACGATATTCAGGATTTTACGATTTGATACTTGAAACAGACGATACTTCTAATGTGGACTTTGTCGATCCGCTGAAACGTGGAGGTGAAAGACCTCTCGATCAAAATTTATTAAATAGTAGGGAGGGGGTACTGGGCCTACCAATTAAGGAAAGCTTATCGAGACTGAAACGATGGGGGTGACTCAACGGTCTGACGGCAAGCAACGGTGACGTGGAGGGACAATGACGCCCGTTGTACCCCATGGAAATTACGGGAAATAATCTGCCACGCCTCCTTGGGACCCTGTGTAGGCCTAGGCCACGTCAGGTGCCATTGAGAACGGTACGGCTACGCTGACCTTCCTAGGACAGCCAGTCGATACCCTTCGGCTGTACCGAGGCGTAAACTAATAAATTTGTTAAAAAGACACTAGTAAGACAAGATGGTACGACAAGATACGCGTCGCGACAAAGTTATTGCGTTCTAACAGGTGTCCGAATACATTTTGTGCCAGGGATAGGTAGTTGCCCATACATTCTTTCACTGCTTGTGTTCACGTCATCTATTCGTTTCGTCAGTTAGACAGACGGTTGCACCTTTTATTAGGAAATGATACAATGTTGGAACGCCCCATTGATGAGTAATTGTTATGACAATGAGGTCATGCAGCGGAAGACGCGAACAAATACGAATACAATCAATTTTCTTAAAATTAACATTGTTCTGTAGAGGATTGATGCAGCGTGTGATTCACTTGCGCTGGAACTTGAAGGTCGAGCCGAATGTCGTTCATCATTAATGAATGTAACACTGACAAAGACATTTCATTCGGCTTCTACTACGAAGCCCCATCGATTTTGTTTTCGTTCAATTTGTCGTCACGCTTGAACCAGGCTATTTTTCCTTGGACTACTATTTAATTTATTAAACTTTCGCTAGAGCATACATCCGGTTATGCAATGCCGATAATGATGAAGGACAAATCCACTTGGGTGGCCTAATCCTCTCATCTAGTTACTGAATACCGCTCGTAGGAAAGGATATACATACATCGAAGCAAATTTTTCTTGTCAAAATAAAATTACAAAAAAGTCTAACCCTAAGATTTACTCGTATTCAAAATCATGAATCATATACCTAAGAATTTCGATTGAATTAATATGCTACACGGAGGAGTTAACGAGAAACATATCTCTATTGTAAGAAATAGTGTTTTATATATATATATATATATATATATATATGTGTGTGTGTACACTGCCCTGCAAAAGTATTAGGACAGTCACAGAAAATTAAATAAATATGAGAAACTAATAGGAAATTGTTATAACTTTTTCAATGTATTTCAAAGTTAACTGTATTAAACTGGAACAAATACATATATCTATATCTTTTTTATATTATGATAAAAATAACGTCAATTTTATAAAAGAAAATTAAACTTTTTTCTGCCGCATTTTTTAATTAATTCCTGGACTAACTTCGGCATCCGTTTTATCAGTTTGTCTATTGTTTCACATTCTATTTGGTTGCATACATGATGTAGTTCATTTTTTGTTGTTCCGAGAAAATTATAGATTAGCAGATTAGTCAATTTAAAAATATAAATTAATTATGTCAAGTCTGGCGATGTTTCTACTAATTTATCAGTATGTAATTTGATTATATAAATTTCTTTTAGGCGAATTTAACTAAATTAATATATATTTACGGACTGTAAATTAACTTACACCATTTTCCTAATTAGTCAATTGTAAAAATCATTTAATCTCAATTATGAAAAATTAAATATCACTTACAATATATCTTGTATTAATCCAATTATGTTTACAAATAATAACAAGAAATAACATAGGAGTAGCATTTTTTATTTTGAACGTTAATTATATTTATATATTGTTAAACTTAACATAAAATATTGCTATTATTTATACTTATGTTCTTTACGTGACAGTGTTTTGAAATATTCATTATGCACAAAGGCACCAGGACGATTCTTTCAAATTTTGGCGATATTCCGCGACATGTAGATGATAAATCTAACGTCTCAAATTCTCTGTCCTCCATCGATGTTTTATATGAAATAGTATACGGTGCACTTTTGCTATAGTTTCATTCAACATATTTTCAGCCAGTTTACCTTTTCTCCGTTAATATTTTTTCTTGCTCGTTTTTGAATTGCATTTTGTAGATATTTTGTTGAAACGAAATTCTCTCGTTTCATTTCGTGTAAAATAAATTTATTATTTTTTTACATTGTATTATAACATCATAATAATCAGGTGGTGTGTATAAGAAATTCTTTTTACGTGACCCCGCCACCTGTGTCTATGGAAATTTGACTTACACCACTTTCATAATCGATCGCTACGCAATTTCTTTTATTGGCCAATTTTAAATTGAATAAAACGTTGGCACTTTTTAAGATATTAAATTTTAACTAGTTATAAATAAAAAGGTTACATTAAATATATCACAAATTATGTGATATCTCATCTTTTTTTAAAAACACCATTTTCAAAATAACAACTTTCAAAATAAACGGTCTATATTTCGAAAACATGTCGTACGAAATGAACTCGGCATACGTTTTCACCGAACAAAATGCAATAAATTGGTAAACCAATTGCATAAGCGACAGACACTTCTAACTTAATGCGCACTTTCGAGAATACGATGCCATAAAACTTAATACTAAACATAAAACATTACCTAAACCGAATGAAAAACCTAATGCTTTTGGAGCGGGGTGTACATGACTTAATCTTTATGCAGAATAAAAAAGTTCTTCGACGATTCCAAGAAATAGAAATTATACACAAATAAATTGTACCTTTTAATAATATTTATTAGCTGAAAATAGTTTAATATTATTATTAAATTCTTCTTATGTCTTCACAATTTTTTTATTTCAGTTACTTATTTTTGCTACAAATGCATAAAATCCACAGTCTACTAATATTATAGCGTATATAGATTCACGCATTAATTAGCAAGAGCCTATAAAATTCGTTTTTAACGATTATTGCGCGATTAGATACGTTTCGAACTGAACTCGTAGTAACAATGGCATAAACTGGCAATTAGTGGCATCGCGTATTTATATCGGAAAGTTTACAGTATGGTCAACGGGCATGGCCAAGCAAAACAACATAAGTCCATTGGGCTAACGCTGTTTTGCCTGAAGTAATCTTGCACCCTCGTATACTCTGTTGAATATACTGATTTATCGTTACGCCAATTGAAACAGTTGGAAAAATTATGTAAACTCAGATAAGACATACCATTTATACTGCGCTTCGCGCTCGGTAACGATAACAAATTGATATTTAATACTTTAAACGGTCATGCCTCCGAAATAGGAACATGTGACGTATGTTATTTCACTTTACAATCACGGATGTGTACCCCTCCCCCCCCCCCCCCCATTGTTTTTATACAGTAGATACATGCCAGAAAAAGCCGTGTAAAAAATACATCGTGTACAATAGGGGATTAATTCCACATCCTTAAAACCTGTAAAATATAGTCAAAATAAGAGGTTTCATATGAAAAACTTTATTAAGGATCTTTATAAAAAACCAAATTTGATTTGCACGTGTATTCGTGCACAGTTCATTTTATAAAAACAAAGGATAATTCAGTTCTTTACATTGACTGTACCAGACGTTAAAAGTGACTCGTCCGTGTTGCCTTATACAAATTACAGTATTGAATTTATTTAGACTTTTTCCAATTTTTATATTAATATATATTGGGATGAATAATTTATAATTTCAATAATTGTAGAATAAGATTTGACCGGCGTCGCGGTATGGTTAATGTTAAAGTAAAAGTAATATATGTAAATCAAAAATGATTGTAAATTCAGAAATTACAAATTGTGAGCAGTGATAGCGATGAAAACAACGTAAATTTATTCGCTATTTTTTAACCGTGATAAATCGAATGGAAACGTGTAAAAAGGAGATTGAATTTATTTGTCAAAACTGTGTTAAATCGAAATCATGTAAAAGAGTGCCGTGTAAAAATATAATACTTACTCGATGTTTTTAACTTTCTAAACCTGACGAAAAGTGCGCTCGAATGATAAATGGACAACAGATATGTATGGAAGAAAAAACTTGTCTGCATTAATCGCAAGGAAGAGCAGCTAAATACAAATATACTTCTCCTCTTAATAATTTAGTAAGTTCAGATTGATACGAAAGCCTTGAAATCCTTTAAATGTTTCCATTGTTCTGCATTTTTTTTTTAGCAATTTTTGTCATAAATGCATAAAATATGCAGTCTAATATCAAATAAAAAATTTATCGTATGTCATTAGACTGCGTATTTTATGAATCTATGCAAAAATGGTAAAAAAATGGTAAAACACAAGACAGTAAAAAGATTAAAAGACATTGTTTTCAGCCTACCAGACAGAAGAAGAGGAACAAGTTTTTAGTTTGTTTTAGTTAATCGATTAATTTTCAATAGTTAGTTTTCAATATAATACTCATCCGTACTAATCTGTTAAAATGGTGTCAGTCCTTCTATGGTGTTTGGAGTCCATTTGACTTTTGTAATAATTTTAATTACCTTGTTATTCGAATCAAATTTATTGATTTCATTTATTTTTCATTAATAAGTTCAAAGTTTTTTTCATATTTTCATATCACTTATTATACATATACTTTCATATCATATGCTTAAAAACATACATACTATTACAGTGCAGTGTCCAATAATATGCACGTAGCTTTTTAGTCGGATCCATCTGACTAAATAACTAATAAGCTTCGTTGGTGTAAGTTTCTGTGAACACAGTATGAGGGTAAAGAACATTTAATTTAACTAAAAAAAATCTAAAATCGAAATTACAAAGATATCAATCTCCATATATAAACTAACAACAAACGTACAATTTAAAAGAATATTGAATTTACTCTGACGAATGAAGCAAGGGTTAAATAATGCATAACCCGTGCATAATCTCTTTGATTACGAAGAAGAGACAACAGAACGAGATACGTTCACACATTGTAGCTAAAAATAAAATCAGATTAAAAAAATATTGATAAATCAGCGTGTGACTTGAAATCGCACTGAGCTGCAGAGAGTTCGAGACAGTAATGCTTTCGCTGCAAATAAGATTTTCACGTACGCAAAATAATTTTATTATAAAATGTAAGCTAACGTACGCACATATAACTCCTGAAGAAAGTCGTGTTACATTAAACATTTATACAGAGCTAACGATAATAATAATAAACCAATAAGAAACAATAAGAAATAAATAACTATTTAATAATTATATTAAATAATAATATAAAAAAATACTAGATCTACCAAACGAGCCAAAAAGACCGGTTTCAAATTTTTTCGTTTGTAGTTTACAGAAATATATTACAACACATATTATTAACACACAACATAATAGCGTAAATAATATGATATAATAATAACATATATTATAATAGAAATCGTACGAAGTTTGAATAAATGCAAATCTTGTTATTGCTATAGAAAATTATATAATAATTACTAAACTGTGGTTTTTATACGCTTATATTATTATATTATATTATATTATATTATATTATATTATATTATATTATATTATATTATATTATATTATATTATATTATATTATATTATATTATATTATATTATATTATATTATATTATATTATATTATATTGAAACAATGAAGACGCCAGAATAATTTAAGAATGTTTCTACTACTTTCTTATTTATTGATATTATTTTAAAAAATGCATTTATATTTATCTTCTGTTTCTCACAATCCAATATGATAATTTTGATTTTGCATAAGATCACAAATAATCACTGTTTCAATCAAATGTATTAGATGTTACGCATTGAGTCTGCAAAGCACATTTATTTTCGATACACTAGATAGAGTTTAATTAAAACGATAACTATCTTTCGCTTTGTCGGAATAATTTGATTCCCTATAATCAAACTGTATCTAATTATAAATATATTACGTTAACTGGATTACCTTGATTAGAGATCAGGATACAGGCAAATCGTGTACAAGAGACACGCTATAACACACATTAACACCATTTCTGTCTCACTGGTACAAGATTCGTAACAGACGTGGATGTGAGTTTCGCATTATTGATTATTTTGCACTTAGAAGGTTGGACTGAAAGTTTCGTCGACCTACAATAACACAACTCCCTTAAAATTCCATATAGCCACTATGCCTTTTTAAGAAAACCTTAGGATATTTTTATGATAATGTTCATTTCGTGAGTAATATCGATTTTTTTATCATTAAATGAAACGTATTTGTTAATAACAACATCAGAAACACTATATATTCGAAGAAAATGTGAGAAAACATAATACAATGAGTAGATTAGTAATATAATACAAAGTGCGAAATTTCTATAAAGTGTTGCAACATTTTTTAAATAAATATATTAAAAATTAATAATAGTCTATTTCTTATCTTTATATTAGTAGACGGTGTCGTTGCAGTTTTATGAATAACTAATTGAAAAATCGGTAAAATTAGAAATCGTAAAATTTCTTTCTTCATCTATAGTCTCCCGGATTCAGAAATTGACTTCTATAAGTTTTACATTCAAAATTGATCTTTTCTTAGTTCGTATTCACCATTTTGCAAATCAAATTTACTCATCCCCAGCCCTTCTATTCACATTTAAATGAAATTCCATTTTCTGCTAATTAAATTCACTTGTGTATAATGATTTGTAATAAAATTGGTATTAAATTGAAAAATTCATTGACATGTCGTCAATAATTATAGAAGATTAATGTAGATTAATTATTTGTAAGAAAATTTGTATTATTTTATAAATAAGTATGTACATACATATTAAATTAAAATATTTAATATAAGACGATCAATTTTTATCAGTGAAGGGGTTAATTTTATTCACAAAAATACGTTTACACTCGCATCGGAACGTATGTTAACAATTTTTCAAATGGGATATGTAACTTTTTAAAAATTGATACAGATAACTTGAATTTTTTTGGAATATTAGACTGTCTAGTTTTTTAGAGAATCAGTATGCAACAATTTTTTTAGATCGCAATTGGTTAGAAGGATAAAAAGATTAAAGACAATGTTTCTTCACGGCTGATCCTAACACAGGTTTCAAAATTGAAACTTCCATTTACAATGGCTCCCTAAATCTTGATGTACGTTTTTTTTTTGTCATTCTATTGAACTTCGAATGGAAGATGAACTGTCTACAAGGTTTACGAAGACTTTACACGACCGAACCTGTTCTTCGTTTTTCTTTCATAAAACGCCTAAAAGCACTCGTACATCAATTTTTTATAGGTCATTGTAAAGAGAAAGCTTCTATCTTCAGACCCGTGGTTGATTTATTCGTGAAGAAAGTTTTGCCACGGTTTTGGAGAAGTTTCAATTTGTAATATTTCCGAGTAAACCTATGTCTTTCAGTTTTCTATGTGTCGTAAAAGCATCGTAGGAAAGACTGATCGATGAATGAAAATGAGTTCAGATTTATTCCTATACGACACTGTTTTTTACGAAATTATGACAGTTCGAATATCGAAATCCGAAACACTGTACGAATACTTTCTACAGTGACTGTATGTCAACACCCAGCAAACCGAGGGTGTAGTATCACGTTATGTCGGTCCCGACATACAATTCTGTGGCATTCTATACATACAATATGTATACAGTGAACCCTCCTGTAATGCGGTTAATTTGTTCCGTGTCGTATCGAAACCATGTTAAGCGAGACCTGTGTCGACAGAAACACTGTCATAGAAACATTTATTTTGTATGAGGGTTGTTCAAATTTATGAAGCCGATGCTACATGGAAACCGTGTTATAAGAAGTCAATCACAATTTTTGTGTTAGATCGGAAACGTGTTACCGGACTGTCGCGTTGTTTGAGGGTTGAATGTGTACAGTAAGTAACAAAAATATTCGAATACTGCATAATTTACGCGCACTGTTATTTTATTTCGAAAAAGGAGACAAATTTTCCGGCTGCATAAATACAATGAAAGATAAATTATTCGGAGATGAGAATTCACGCTATTAGCTTGTACAGTTGGTAGAGAAATTTCGATGAAATTTTCGGTATGCATATAAAGTCACCGACATCTATAAAATGCATTTTTTTAATTTTCTTTACGGGCTTACATAAAAAAGTTGAAAAGACAACATTTTTTAATGCTTTTAACACGTCAACCAAACAATTTTTAACCGCTGTCTAGTAAACTAATTCCTCTAAGATCCCAAAAAAATTTAGATCGCTTGGCCTAATTATAAAAAAGTTATTCCGTTTTAAATGGTGTATGAATACTTTCTTTGTCTACTGTACGTATAAAGTGTCCCCGAAATACATGCAGAAATCAGTCAAATAAAAGAATAACATGCTTCCGAGGAAAATAGCATTTACAGGAAGTAGAATTAGTATGTCCATGGTCAGACACGACAGGCCAATACAATTTATCATTCTTAAAGAATGAAAAGTAATTCAAAATCATATAACGTATTGGACGATGTATATGTTATCGACTTTTATGTCCTACGTCTAACACATGATGCAACATTCCACTTTAAAGGTATTTCCTTGCAAAATTAATAATTTCTACCCGGTATTCTTTTACCCGTTTGCTTCAGCCAAACATAATGATATCCCTTTCTTAGAATTCTTTTTACACGTTGAATTACCATGTTGTTAATAATTCACGTTTTGAGCTAGTTAGGTTTAATGTTAATGAATACATTTAGTATCATAAATCAACCCCAAAAATTCTCATTAAATCAAAGTAATTTGATTAAACTTCGAACTACACTTACAGGTTCATTTTGACTAAACTAGTAAATTCATGTTGCAAATTCCATTTCATTCATGCATGTCTCATAATTTTATCCGGTAATTATTAGACTGCAGATTTTACGCATTTATGGCAAAATTGAATAGGTTGTAATTTAAAATAGTAAAAGGATTAAAGGAATTTAGAAACATCATTCTATTATTTTCTATCTATTAAAACGATTAAAGAAATAATGAACTTGCTGTTTAGTTTCTGCATATATCTTGCAATTGATGCGATCAATTTTTATTTTGCATAAAATACCACAGTTTACAAATTGTATTAAATTTGTACCATTTTCAAAATAAAATCGTATCGAATGACGACATTAGGTCGCTCGACTAAAAACAATCCCATTAGCGTTATATATTAAATAAAAATTTCCGAACTAACCATATACACTCGAGTGGCGACTCTAAGACGCCATTAAAAATCGTTATATCATATTTTTATTATATTTCGAAATAATGTTAACAGTATTAAATTCTTTTATATCTATAAAAAAAATTGTTAAAAGTGTAACTGCTGCACACGAGTCACAAAATTCAATTTTATATGTATAAAACGCACTAGGTTATATATATATGGACTGTGGATGTTACATATTTATTGTAAAAACTAGTAGACGAAATTTAGAACACCAGAAATGTTTCAAAAATTTAATACTGTTTATGTATTATCTTCGACTTACTAAAATGATCAAAGAAAAAGAAAGAAGCTCCTGTTTGGCTCTTGTTTATTGGAATTGATAAAAAGAACTTTTCATTCTGCATAAAGATCCGCAGTCTAGTTATATAAGGTGGTAAATACTACAGGTCAGAAAAACTATTTTAGATTTCGAGTTAAAATGGCTCCGACTGCGGAGGGTTAATGGGCGTCTTATCTTTCCGTTCGTGACTGTAGAAGGGTTAAGTGGTCCGAGTTCCATAAACAAACTGAACCGTCCGTAGAGGGACAACCCGGCCAACCTTCGGAATACTGGGCGAGAACGACTCCGGCCGCTGAATTTCCGTGGTGCGATCGGTGGCCTGGTGTGAAAGAGTTTGCGAGGACATCGTCGGTAACGCAGAAAACCGCGACGCGACGGGACGCGAGACGCGAATCGATACGAAAACCATCCTCTATCGCGAAAGCAGTCGAGTGGCGTGCATGCAATAACATAACACCGATAAAGGAACAGACGGGTCGGTCGACGTGTCTTCTATTTATACATAAGACTCGACGCCGAGCCGTTCGCATTCACGTTCGGTTCTCACCGCTAATCTCTCTCTCTCTCTCTCTCTCTTCTCTTCTCTCCTCTTCTCTCTCTCTTTTCTTCTCTTTCTCTCTTCACTCTCTCTTCTCTTTTCTTTCTCTCTTCACTCTCTCTTTTCTCTCTCTCTCTTCTCTTTCTCTCTCTCTTCTCTTTCTCTCTCTCTCTCTTCTCTTCTCTCTCTCTCTCTTCTCTTTCTCTCTCTCTCTTCTCTTTCTCTCTCTCTCTTCTCTCTCTCTCTCTTCTCTTTCTCTCTCTCTCTCTTCTCTTCTCTCCTCTTTCTCTCTTCTCTCTCTTCTCTTCTCACTCTTTTCTCTTCTCTTCTCTTCTCTTCTCTTCTCTTCTCTTCTCTTCTCTTCTCTTCTCACTCTTTTCTCTTCTCTTCTCTTCTCTTCTCTTCTCTTCTCTTCTCTTCTCTTCTCTTCTCTTCTCTTCTCTTCTCTTCTCTTCTCTTCTCTTCTCTTCTCTTCTCTTCTCTTCTCTCCCTCTTACCTCTGTTATCGTTGCTCTTGCGATGACACTATTTGCTCCTGGCGGATACTACTTGAAACACAGCTTCCGAGAGCTCCGAGCATCTTCCTTATTCTGCGTGCATTCGTCACCCTGAATTCGAAACCGAGGTACGGTGGTCTGGAAATGGATCATTTATGACCCGAACTCGATTTTCAAATTTTCATTGAAAACAATTTTTCGTTCTGAATGACCATTACGGTTAACCAGAACTGCATGTTGGTTATGGATAACCATCACCGACGATTAGGATTATATTTTAGTTACGTCCGATTCTTGCAGTTTTGTTTACGTTCGGCGCCGAACCGATTTTACTCGATTCTTCGCACTGGCCATTTGATATTTTACTAAAACGTGATATATTATTCGTAACTTTTTTAAAACTGGCCTAAGTGATTTGAATTTTTTTTAGATGATAGCGGGACTAGTCTACTAGACGATAACCAAAATGCTTTTTTTTTAATTTTGCTACTACTTGGAATGACAATAAAAAATTAAATGCTCTCGTTTTTTAACTTTTTTATCTGAGCCTATATCGAAAATTTAAAAAATACCTCTCGTAGATCTCGGTAACTTAATGCATGATAAAAATTTTATCGATATTAGTTGATGTTGTTATAAGTTATAACAAATTAAAGATGGAAGAAATCGTAGTTTTATCACAATTTTGATAAAAAAAAACTCGAAGAAATCTGAAATTTGTCAAATCTTTCAACGCCTGTAGTTCGACACTGAGTTAATCGATTTCGATCAAATTTTCAGCACATATATAAATTGTCGAGATCTACGGAAGGCATTTCTTAAACTTTTGTTATAGGCGCAGGTGAAAAAAGTTAAAAACGAGAGTTTCTTTTTTTTTATCATCCCAAGTAATAACAAAATTTAAAAAAGGCATTTTAATCATCATCTAGTAGACTAGTTCCTCTATCATTTAAAAAAAATTCGTCATTTAATTGAGTTTTTAACAAGTTATTACGTTTAAGAAGCCTTTTATGGGCCCCTGTATATATGTATATAACAAAGAAACAAACTTATTCTCACCTATTCTTGTGGTGAAAATTAATCCTTCAGATCTAGATTTGTTATAAACTATTTTCTTAGCGTATTAAATAAACATGTAAGCATGTACCATCGGTGGTACACGCGGCACGATACGTGTTAAGAAGTGTTCATAATATAAATTTAACATGCGTCATGGTCATGTGATAACTCTCTGCAGAAGAAGTGAGGAATGTACAGAGGAATGTGACGTAAACAGCTTCGCTGCTTACAAGGAAAGTTCGGCAACCAGAAAATTCCAAGTTTTTTTGAAACTGTGCAAATTTGTCGACCATGATTTTACATAGAAATGCACGCCCTAGCATTGGTAATAATAACAGACGTCAGTCAGAGGTAAGAAAAAAAAACGTGACTTGTCGATATCGATTACCAGTCTCTTATCAAAAGAATTTAAGAATCTGGTTATGGTATTTTTAATTTATTGACACTATCGAAAGAAAAAGCACATTTTTGTTTAACTCCTGTTCTGTACAATTGATACAGACAACTTTTATTTTGCATAAAAGTCTGCAGTCTACTTATCTATACCATTGATATATCTTTAAGTTTAATCGATAATCACTTCTTTACTCGGTCGTCGAGCTTGTTCAATGCTTGATTGGTTCCAAGGGGCATCCCCCAAGTGCACAGTGGTCTGGAAAACGGTAATTTATGGCTCAAACTCGATTTTTAGACTTTCATGTTTGTACATAATTTTTTTCTCTCAAATAAGGATTCTTTAAAACCTCGAAATTCAAAATATTACGTCGTCCAGATAACTTTCCGAGCAGATTCGTTCGTCGTAGATAATTTAAGAGCAAAACTATTATCATATGCGTGAGCAGATATATTTCAGCTATTTAATGATCCCATAAATAAGTGTTGTCACTATCATTAGTCACGTCTTCATTCTCACTGCGAATATGTCTAATCATGTGCAAAAACAGTTTCTCCTGGAAAGCATGCTCTTTTGAATCGTGTCACTTTCGTCGCTAGCCTGTGATGTGTCTAAAAGCAAGTTTCTAAAATCACATCCCAATGTTCTAACAATTAACGCAAATACAGTGTTTTTTACTTACAGATCGAACTAAAAAGAACCGCAATTTTAAATTGTTTAATTTTCCTAACTTTTACAGATTATAGAGATAAATGTTTTGTGTATGGCGTTCCACTAAAAATGTTACAGAAACAGAAAAATGCCAAAGAAACAAATCGAAGGGACACATGTTGTGGTGGAAATAATTTTGTTCTAAAGGTCATATTTTTCGTGATTTTAAGGTCATCGATCAAGACAAATCCCATGACCTGTAGTACCACGACCTCCACATGACCTTTCAATATTTTTAGTGGAACACCCTGTATATAATATTAACACTAGACTACCAGACTCGTCAAAATGTCAGATTTTAAATTCTTTATTTTGCATTTGTTGCGATTGCCAAAACGCGTTTGTGGGTAATTTACTGGATACATCTAATTATTCAAGCATATTTTCTTACAAAAATCTTCACAAAAATATTCGTGTTTGAATTATAATTTTCTGTGTGTAATTTTTTAAAATATAAATTTTTGAAATCGGATGATTCTTTCCGGGGAACCCTGTACACTTACTATTTTTAAGATATTTAGAAAAAGTGTCGATATTTAGGAGTGATTCTCATATTGGGCAACTTTGTCATACGTTATTTCAATCGTATTTGATGCGCCTTCAAAAAGTCTGGATCACAAGATCTTCATAATGTAGCTTCCAAGGCAATTCGATGAATCTTTTCGTGTAAGAAAGTTAATTTACTCTTTCGCAAGTGATAAGAAGCGCTTTGCGGGGTCGGAATTTGGGTACTTTACCCTCCGTAATGCTATGTTGGTATTATATTCTAGTCGACCGAGGAATGTGATGCTACAAAAGAATCGCGAATGTAGCGTGGAAAGCATTTGGCGACACGGAATCCCCCTTTCCCGCGTATTTCTCACGAGAAAAAACGATGAACCGAGTAAGTCGTGTGAATGCTGCGTCACAAATAATATGTAAAGAATTCATTCTTTCATTTTGCTGCGACGAGCTTAATATTTGCCTCTTGAGTGCGATTCATATGTTTTTATTCCGTGTTTGCAAGTTTTTTCGCTACCATGAAGCCAATCCGATTTATCGTCAGACACGTCGTATTTCCGTACCACATCGTTTCAACGACAATCGAACAATGGATTTACAGGCTGATTTCGTCCAATGAATATGTAACAATGACGCGTTTGGATTTACTCAAATTTCGTGCAATTATTCATTACAGTTGTTAGTATAAAAAATTATTTACTAAACAAGGTTATCGAACAATTTGTTATTGAAAGGCCTCTATAATGTAAATAATTGTGGAAGAAGAAATCGGAAACCAAATTCTCCCTAATTCGCGCTCAGATTGTGCACAAACATGGACAATTTGGGAAGAGGAGATACGATTATTCGAGCTTTGCGGCTCATTTTTATAGTTACCGATTGTCAACAACTATAAAAACGAGACGCAAGGCTCGCATAATCGTATCTCTTCTTCTCAAATTGTCCATTTTTGTCCACAATCTGAGCATGAATTAGGGAGAAATTATTGTATTTTGACCAGTTCGTTAATTTTAGTGTTAAAGTCATCTTGGTGAACAAGTTTGTCAGCAATTGAAAAAGGATCGAGCATGTTCTTAACGCTATTTTTATCGATCTTTTGTATAATAACTAGTGTCACCAAATTTATATTATAATCATTGTAGGATCAGTTGAAAAGTCAATTGAAAGAAAGCGATTAATCCCTCGTACAATGATTTGCTCTTTACAGCTACGTTAATCAGCACTTCTTCGCTCATTCGTTAATAGAATGAGTCATTTTTGCATCTTGCATGTTCTTCATTCAATCTCATTCTTACATTTCGATAACAATAGAATTAAATTTCGTTTTGATTTAAATGAAATTA
Organism: Megalopta genalis; assembly: GCF_051020955.1. NCBI lineage: Eukaryota > Metazoa > Arthropoda > Insecta > Hymenoptera > Halictidae > Megalopta > Megalopta genalis. The sequence goes on along the minus strand of NC_135013.1, from coordinate 42,361,917 downwards.
ATAACAAATGTTTTGTAGATTATGTATTTTCATTTTTATGCGTCATTTCACAAAAATTAGAATTGGAAAAAAGTTTTCTTGGTCGATTGAACGATTACTCGTCGCAAAAATAAGTTAAAAATGCAATGAGATCACGTTAATATATACGTTTCGCCGCAATTTGCATCTCTGCACGTGTCATAAATGCATAAAGATCCGCATTTTATTATGGATTATGGACAGTAAAACACAAAAATCTCGGTGATGTATAACTATCATTTATAACTGAAAACATTTGAGTCGGAATGATAATTGTTATGCAACGGCTTTTTTTCGTATTAATTGCAATAGTTATGGTCCCTGTTGATACATATGTATGAATGTTGTATGTATACATATAGAGGATTCGAATGCGAGTAACGTTTAGTAGCCCACATTCATCCCTCGTTTTTATAGCTTAATCTGTTCTTTGATATCAAATTGCCGCAATGGTAAAATGTTAGTAATATAGAACGATAAATAATGAAATCCGTAGATCCCTTGTTCGAGAATGAAAACTTCAGGTTTAGATGGGATAAGTTTTAACGGTAATGAATTAGACTGCGACTTTTATGACACGCACGATTCGATCATATTATTTATAGCTCATTACAGTTATTCAAGACAGAAATAAATGTCTATGCACTGCTTGTTTCTTGCAGTCGATGCACAACATTGAAAATAAGTATCATTTGATTTATTCGGTTCCGAGATTACTTTCAGTCGAAACATTTTTAATGTCCTTTCTACCTGCAATTAATTGGTAATCAACCGTTGTACGCCAACGGGTTTTTATCCGTAAATAAAAAATAAATAATGAAACATTTTTATTTTGCATAAAGATTCTCAGTCGGTGATTATTCGTGTTGTTCACAGAGACTAATACAACATATTATTTCTTCGATATTTGTGAAAACTGGAACGGAGGATTGTTAATATGTAATCAGCATACGTACATTTAGAGATATTTATTTAACGCGTGTTAAAACATTCGTATTTTTAATTGGTATATTTTTTAAAAAACGTATGCGCCCGAATACATTCGAATGCAATTAGCACAGCAATTTACGGATATAAAATATGGCTTCATATTACAATTCGCAGATGACAATATCAACAATATTTCACTGAAATATTATAATTAATTAACAATCTGCTTTAATACAAAAAAAAAACATTACAATATTTGTATGTTCGACGAACATTCTTCGGTACAGAAGATAGCTGTGGTAGACTAAATGAATTACAATGATATTCTCGCGGAATTTATACTTTCCGTCCGGACATAATTCAACTTGGTTGACATTAAAGTGACGCACTCGAATGTACGCAGCAACATTATGAAATAGTACAGCGAATCTCGACATACATGTAACATCGATATTTAAAAACTTTCGTACACTTGCTGTTTTACAGTTTTCGACTGAAATCTATTTTTTGTTCTGCATCTGGTTATTTATTGAAGACGATTGAAGGCATATTCGTTTAGTTTTCATTCATTTTCGATTAGTTTTCGCAAGTAAGCAGACTGAAATGTTGTCATCTGTGCACAATAGCACGCAGAAACGACGAATTACAGACGATTCAATTGAAAACTCATTATGTACATTCCAACATAATATTTACATGGTGCTAAAAAAGATATTATCATCGATTATTGATCAATAAAACTCGAGGACCATAGATTATCTATTTGACGTTAACTTCAGGTTTCAAAACAGAAGCATAGCTTAAAATAATTTATATAGACATCTGTAACGTTCTTTTTACTAGAACTGCAAGATATGACACTTAAATACAGCTGGTAAAAAATAATTTTTTGAAATATTCATATATAATTACTATTTCAAAAACAGATTATTTGCCATTCCGTATTACATGAGAGAATACAAACATTTATAGTCCTCATTTAGTATTTTCAAAATCTATTTTCTCCCAGCCCTGCGTTTTTTTTAAACCGTTGCCTGGCTCGTCTCGATATCTATAATATTCATTGATTTAAAATCTTTCAAGAAACAATTAATTCGGAAGTTTTTATCCTTATGACTAGACTGCGGCTCTTTATGCAAAATAAAAATGATTTGCATTAATTGCAAGACAAAAAAGCTACGCAGACATTTCTTTTATTTCTCTAATTATGTTATTTAGTTTAATGTAATACATCGAATTCTTTAAATGCCTTTACTGTTTCGTATTTGATCTATTCGTTTTTGTCATAAATGCATGAAATCTGCAGTCCACTTAGAACTCAACAAAGTCTAAGCAACGAGGAGAAAACGTGTACAAACCGATCTCGATGAGATTTTCGGCATGCACATGATTTACTGAGATCTATAAGAAGCATTTTTTAATGTTGTCGTTATATGCTCGGATGAAAAAGTTAAAAACTGAGAATTTTTTATCTTATTTGTCATTGTAACCAGTTGCAATTTGTGAAAACAATTTTTTAGTCATTATGTAGTAAAGTAATTCCTTCGACATCTCTACAAAATTTAGATCGTTCGGCCCAATTATGAAGAAGTTATCCTATTTTAAAAGACGTTCGAATACTTTCGTGTCCTACTGTATCTTTATGCAGAATAAAAGTTATCTGCATTTGTTTGCAAGAGATGCAATTGGAATGGTTGGAATGACTTAGGAAAATCTCCCTTCATTTAATAATCATAGTGGATCGAGAATAATGTATTCATACACTTCAATTCTTTCGTTCTGTCTCCTTCTCCAAAATTACTGCTACTCGTTTTTGTCATAACTAGGCAGCGGTGTTTTCTGCAAAATAAAAATTACTCGCACTAATTCCAAGATACAGAAGCTATACAGACATTGATTTCCTTCTTTAATCATTTTAATGAGTTAAAAGTAATGTAACAATATTCCCAATCTTTTTTTCAATGTTTTCACTGTTTTGTATTTGATCGACTCATTTTTATTACGAATGCATCAAGTCCGCGGTCCAGCCATATGTTCGTAAAATACACAGTTTAGTAATCATATATGTTTTAAAAACATATTTTCAAATTCCTTTTGTGGTTAGAAAAACACCGAGAATAATAGAATTCGTTTTCGCACCAATATTTTAAATAACCTCTTGAAACAATTCGAATTCGGTTATTTATATAGGCGATGAGTCTTTTTAATAAAATTATGTCAAAGATTGCTTCGAACGATTTATAGGGTTTATGTTTCCTCTGTGATACGATAAAGGTGCTAACTATTTGTGAATTGTACTATTTACAAAATTTCATGGCGCCACTTCGTTTTATGTACATATCCAATTTCACTATTCGTGTCCAATTTATCTTATCCAATCACTATTCTATGTATACTAATGTCCAATCAGCTGTGGATACCGATAGGAGTATAACGAATACGCGGTTGACACACCGGGTATTATTATTTTTTGGTGTGAAAACTTCGAATTGAGAAGACGGAAATTCTTTATCGTAACAATTTTTCTCAATTTCGGCTATTTCATACTGTTTTTGGTCAGTTTTATTTTATCATTAAAACGAGGAATTAATTGAAGCGGGTCGCAAATTATTGTTATTTTTATTTTAAAAATGATGACTAGGCTGTCAATTTTATGCGTTTATGACAAAACTGACAAGGGGTACTTACGATCATGGAAATCGCTTTTGAATCGAGTATGGGTTAAAGTTATAGTGCGAACCTAGTATCAAAACAGCCTAACAGAAATTTTCAAAATGAGCCTCCATTTTACAGACATTTTGATGTAAAGTTTGTAAAATATGGATAACATATTGTACGGAATGTTCATTTGAAATCTTTAAATCTAAATATCTCGGAAATTTATTTTAAAAAGGAATAACCTTTTGTATAAAATATTTCTCCCGAAAATGTGTTGTTTTCGAGATATTTAGATTTAAAGTTTCCAAATGATCATCTTGTATATGTTATTCATATATAATTTCACACAAACTTTGAATCAGAATGTTTAAAAAATGAAGGCACATTTTGAAAAATGCTATGAGAGTATTTTAACACTTTAATGGCCGCACGTCTACGCAATCGAACGTCGCCAGGGGCAGGCAATATTTTTGAAGAATTAATTTAAAAAAGCTTTATGTAAATTCATGAAATAATTCAACATGTGCGAATATACATATAAAAGAAAATACAAAATACAAAAATTTAACATTTTTCGTTTGTGTGATAATTATTAAAGCAATCACCTACAAGTAACGGTATTTGACAAGTCTCTCACATAAAATATGTACGTTTTCTAATTTTATTCGCATAGCAAACATAACAATCCCTTTGTACACCCTTTTTTTATTACTGATATTTTAACTAATTGATGTTTCATTCTTCCAACTGATCTTCCAACTGAATCAGGACGAACGACACGAAATGTAGCAGGATCACCATCAATAGTTTTAATCCACGCATGGGATCGGTATTCAAATGTTCACATATACGAAACGAGTTAAATATGACACAATTTATTAAATAGAAAGAAAGTTTCTTTGGCCATTAAAGTATTAATATTAGATATGTACTATTTAACAGTACTGTTAGATAACTTTCAACTTATTAAAAATGTTCCGAATGAAAAACTATTTCTATTTTTAGCTCTTGATGATTACAATTCGAGGTAGAAAATTATTATTTTGCATCAAAATCTGCGATAACTAGACAATAATGTAATAAAAATCCGACATTTCGTATGTACCAACCCAATGTAAATACGCGAAGTGTCATATTATTTGGTCCAGAATTCTGGACGATTAATTGGAGAACAGGCCGAAATAACGTTTGGAAATGTTTCACGAAATGTAGATTGAGATTGCTTCTTGATTTAGTCTCGACAAGTTATCTAGACGAAATGAAAAGACGTATATAAGCAAGCTTATTACTCATGTGGAAACTTTTACAGTAGAATAAGTTACAGTGAAAGGGGCATAAAACGTCATTATGTTCTCATTCATGAAGTAGTATTTTATCTGCTTTTAACAGATTAATGAAACAAATATCGCAACAAAACTCAAACTTTGTTTCTAGTCGTTATTTGCAATTCACATGAAAGTACTGCGCTGTTGTCTACAGTTTTTAGATTAATTTTACGGTTACGTAATGTAGAAGCTCCGCAACAGAGACAGCGAAACTTCCGAAAAATTTTGGTTCGGTCACGGAGAGCAGTTTACGTGGACACGACAGTTCTTCTGGATTCATTCGGTATTCTTACGAACACGCACGAGTCATGCCAAACTGGTCCGATTACAGGATACCGTGAGTCATATAGGGTGAAGGACAGTCATGCTACACCCCTGTGTGACCTCCGTTTGTTCCCCGTTTCAGAGAAATTCGATATCTCGCCACCAGCAAAATCTGCTCCACAGAGGCTTGATAATTTACAATACAGTGGCGACCATAATACTTTCCAAGACCACTTGAAAAACGGTATAACTTCTTTCAAACTGGACTAAACGACTTGAATTTTGTTCAAACGACAGATGGATTAGCCTATTAAGCAACGACTAGGATACCTCTTTTAATTTTGCTGTTACTTGGAATGACAACAAAAAACATTTTAAAAACTCATGTTTTTTAACATCTTTGTCTGAGGTTATGTCGAAAATTTAAACGAAAGTTTTTTGTAGATCTCGGTGACTTATGTGCATGCTGAAAATTTCATAGAAATCGGTTAACGTAGAGTCAAGCTACAAGCGTTGAAAGATTGAAAAAAAACTGCATATTTTTGACAAGTATTAATCGAAAGTGTAAAAGATCGTGACAAAACTGTGATCTTTAATTATTTACTGCTCTTATCAAGGTCATTCGATCTCGATGAAATTTATCACCATGCGCATAAGTTATTAAGATATACAAGAAGCATTTTATAAATTTTCGTTACAGGCTCAGATAAAAAAGTTAAGAAAGAAGCTTTTCATTTTTTTTTGTCATTTTAAGTAATAGTAAAACTAAAAAATAAAATTTTAGTTATTGTCTAGTCATTATGTAGAAAAAATTCAAGTCATTAAGTCTAGTTTTTAACGACGCTGTTATTCGAAGATATTCCGTATTTTTAAAACTGAACAAATAAAAAAATATATTGGTACGGCTTCGTGAGAAAAAAGCTATTTGTTGAACAATAGTTCTTGCGTAATCTGAATCTTGAACTTGTTCATTAACTAGACTTAGATTATAAAATTGCCGATAGAACGTGAGTACACGATGCTTTTGTACATACTTTTGTTTCTTTGATAATGTTAACCTTTTGCACTCGAATGTCCTAACTCAGAGACCATGGCAATTATGGTACTTTGTAAATTATAAATTGTCTATTTATCGAATCTATCTTACGTCAATACAATCTTACACCAAATTCTATTTAAACAGAGCAAATATCTTCAATGTTACATCAGTTAACTAATTCGTTCGGAAAGTTGTTTCGTTTTTCAACAAAATTTCGTTTTGTAAGGATATTTTAAAAAACACAGGACAGACTCTACGAGTATAAGATTTCGAAACTACCGGACAAATGTCAAACTAAACATTAAAAAATCGTGTTTCATTTTCTCGTGAAAGAAAGAAACAACTTTCCGAACGTTCCAGTATATTTTATTTGAAGCGTTATTTATTTAAATCATACACGTTTATTCGAATCATCGTACCGTCAGAATATCTTTCTGACATGTACGGTACGTCGAATTTTTACCATTATTTTTTATTCATTTTGTATTGTTACTTAAGAAATAATTCCTCAGCATCGTGGCTACAATTATTATGTCCAAGAATTAAAATGGAAGATGAGGATAGTCGATGACGGTTCCTATTAACCAGGACAAAATTATAAGACAATATTTATTAACACTTTGCACTATAATATCTTGTCAGACTCGTTACGATGATTTCGAACGTCATCTACTAAATGTAGATGTTATGTAGATACTTCTTTTAAGTCGAAATAAAATTTTACCCTTGAATTATCAATATTGAAACATTAACGTCAAGGTTAGCATACAATAAATCTGAATTGTCATCCTATATAGGAATTTATTTATTAGTAAACTGCGGATTTTATGCAGTTGTGATAGAAATGAGTTATACAATATAGAACAAATCAAATATGGAACGGTGAAGAGATTCAAAGATTCATTGAAATGATTAAAAAACGAAATCAATGTCCGTGCAACTGCCGTATTTAGTAATTAGCGCAGATAATTTATATCTTGCAAAAAAATGCATTGTATATTTATTAGCGACAAAGTGATCAATGTAGCTGCGAAAGAAACCGTAGTACAAACGATTAAATAGGTATATACATTGAAGAGTATAAAAAGAGGATTTCGTTTGAAATGGTTTAATATCGAACGCGAAATGTCAATAATAATAGTGAACTCAACTTGTTGTTTAGTTTTATAAAAATACTGTAAGCAAGAAAATTCAGTTCAAGTGAAATGGACACGGTCGATAGATGTTACAGAAAAAGTGTTCGCTGATAAAAATTTCCGATGTATTAGGAAGAAATCTTTGCATTGTATTTGATTATTTAAAATATAACATGAATTTCATTTGAGAAAATGTGATTGGTTGTCGAAAAACAATTTTGCGGGAAGAAGGAGCCATCTCAATGTATACACAGAATTCTACACTGATAGCGCGGCAGATAATAGTAGAAATTGACGTACAAACAAATTTTAGAACAGTTTAGCGAATAATACAGAGTCCAAACAATTTGAAAAGCTGTAAATTGTTTTTAAAAAAATGCCCATAACCAATGCCAGAAATAAGTTTAATTAGGTTTTGGAGATCAACGACCTCAGTCGCATAAAGAACAGAAAAGTGTGACCTTTTCCAACGGAAAACGTTCTAATTTAGATCCATCTGGTGATTTAAATTATTACTTTCGTAGTTTAAAGAAAGAGAAAGTCACAGTTCAAATGGGATAAATGATTAGATATGGTATTACCATCTAGGTGGGTATAAGGAAACAATGACAAAGTTTATCCATATAAAAGTGAATAGTACAATGAACATAGATATCGATAACAAACAAGTATGAAAATATGCACATAATATATCCAAACCAAAGTTTATTTCTCAACTTGGTAACGCAGCTTTTTATATAACAATAATATTAAAGCTAATTTCGAGAGCAACAAAAATAGATATTCTACCGCGAGATTTATGGAAATATTATGGAAAACTGTTGAGGGATGCTGGTTAACGAAGTATACTCTGAAGGAATGAAGTTTTAATGTCGGATAATTAAAAATGTGGCTTTGTTATTTATTCTGTTATTTATTGACATTAAATGAAAGATCCTTCATTATTGCTTTATGAACTCAATGTTTATTGGACTTATAATCCAAATTAGGATATAATAGTCTGAGATATTACTGTCACACGTTCACGTTATTATACATTTGTTTTACATATAAAACAGTAGAACGTTTCTAACATAAATAAAAGGACATTTACAATAGAAGATCGCTGAAACTGATTAAAAACGTATATGAACGTATGCATTATACTTAACAGGATTAAAAAAAGAGTGAAAATATGTTTAAAAAAAGAAAGAAAGAACTGTTAGATATTATAAAAAATCAAACTCGCATTCGGTTTTTGCAAAAGAAAATATATTAAATGTCTTATTTAGTTTTGTTATTAGTTTCATTATTATAATTCTTATAACTATATGTTACAATTTACCGACGAATAACTTCTCAGTTCGGTAAACAATAACACTATATTCATATACATACGTATACGTATGTATACAGGGTGAGTCATGTAACTTGCACTCGTTGAGTAACTTTTAAATTGTTCAGTTTATGAATAATTGTCATGTACAAAAGTTGACACACTATCATTTGCTTTTTTTAGAAACCAAGCAACTTATTTACTTGTATTCAACAATTTTCCACAACATGCATAAGTTACCAGTAGACAGATACAGAACAGTAAAAACATTTAAAGGATTTAAAAATACTATTACATTATTTTCAACTGAATAAAATAATTAAAGAATGAAAGAAATGTCTGCAAATACTTCTGCAACTTGCGATTAATCCGGACAATTTTTATCTTGTATCATAACCCGCAGCCTAGTTATCAATCGTTTTGGGTGCGCAAGTTATTTGAGATGCGCAAGTTACGTAACCCATCCTGCAACCAAGAAGCACAAATTATTTTTTATAACATAAATTGTTGTGATTCTATGCAGCGCTTTGCAATATATTGTTGCGATGCGCAAACTGTCAGTAGGGCTAATCTAAGAAAATTCACCGAGCGCAGAGGGTTAATATTGCGAGCCGTTAACCGATCGAACGAAAACGAAAATCGCCGTTCACTGGCGAAATCGATGAATTCTCCAAAATGTTGAGAACGCGCTTGAACGAATATATTAGCACGGTTTCTTGAAAGATGCGAAAAACTGTCGCGCTTTCCTCGCGATGAAAAAGTAATCCGACATCGCGTTGGCTGACCTACAGTCTTAGCGAGGGAGATTCATGAAAGCAAGCAAGCAAGCAAGCAAGCAAGCAAGCTGCTGGTGCATGTCCCCCGTATTGATCCTTTCGATAGTAAGTGGGTACTACGCGCATTGTATGGAAGGTTTATACATACCTACCTACCAACCTTGGGAACTAAACACATATGGGCAGACCCGCGTTTGACGTTCCTGGAGCCTTTTCGAATCTCGAAAAGTTGCAACAACTTCCCATCGTTCGCTAGTGTTTTACCAATCCAATCGGTGGCCGTCCCGGCTGCATCGCACTCTGCTCTACAAAACTGGTATCGTAGCACATATTTTTCCATAATTAGCTCCTCCGTCCGAGTCGTATGTACCGAATTATCGAATTTCATAGTACTCATAGTATTAACCGTTCCCATGGCAACCCGCATCAACGTAGACTCTACATTGTAGCACCAAGCTACGAGGATTTTCCGTGCACCTTTTCCCAAGCCGGAACCAATCCTAAACGAATTCGAAACCGTTAGTTTCTACCAGAGTTGGGCATTAAGTGAATCTGATCGATGATTAACGATTGTAACTCGTTACGTTGTTATTAATTATTATAAATTAGTTAGAGTTAGTTGGGCAAGAAGTAATCCGATTGGTGATTAACGATCATAACCCGTTAGTTATTACAAATATTATTATAAATTATTTAACTAATAACTAATTTACAATACTTCGTAATAATAAAGTATAGCTAATTTATAATAATTTATAATAACTAGCGAGGTTTAATGGTTAATCATTAATCAGATTACTTTTTGCACAACACTGGTTTATACCGCCTCGGTTACGCTTTACCGCGGTTATAATTTATTTACTCGCCCGGCGGCGATTGAATGTCGCACGCGACCATCGGCGATATTACTTTTCAGTAATCTAGAAAATGGCGGCGTGTCGATGGTTCGCGAAGGTACTCGCGGTGTCACCGTGACGGATGCACGACTGTGACATCTATTTTCGTCGCACATGTATTTCCGAATCGTTGAAAAGGATGATAAGATAAACAATATCTATCGGAGCGTTCATTCAGTAACAAATACCATTATCGTCTCGACGTGTAGAAACGAATTCTCGAGCACTGCGACGCATATAATTACGAACGAACGCGAACGAACGTACGTACGAATGAAAAAAAAAAAGAAAGACCGAGGAAGTAAAAAGACGAGAGTGGCCTTGGAATTCTGTCCGTTGCAAGACAGTGGACACGTCGTCGTCCCCGCGAAGAAGCGACATCGTTCCGAGAGGTATCGAGTAGGAGAGAAAATGGTCGCAGCCGGGACTTCTAGATGGGTTGCGTTGCGAGCGAGAACACCCGGCAGATGCGGAGTCTACGTTTATAATGGAACACGGTAACAGGAAATGTCTAGAACCCAGCCCGCAATCTGCATTACCGTCCGCTTTTACCGCCACATTGAACTTCTCTCGCCGACTGCTGATATGTATATCGACGCCTCAGCAACCAGGGAAAATGCTTCTTGCTGCCCGTTTCCCCCACCGTTGCTCCGCCCGTTCTGGCACGTCCCTTCTTATCGCGTCCTCTTGCTTCCTTCGCTTGCCTCGATACGCGCGTATATTCCGAAGACTTATCTACTTATCTTGTATATCTTCCCATTCACTCTTCTCTTATGAACGTAATCGTTCGCTCCGCTGCTCGCTCGTTCACGTTCTCGCCTAAACAGATGTCCGCTTATCTAAGCGATTACTCATCCGTGCCGGGGACTGTTCTGTCAGTGAATCGTTAATACTGTCTATGCACATATATTAGAAATTATACGTGTTTGTATAGGCGCGTAACCATTAGTTCTGATGCTCCCGCGAGGACGCTCTCCGCTCGTCGCTGGTGCTCGCGTTTCGCCCGGCGACCGTTCGACGCAAGAAAGCCAGATAAAACGGGTCTTGGTTAAACAGATACCTACCAAGCTTCCACCTGCAATAATCCCGGCATGAAACGAACTGAACAGGTCTTATCGCGCAAGACGAGCGTCTTCTTACCGACCGCGACACCGAACCGACTAGCCTCTAGGTTAATCTTAGTTGTCTCTTCGATCCTGTCCCGGTAGTGGTCAATTGTTTTTTAGCAGTCTTCTGCTTTTTCTTAGGCGTGTCTATGCGTAGTGTCCTTTCTGCACAGCTTTACCGGTGTTAACCATTGTTCTTTCTTATATGGAGAGAATCTACGTCTCGTCGGTATTGAAAATTTGTTGAAAGAATGGATTTCAGCAAGATCCTTGTCGATTGGACAATCCAGATTTTGTCGGAAAGATCGAAATCACCGATTTGCAATTTTTGAAATCAGCGCTGGCCACCGGTTGATAGACAAGACACTAGAGTATACAGGATTAATGGCATTTCCGACCAGACTCGGTTGAAACATTTAGTGATAAAGTCAATTAGCATTTCATTTAATGCAGAGATAAATTACTAGACCGCGGATTTGATGATGCATTCATGGAAGAAGTGTATAAGTTTGATACAGAACAGTGAAGACGACAGAATGTTATTTTCGACTTATTGAAGCTGTTAAGAAAAGAAATACATTTTCAATTCACTGCTGTTTTGCATAATTTTGGCAGAAAGTTTTTATTTTGTCTAAAGATCCGTAGTCTATAAATTATTAATTAAAGTTAAGTGTATGTAACACAGTTGAGAAAAATAGTATTTGCAAATATTTGTGCTTCTGAATTGAGATATTTTGTGGAAAAATATTTATTTTATATAATTGATTTTACAAATACATAATACGTATTTAGAACATATATTTTACAATGTGAACCTGAAATATTTAATCGAAATACATATTTCCTTTATTGTCATTGAAATGAAACACTTCGAATATACATTATTATATAATATGCATTATTGGAAGCAAACAGATGTTAAATGCTCCAATTACTTTCATTAATTAAGAGAAATATAAGAAAAACGTTACTTTCCAAGCATTATGCGTTTGCACTTTTTTCTATAGGTTTATTTTCCCTCATAAATATTAGTCGTAAAAAATTGCTAATTGGAACAAATGAACACAGGCAAAATTGATAAGTGATCCGTTTAAAAGAGAAAATTATAAAGCACCTTAAAAATCATTCTAACAGGCCTTCAATATTGCTTTCATATTAAGCTGCACCACATGTGAAATAGAACCATTTAATTGTAACCAACATTTTCATGAATCAAACGAATAATACAAGAAATTTTCAGGTTAATTTTCACTCGAACAAAATCTTAAGGCATCATCGCTGAAAGTAGCATTCCAGACAACACGATTAAATGGAACTTTTAAAAATGTTTAATATTAGCGGCAGTATACTAGATCATTTCATAAGGCAGACTTCTACACAATTTGTTCGTGTAACCCGGAAAGAAGTCTATCCATTGCTTCGTTAAACTCATCGATATTCTTGATATTAATGTGTTGCGACCATTCTAGGCAATGTAAAATCAGAATGCAAATGTGTTTGCAGTTTGAAAATGTATGAACGGCAACCTTGGCATGGTAAAATATGGAGTTTTCTTCAATTGTTCTACTTGCATGGTTCTCAATTGGTTTCTAATGAATTGCAATAATGCGGTAATAATACACTGTTACGAAACCTAACTTCGCTGCACCGAGGAAACAAAATTCTCGCTACTTTTTCTAGCTCGTAGAAATAGTAAAAAGTGACGGAGTGTAAATAAATAGTAAAAAGTATTCAAACTTGTTATCGATTGCCAACGAAAATAGAGTGGTCGCTTCGGTTGAAAAAGGAACCCTGAAATGTCTTGAAAAATATGAATGACGGGAGAACATAGGTTTTGGACTTATTTTTAGTTTTCGTCCTATTCTTATTTATTTGGCGTTGCAATGACTTTGAAACGATCAATCAAGGTCGCAAACAAGATCTTAAACTAAAATGTGCATTTTTTCTTTACATATTTTTGCAGAAAGGATAGGAAGATTTTCAGAACATTGCATATTTCGCCGCCATTAACGCTGGCTATATACAGTATGCGACAGAGAAACAAACGTTTCATAATTAATTGAAATGTTTTATTCAATAAATTGAACACGTACCATCTTAAGCAGGAAACAATTTTATTTCGCAAATACAAGAGCTTTAACATAATCTTTGTTCCTCCCAATTTTTACCATATAATATTTAGCATTTCTAATTCAGATTCCGGCAATTTCTTGAATTCTCGATTTAAGCGAAAACGAAACTTACAGAATTGTTCAGACGACTTCTACTAAAATATTAACAAAAGTGTACAATACATGTTTTCATTTCAAAATGTTATCGTGAGCTTCATGGGGCGTTTCAAGATGAAATATATACGTGTCTTTGACATCGTACATTCATCGGGAAGATCTTTCCACGTCGATCGTACTCTTCGAACCGAATACAAAAAGTAATTGTGGAACACCTTGTATACTATGGTCATACACAGTGTACATACTAGGAAGCACTGAGAAATTGATTAAAAGAAATCCCGAGATCTAATTTCGTTAATCGTATTGTCAATCATTTATGAACCTTAAAACGTACTTCCTCATGAATCTTTGAAAATGAATTTGTACGTTTTGTTTTATCGAAGTTGTTAGCTGAATTTAGATGTCGTATAGCTGTAGTCGAAAGAAACATATTTAAATACGCGTTTATAAACGATAAAAATTACAATTTATAAGTTCCACGTATATTTTTGTCTGTTTTAAGAATCGTGGATCTAATGATACACAACTGGACTCTATATTTTACGTATCTATGGAAATATTGAGCTAGTGAAATTTAAGACAATAGAGAAATTAAACAAATTTAAGAACATAAATATATTATTGTGTTCGTGTTAAAATTGTTAAAGGAAATAGGAAGTACTTACCTATTGTTTATTTCTTGCAACTAATGCAAACAATTCTTATTTCGTAAATTATATTAAATTATATTAGTAAATTATATTATTCGTAATATTATCCGCAGTCTGTGCATAATAAAATGTCGTTATTGAATAAAGCTATTGACACTGCAGGAAATGCTTGATACAAAGTGCTGTATACTGTTAATAATTATGTGGATAATTATATGCCGCTGATAATTCTATGCAAGATATGTAATTCTTGGACTCTTTTTCTTGTGATATTATTTGGAATAATTTGTGATATATCCTTGATCGAGTTGATTGCCAAACACACATAGATTATTGTCTCCAACGTTATTGTTACAATCATTAAGACTAAACTTGATTCAAGTGCTGAAATTCTGTTTAAACACGTCAACGTACAATTCCGTTGGTCTATTGAAGTGTACAATTGCGTCAACAACGCTTAATTGAGACGTTTAATAACGTGTGCAAACATAAAAGGAGTAAAGTCTATAAAACAGGACAGTTGAATCTCGTGTGTAATCAGATTACTTAGAATTTTGATAAGGTAATAATGATTGAACCTGTGCAATACCAAGATGTTAATAGCATTAATAAATGAATGATGAATTTTAGCGAGTCAGCTAAATTGTTACAATCAAAATATTAATTGCAATATTTATATATTATATAATAATTATATCATATTATAATATAATTATATTATAATTATATTATATTTAATAACATATTAATTCCTGCTGCTTCATTAGTCTGTCAAAGAAATGTAATACAAAATACACGAAAAACGAATATAAAGAGACCGTGCAAAATTTGTATACGCTCTGTCGAAAGACGTTATGAATATTTTTATACAATGTAGTGTCTAACATTGACAACACATATAGCTATGTACTAAAATATTATTCGATTAATATGTACTAAACATTATTTTTTCGTTTTCATCATATTTTCACATCTTCATTAAGCTTCATATCTCAGTGTTTTCCTTCTCCCTCATCTATTTCGTTCTAATGTGACACTCGTCCGTGCGTATCTGCAATTTTAACCGCATTTATTGCACGTCAAGCTGTATCGAATTCTTTTCTCTTTAGCCGTGTTGATAGAAGTATTCTGGTTGGAAAATTACTTCGTTATCTACGGTGAAGAGCATAACTGAATCAATAACTGGACGTTTCACAGAATTTATTATCTAATCGGCGTAAATAATATGCGGCAAACAAATAAATTCCTGCAATATGTTGCTAACAGCTCTGATATGGTTCTGTACCACAGTTAGGATCATTTTGAGGCAAACAGAATGTTCCTGTATGACTACATCGTGAGTTGTTTACATGGTTTTTACCGTGGGAAACCATGAAATCTCTGAAAAATTTTCTGCACACTAAACAACAATTCAATTTTGGAAGAAAACATAAGGACGTGTCGGCTTTGTTGAAAATATTTGACAAAGCGAGATGAACAAACGATCTCAAATATAGAGGCACAAGTAAGCTAGTTGTAGTTTATGCTTCCAAAATAAATATTAAAACGTTTATTGCCATCGCCAGAAAATATACGAACTAATAAAAGTTATAGTATATATCATAGTAAAAGTTTCTTATGAATGGTGACAAGAAAATAATGGAATTTCATCGGGTGAACGATCACAGTGTTGAATTTGTAAAAGAAATCGGACACACATTTTTCAACAATACTTTGAAACTGTAAATATATTATTAAATTCTTCGTTAATTCGTTCATGATGTATATCAAACTGTACGGTGGCTCAGATGAGATTTTATTTATTTGAAACAGAAGTTCACCGAGGATCTTGCTATAATTAGAGTCCTTATTATATCTGGAAAGATTAAATATCTTATCTTTACTTTACAAACAATATATAAAACATGCTTCTCGTTTTTTCGATAATATCGCATTAGGGACGTTGCAAACACCTTCTCATTATTATGATACGGATTATTATAAGACTGGTTTAATTAATCTTTGTCAAATTACGATTTTATGAATATGTAGTTTTATCATTTTGTCTTATCATTTTCGTATGTTTCAAATGTTAGTTATATGTTCAAATATAGTTAATTTATATTAATTTATCTACGTACATAGGTATCGTTCGTTTTTTAATGAAAAAAGAAAGTAAATTATTGATACACTAATGTATCATGCATTATCAACATTATAATTGTCAACCGAAAATGATTCATATGTGACAACCATAATGTTGTGCATTTCAAATCTTCAGTTGATTGGACAATTCAAAAATCAATATTTAAAAAAATTTTAAAGTAAGTTGCAATGAAGCTGTTAAAATATATATAGGGTGTCTTGTTTAAGTGAGTACAGTAGGATATCTCGGGAAAAGTTATAGTTATTAAAAAAATGTTCCTATAAAAGTTGTTTGATAGGACGAGCTACATCGTGTAGTATTAGTTGTTTTCTTATAGGTGGAGTAGTACAGGAGATCTGAAGGGCAATCTAATTTTCTTAAATGGAAGGCTATATTTTTTTCAAAAAGTAACAGCAGGCACTAAGAGAAATATGAGCGTTTGCGAGAGCTATACGATGTTATTCTGAGTTCGACGAAGGTAAGTTGCTAGCTTATGTTTACGTCCTGCATTGGTCGACGACCAACATTCAGCAGCATCGGTTGTGTCAAGTTACTGCAATTATGATATTATAAACAGGAATTGAGAATTATTGCTAATGCCATAAATAATCGATTGTAATATTCGCTTACTGATTGAATAATTTTGTACCCTTCTACGTGTCCGCCATCACTGAAAATACAGATCGTCTCCAAGTAGTCTTTTAGACCCCAGTGGAAAACATAAATAACTTAAGAACAAGAATTATGATCATATGCAGCTCAATATCGGACGAAATGTTAACAAGTTTTTATACACAATTTTAAAACAATTACAAATGTGTATTTTCAATGATGGTGGACACGTAGGAGGATAAAAAATTATTCAACTAGTAAGTAAAAATTACAGTAGATAATTTATGGTATTAGCAATAATCCTCACACACACACACAATCCCAGTTTATTATATCATATTATATCACTAACTTGATATAAACGCTACCGACGCTGCTCAGTAGCGGCTGCTGGATGTTGCTCGTCGACCAATGCTGGACATGAAGATAAGCTAACGATTTACCTTTATCGAACTCAGAATAATATCGTATAGCACTTCTTTGAATTTCTCTCAGTGTCTACTGTTACTTTTTGAAGAAAAACATATAGCCTTCCATTTAAGAAAATTAGGTTGCCCTTCAGATCCCCTGTACAACTCCACCTATAAGAAAACAACTAATACTACATGATGTACCCGTCGCGCCAAACAACTTTCGTAGGAACATTTTTTTAATAACTATAACTTCTTCCAAGATATCCTGTTGCATTCACTTAAACAAAACACCCTGTATATTCTTCGCCTTTAACACTAATATCTGGAAGTAACAATATAAACAAACAACAAGTCGACAAGCAAATAAGATGCGCACTTCCGTTAATTGATCATTTAACGATTTACTTGCTTAATAGCAATATTTTTTACTCAAAACAAGCAATACTTTTATGTAAATTGCAAACTTCTCGTAAATAATTTACTTAATTATATTTCATTCTGCAAAGTAGTCATTAATGCTTCATGTTCAATGTTTTAGTAATTACTAAAATAATTTCAAACGGAACAATTAATACTCTCTAGTACGACGCGAGTGTCGTTTGTAGTAGCATTGGACAGATGAACAAGGAAAGTTGTTGTCTATAGTGAATAATTAAAAATACAAGTAACAATTAGGAAACAGAACGTCGTTCTGTTTCGAAAGAATAAAAATCGATATAATGAGAGAAATTCGCCTTATTATCAGGATAATATAGGTGAAATAACATCTCAATGCTTAGTTTCACTCTAAAAGATCTAATAATCTTCAATCTTGATTCTCCTGCACATCTGGAAAATTATATGAAAAGTGATATTCGGTTCTCATGCATAAGTATATTTGATTTACTTAAATTTCGTATGATTTCTGTTATAATATATACATATGCTTTAAGAAAGAAAATTGTTTAAAATTTTCTCGTAAAAACATTTTTAAAATATCAATGAACTGTAAAAGAAAAAGTCAAATTGGTATTTCTCTAGCATTCATACTCTGAAATGAAAATAATATTGACTAACCAATAAAAACGCTTATACAAAAATATATTATATTCGTTTCGAAAATGAATTGAACGGTCTCTACGAAATACAGATAACATTTTATATTGTCGGGCTTCGATAACTTCATTTCCTTGATAACAAATGATGCAATGAAACGTTGTAATAAATCATTCGCGACTGTCCTTCATAAAGATATTAAATTTTAACGAAAATAAAATTTATACAAAACCCCTGTACATTACATTGCATAAAGTTTTACCGTAATAATGATGTAAATGATAATTAAACAGAAGGAAATTGGATATTTCGGTTTCTAGTTACAATTCTCCTTTCGAAAATAATGTTTATATCTAAATGATGGGAACATTTATTACATAAATTTGATTCTCGCCACCGTATATACATATCGCCTTACTAATAGAGCATTAATATTATCAGAAAATTTTGTTTCTCTCTACCGGATTTTTCCTTATAAAGATAAAATGTGCACATAGCACACGAACATTCGAATTGACTATTATCACAACATAAACATGAACGAGGAACTTTATAGGATTACATACAGGAGAGGCTCTCTTATCCGAAAGCTTATTTTTGTAATATTTTGATATGAAAACATATTCTATTATCTAAAAATTTCATTCAAGTTCTCTACTAGATGATAATGTATCAAAATAATACAATGATTAGATAATAAAACGTTTCGATACCAGAATATTATAAAAATAAATGTTCGGATAAAGGATACTGTGCTACGAATGCAAGTTCATAATTTTGATGCGTTCATAGCATATACAAATTTTTCAATTATGTAAAAACACGTATATTCTCAAAAATCAAACAGTCTTAATTAATACAAGATTAAATGATTAGATTAACGGATAGATTTATAGTGATCTTAGAATTTTATAGTGACCGCACACACAGTATTTTTGATCGACAAAGGAAGATTTCTCCAAAATCTGGTTTTTAGAAAATAACCTTAAAAAATTGGATTCCGCAGAAAAATTTTCAGTTCATAGATCACACTTTATTTTCGTGACATTACGTATAGGATGAGAAATGCTTATTAGAACTCGATGTCCTGGTTGTAGAGCGATTTTTATTTTCCCGATATTTTGTAACTTTTTTGAGTTATAAATAGACTCATTTTATACATTTATGACAAAAATGAGTAGGTCAAATATGAAACTGTTGAGACATTAGAAAAGTTTAAGGGTGCTCTCACATTATTCTTAACTTACTACAATTCTTAAAAGAGAGAGGTAAGACCTTTTTATTTTATACTTATGTTTTTTAAAATTAACTTGGAAAATTTTTATTTTGCTATAAAGATCCGCCGTGTAGTTACAAAGGTCGAAAGTTTAGTGTTAACTTTAAAACAAAAAAAATGCAGCTGGAACAGTATTACAGAAATCAATATAAAATCAATAGCGTTTTATATAGGAAACTTCAAAGTTTAATGTCAAAACTACTATTCTTAGCATCGTAACTTTCAAACTGTTGTAAATAATGTTTATAATTTTCAAAATTAAAGCAATTCCTCCAAGCATGTCCCTTAAGTTTCGTGATGTAACATTGATATTTATCAGAGTTGCAAACTTTCTCATATTCTTCTGCATGGAAGAATTAGTCGGAATAAATAATTGTCTTCGATAAATACCTGCAGCATACAAAATCACAGCTTCGAAGATCTAATAATTAATTTATCAAAAGGTGCATTTATACAGTGTCACATACTAATTCTCAGAAAGGAATTTCGCGGTTAAGTATCATGCGATGGAAAAGAATGTTATATCACAACTTACATGTTGAATATGTTTCAAATACCTCGGTACTTTCCAAAAATTAGAGATTTACTATTTTAGTTCCAAGGAACGTTTATACGTTCATACGTATCCGTGATAAACGAATGTTCATATACGAGAACTATTTTATATGAATGTTATACTATGAATGTTATACTTCAAGTCTTCTGAATTAGAAATTTTCAATTAGAAATGTAATACTTTGAAGACGGCGGATTTTTATGCAAAATAAAAATTGTCTGAATCCCTTACAAAAATTAAAAATTAGATAGATAGTTGTTTCTTTTAAATAATTTTAGTAGATTAAGAATTATACATTGGCTTTTTTTTAATAATTTCAGTACATTACAATTAATAGGTTGATGCTTTTTAATAATCTTACTAGACTGAATCTAATATATTGACTTTTTTAAAATATTTTCTGTAGATTAAAATTAATACATTGATGTATTTTAATAGTCTTAGTAGACTAAATCTAATACATTGACTTCTTAAAATAATTTTAGTAGATTGAAACCAACATAATATTGACATCATTAAAGCATAAAATTCGCAGTCTATCGAAGACATATAATCAAAAATTATCGTTACCAAACATGATGATTGCACCAGTTACTGTAATAAACTACGTTTATAGAACAGATGACGTAATTGTGCGTCAAACGGCTTTATTGAAAAGCTACAAGAAAGATGCCAATGTGTTGTAGGGAACAAGGAAAATGTGGCAATAACTGATAAGCGTCTTGTCTCTTGAACTTTTTAAATCCGTGAAAATTTTCCAGTAACCTGACATACACAATGCTTAATTATAAAATTGAATGCGTACGTTGTTTCGCAATGGTTAGGTAATTTGATTTTTAGAAATATTTAGCAGATAAAAATTATTGCACATCTTATATATGTGGTAAAATTTTAAAAATTTTTTTTGTATACCTTTCGATTATTTTTTATATTAACTAATTTTAAGTTAAATGCCAATAATTATGCTCGAAAATACTTCAGACTAACGCAGAGAAAATTTGCATAACGAGTAAGTTTTTATACTATTTTGCACTCGTGGTAGAAAGAGACATGACTTCTACATATCGATTCATAACAAATTCTTGGAAATAAGTGTTTTCCTGCTATATTCTTAAGATTTAGATTTTCGAGCAGGCCTTCCTCATTTCGCAGACCGCATGACTGCGGATTTTACGTATTTATGACAAAATTGGGGAGTTGCAATTTGAAATACAAGAAAGATTAAAAGGATTAAAAAATATCATTGTCTTATTCTTAAACTATTAAGATGATTCAAAAAAGAAGAAACTTACTGTTTAGTTTCAATTTCTTACAATTGATGTAGACAATTTTCATTTTGCATAAAAAATCCGTAATCTGATCAATTACTACACTGCGTATCTTGAGGCAAAATTAAAAAGTTTCTGCGTCAGTCTAAGGAAATAGAAATCAAGTAAAAAGTTGTTTTCTGTTTTAATCATTTCTAGTGAAGTTCTTCGCATGGTTTTTCTGTTTTGTATTCCACCATCTCATTCTAGCCATAAATGTGTAAAATCTGCGATCTAATAATTACAATTGAACGACATTCAAACAATAACAAATGAAAAATTAACATTTTTTATATTTTATTTCACATATTTTCAGTGCATTATTTACAACTTAAAATATACCGAATAACGAATAGCCTACAAATAAATGGGAATATTTGTCTGTAGGGTTTTATTGTTATTGAGAAAATATTTAATTAAACGATCGAATGAATAAAATTAATGTTCACTCGCGTTGCAAGCACGACTTATTGAAGATATCTTATCGGCACGGAAGCTGATAAAATACCTAAGAAAGTAGGCGACAGAAAAAGAAAACGGTTTTTTCAAAGTAACTCGAAGCTGGGTAGGAGTATTTTTTTGATGTGCACGACAGAAAGGCCTCCTCCAGCGACCATCTAGTGCCACAGAGAGGAACTAGAGGATTCGATCGTTACTGATCTACCTACGTTAAGAGTTTTGTTGAAGTTCGTACTCCTGAGCCCCACCCTGAATATTGCTTTTGGTCCAGCACCATAATGCAACTGTGTGCCTACGTAAAACACGCGACTGCTTTCGAAAGCAACATTCGCTACAACTACTTACATATATTAAGCGATTGCATCAAAGAAACAATATTATTTTTATACGATCTCCGAAATGTTCATTTTCCATAAGGTTTCTAGAGAATGTATTCTTCAAAGAGAACATCCAAATTTCCGAATCGACGTTTTCAATACGATACTTGCCGATTACGACAATTCACGTTACTGTATGTACAATCAATGTATAAAAATTGTTTGAAATATTTATACGACCTCCAATATGTGCAATTTGCATAAACTTTGTAGAGACTATATTCCTTAAAGAGGAAATCTAAATTTAAGAATAGACTGTTTCGCTTAACTACGTACACATATTATACAAATGCATAATACAATACGCAGAATTTATGTGTGAAAATTGTCTTAATTACTATTTTCATGTGACCTCCAAAATGTGGAATTTTCATAAATTTTGTAGAGAACATATTCTCTCTCTGAAAACAGAAAATCTAAATTCAAGGATCGACGATTTCGCTGTACTACACAACGCAGATCATGCCAATTCACGGTACAATGTGTAGAATTTACATGAAAAAATGATTACACATGATGTTATTATTATACAACCTACGAAATATGTAATTTGCATAAAATTTACCGAGAAGGCAAGTTTGAAAAAGAGATCGAAATTCAACAATCGGCGGTTTCATCATACTATTTACACAGAGTATGCGAATATGAAGAATCTACATGGAGAAATTGTTTTAGGCAATATTATGGTTCCAAAATATGCCGTTTACGTAATATTTGTAGAGAGCATATTTCTTGAAGAGGAAATCTACATTCGAGAATCAACAGAAATTTTTGCTTGATCGTTGGTTTAATAACACAGAGCAGATGGCTCGAACTCATTTCTAACTCTATGTACAGGTTCACTGCTGATTATCTATCATTAACAGAACAATGTGTATAAGAAGATCTAATATCTAGCGTGCTGTGTAGATGATAATTGAACTACTTTCCATCTTAACCTTCGTCTTATGCTATACTTTATTTATTTAATCTTTGGTTAAGGATATTATTAAAAAATTATGACATAAATTACTGCAACATAACTTATACACTACCAATACACAAAAAATGATGGACTGTCAATTGTATAACTTTATTTTTACTGCTTCGTATATGTAGTTGTCTGTCAGGAATCATTGGAATAGTGAGAACCATAAATGATGCAAATATACAGATATACATGTTTCATCTTTTTACAACCGTAAATTAAATTAGTGCTATTAATGGCAAAGATGATGTACAATACAAGTAGTAATTACATTTAATTCATATAATTAATTTAATATGGTAATTATTTAACTTAATAGCATGATTAATTAATTTAACACCATATTTAATTAATTTAATATCGTATTTAATTAATTTCACATTATACTTAATTAATTTAATAGCGTGTAAGTGGATGCATTCAGGCAGAAGGACGCACTTTCGAATTATGAGAAGACAAACTTTCTGATACTAGAACCACTTTGCAAAGGCTGAATACAAAATTCATTCCGAACTAATTACATTTTCGTCACGATAGCTTAATATTACAAAAAAAGAACGTAGAAAAGGAAGTAACCTTGAAAAAACTCATTCTACTGTTCCTACCGAACGGTCTGACATTTTGGAATAACATAACACCAATCTTTTCACGACACCGTAAGCAACAAAAATTTCTAAGTATTCCTTGTGGAACTATAAATTTTTTAATGAGAAACAGATAATTTAAACATTTTGCACAACCGTATTACTTTATAAACACAAGCGCGTGTAAGCAAAGCTATAAATGCGTATAGAATTTTACAAGAAAGATTTTTATTATCATTTTCTAGTCACGACATAATAATCGAGGCATAGCATTCCTTTTGCAATGTATATATAATGTGAATTTTCCTGACGAAACCACTATTGCATGAGCACCGGTATGCGAAGAATCTTGAACAAACATTGGCACTCTTACAAGAACAATAAATCAGTAAAGAAACAATCTCAGCTAGTTAAATTTCGTCGGAATTAGTTTGCGTTTGTTCACAGATATATTCGTAACAATTTAACTAAAAAAAAATCTGAAATAAGTATATACTTTAAAAATGTCCCGTTTAAGTTTTAGAACTCAAGATCTTCTTCCTTTCATTTTACAAACTCGAATGTGGTGTTGGTTCTTTTGAAACACTGTGTCTTTAATTTAAAAGCGGAAAATATCACAAATAACGTTTAAATTGTTGTCAAAAATACGTGCCGGTGAGCGGTTACTTAATAAATAAATAATATCTACTTGTTATTTTATCAGGCAACCTATGACCTTACGATTCTATGTGTAGAGAACGTAAAACTACTCACGTTGTACATTATTTCGATCTGCGTCTCTAAATTGAAGTTATTAGAATGTAAGAAAAGAGGAGTGAGGGTAGCATGTCGTGGCATGATTCTTCGTTTACCTGTGTAATTCAAGAAAGTGGTTACAGTGGCAGACGGTCTTATGTCGACGTGCAATATTAATCTCCGCCAACGTCTTTATTTGCAGGAAATATTGCAAAAAGAGGTTAAATTTACATTTACAAGAAAATTTAATATTCTTAGACTGGCACAAATCGAAAGTTTTTTGATAAGAACAAATACAATAAATTCTTCCTAATTGACACTCAGATTGTACACAAGAATGGATAATCGTATCTTCTCTTCCCAAATTATCCATTTTTGTGTACAATCTGAGCGTCAATTGTGGAGGATTTACTTACTTAATTTATTCCGCCACATTAAATATGAATTCAATCCTTAGAATATTAGAGATACTGTTACAATAATGTCCTGTAAATATCCTGTTATAAAAATATCCTGTACTGCCGTCGAATGGATTACATCCCAGATTATATACATGAGACATTCAATGTCATTTATATCTCATAACTAAACTGCAGATTTTATGCAGTTATGACGAAAGTGAGAAGGTACAATTTAAAGGGATAAAAGAGTTGAGACGTTTGAAAACCATGAATACACTAGTTTTTCAATCAATTAAAATTACGAAAGAAGAAATGCACTCTCTATTAATGCAAGAAATTTTTATTTTGGATGAAGAGCCTCAGTCTACTCATAATATTTCATAAATAGCTACAACAATAAAAAAGGATATAATAAGCAAAAGAATGTTATACAACAAGGTATTAATAAAAATAAAAATATATTCTTCATATATGTAAGATACATTATGCTTTTATGATATTCAAAATATAAAAGACTAATATAAACGAAATGACTAATTTTAATATACGCGTTCATTATAAAGAATAAATATTTTCGTTGACTGGAAATGAATTAAACCGTTAGACTCTGATTATACATACATACATACATACATACATACATACATACATACATACATACATACATACGAAGCAATAAGGTGAAATCACATAGTATACGAATATTACTGCAAGTCATTGCACCTAAAAACTAGCTTGAATTAATCAGCATATCAATTGGCAAATGAATAACTACATATAAAATTCTTAAGAACATCAGTTGATGACAAAACAAAACATTTACGTAAACGTCATCGGTAAATGACGATTTGGTTTATAAATAATAACCAAATTCGTTTAGATCAGTATTATTCCCTTATAAGGTTTACATCGTTAAGGCCCAAACGCTCTATTTAACAGATGAAAAGTATACCTACATAAAAAGTCGTACCTACATAACTCTACAAAGTCAAAACAGGAAACAAGTTTACTATAATCTGGATCTACGATACGTAGTAGATATCAATCTGATTACGTCATTATGGAAACGTTGTGTGTGCCAAGTACATTGAAGTAACAACAGATGAAAACAGCTACATTTAAATAATTATATAAGACCCATGAAAAGGAAAAGCTTGGAATTAATGCACGCGATGACCAAAAATACTACATATCCTGGTATGTTGTTGTTAATGTACTCTCGGAAATAAATGAATTTCGCCTTGAGGACGCTGCCTGTGCACGGTAGCCATTTCGTCATGACTAATTGGAAACACATTGTGCGATAGTAACGTCAATGTGGCCGCAAGACACAATATAAAGAATCTAAAGTGGCGCCGCCGAACGCTTTGGCTCACAAGCTGCTAATGTTAGATCGTTTACGAGTTCTTCACCTGTAAACGATATTTACTTCGTTCACGGCACTCCGTGAATCTAAAATGGAACGATGCAACTGCGCCAATCAAATCGCCTCTCTAAAAACTCGCTGGGTATGGAACTTACACTCGGTTTCCTTCCAAACGCCTCCCGTGCATTTCGGTGGGAATGCAGAGAGGACAAGAACCACGGTGCACGTAAACCAAGACGAAAACCGCTCAATTTATCGTTAAACTGCAAAGTGTCCTTATGGATCTTAGCTCCAATGTTGACGAAAGACGTACATATTTCCGTTACGCGCGAGATACTTGTTTTTCTGCTTTGAAGGAACAAAAGGAAAGTTGCAGTATTTTAATTTTCCATTGCGAAGCAAACATGTTATTCACGATTTATTCGAATAATAAATTAACCAACAAATCGCATAACGCAGTTGTAACTGTAATTCGATTTTACAAAATAATAATTTGGAAATCATTTTCATTATATACAAATTGTTGTAAAGCGTTAGAAATATTTATATTTTAAATGTACGTTTCAAGAAGTGCTACTGGAGAACGACTTTTTAATTGCAACTTTATATTGTTCCAAAAATATATTGTTTTAGAAGAGACTGAAAATGTTCTGCCAAGTTTTAAGCAAACATAAGGTATTCCTAATAGATTTTCGAATTGAACTTTTCTGTAAAATAAGCTTACACAAACGAAAATACTTAAAGTATACTTATTACTCATTGTCGCTTGTAGTGTACATTTGTTGCTCACGCTTTAAATAAAAGAACTTTCTGTTTTCTGGCTCATTGTTTCATATAAAATCATCTACTTTCCAGTTTTACTAAAATCTGTTTTGAAAGTTTGTAATTTAAAGTCCTTCCTTGCAGAAATTGTTTTTAACTAATCACCGTTTAGGTAACCTTTCTTTCACAATATGCAGTATTTCTTATATATCCTTCTACCGGTAGAGTCATCAGTCGTCGTGTGCCGTTGACCCGCAAACTACTTCATATGATTGTGTTGTAACTTTCACAATAAGTATTTACAGCGTGTTCACTCATTATTAACACCATGACGGATTTAAATTCTTATATAACAACACCTTTGATGTTTTTCATAGTATCTTATTTACAAAATTAAAAAAAAAAAACGGTAGGAAATTCTCTTTTTGACTACAGCAGGAGAAACTTGTCAATACATCATTCTCCCTATTATAATAATTATGTCGGTTTAAATAACACCATGCTCGTGTTTACCGCAGCACAAGCCATGCCAAAATGAGTATATGCATTGTTGATAGTGTTTTTATTGTATTGATACTGTCACAGATATCGCACGGAAGTGCGGCAATTCACCTTGCTTTTAGCCATCTATATACTGTTATTCAATGTCGAAAACACGTTCACGGACGACACACGATACCAACTTAAACTTGTTTTACCGTCGAACCTAATTGTCCTTGTATCGCATTGATCGAACGTTTAGATATTTTTATTTTAACAAATATTAAATCTGCAATATTTTTTCATTATTGCTAATGAAAGCCGAAAAACATAATGGAATTGACTGTTTACTTGATTAAACGTTTCATAGAATTATTTGTTTTTTGGCGAGGGGAAATGTGAAAAAAATTACAGTAAAAATGTTAGGTAATAATCGTCGATACTACGAGCGACATCCCTGAGCTGGAGCAAAATGTAGAGACGTCCTTGCAACGTGCAGTGCGCACACGCCGCGCCGTGCCGCTTCTATGGAAGATCGGGAGGTACCTAACCTTTCCTGAGCTGTGTACACAGAAAACCGCGTGGGCAAACGGTGAGCTGCGCGCAAGCCGAGACAACGAGGCAACTCCGCGTGGCCGACCAGCTGATCGGCCGGCGACATGCGGCATCACGAGCCAGAGGGAGAGAATCGCGCGCGACTGGGCTAATGAGTGTGCGACCTATTGGGAGTTCATTGGAGGGGGCTAAGCCAACCGAGAGAGGGGGAAACACTGGCCGCTTCCATCCGAGAGTGGGGATAGTTATTGCTATGTTGCCGTCACATCAAACACCCGTGTCTCTTGTTGCCACTGCCGCTGTGTTCTGCTATCGAATGGCATTGCAAGGTCTAGGAGCCAGCCATACACGTATTCGTCTTCCCAACGTACTTCTTTCTTATGTGAATATTTTCGAATATTTTCCGATTCTTTTTCTAGAATCATTTTTAATAAATTCAATTTGTCACGTATCAAAAATTTTCACAATCTTTATTACACATCAATTATGCAACAAGTTTTATTTGATCTTTATTCATTCGTTGCTGTTCGAAGCGTGTTAGATTTTATGAGTGTCAGGATATTTACTGTTCGGTTAGACGCGTTATTTTTATGCAATAAAATATTTTTATTCATAATTCGGTTACATGCTTTTATGACATTCAGAAATGTAACTTTTGAGAAAATGTTATTACAACCACTACACAACAATCGGACGTATGTTTCTTCGAGTCCATTAATTGAAACAAGTTTATTGTTATTACAAGAGATCGCGAAATCAAAAATTCTAACACCTTTGTTGCGAGGGCGATCTGTGTTTTGTAAGTTCATATAAATCGAGTCACACATTCCCAGAGCTACGTCGAGTGTAGTATAAGTTTTATTCATATTAATCAAAAACGCATCTGCGAAACTAGTCTCCCTATTCGACGATGAAGAAAATGCTGTTGCAACGTTGTCAAAGTTTCCGAAATATTGCGACGTTGCTCGCGGTTTTCTCACTTCGTACCGTTAATATAATACATATTTAAGCTGCTTCCGTTCTGTTGCTTTGTTCAGCAACTTGTTCACAGATAGGTAGTGTTCACATCAGAAAAATGTCGATACCAACATTTCTTACCAATCCGTAACACTTGCACGATCCATAACTAGACGCGGTCAGAGCCGAAACAAGACGAAAGTAGATAACATGAAAGTTTCAAATCATAAACCAACAGAATTTACAAAAATATATTCAGTAGATCTTTGAATTACAATTACCACGGTTTTTCACAGAACTGTTCCAAGTCACAAACACGAAATAATTGCAAAACACCAGGTTGAATAATACGTATGATCAAAGATGATAGAAGTTAAGTAGAAATGACATAATTTAAATAAACGGCAAAGAAAGTACCACACAACCGTATCATCGGAGCGTAGGAACGCGACTACTGAGAAACGCTGTGCTGTTCGACCTAAACCTGACATACTCTCCCGCCTGCCCTCCCGCCCGACCGGTTATGTTCGTCCGTCGAGCCGTCATCTCGTACGCGCGTACACGTTTGGTTCTTTCAATCCCCTCCACTGGAACTACATCTCGCCAATACGCCCTCGCACAGGCTGAAGCACGCGTCGGCACGGCGTATTGCAGGAGCGTAACTAGTGAAACCGCTGTGAGGGCGCTCTATGTTCAACTCTGAGGCAGGTGCCATCCTATGTACACGATGCCTTACACGATCGTGCAAATCGGTACAAGACTCGACGGATTAAAATAGTGTCGCAACCGAGTCCAAGCATACTCCGACAAGCTTGTGTATTCTCATCGGGTATGTACTTTTGTCATTATTGTTGTTGATTCGTTTAATTCGATACTATGACCAAATTTATCAAACATTTGTATTGTGCTACGATTTATTCCATTGCAATCTAGAAAATTTAAAACTCGGTGTTTCCTTGAACGAATTATCTCATGATCATTGAATTAGCCGCAAGGTGACATAGCAAAGGACCTTATAGAAGATATATTTTAAGTGAACATGATAATTTCTGAAGGAAAGAAATGGAAAAGATGGACAATGCGGAAAAATAATATGCATAAGGTTTGTGGGCATAAGGCGAATAATTTAAGCAGAAGCCTACGAAAAATATACATGGAAAC
Source organism: Megalopta genalis (assembly GCF_051020955.1). Classification (NCBI taxonomy): domain Eukaryota; kingdom Metazoa; phylum Arthropoda; class Insecta; order Hymenoptera; family Halictidae; genus Megalopta; species Megalopta genalis. The sequence goes on along the minus strand of NC_135013.1, from coordinate 42,331,445 downwards.
ATGCATGACAGTTAGGTACATTGAAAGTGTACCTAATAAAGACTTTGTACAAATAATCTGACATTTTCGCGAAAATGTTTTTACGAGCGAAATATTTTCTATAATTCAATCTTATGGATCGATTTAGTGAGAAATACAACGAATCGTATTACTATACGAAATAACGCCACAAGGCAGAGCACCGATCACATACAGGGTACAACACACCCTTTGCACACCGTAGTGGCACAGCCACACTTCGCCACATCGATTTTACCGGCTCGCTTGCACTCACACTCGGTCGACCCGTTCACTGAAGGAATGTCTCATATGCCTCCCTCCGGCTCCCTTTTCCTCTCCCTTTGCCCCTCCTGACCCTCCCCCTGCAAAACCTCTCCCTCAGTCAGCTAGCTCTCTTTCTAACTGACTCGCCGTCCATCCCTCTCCACCAACTCCCCAACCTCTGTTCGCCCTCCTCTTCCTCTCTCTCTGCTTCCTCTCATGGGCCTCTCGATCTCTCTGGGCTTCTCTCTCGCTCTCTCCGAATTTCTCTCTTTCTCTTCTCTGTCTGTTGTGATCGCAGGGCGGTAGTGGCGTCGCGGGGAGGTGGAGGTTGCACCTTTTGCCGCATCTCGGAATCTCGCGCGTTGCTCATTTGCCGTACATAGGAGCGGAGAAGAGAGGAAAGGAAAGAGGGAGCGCGAGAACGAGCGAGCGAGCGACTGAGAAAGGGAGAAAGAGAGAAACCTCCGCTAGATAGTAGTATGCGAGCGGGGCACGGTGGTCGGACAGTTCCAGTTCCGTTTCGATTAGGCGAGTCCACGCCGGGGATTTTGGCTCGCTTGTGGCCCGTGAAACGTACGCGTAATGCCGTTTATCGTGGCCATTGACGGCACTCGGTGCTGTTGGTGCTGTTACTATTGCTGTTTACCCGGCGTGCTAACTGCACGCCACTTTTACAAGTGGAACTGCACTGTGGAGGAAGACACGAAGTGAGCTGACTTCGTCAGAGTTTGAAAGGATAGCTTATGTGCGGTGTTTAAATCGTTCGATACGACTTCATGGTTATGGCCATACCGAAGCCAGATCGTCTGGGTTAGAGGAGTGCACTGTAAAATCCGCATGTCCCGATTCACTGGGTTCGTATATGTCACCACTTTCGCATGTAACTCTCCGCGAGCGTTTCGCACACTCGCCTAACCGCACGAATACAGACCGTCCGTCTTAAAAGCAAATCGCTGCCGGAGGAACGATTTCCCGGCCCTCTAGCCCAGTTCCGGGCACGGCCATTGATTCATCGATAAGGAAGTTTCCTATCCCTAGTTGAATTTTTGGCATGTTTAGCAAAGTATGAGCAAGTGAAACGAAACATTCATAGACCATCGAGTCCCACGTTCGAAATTCGTCGTTGTTCTAATTGGTGACTTACGATCACGTGCATTTTCTACGTGACAATGAATATTTTCGTAATCTACTACTTGCTACATACCCTGCCAAGTAATCGAGATCTCGCTCCATGTTTTTGATACATACATTGGCACACGAATGTACGTGTACGATGCATGTATGTATGTCGAAGTAAGTTTATACGTGATTTTCGAAATATCTGAATTTAACATCTCATTATCTTAAAAGTTTACATGGTACATACTTAAATTAATCATTCTTTTAAATATTTCTTCTATGAGATAATACGCGCATAGTTGTTGAGCAGTTTTTCAATGGAATTTTAAGATTTTATCGTAGTTTCGTAACAGTATATACTTGTTGTAAACACTGTGTTTACTTCTTTCTCAACTATGTCAAAGTATTTTATTTTTGCAATGATTGTGGAATTTCGACTGAACATTGTAGTACATAATATTAAAAATAACACTTATATGTGTGATGTACATTAATCTAACTTCATGGAATATTGACCAAGTTATGTATTAATATTTCATCAAAATATGAGGGGTAATAAAATTATTGTGAAGTTACTGAAGTGATCGAATTGTTTTATCCGTACAGTGTATAATTTAGTTGTATCATTTTATTAACCGAACAAATGTTAAATATATTGTAAAACAGAACAAAAATATAAACGACTAAAATGTAAATCTCCTGTGTATATCTTAAAATAGTTCCCACAAACGTGAACATAAAAATAGTCCTTATTACGGAAGCTGTCAACCGATCTACTACCAGTGTTTCAATTGTGTTAATCGTACTGCGTCGTAAAATGAAAAAAATAATGTGATCAAGTTAACATAAATAAAAATTTAATTCCACGTATTGAAAGATCATGAATTTGACGATAACACATGAATTGTAACGGAATGAGAGTTCGTGGAAAGCAAGAAAAACATTGTATCGAAGGGAGCAATGAGCTCAAGTGAATGCAGTTTTTGAAGGATTCATCCATATTTGAGGTGCTTTGCGGTAGCGATGTTTTAATCGTAAGCAAGCAGCGTGTGCACGTCAGTGACAGAGCGTGGAATTCGAACGTGTGCGTTCCGCCTGGCAAACGCGCAAACGCGTGACCGCGTCCATGAGGACTTACCATTAATCCGGGTTCTTAACCGCGCGCAGAGTAAACGTGGCTGACACGCCGCCGATAATAATAATAAGAGTGCGTAATTTATCGGAGGACCGACGTCACAAACCTAGTGACGTAGTGTGTCGTCGCGGTTATCGTTGCTGTTAATCGAAACCAACTTGCCTAGTGGCTGTATTTGGTGCGTATGTAGAAAAGTATGTAAGATAGGAAAGCCAGTTAACTAGCCGGCCTGACCAGAGTTCAGAAGTGAAGCAGTGAGTAAAACTGCCCCCTTGCGGTATGCGTTCGTGGTTCCCGATCCAACCACTCCTCTGCCATCGAGTTCTTACCTCCTACCCCCCTTCTCTATCTCTCATTCTCTCTGTTCCTCTACTTCCACCCCCTCTCTGTTTTACGTCGCCTTCCTTCTTCCCTCTTCTCTAGCCCCGTAAACTCCCTGCCCTTCCGCCGCCCCCCTCTGCTACACTCCTCCATTTTGTCGTGATTCCTCTAGCTCTAAACATATATCGCACATTTTCTTCAAACGGTCCTATTGACATTTACCTACAAATTGTGCGCGAAACCGTGTCTATGGTTGACATACTGTCTGTTAACCCAAGTAGCAAATACGACTATGGGGCTCCACCATAGGCTATCCTGGAAGGTGTCACTTCTCTCTCTGTCTTTTCCTCTCGCTCTTCCTCTCTTCTTCTTTCACTCTCTCTGATACTGTCTTACAATTTCTTATTAAACCTACTTCTTTCTCACTCACACATTGTACGTCTTCATTCTCCGATTTTCCTCCGAAGTCTTTCTCTGTCCATTTAAGTTACTTTTTCCAGTATATCGTATCTTTTAATAACATGCGATCTTCGTTGGCCAATATTTTATGCGCCGGTATGATTTTCGAAGTGTAACCTCTTCTACGAATATCGAATCTTGATTCGCGATGCGATACTTTTCTCCATGTTGTTTCTCTAAACAGGCTTGTACTAAATTTATTTAGCATTGATAAATACATAAAATAAATGTATATAATTATGCTCTATGCCCCTCGTTGTAGTATTTTACCATTACATGTGTGTGATTCTATTAGTAAGACATTGATTTTGTTTGTATTTTATTACAATATTTTTTTTTTAAATGTACATCTCGAATGCATTATTTTACATAAGATTTTTTCTTTTATTTCAGATGTCTGCTGGGTCACAAATTCAGATGGCACCCCAATCAACTGTAAACTCTGGTCAGTCGGTTCATAGTCAAGATTCGAACATGAGCACTGGTAAGTTGCATATCTTCGATGTTATAATAACAAAAACACAAATTACATAATGGCATGAATCATCAAGACACTATTTTGCAATTACATTCATTTCGATGTATCTACAGGCTCATCGCATAGTGATAAGGAGGTAGACCCAAATACTCCGGAAAAGGTACCAAGGACTCCTTCGGAAAGAAAAAGAAAGCGTAAAGCTGATGATGGAGGTGGAGGAGTTACAGGGGGACCTGTAGGGAGTAAGGGGTCTAGATCCGTTGCTGCCCTCGAGAATAAAAAAATCAATGAGTATTTTCCAAAGCATCATTTGGGTAATAGCCCTATTCGGCATGGTGGTGCTAAAAGTCCCTCCCCTCAACAGGGTTACCCTATGGTAAATATAACATATCTAGATTGTTGCGTATTTTAAATTTGTTTACGGCATTTGATATCTTTTTTGATATTTCTTATAATTATCTTCTTACAGTATCCACCATCGCCTCAACAACTCCTCTCACCGCAAGTTACAACACCCAATTCGTCAGTGGCAGAATTTTCTTCACTGATGCAGCCACCAAGACCTCATCCTCAACCACTACCTCCTCCTCCACCAGCCTCGACACAACCTGCAGGCTCGATGGTCAGCAAGCAGGTGCAGGTAAGGCCTACCAACCTCAGTAGGACAAGCCAGGTCAGGCAAGCGAAGACTAACACCCCAAATGTAAGCAAAATTCGATAATTCTTGCAAACATTTCATAAGAAACGACCCATACAAAATTTTGTCAGTGAAGCACATATTATAGTTTCACTTACATACAGTTTCCTATTTCAAATTGCTTATAAATATCTTTATACTATAAAAAATACATTAAACAGTCTTAAATGCATTTCAAGATTTTATAATCCTTATACAATAAGGGAATTATAATATGAAAACAAGAAATGGAAGAATGTATGTATGAGAATTTGTCCTTCTGTTTAGAGAATATAGATGTGGAAAACCATAGTGTTTATTTTCGTTTCAAAAGGTAAATGTTAATGGTCTACAATGTATTTATATAATTATAAGGAAGGTAACTTGCCATGATTACATAGTTTATTAACATATACCTATTGTTTCTAATTACTTTAATCTATTATTTAAGAAATAAATCATACATTTACTTTGTATATTTAATTTTATGATGGGCATTTCTTATCAGATGTTTGCAGTAAATGCAGATAACTTTGACTGGACTGTAGCACTGTATCCATTTGTTACCATAGGAGTGTAGGCTACCTTGTAATATCACTCCTCGATCTAAAATTCTTGTCTTGCTTCTATGTTATTAAATTTTAAGTTTGTGTTTACTTCTTAGGATAAAAACAGGTGTGCATGTTTGTCATTCTTATATTTCATTATAAGTTTATTTTAACACATAAACTATAAACTCAATTTAATAAAAAGTATTGTCCATTCCTAGAGAGAAAAAATGTATAATGCACAGTGTTCTACAGTTTTTTATATTTACATGCATACATTTTTGGTGTTTTCCTTGCTGCCTGTGTGATAGTTATGTTTCATGAATATGTTGGACTTTCTTCTGTAGTTTTACTTTTAATGACAAAAAGAGTCAGCCTATCTTAATTGACTAACATGTGGGACTTACCTTATTACAAATATCTATTAAGACTTGAACTTCATTGAGTAAGCAACTTAATATCTATGTTATCTTTACCTGGGTGCAGCAAGGTATCTGGTATTTATGAACTATGCTGACAAATGTATCAGATGTTACAGTGATTTTTTTTTAATTACTACAAGATGTATTAATTATATTCCAGACAGAACTTACTTGCCAGAGGATACAGGAATTCGAAACACAAGCTACTTCAGATTTAGAATTACGTAACAATAAAATTGAAGAATTAAATAGAGTAAGTAGAATGATTAAAATTTATGTTGTAAAAATGCATTTCTACATACCAAAAATAAATATATTAAATGAAATAAATCTAAGCTATATAGAGTTAGATTAAAATATTATGTTATGGTATTACGTTAGAATATTGCTTTATTAAAATAACAACATGTTTATTAATAATAAAATAATATATTTTATACATTACATTTGAATATAACTAATGCTAATTTACATATTTTATTTTCAGACAACGGATGAACTTAAGCATCAAGTGGCTAATCAACAAAAAGTTATTGAGCAGCACAAATCCCATATAAATAAGTGTATAGACGTTGTAAAGAAATTACTGAAAGAAAAATCAAATATAGAAAAAAAGGAGGCTAGGCAAAAGTGTATGCAAAATAGACTGAGATTGGGTCAATTCGTGACTCAGAGGGTGGGTGCAACATTTCAAGAAAATTGGACGGATGGTTATGCGTTTCAAGAATTAGCACGACGGCAAGAAGAAATTGCGACTGAAAGAGAAGAAATTGACAAGCAAAAAAAGTTGCTTTTCAAAAAGAAGCCATCGAATAGTGAAACTAGTAGAAAACGTAGTCAGCCACAACCATCCTTACACAATGGCACAGAAGCTACATTCTTAAAACCAGATGCAGTACCTGGATCTTACACATGGCAGGAGTATTATGAAGCTGATGAAATACTCAAGGTAATATCTATATTATATTCTTTTAGACATTTATATATTTATTAATTACGACGAAACATCATTATTTATTCATTATGAATGTCTCATGGATTCATGTATGTATTTAATTTTTAGTTAAGACAAAGCGCGTTGAAAAAAGAAGATGCAGATCTGCAACTAGAAATGGAAAAACTCGAGAGAGAAAGAAACTTACACATCAGAGAGTTGAAACGTATTCATAACGAGGACCAATCGAGATTCAACGCACATCCTGTGTTGAACGAACGTTACCTTCTATTAATGTTATTAGGGAAAGGTGGCTTCAGTGAAGTGCATAAGGTACAAAAATGATATTATTTAAAGCAAGTTGTCATAACTATAGATATAATGATTTAATTAATTTTTATACAATTCCTTTTATAGGCATTTGACTTAAAGGAGCAACGGTACGTTGCGTGTAAAGTGCATCAACTGAATAAAGACTGGAAAGAGGACAAGAAAGCTAATTATATTAAGTAAGTGGTATAATAACTGTTAACTGTAAATCAAGTCAATTAAAATTGATAGATTTAGCGATTACGAAAGTATTATATTACTGTTTTTATCGAATAGTTATTTAAATTGCACTTCCTATACACAATTTTTGAATACAACAAATCGGGCTCTGTTAAATTAACGTGGAAATTTTTTATACAGACATGCGTTACGAGAATACAATATTCATAAAGCTCTTGATCATCCTCGCGTTGTGAAGTTGTATGATGTGTTTGAAATTGATGCCAATTCCTTTTGTACTGTCTTGGAATATTGTGATGGCCATGATTTAGATTTTTACCTCAAGCAGGTGCGTATATTAGCGTACCATCATTATCATTTAGACATCACTCCTTAGTGTATTGCGACATTTCCTTATGAAGTATTTTCTACCTCAGCATAAAACTATACCTGAAAGAGAAGCAAGATCTATAGTTATGCAAGTTGTGTCTGCATTAAAATACCTCAATGAAATAAAGCCCCCAGTCATACATTACGATTTAAAACCAGGTAAAATTCTTTTTATTGTTAAAAACTATATTTATTTTTAATAGGGAAATAAAAATTTAGCTTTTTTTTATCTGTGGTTCTTAATTTTAATAAATTTTGTTATTGCTAATTTTACAGGTAATATATTATTAACTGAAGGCAATGTTTGTGGAGAGATAAAAATTACAGACTTTGGATTAAGTAAAGTAATGGACGAAGAAAACTACAATCCAGACCATGGAATGGATTTAACGTCTCAAGGTGCTGGTACCTACTGGTATGTGTATATTTAGGCATCATTTGAATAAACTTAACAAGAGGTCCAGTGGTTTGCTGACACGATCTACCGGTAGGCCATCGTTTAACGTTCGTGTATGACAAAATGCCTTTTCTGTGGATCATGATGAAGAAAGTTTATGGAGAGAATATAAAGAGACACATTATAATATATGTACTACGTTGATTACCGCGTCATTTATAAGGTGTCAAGTGCGTGAAATCTTTGAAGGTGTGATTCTACAAGTCAATTTAAGAAGAAAGTTAAAAAAATGTTGGCTTTGTTTTAAATTGTTAGCGATTAAAACTGTTTTTGATTCACTAATAATGGCGTGCGTATGTCAAATTAAGATCAATGCGAGAACGCTGCAAGAAACATAAAGTTGATTCAAGTGTCGTTATTGGTTAACTTTAATTGTTAATAACTGGAAAATAAAGCCAAAATCGTGAATCTCTACAGTAATTTTTGTATTTTTGATTTTCATTTTGACGTGATGAATGATTCCTGAAATTTTCTTCCACCTGTTGCTTAATATTCTTTATACAGGTGGTTATATTATACAGTTATTTATTCAGATTTAAAAATTATTTGGTATTAAATTCGGTTCAGACCTGCAAGAACATTGAAAAAGAATTGTTAATATTTTCTAATTTTTATTTTATTACATAAATTGCTTTGTTCTTGGAAAATTTTGTCTAAATATATGTTTTGTGACAAGTATACATTTATTTTGTTCAGATGATTCATATTTTCGTACTAAAAACTTTTGTTTACTACAGTTTTACAGCGATGGATTTTGTTAACGTTAATAGTTTAAGATAATTGAATAAGTAATAATTAATCAATTGTGGATCATTTTATGATTTCTTAGCTCTCCATACAAAAATAATGTCCACATAATATAAAAATTAAATACATGGATAATATTTGCTAATAATTAAAACCACCTTAATGAAACCGAATCAATTATAGATGTAACAAATGTCGGCAATAGGAAAATTTTCTACCAACCTAAACATGATAGAAATGTGAATTACAATTTTAAAATGAATGTTATCTTTATATACATTTGGATGTATTAATAAGACGCAATAGTATCAAAATATAATTGTCTTATGTTACTTTTTAGGTACCTTCCACCAGAGTGTTTCGTCATAGGTAAAAATCCTCCAAAAATATCGTCGAAAGTTGATGTATGGAGTGTGGGTGTTATATTCTACCAATGTCTATATGGTAAAAAGGTATGCTTGATTAGTAACGTATTTCAATTCATTTTGTTCGCTTATAAATATATTAACTGAATGAATTTTGAGTTCTAAGCATAATATTCTTTCAGCCTTTTGGACATAATCAATCTCAAGCTACAATTTTAGAAGAAAACACAATTTTGAAAGCTACGGAAGTTCAATTTGCAAATAAACCAACGGTTAGCAACGAAGCAAAGGTATATATTTGAATAATGTTTTGACACTCGAACGGCGAATCTCTTTGACAAAAATATAACTGAGTATGCTTAGGATCATATATATTTTTATTTATCAATCTTTTTTTCAATATACTTTTAAAGGTACTCCTTTGAGACACGTTAATTTTTTTATAGTCCTCAATGAATCTATGTCCAAACGGAAACGAACTACGCCGTACGAGTGTTAACTGGACTTGCAAGGGAATATATCGAATCTAGACACATAGATCTTGATCAAATTTAAATAAGGGATACTTCTTAAAGAAATATTTGACGCATTTCTTTTTATCGGCCATTGTGTATGTTAAGAGGGTGAAGACATTTTTCAAAATTACGGATAAGAAGAACATTTTCTTGAATATTTCAGAAAGTAAAGGATATAAAACGAAAAACTTTTGTTTTAGGATGTGTGGTCTTTTATCATAAATCCGATCATGCAAACAACTTTTTGAAACAATTGTTTATTTAGATATAAAATGAGACAGTATTGGTCTATTTAATTACAAATATGAAAATTAACGCAATCAATATCACAAACATTCTGATAACAATTTATAATTATTTGAAATTTATGAAAAGTTGATGTTATTGGTCACATCATGGCCTGTTCAGTGATTAATAGCCCATCATACTAATATTTGCGGTGTCGTCTTTAGTTATTAAAAAATCAACTTTTAACAACGCACTATTATTGTTCATGATATCTTCGAAGGATGTTCTCATATCTTTAACTTGAATAATAGTTACTAAAGAAAATATGTATCAAATAGTTTTCCAAGAACTATCTCTCATATAAATATCCTAAAAATCAGTTGTCTACATTAATTATATTCCCTTATTAGATAAGCGTTAGTTAAGTGTTAGTAAAAATCTTAATATGTTGAAATATTTCAGAGTTTCATAAGAAGTTGCCTAGCGTATAGGAAAGAAGAACGTATAGATGTATTGACATTAGCTAAACACGAATATCTTCAACCTCCAGTGCCAAAGCATGGCCGTCAAGCGAATAATCAGCAGCAACAACAACAACAACAGATTCAACAACAGCAACAAACCTCATTTAGCATTGGCATGTTTAGTGGTATGAACGCGTCAAGCAGTTCGTAGTGGAAAGGAACTAAAGACAAAATCTTTGATATGCTAATACATGCCAAATCTTGAACACTGAATTGCACACCATCTCATCTTAGGAAAATAGCAACTGCTATAATGAACTGTAAATACTAAAAACCCGGATAGTATCACCATCACCAATACCACGATTACCACTACCACTCCACTACCACTATCACCACCACCTCCACCACTTCTACAACTATACTTACAGGCCGACTATATAAAATATTGCGAGAGATGCGAGACTGGTCGCCGCAAGTCCAGGAGCTTGCGTCTTTCTACAAGACAAGCTACATTATTCAGCATGACAAAAAAATGTTGTGTTCGTAAATATTCAATTGTATTATCGTTCCTTGTATCAAACAGTGAGCTGACTTGATAATAGTGTTTAAAAAGAAATAAGAGAAACAGAAAAACATGTGATAAGTCATTGTGAATTGAAGTGAAGTTCAAATTAAGAAGAAAAGGAAACAAAGGAGTACGGCAACAGGAATCATTGGAAGTGAATTACTCGGTGAACAAAGAGAGCAACGGAAGATTAAATATCCGAAGCAAAGCGCGTCAAAGCAGTTAGAGGGACTTTGCTTTCGCGGAGACGTTCCTCTCTTCTGAAGTTACGTATGAATGAATGAATGTGACGAAAGATTGTTAAAACTAGCGTGCGTGTATATATTTATACTATATATATATACTAATAAATTCGATATAATATATATATATGGTGTAAAGAACAGGACAGCATTGACAGTGGAAAGATAACTGTGGTGGATCCTCGCATGACCTCCGTGTAGCCAAGTATTCCATGAATATTTGACTGCACATCATGTTACTTTATTCAAATATTAACATTATTACTTATATCATGACTAATAACGATTAACATACACGAGGAGATTTGGTTGGTTGTTCCTATTCTGAAACGAGTGGGCTTTATCTATACTGGATTGATTGATCTAAGGTTTGAATGTAAAGAACGTAAAAGAATCACGATGCTCCCAAATGAAAAAGAAACTTATAGAATCGTAGTCCACTGCTTATTATATGCCCTGTGCACGTGTACATCTTTACTCCAGAATTTCCTGATAGAGTGGCTCCTTTTTTTTTCTTTTTCGAGAGTGGACTTCGGCGCATTGATTATGATCTTACATTTTCGTGATATATATCAATTTGTATAATCAGGCGTTTACAAAATTTTAAGGTAAAAGTCATAATACTGTACCGACCTGATTATTATTTCTTTATTCATAATTTGTGTTATATATGTACGTTATATATAGATAATTATGGAATAGAAGACTAAGTTATTTTATCAAGTGCCCTTGCTTTGTATTATAGTCGCGTCTGTCGACAAACTGCAGCTTTTGGGAGTAATAGAGAGTTGTTAAAATGTTGTAAGTTGTTGGTACAATGTGGGCACGGTATTGATGAATTCAGTACCAACGTGATTGGCAAAGTATGATCGGAGGAGAATACATTACAAGTCTGAACAGAGTCTACTACTAGATACATCGCTTCTATTCTAAAAGCCAACCGTTCCTGCTTCCCTCTCCTATTTCTCTTATTTTTTAAATTAATCCGCGTCTCGAGAAAACGTATACTTTTTGACCCCTCTATGAGGAAGTGCTTTTTGTAAACTAAATTGAGAGATATGCTAGTCAGAGCTCTAGTTTGTTCATTTCATTTTAATATAAACATTTATTTATTAATTGCTTTTTTGTACACTTAAGCATTCATTGCAACTGAGCAAAGATCTTATTGATTTTAGTTTGCGTAAAAGGTTTGTTTTATAATAACCATTAAAATTTATTTATGATATTTACGTCTATTTTGTCGTAGTTGAAAGTGACTGTTATCCATACTACTTTTGGATGAAAAAAGTAAGTATACCTTGGTTAGTAAATTTTACGAAAGCCACTTCTTTTAGATAAAAAAGTATCGTTTTTAGATGACGAGGGTCAACACGTTAGAAAATTAAATCATTCAACAAGGAAAGAAAAGTTAAAACAATGGAAAAATCATTTAACAAGCATTTATTCCATAAAATCTCATCTGAGGTTATTTGTAACAATAAAAGAAATAATGAAACTACATCAAGTAGTATTTATATGTTTTGCGATACAAACAATTTTGCATTTGTGTATAATGAAAATCCCTTGAAAACGTATCGTTAATAAAACTATCAAGTGCATGCATCGGAAACAAATTTTTAATTCACAGAGGATTCATTGCACAGAGATCCTGATAATTGTCCAATTTTTAAAGGGTTTGGGTTTTCTTATATGAGCCAAAAGTATTACATAATAATATTTTCAGCCTCTGCGTGTACTTATAATTGTGCGCGATAGAGTTCGGAATATTATTATGCATGTCGACAGAGAAAAGTCATTCGAAGAATTAGGGAGTTACATTTTGAACAAACAATACATTTTTTTTATTGCCCCTGCGTATCAGCATAGTCACGATCTTCCTCATAAACATCAGGAATTGCGTCGAGGATGGTGTATGAAACGTTATAGCAATAAATTTACGTATTTGTGTATAATTTAAAGTTAGTAAACTTATTAATTAAATATAAATCACGCATAACGTTGTATATTTTCCCTACAATATTATATGTATATATGTATTTTTTTTTAAAGAACAATTTCAAAGTAAAAACGTAGATGTAAAAAGGTACAATTTATAAATGTCATCTTTCTCGAATTACATTTGACTATTCTGATGGCCAAGAAAAGTACTCCTCGCGTAAACAACGAAAAATTGTTTTTACTTTGTTGCTTGAAATTTGGGCTGCAAGTTATAAAATAAACTTTATTAATGAAAATGCTTCTCTAGTCTTCAGAAATAATTTTTATAAATACAAAATGTGTTTTATTTATTATGTATTATATAAATGTGAGATGAAGAAATGTGTTTTATAAACATTTATAAAGAAATATATAACATACATATATATGTTATATAGTAAATATATATCTATGTATATATGTATAAAGCTGTTTCATAATATGTCGACCACTTTTGAGGGCTCGATTTTACAGACTAAACAGATGGAGAAAATTCATACATAAATATTGTCGGTGAGACTTAATTTTTTAGTTGAAAGCTGTCGTTTGTATCGCGGAAGAAGTACCCATAACCATTGCTAATAGGATAAACTAACAGCGGGGTACATTTCATGGCCTATTTATCCTAGTGTTAACCTATTGTCCTAAAACTATTTCATTATCCATGCATACATACGTACAAAAGTACACTCAAACCGCACAATAAAAACTATTCGAAAATAACTGTTGTCTATAGTAAAGTTTTCAAGACGTATCCTTTCTTGCTCATTCATGAATTTAATTCTATCTTGTTTGAAAGTTCAGACTTTTCTTATTAGAATTTATGAGAACCCAATGTTTTATTATACGAAATGCAAAATCAATGGAAACTGACATAAAACATTAGTTAGAATTAAAATACTTTGACAGGAAAGGTAAGTTCTGCAATTGGTTGTTTCCGGCGTTGTCTCCATAAAAAAAGTGTATTTTTTATGTTGTATGATAAAACAATAATAAAAACATAGGTGTCAAAGATCAGGTCACGAAATGTAGCCCGCAATTACGTTGTTATTCTTCTGTAGGCGTTTTTAGCACTACTTTCGTATCATTAATAATAGCTTGTATTTATGAAATCAAATCTCATCGGATATATATGTTTCGGATCTTTTTTCATCATTCTAGTGTGTAATTTAAAAATATAACAAATACTGTGGAATAACCTGTATATAGTAAAAAGGAAAAAATATACAGGATGTCATAAAAATATAGAACCATTCGAAACATGCATATTCCTCACGCAAATACAACTCAATGATCCCTTACCACTTTATAAGCAGAAGCTACGCTTTCAAAACAATAACGGTATCTAGAAAAGTGAAGGTACTATTTCTGTGGCGCGCACTTTCAAACCTCGGTCAGCTGATTGTGAGCGCTCTGTCATATGTACATGCGTACACGGTAAAATGCAGAGGGCACTGTCCTCATCCCGAGCCTTTTTCTTGGGCAACGACAACGACCACAGCCACTGTCTAGTCCGAATTGTAACCCAGGTTTTGCTAAGAAAGGTTACTGTAACGGTTACAGTTGCAGTGTAACCCATAGTAACCCGTAGAAACCATGACTCAACACTTCCACATTGTCTTAGACCCTAAGACTTATTATTAGGACCTAGGGTACAAGTATAATGAAACGGTGAGGAATGAGAATAGCGGCGAGGTAAGCGTCGCGAAAAAATCAAAACAATGTAATCAACTGCGAGTGTTTATAGTGATACTTATTACATCGAAAATTATATAAAAAAATGTTTCTGATATCGGAAATAAACGCCGTCGAGAAAATTTTGATTGACCGCGGCAATCATTGTCGTTGTTCATTTGTCGATTGTCGATCATTAAAACATCGAATCATCGCAACACGCAGTCTTTGTGACATGTTAATTGGTGTAATTTACGAAAGATGTCCTGTATGGGATCAGAAAGATAAAAATCATCGTAGCAGGTGTATGTTTAAATTCTCCATTTTCTTGCCTATCTCTGTTAATAAAAAGAACCGACACCATTTTCTAATCCTGTTTTTAAAATAATTTGGAGCTAATAAATGATATTTAGTTGCAATGTTTTCAGCCAACATGAACTTCTCAGGTACTTGTAAGTACATTTTCGGACATACTGAAGATGTTGCCCGTTGCAGCATTATGTTGTCTGTTTCTTTTCGCTTCACATTGAACATGAATCGCACTGATCTGGTAGCTTCGCAGTTCTCTGTACTTTATTCTCTCCTGCCTGCTTCACTGTAATCTCATTTTTGTTAGTCTTCAGAAATAAGTTACAGTAAATTCTCTCTAGAATGCCAAATTTTGAATTGCTGTGAATTTCCCTGTGTTAGTCCTAAGACTTCGTGATTTATTGCTACGTCGATGCTAAGGTTCGACGGAGTCGATCAAGCGTGCGATGCAGCACGCGACGCGGCTCCTTTGACTCGAATTCCCCGAAGATAACACAAAATGATCTGTTTGGGTGTGAGTCAGGTAAGTAAAACCGCGGAGCTATAAGGTACCAATCGCAACGACTATTGATGGTCAAGTTCTCCGTCGAATCGAGGCATGGGGCCTTCGAATTGCCGTCGAATCGTAGCATATCGCCTCGGAATTTCCGTCGAATCGTAGCATATCGCCTCGGAATTTCCGTCGAATTTAGGCCCGAATAGCATAACTCCACTGATATCTTCTTTCTAATGCTTTTTTGTTATAATTACAATTTGTACAATGAAATAAAATAAGTTACTTGCTACGTATAATGAATAAACATTGTCTAAAGCATGCCGCGTTTGGTCTCATTTTAATTGAAAGAATCTGGCCAACATATTAAAAAAAATTTCATGTTTAAAAAATTAGAAATAAAAAAGTTAAGTTATTCTAGCATTATTATGTATATTTATATTAATGTACACCGGCATACTGGCCGCTGCCTGTTTTGTCGACTACCCCGAGTTTCGTTCTCTCTTTCTCTCTCACGAGGTGTCGGCAAACTATACAACGAACCGCGAGGCTCGAAGAATTGTGTCTGAGTGTCCGCCGATTACCGTTTTTAATTCCGAGCTACGGGCCTTTTAGGGAGAATTTACTGTAATTCGATTATGATGTTGCAAGTTGCAAGCAATATAATAGACAACTATAATTGGATAACATTGAAAATCATTTTAATCATAAAGGTGCTAAGACATGTGTATTCTGCATTACTAAAAATAATTGTCCATTACAAACAGATTGAATGTTTTTGATACTATTTTAAATTAATAAATCAATAAAAATCGATATTGCTGATAACACTGCCCAATGCATTGTTCTAAATTCTAAATGCTTCGAAAACACATTTTAGATCGATGACAGAGTGCTT
This sequence comes from Megalopta genalis, assembly GCF_051020955.1. NCBI lineage: Eukaryota > Metazoa > Arthropoda > Insecta > Hymenoptera > Halictidae > Megalopta > Megalopta genalis. The sequence continues at coordinate 42,315,273 of NC_135013.1, read as the reverse complement.
TTTAAAAATTATACAGAAAAGTTTCTATAAACATATCGCTTAAAACAAAGGAAGGATTTAATGTTTCTTATATTAAACAAGTATATGCCATAACAAACATTTAAATAAAATTTGATTTTTAGATTTTTTAAAATTCTTTTCGAATAATTTGATCTGTTTTGTGTGATCGTTCAAAATATTAATCTCAAAACCCTTTATGACTATTGCTACAACATTCTGTATTATTATTGCTTTTCATCCTCATTACTTAGAACTGGTAGCTTGCCAATAGCGTGTTCCCGATTTAACCACGTGTTCTGCAACAGGTGAGTGAAAACAGGGATGATTCTTCATGATAACATAAGGCGAGAATAAAGAGAAATATTATTGTTTTTACGTTAGCATATTTTTTTCAGATAGTTTTCGTAGACCTATTAGTTGCGTTTTTGTTGTCTCTAGTATAACAGTTATTTATTTTATTTAATTCCCAAAAAATGCGTAATTAGATAAAAATTTATTACACTGGGTTAAATTGACCTTTAAATGTAATTAGAGGGTTAAGAACTATGTACTTCTGGCACGGTAATACTTACACTTACTTTATAAGTTTGAGACTTTATAACGTTTTATTTAATAAATCTAAGTATTTTATACACAAATGTGATAGGAATATATAGTTTTATTTTACTAATGCATTCAGATTCATGCAACAATTTCAAACCAATGAGAACACGAATTATATGGGTGTTATAAAGTCATATAAATCGTGCACATAATAACTTTGTAAACAATATATTACATTATTTAATTTAATTCATTCTTAAAATGTCGCATATTTCGGTATAGTTTTTGATTTCTCGTGTTCGCTGCAAACGCATTTTAATCAGTTGAAAAAATATATTAGTGTTGTTCGAAGTTGTAAAGAACTTTACGAAAATATCATAATTGAATAATGGTCACCTACACAATTGAGGAGGCCACAACTGATTGCTATATATATAGAGATAAGTTAATCGTTAATAAAAAATATATTGTAGAGATAAGACACTGCCATGTTACTATTTACTGATTTCATACGTGGTAATTGCACGTTATGTGAGAGTTACCAGCACTTATTGAAAAGTTGGCTAGGTAAGTAAATATTTTATTTTCAGTATTTTATGTTCCCACGTTTTATGTACCTACAATAGAATAAATATAAAAAAAATATTATAGAGTTTGTTTATTCGTAAGCTACTGGGACAGTATTTTGTTGAAACATAAGTATTTTTTTATTATCTACGCTTTTGAAACCAAACTAATTGTAAAAGTGGTAATTATGAACTTCATAAAACCTATGTGTTTATAATATTCTAAATATGTATTGTATTCATTATTTATGCTATCTTTATAATATTCCATGTTTTTATAGTAGTATGAAAGTTTAAATGTTTATTTTGATATTAGGAAAGCGATTTCAATGTTTGATTTAAGTTTTACTATTTTATGAATACATTACATGTTTTAAAATATAAGCGAAAAATAATAAATTTATATGAACCTATAATGAAGCAACATTCTTGATATTTTCAAATATTTTTTTGTATATACCTATTTTTATTGAATTAATTTTACAATTATTACCGGAAAAGTTAGCAAAAGTTGTGCAAAAGTGATTGAACTTAAACAATAATTACAAATTCAAATTTTAAAAGGTGCTTTTCGATTTATACGTATTTCATACATATTTAAAAATAAGACAAAATGTAGAATAATATTTTTTCATTTAAGACTCTATTTTCGAGAAAAATTAGGTTGAAAAAATAATACTATTGAATAGGAATCAACGGGCGGGTCTGGCCATGACACACCAATTCTACTTCTCGGCATACGAACGTGATTGTACAAGCCATGCGAACTTGACGCATCTTTCAACTCATATTGTTCTTTTCTTCTGTCTTATTTTTCTGTGTAGAATGTCCCCCCTTCCGACTGTGTCATCAGTTACTGACCACCCTGTGTAAATTTGGTATACAATGTAGTAATTAAATAGAGACATTAACAAAACGTACCATTTTTAATGACCATTTATTGATAATTTAAAGAAATAAGTATATCTAAAACTCTGGTTATAATAGTATTCGGCTAATTGTTAAATATATTTATTATCCCGAATTTCATCTTGAAAAATATCTACGAATCATTTCGTTAAGAATGACTGAAACTTAAAATTTTTGTAATATTCGCGGATTTCTAACTTTTAGGAGTTGCACTTTAATTCAATCAATCGAATTACTTAAGTTTAACAATTGTAAATATAAAATTCAATTTACGTATATATAGGTATATATTTACGTAAAATAATTTGTATAATTTATAAATGTGGTCAACTTTGAGGATCTGTACTTTAAAGGAAGGATACTCGTGTAAAAGCTGTATTATAAGTGATTTTTTTCAAATTCTTCTTGAACATTTGTTTAATGTTGTCTTCGTTTATTTTATTGGACAGCGTACAATCACGTTAATTTGTTTAACGTGTAAATCCTTGTTCGTGAGATATATAGATCCCATCATAGTCATGTGAATGTAAAAAATTAATACATTTCTTACACTTAGATCGTTTACGCTGAGGTTTAACCAACTTACAAAAAGAAGCATGAAAAATTGACTTTATATTGTTAAGAAAAATGTTATATTAATATCATTTTTATAGTATGTAGTAATAACGAATGTACTAATAACGAATACGCTGAACTTTGTTCAGTTTGATCGGTCAATTAGTTTTTAAGTTATCCGTGACGGAGGTTTAGAAAATGCGGTTTCAGGAAATAGTGTTTAAATTAGTGTTTCGAACTCTATCGCATTACTTTAAATGGTATCTTGTTACGAATCTGAAAATTTCTTCATGCAAAGGAATAAAACTTGATTTTTTAAACCTGTTACATGAGAATATTCTTTTCACTATTCCAAAACGAGAAAAGTCATAACTAAACGTCCTTTTGCTTCGCCTGTTCTTATGCAGATTACGACATATTTCAATGTATATGTAATTGTAAATTTCAAATTCAGTGAAGTTTTATATCCAATTGGTGGACTCGTTAAATTATTCAAGGATACATAGATTCGCCTTATGCTCAAGTTTCTTATTTAAAGTAAACTGATGTGTGATACTTATTTTAAAAAAATGAATAAAACAGTTATTATGGCGGGGGGTAGTTCCGAAGTATAAGAAAGTTCTCGCAAAAAGTACAAATTCACTAGATCTTGTCCATTAACTATTATCAATTATGTTCTCGTGATTTTGCACATATAAACATCAGTGCATTAAAAAGAGAATTTATGTACAAAGAGATAGGTTTATATAAAATTGATATGCTTTAGATAAAATCTTAGAAACAGGTTAAAAAATCACATTACAATATTTAGTGATAAGAAAATATCGACTGTTCTAAATGTGTTGCAGTATTATTTTTTTCATTCTTTATTGCATTTTAATATCAAACGAACTAGGTAACCTTGGTAATTGATACAGTTGTTTTCACAAGTTACGAGTAAGTACCCTGCGTATCCAAGGTACAATATAAATATCTAATAAAACGTACACATAAAAAATAATAATTATGTTTAGTTATAATACAAGTTGGACCAATAACATTGACCACCTTGAATATCTCCATTATTTTTAAAGATATCCAGAAGTTTTTTTATGTAAAAGTTGTATGGTATGTTTGGAAGATTTCAAGGTCATCTTCATTTTTTTAAATACCATATTTATACTTTTCTGTTCCTACAAAAACTATGACTGGTTAGACGCTTTTAATAATGGCGTCAGAGTAAAATACAGAAGTTTACATTATAGAAAATGCTCTTAGTGATTCTTATCAATGCAATCTGCAATTTTTAGATTATTACCATACAACTTTTATAAGTTTCTCTATATCCTTAAAAATATCGGAAATATTCAAGGTAGTCAAAATTATTGGTTTACCATGTTGATAAAAAAGATAATTCGAACTTATCTGGTGAACTAAAGTTGTCATTGAATATGTAAAAAAATATACACAATGCAGTTTAATATCGCGTAGTATTCAATTCCTGACGAAACCACATAGTTTGTTATCATTACATCTACAAAATTACAAAGATAAAAAACTAGAGATAAATAAAAAATTGTACAGACAAATTTCTACGCATAGTTACTAGATCTACATAGAACATCTAATATTTGCCAGAATACATCTTGTATCAATTAATACTATTAATTAAAAAATGATAACTGTATCATGATTATAGTTACACCGAAGAACAGATCGATTTTAAAGTTTCTTGTTATTCATTTTTAGAAGTGTTGTATTCTCTTCTTATCTCGATATGGAAAATAAATGGCAAGTTCAAATATGATAGAAAGATTATCAGAACTACATGAAGTTAAGTTGGTTTTGATTTAATTACAGAAACATAACAGTGTCGAATGAATCTTACAATATTATAATTCTAAATAAATTTTCTGTTCAATTAAAATACATAAATAATTTTCTATTGCCATCACCACATTATACGAGACGTCATGGATGTTTATGGACCAATTTACGAATGATAGTCATTCGTAAAACATTTTTATTGATTACATCAATTCTTTCTTCGATCCAAATATAATTAGTTTTATGTGTTCTGAAAACACTTATTGCATGTACACGAAATGAAACGTTTACCTTACACTTAATCATTACAATAATGAAAGTTAATTTCTAGTGCATATATGTACAGTGTTATATAAAATTACTAATGCCCTGATAAGAACCAAGGCAAAATTTTCTTAAAATTTATATCAAATACGATCACAAAGTTTGTTAATAACAATTTGAATAATGTTTCAACTGAACATTTGCTTGAATGAAGTTGTTCAATTGGAATCATCATCATCGTCTGATTTTACAGCATATGAAATAAGTTTACGAACACGGCCTCCTCCGGATCTTGCTGGTGGATGTGGTGACGTTTCTGTGGCACTACTGTCTTGTGGTGCATCTGTTTTCTTCTTCTTCTTTTTTACCTGCACCATTGGATGAGGATTATGAAGATAATTATACAAAGTTAATACAATCTAACTGGCTCTCCTAAGTAACTCAACTGCTCTAGGCAATAGAAAAAGATGCATCTTCTTTTTAATGAAGAAACATTCGTTACATTCATCTTTTAATAGAACTTTCTAAAATACGTATAACGATTTATATTTAAATTTATCAGTTCTAACCGAGCTTCAAGAGTACAGCTCCATAAGCTGATTAAATGTGCCCTAAACCAAATCGATTTTTCTTTATACCACATTCATAAAAAAACTCTATTTCTTCTTCTTGCTTAATGGAAAGTTATAAAATAACTCAGGAATATTTTATCTAGCCAGATACATCACCAATTTTCGATATTTTATCACAAGACATTAATTGTAAGTTATGCTTGTATATTTTGTCATTTAATACGTATATTATGTAATTTTGAAGGTTTCTATATTTAGAGAAGTAATGTATGAACAGAAAAATGAAATTCAAAATGAAACAAAAATTGTTGTATATATGCTATATACTAAATCGTTGTAACGCTTCTAACATCACTGATTGACGCAGCAGTACAGTGTCAGACTGTGAAGACGTTGGAAGCATGTCAAAACATGGTCTGAACCCTGCAGAGATAATGTTTTTTTTCTTGATAAATCACACTACTTTCAATTTCCTACTACATGATGTTCTCACATGTCTTAAAAAATATTGTATAAATATTTCAAAAATATTTTAAGTCAACACATATGCAAAAATAAATTTAGTCTTCGCATGTTTTATTTTTAGTAATGAAAGGAAACATAGTTGAAAAGACCTCTGTCCTGAAAAACTATTTTTTTTAAGCTCCTCTCACAATCTAGGTTGTTGAGCTAATTGAATATAAGTAACAGTGAACAAATATCGGGCTTTTAACATCTTTCTATAAATATTATATTATATAATAAAAATAAGGAATCTAGTATGAACTTGAACCAATCCTCCTTCTCCTATTAAAGTTTATAACGATAAGTATTTTTACAGTAATGTTGCTATGCATATTTGAAATATAATAAATAAAGAAGGCCAGCCATAATTTTTTTATATGTACTCCCACGTAAAATGTTGGTAAAACATTAAAAAATATTTCTGTAATACGGCGACAATCTCGTGTAATAATGAGTTAAAAGTCAAAGTATGATTTATGAGAAAAAAAGACTCAAGACTCTCAGCGGTACTCGAAATATATCAGAAAGTCTCCAACATCTGCACAGGCGAACACTATACCGTTGCGCATGTTCTTTTATCTTCCAATTTAAAAAAAAAAAAAATATATATATATATTAAAAAATTTATACAATAAGTCATATTATTTTCAAACAAGGAACATCTAAAGTCATAAAAACTACTAAATTAATCCATTCATTGAAATACTTACATTTTGTTTACTGGTGAACGCAAAATCTTCTGAATCTGAATCTGAATCAAGTATTTTTTTCTTTAACTGCCTTTTCACGCCTTTCCCTCCACCATTTTCTGTTTTCTTTTTGGCAGGTGCTAACATGTAAATACATAAATTTTCAAGTAACGACATAAGGAAATAATATAATTGTTATTATAATCTAAACGGAATCCTTACCTTTTGCAGGAGGTGAGAACGTCGAAAATGAATCTTCACTAGAAGATATAATTGATACAATTTTTGGTTGTTTATTGGAAACCGCAGCATCCTCTGATTCTGATTCAGAGGAACCCATTTTTGTTTTGAATTGTCTTTTCACACCTTTCCCACTTCCGTTTTCAGTCTTTTTCTTTAGTGCTAAAATATGAATAATATAACGTAAATATATTACATTATACAAATAAATCGCACATTGATAATATATAACACTGTTTAACACGATTTTAACTTCTTCTGGATTTTGTAATATTCGATGGATGATCCTTGTAAAGTGTTACTTCCCAAATACAAATCGGAAACGAAATTGTTGTATCACCCTTAGTTTTCAAAAAATTCGACGTCTAATTTTGAACAAAAATGAGAACTAAAAACTTTATGATGGTCTAATTGGTTTTGAAAGATAGAGAAGAGATTCTTGAATGTGTCAGTATCGACATTTATAATATTTTATGCTTCTAAGTACTGTTAAACGACCGTCCAAGTTTAAAAAATTGCCGAAGGACGTATTTTCTACGTAATATATTTGCATATTTACTAATCTGATTATTTGATTCTGTAGACATTTTTGAAGAACAAACTGTGGATAAAAAGTGTCAAAGCGGTTTCATATTTGTACAGGTCGAGAAGATGAGTACATATTAGCATTTTTGAACTTTGACGGTCGTTTAGCACTACTTAGAAGCATAAAATATTATAAATGTCGATACTAACACATTCAGGAATCATTCCTTTATCTTTCAAGACCAATTAGACCTTTATAACGTTTTTAGCTTTCACGTAATATATTATTTTTGTTAATATTTGTACGTTATCGGATATTACAAAATCCAAAAGAAGTTAAAATTTGTTGAACAGTGAATCTAACCTTTCTGTGGTGATGAAAACATTGATTCTTCACTAGATGATGCAATATTTTTTTGTTTTTCGCGAGAAGAATTACCAATTAAAGAATCGAATAATTCCTCTGAGCTTGCTGTTATAAACAAAATAAAAATAGTTCTTAAAAAATATATGCGTAGGTAGTACAATAGCTAATACACTTCGAATTGATGTTTGTACTTACGTTGTGACGGTAATGCTTTTCTATCTATTTTAAAACTGTCATCTGAATCACTATCTACAATCGCGGGAGGCTTCATTTTTCTGAAATAAAAACAGCGACAAATTATCAAAATATCTAATATTTACGGATGTATATATGCACTTGTGAATGTTACTCACTGTTCAGAATCTGAAGGAACATTGAGGTGTCCAGGTTCACTGTCAGATGACAATTCTTCATCGAAATTATAGTTCTTTTTAGCTATAACATACAGAAAGTTCAACAAAAATAAGTAATTACATACACAGATATGCACTGTTTCACTGACACCAAAGTATGACAAATGTATACACATTCCATTTACTCTATGAATAAATATAAAAGTCGATACCTGTAGTTCTACGGGATGTTTTTCGAGGCTCTGGAGGAGGAGAAATACTACCAAAATCAATGTCATCATTACTATCAGAGTCTTTATCTCTTTTTTTGTCAGATTTTTCTTTTTTCACTTTTGCTTTAAAAGGTAATGTTGTTTGTTTCAATGCTAATTATGAAGAAAATAAAAATATTTAATAAATTTCCCGAAACCTATCTACTTTCATTTAATCAAACATGTATAATCACCTTTCTTGCCTCCTGCTTTCTTTTCTGTACTACCCACTCTGTCATCCAATGATTTTGCATTTGCATCAATCATAGCATCAAATTCATCTTTCTCCTCTGTAGATTCTTTCTTTATCTAACATAATATTAAATTTAGGAATTAAAACATAGGATAAAGACAATTTAATTGCATATGTTGTAGATACTTCATTAAATTTACCTTTGGTTTTTTAATTCCTTCCTTTTTGTCTTTAGACATAATGTCAGCTTTTTCAATTTTTTTCTTTAATTCAGTATCGATTACAGGAACTACTCGTCGGATGGTATCTGGAGAATAGAACTTGTTTGGTGGTTTCTTAATGGTTTTAGACAACTTCTGTTCTTCTTTACGCTCTTTCTCTTCAATCTAATAAAGTGTAACATGTAGAAGTAAAACTCATTTGTAAAATTTTTAATGATTGAGTAATGTACTTACTTTGTTCAATTCGTTTAACAAATTTTCTAAATCCTCTTTCCATAAAGATACAGGCGTTCGACTTTGCAGTCTCTTTAATTCTGCTATTTTTTCATCTCTCTGCCGCAACAAATCATCTTTCCTTTCTTTTGTCAAACTCCACAATGTCATTCCAAGTAGATAATCAAAATTTTCACTTGCTAAAGCAGTAGGTGTTGGGGCTGATTCATCTTCGATGTTTTCAGCTACCTCTTCCTAATAACACATTGCATTCAGTTATGTATAAAAGCACACATTTCAATACAGAAGAATAGAACTCGATTTATATGAATCTGTAGGGAGACAAGTTGAATCACATAATCAGATCGTTCATATAATAGGAGTCCACTTGTCTCCCACCACTGATTATGCACTGCTAAAATTTTGTTCATATAAATGGAGTTCATATAAACGGAGTCCCACTATAGAGACAATTTTGCAATTAAAGTCCCTTTCTTCTACCACTTACTTGATTTTCCTAACGTGGCATAACAATTGAATTTTCATAAATTACAATATACTTCCTCAAAATAAATATGTTTATAATACGTACCAATGCTTCTTCTCTATTTTGTGATAGTTTCCAAGCCATTACTGGATCTGACTGATAGTTTCGTTTAACTAACTCGGCTATCATATCTTTTTTCTTTTTATTTTCGATTACAATAGTACCGTCACATTTTTCTAAAATAAATCGGGCTTGATTCGAAAGTTTAGACGCCTCCGCATCCAAGATACCTTCTAAATAATCTTTTCTTTTATGGTACATCTCCATTCGTAGATTATAAAAGGTTTTAAGAATTTGTACAACGCTATCATACTTTTGGAGACATTGATTATGGTCAAATGCACACTGGATAGAAATTAACATATTGTAGAATTAAAAGTATTTTGATTTTTATCGTATATCAAAAATACCATTTCTTGTTAGTTACCATAGATGTAATTGCCATCGTTGTCTGCAATTTGAAAGCTTTGTGAAGACCATCCTTTTCCAGTTCCACTAATTTGTCACGGTTTAAGATAACTACAAAATGTACTGATGTATCTGTATTGTACTCCTTGTAATCTCTAAAATATTATTTGAAAAGTAATAATTAAACAAATATTTTGAATTTATCTACTTTTGTAATCTTTGTGGCAATGTCAATAATATTTACGAAATAACAGCTGGTATTTTATCAGTTCCATGCAACATTGGTTCCAAAACGGTTTCTTTATATGCCTGTGTCCAAGTACCAACTGGAAGTTCAGTAATTTCAACTTTATCTGGTCCAATTACCGAAATTTCTCCATTAATGACATATCTATAGTCTCCACAACTTTCTATTACTCCTTTAAAGTTTTTGTAATATGGTATCTGGATAATATGAAAATACATCAAAAAACAAGTAAAAGTAAAAGTATAAGAGTAAAAGTATATATCACCATTGGTTTTGGATCACCACCATCCATCATTCTAAACAAATTTTCAATGATCTCTCTAGGATTATAGTTAGGTATCTTTGTCATCCAACCAGTACCGATACCATCAGCTCCATTTACCAACACCATCGGTATAGTTGGCACATAGTGAATAGGCTCAATTTTTTGATTATCATCATATTCATGTTTCAGCAAAGCATCATCATGCTTGTGAAATATAAATCTTGCCAACGAACTATAATTATAAGACGAAGTAAAAAATTAACTGTCTCCTTAAACTTGTAACTGTCTCAGAAGAAGAACATATATACCTAAGCATTGTGAAAATATAACGTGGGCTCGCTGCATCTTTTCCTCCTGTAAGTCGTGTACCAAACTGACCAATGGGCTGGAGTAAGTTAATATTATTACTTCCCACAAAATTTTGGGCAAGGTTAATAATTGTTGCCATGAGTGACATTTCACCGTGATGATACGCTGAATGTTCAGCTACAGAGCCAGCTAACTGAGCAACTTTCACTTCACGTTTATCATTACGTTTTAAACATGTATACAAAACTTTCCTTTGTCCAGGTTTAAAGCCATCGATCATATTAGGTATAGAACGTACATTATCGTAGTTACTGTATAAAACCAATTCAACATTAATAAAATCGGAATATGTCACAGCACGTGTATCCTTTTCATAAAGATAACGCTCTCCAAGTCCAATTTCTTTTCTCCTCTTTGTTTCATCCATATGATTCGTTAACCAGTCCTTACGCTGGTCAGCACATTTTTTACTGAAAGCCATAATAATATTCTGATCATCTTGTTCTCCCTTATATTTGAATAGAATTCTATGCCTAGACATATTTTGAAAGTACTCCTTTGCTTCTTTAGCAGTGGAAGTACCCAAACCTATATGGAAAACAAATGACTGTAGTATTATTCAAATAAATATTCATGATAAAAACATTTGCGAAATATGAAAAATTAAAAACCTTTGTAGTACTTGATTTTGTAAGTATGAAAATTATGTGTTTCTGTCTTCCATTTTTGAAATTCTGGTAATGAGAAGAAACTTAATACTTCACTCCCTTTTGACGCTTTTACAATGGGTGTAATAAATTCTTCCACAAAGTTCAGCTTTAATAGTGACGGCCAATTGTGATGAATAAAATTAATTAATAAGCCTTTGATATGGGAACCATCCTATACACATACAAATAACAATTATTATGTGTTATAACATACTTACAGAAAATTAAATTTACTAATAATTAACCTGATCCTGATCTGTCATTATCATCAGCTTGCCATAACGTAATGTTTTTAAATCATCTCGGGTTTCATATTTCTTTTTATATTGAAGACCGAGAATTTTTATTAAGTTATTGATTTCCGCATTTTCCAAAATCTGCTTATGTGTAGCTTCTCTTACATTTAAAATTTTACCTGAAAATCAATTTTACTAATTACAACATGTACAATCCAATGTATGGTATAACTATCAATATTATTACATTTTATTAGTATTTACCTCTTAGTGGAAATATACCATATCTGTCTCTACCTATGGCAGATAACCCAGATACAGCCATGGTTTTAGCTGAATCTCCCTCAGTTAAAATAAGTGTACACTCCAGCGACCTACCAGTACCAGCATCATTAGCATCTTCTAATTTTGGTATTCCTGAAATGTGAAATTACATTAATTATTGTTTCTATGCCAATTATGCAAAATTGTTATATATTATATCTAACAATATTTTATTTATATACTATTGAATTTACCTTGTAATTTTCTTTGCTTTGATTTAGGTCCTAATTTTTGAAGTTGACTATCAGCCTTAAATTTTGCCCAAGTTAGAACTGCTTCAACAATACCCATCTTTGTTACCTATATAGAAATGAGAATTATACATATAAGTTAATCCAAATATTTATGAATGCAGTATCAGGAATATTGTAGTTAATATATACCCCGGTTATAAATTTATCACTAAGTGTGCATTTTGACCCAAAATTTTTAGGCTGTGATGTCATGTTTTCCTTAGTTTGTGAATCAAATGTAGGATTGTTAATGAGACAATTGATAAAAATCCATAAATGATTTTTTATTTGAAATGGTTTGATTGCAACTCCTGCCTTGTTCTTCTTCTTTAATGTCTCTGTTAACTGTTTCACTATCAATTCTGTAACATGATCTACATGCCGCCCACCCTATTTTATAGAAAAAAGCAATAAGAAATAATTTTTCTGTAGAATGTTATGAAAGCTTTTAGTTTATCTTTTCAATAAATACCTTAGTAGTTGCAATACTGTTTACAAAGGACATTTGCTGGAAACCCTTGTCAGATAAGGCAATAGCCACTTCCCAACGAGGACTACAATTTTCATACACAATTTTTAAAGGATTACCAATATCATCTTCTTTGCCTTTAATATACAAATCAACATAATCTTTAAAACTTTTTACAGCTATTCTTGTCCCATTGAGAAATACCTTAACACCTCTAGTAGAGGCAGCTATATCATAAGCTCTTCGAGACATAAGAGCAACTATGTCATCATCTAGAGAATTCATTTTAAATTTTGTTAAGTCTGGTGAAAATATAACTTTTGTAAAATCTTCTCCAGCAAATTCTTTAATTCTTGGTTCACTTGCAAATCCCATGTTATTACTCCATGTCTACAAATATACGCATATTATATACATATATCGAATATAAAGCAAACTGAAAGTATCTATAAAATAATGACCTGTTTTAAACATCTTTTGTATTCTTTCGATGCCGTTTCTACAGTAAAACGATGACTGAAAATATTACACAATTTGGCACCATAGCCGTTTCTACCTCCAGTTACTTTTTCTTCTTCATCATCATAGTTAGATGATGTTAACAAATGTCCAAATATCATTGTAGGAACATACATGTTTTCTTCTTTATGAACTACCACTGGGATACCCTTACCATTATTCCATATGGATATGAGATTGTTTTCTCTGTAAATTAAACATATTTATTACCAATGTTAGAATTACATAGTGCACTTTTTATTCCCCACACATTAAACAATATATATTAATTATGTATTTAATACGTACTGGTCTAACTCAATTTTAATTGTATCCATTTTGGGATCTCTTTGTTTATTATCAGCAGCATTTACTAAAATCTCATCAAATATTTTATAGAGACCAGGAACATATTTTATTTCTCTCTGGACCATTGATTCTTTCTCTTTGTCATAAATCCACATCAATTCTGTTATTGGTTCGACAGAACCAATATAAGTATCAGGACGTAGTAAAATATGCTCCAACTGAGACTTTTTTTGATATATGCCTTCAATCGTTTTCTTCTTTGGAGCATTATCGCCTCCATTTTCTACTGTTGTACTCATTCTGATACGGATGTTAGTGTTTACGTAACTACAACAAATAAAAGTATATTAACAATAAAAGTATATAAGTAATATAAACATACATGTATACATAATTAAAATGAGATACAAAATATAAAAGTAAATTGTTGCATTTACATTTTGGGTGACGATTAATCCTTTATGTATATTAAAGTACCATACCATATAGATGCTAATAACAGTTTTATAAACAATAAAATTTAGTTTTATAAAATTCTTAAAATGTATACGTAGAGTTTTCAAATTGATATACAAACTCCTAGACATTTTTCATAGTTACATATTTTATTAATATTTTACAGCATGAGTTACAAATTATAAAATCCTCATGTTAGCGTTAATGTTTAAGGTCAAAACAACTTATTTCAATAACCCCCCCTCTACAGCATTTCAGTAAATAGTTTTATAACAAGCTATTGAAGTACTTGTAATAACTCCGTTCAAACTTTTGTTTATAAACAAGAAATCATAACAAATATATAATACTACAACTTACTGTGTATTACTAAATGAACACATAAATCTCTAATTTCGAAAAATTACACAATTGCAGGACAATTTGTGCACGTATTATTTTACATCATTGCAATTAATTTGAATGCTAACTTTAAACTTAAATCTCTCAAAAATATGAAATAGAACTATAACCTATTAATTTGAGCCTTAAGAGGTCTTGCATATATGGAATATTTTTCTCTTTATATCAGAAATTAAGAATAAAACTTGCCAAAAGAGTTTCGTACCAGAAACAAAGTTTGCTAATATGGCGGGAAAACATCTTCTGTGTAATTGGCTAGTACGGAAGAAGACGCCAATTTAGTATAAACATTTACTTTTCGAAAATTACAGATCTACCTATAAATTCTAAATTTATCTTAATAACAATAATAAAAACAAAATATTTCAACAAAAAACTAAACCATAATCTTCTTCTTATAGCCTACCTTCAGTAAAATAGCGATAAAAATGCTCAGTAGCGTCGGCAACAGAAACTTTCACAGTTATCGTATCTCAATTTCGATTAAGACTATCAAGTGGCGTACCACAATCAATACACGGTTAAAATTAATTAATTACTGCACGCACCGGTTTGTTTTCTTAAGTGGCAAATGGTAATTAAATAATTGATCCTACACAAAAAGTGTTTCTCTTGTTCTACTCTTCGACTGAAGCTGCTATACGGTAGTGATACAAACTACCCATTTTCAAGCGCCTAAAGTCACTGGTGCTACATATGAACACCGTTCCAAAAGACAACCGAAAATTAACTAAACAAACTAAAAGTACTTATGTACATCTTCTATTGGTTAAATAATATTATTTATAGTGCTACTTTTTGATTTAAAAATATAACATTACTTATCGTGATTAAGTTGGAGTATGGTTGTAAAATTATTATACTTGACCAGTAATGCACATATATTTATTTATATGCCTGTCAAAAAAGCATTCATTATTAAAGTAATGTAAGGAATCTATTTTATTAATTATAAAATAATATACGTATAACAGATAATAGATTTTAAAAATGTAAATAACGAAATTATATAAAATCTAACCAACTATTTTTTTTTTATTATATATTATTTAAACATGAATACATATATTTAAGTTCTAAATGTATTTAGAAAATTTGGATGGTAATAAAACATTTTTTCATTAGGGCTGTATTATCTGAAAGAATACTCAAAGAAACAAATAAAGTTCAATAAATATAGGAGCAATTTTTCAGTAGCTCTAAATGTATACATTGTGTACATAGTGAGTTGTTATGAACATTATGTCACTACATTTCAAGAAAAATATTTTAAATAAACTTAGTTGTCTTAATACATTGTCATATTTATACTTTATGAAATAGAATACTTTGTCATACTATTACAAATATTAAATATTTTCACTATGGATACTGTTAATGGTATCGTGTAGCTTTGGTTCACTTTTTAAAAACAATATATTTAAAAATTCTAAACCTTTTTTATCTCGAATATGGACCTTAAACACGGAGTACTTTTACTAAGGCGAAAGAATGTATATTGTGTGTGCATCTGTACAAATCTTCCTAAGATTCTTACAGAATTGAAACTCGTTCTTTTTGAGAACTCATTTGCAATTGCTGTACATGAATCTCTGGAAGTTGATTCAACATGAATATAGCCTCAGGACCCCGTTTAGCAAGTGCGCATGCGTATACAAGTTTGTACTGTAGCATAAAAATTTATTTATATTTATGGCGGTTGATACATTTCCTGATTCCATGGGTTATACTGAACCACTGACTTTACCATAAATTAAGCGAAAGCTATTTCACACATATGTATCTTATAATATATAATAACTTTATTAAAGATGCACTAAACAATTTGAGTTTGTTCAAAAAGGAGGATTCGCTTACTGCATGGCACGTAGAATAATCGTTTTTTAAAATTTGTTTAATTCGCAGAGATTGTAAGGAAAATTGTAAACACTGTTTTTCACAAATTATTCATCTAAAGGTATAATGAAAATTTAAAACGTACGTTTTGTAAATTTATGTCAGCTATAGAAAGGGTGATTCACCTAAGATTTTCAATTTGTCGAATGTTCGATTTTCACTCTGTCTTACTTTAGATTGTTTGACTTGGATTGGATCAATTTACAATCAATCTTCAAGCGAGCGGTTCTCCTGAATATAGATTCAAGCCATTCAATTAATCGTTGGATCGAATCATGAATCATAGTCGAATGCACTTGAATAATTGAAGACCCAACATTACATACTTATAATTTAGAACATATTTAGGATACCCTGTATAAAACATCTGTTCTGTACGAAGGTAGAAAGTTGTGTGCAACGACTCCAATGGACTCCATGAATGGCTCAGAGGCAAGCAAGGCAAAGGGAGTATTTTGCCCGTTTCCTTGTTTTCTTAAATTCCACATGTTATACGATACTATCCGTTGATATTACCACTTCAGCCAATGACAAAAAAATTAATTACCAATAAAATCCAAACTTTTTGAATGCTCACTTTCCAACTTTGTATCTCAAATCCTAAAATATGAAGTTTTTCTTGTGTCGTGCTATTCAATGGTCCGTTCGCAGCGCTAGGCTTGTGCGGCTCTGCTACAATCAATTTGTTCGTGTATGTATATGCTGGTCTTTTACGTTCTTAGTAGTTTATGTCAAGGCTGTATTAGTAAGTTTCTTGCAGTCCCTAAAAAGTAGAAGTTAATACAGAAATCCCGAAATGTCAACCATGGACGATGTTCTTGAAAGTTGGGAGGAAATTGAGGAATCTGGAGTAAGTTTTATTTTTTATATAACGAAGACAGCATTGTTTCAAATTGAATTAGTAGACCAATAATTCTGTTAACCTGTATGGGAGAGGATGTTCGTAAAGTGCTCATTTTTGTTGGCATTAAGTTTATTAAGTAATATAAGAAGTGAACAAGAACAAGATCATATAACAGTGAATTATTTCTATTACAATTATTTCTAAATTTTTAGATGTTTATGTCTAAGTACATTCTTGCATTCTTATATTACATAGGTAGCAATCCATGTGGCTGTTGGTTGTAGTGGTAATAAGAAAATACATTGCTTTCCATAAGGTTACGTTTCTATTGCAACCAAAGAGTACAATTGATTTTTAAATATTTGTACTGTATGTTTTAACTGAAAATATTATTGCGATTGTTTGATTCTGTTACAAAAGTTTTTATTATAGTCATTTTAATCTTTTTAAATATGCATTAATAGTACTATAACTACTGCGTTATTAGGAAGTAATACTATAATGGTTTTAAAAAAGAACAATCTTCAGATTAAATAAATTTAAGAAAGAAAGAAAAATTACGATTGGAAATGTGCAATATGGTATAGAATTAAATCGAGATAATGCAATATTAGAACTAGAATCGATTTCAGGCTCTCGACAAAAAGTTGGATGCCCTCCAGTTAAATGCGGTAGAAGCATTAGAAGAAATAGAATCTTCTAGGTAGGTTCAAGAAGGTGGACATTATAATGGTTTGTAAAACTTCTAAACGAGTATGATTCATGACATCTTAATAAATTGTACACATAAAGTTCTTAAAATGAAAACTGATTTCAAAACTTTATAATTGAAAGGTACTTTATAGAACTTTTGATTACTGAACAAATTTATATTACAATAGAAGTTAAGACGCTAACAATTACAATTTATGAACAGCTATATAAAAAGAATGCTTAATTCAATACTTTGTAAATGCATAACTGAAATAAACCTTGATGTGTAATAGTTTATTCATTATACTTGCTATTACTGTTGTGGTATATTCTAGTTTTGTGATTTTATAATTACAATATTTTAGCTTTAAAACCAATCAAAGTACAAACACAAGAATGATAATATTGGGTGAAGATGGTATGAGATCTCAGTATGTACCACCAAAACCAACAGTAAAAATATTAAAAAGACCAACAAGAGATTCTCAAGGTAGCGGAGATGGTCCATTAGTAAATGGAGACAAACCAAAACATCCTATAAAAACTTTGAAACAGGTAAAGATAGTAAACATAAGAGCCACAGAAAGAAAATACTATATAATAAAATATGTTTTTAGAGGGAGCAAGAGTATGCAGAAGCAAGAAAAAGAATTCTAGGCGAAGAAAAAAGTCCAGAAGAGAAATTAGAACAAGAAATAAATAGAATACAACCAAAGACAATAACTGCTAGTGGTAGTGGCCTACCAAGTAACATTCTTCGTCTGCCTATTGGACCAGATGGAACGCGAGGGTTTAATGTACGCAGGTAGCGCGTCTTCCAGAGATCAACTTTTTCCACCTATCTTTTTCCTCTTCTTCCTTCTTGTTGGCATGAGGAAGAGAGGCGGCTATGAGGCTGATGGCAGACAACAGCATGCTGTTTCTGCCCAAATGCAAGCATTATGCTCCAGTCATTTTGAAAGGAGCATGATAAAAGCTATGCCCTCTGGGCACTGCATTACATAGACCATAACTACAAAAGGATCAAGACTAATAAATCGGCAAAGATGAGTTACTATAGAAATGGTAATATTTCTTACCTATATAATACTATGTTTTGTTGATGTTTGTCATATTTTAAACAATTTTGAATAACAAAATTGAAATCTACAATCGTCGTATAGGGAACATGTTAAAATGAAATATTTGACTTACAATATGATATGAAGTGAGAAACTATTTTATTTTCTGCACTTGTATCTGCTATTCAAGTCTTTGAAACAAATTGAACAATAAAAGACGTCTCTTATTGTTATGTATTTCAATGATTGATCCGTTATCATATTCATTTAACTTTTCTATGTTTTTAAAACAGAAAAATGATTATAGAAAGTAATTTCACTTTTGTAAATATAATGTTTCATTTTCTAATTATTATACGGCATGAATTGATTGATCAAAAATTTTCCTAATGCATTCAGGATAACAATGGATGACATTTACTGTTGTCAATGTTATTGTGCTCAAACAGTACAATTTTATTAAAACGGTTTTTATCGGTAACATATTTTACATGTATTTAATATTTTTACAAAATTAAGAATAACATCACTTCTGATGTATCAGTTTGTGTGGTATTACCAAAATGTTTTAATGTTTAGCCCGTAAATTACATTATTAGATGTAAGTATCAAGCGATGGTCTACTGATGGTTCACGTCAACAAACAAGATTTCATTATTCTGTAACCCACTGGAGAAGATCATGTTGTCCTGAATGTAATAAGAACTTATAGAGATAGAAGAAGAGAATTTTTTTACCACCCTAATATATAATAAAGCGTTTTATATGACATGGGAATACTCTTGTCGTGATCACTCTATGTGCAATGACAAAAGTATTTTTCATTGAAAGAACTTTATAGTGAGAATGATGCTTTTAAAAAATTGTCAAATATTTTAAGTTCTAAAGTCTGAAGCATTGTATTGAAGGTTCAAAACAGTTTAAATCTTTCCCTTCCTGATTTATGTTACATGGAAACTGAATTTGTACTCTATCTAATATTACGTAATTATAATTTTGACTGTTTAACCATATAATTGTGAAGAGGTTAAATTTGACATTATGTTTGATCAATCGAGAAAGTGAAACAGTGTGATACTTGTTCGCACTTTAGGGATTTTTGTAATTTTTCCGCAAAATGAGTTACGGGCCAATAAATATTGAAACCTACAATTTGTTTTATATTTTCCCAAAAATGTTGAAAACGGAGTTTTGATATTCTCTTGATCTCTCGAATGATTTTTGATTACACGTAATTTAAATCACTATCAACTAAATTGCATAGAAATTATTTAAAGAATTCAGGTGGTGTATGACTTATAAGACAATCCAATATATTAGTTGGCTAACAATTTGGCCATTTTTACATTCAAAAACTGTCTTCGCCTGCTGATTCAATATACTAATGTCTGACTATTACGGCATCCGACCCAATCTACTTCGGTTTGATCATTACAGTACTTGACTAAGTCTACTACCTTTTGATTATTGCGGTACTCGACCTAATTTACTTCTATTTCATAATTACAATACACAATCCAATCTACTACTGCCTGACTATTGCACTTATCTGATCTAATCTACTACTGTTTGAGCATTGCACTACGCAATTCAATCTACTTCTGTCTGATTCTCACAGAATTCGACCCAATCTACTGTCGCCTGACCATTACAAAACTCGGCTCAGTCTACTGCACATCTGATCGAAACAGCACTGCTTCAATCAATTTCCTTTCCGCAGTTAACATTAAATCTACCGATTACTAAATAATATATATTTGTATTCAAAAATTTATTCAGTCATTTTCTACGGAAGGATCTTTATAATTTTAATAACTTTTGGACATTTTGACCAGTACGATAGGCTTAGTGTTAACATTTGGTCATTCACCATCGCTTTAAGACCCTTTATTTATCTAAAGAACTATTCTTCTTTTTCAAGTCAACGGAAAATCGCATAGTTTTTATGTCACAAATTGGACAGCGGCACAATATTTACTTTGCGTTAGGCCGGATCCTATTCTAAAGATATACTGCTTGAAAATAATAGTTAACGAAGGCTACAAATCCCCGTCTAATGTTTACAAAACTATGGATGAGAAAATTAGTTTACGTGCAGGATGAACGATGTATACTTCAGATTGGTTTCATTGCCATGAATATTTATTACATAATATAAACAATTCTTATTACTTGAAACATTTATATAATTCTTCCTATGTCAAACAATAATTTAAATATACAAAGAATATGTTACGTTATGTTGATTAGAAGAGCTTGTCGAAGAGGCTCGAGGATGCTGCATCCGGAATCGGCTTGCACCCAGTGAGTTCGGGGAGCCTGTTACTAAGACCGTTTGCATATGATTGAGTTATTGTAT
Organism: Megalopta genalis; assembly: GCF_051020955.1. Lineage (NCBI taxonomy): Eukaryota > Metazoa > Arthropoda > Insecta > Hymenoptera > Halictidae > Megalopta > Megalopta genalis. The sequence continues at coordinate 42,294,236 of NC_135013.1, read as the reverse complement.
TTGCTGTGCGTTTTCTCATGAAAGCAGCTTCGTTGATTTCTAGCTGTGCACCGGTTGCAGTGCTGTCCACCCAAATCACGTCGAACGTGACAGGGTCGCTTTCATTCTTTGGTGTCGGATTTCTGGAAGATAGACGTTTTTCAATCAATTTGAAAATAAATATATTGGATCGATTGGCAAGTTCGTTGGCAGATTAATAAATAATAGGGAGTAGAAACAATATTTGTTTGAACTTGTGACACGAAATGAAACGAATTTTTCATTCGATCTAACACAATTAAAGGACAATGTTAAAGGTAAATCTTTGTTCAGCTGAGAAATTCAAAGTTTTTTTTTCGGTTATAATGCAAAATGCATAGTGGTTTATTTTAATTTCATTATTTCTGGAACAAGCAAGCATTTGTTTTAATATTTGTTTAACTTTTTAACTTTGACGATCAGTGCGTGTGTACCTTTTTCAATCGATTTTTAAACACAGATATTATCGTATGTTAAGTATGGTTAAAAGTGAATTGTGTTCCACTATTTTGATTTTTGTATGCTCACCCGTATTTAGCGAAGTTTGTCCATAAGGTGACCATCTTCTTCCGGAACACGTTGAAGGGATGATTAAGGTCTGTCGGCGCCTTAATTTTTTGCATGTTGAACAAGTATGCGATGTCATCGACGTGAGAGGTTCCTGAAATCAATCATGTCGTTGGGAAACGGTCTTGATAGAAACGAAAATTTATTCCTTATCGATTTTATTCACTTCTGTCATCCTACATTTCCCCTCCCTTCGAAAATATGGAGGGGAAATGTAGGACTTCTATTCTCGCGATCGTTTCTTGCAGTTGCGATAGTGAATGTTACGTTCAACAAAAATGATTAATGTACTAATTGTACCAATTGTGAAGCAAGTATTAACGTATAACAAATAAATTTTACATTTTCCTATAAGTAATAATTATATAACAGTGCCAAGTAAACAAACAATAATTTTGCAAGCGGTCGTACCATTTAGCGTGTCGCCTACCAAATTGTGCACGTTCCATTGTGACTCGTAAGAGAGCATGTAATAATAAATAGGATTGTTTTCGTTCGACTTTGCTATCAGTTGCTGCGTCAAATCGATGGGAGCCGTGAACATGAGGCTGGTGAATATATTAAGAACAAGCTGAATCAAAGGATCAGGGAGCATGTTGAACACTACTCCAGTAAAGGCACCCAACATATCGTCTACGATTCCACTGATACCCATTGAGGTCTGTACCAGATTCGCTATTGCTTCCTGATGGTTTCCACTTCCAACCATATCTACGCAATGATACAAACAATATAGTTTTTAAGATTATATTAACATCTTTTGATATTACTGTTACTTATAAATAAACATATATCCTGTCTAATACTCGTCTCAGACAGTAATACAGCTTGAACAAGCTTATGGCGGGTCAAAGTGGACCCGGTCGTCGTTTTTATCGCTAAATACTACCGAGGACTAAAAGCGACTAACCTGTGTTGCTTCATAAAAATTACAAAACCGAAGTTGTTTAAACTTTTCGTTATTTCTATTAGAACGTAATACTACAATTAAAAAAAATATATTCAATCATATCTTAGGAAGGAGACTCCGTAAACTGGTAAATATGTGAAGCCGGTAATGTTGACCGGCATGATAGATTTTTGTAAATTCTATGCTACATTTTTGTTAATAACAAAGCAACGTGAATGTATCCTAACACTAATTTCAGGCAACGATACAGTTGAAAAATATTCAGAACGGATATATCGTCGTCGTTGTGAGTCCGTGACCTCGGTTTTCGTACTCACAGTCCAAGAAGAAGAGAGCCTCGTTCTTATTGTGACCCAAAAGTAAAGGCACTTTACTGAAGTTTCCAGACTTATATTTCTGTATGGGGCACTGAGTCAAGAATGAACTGCCATCGGGCGCAAGGTCAGCATTCTCTACCGTTGGCCGGAATGGCAAGAAACCCTGGAAAATATTTATAGTAAGTACAGCTTATCCCTTTGCACACTCGAATGGCGACTCTGAGGTGCTACTGCAAATCGCTACATCATTTCTCAACATAATTTTTATATCATTCAATTTGACTATGTTTAATAAATTGTTCAGAGCGGAAATGTTGCACGAGCAAATTCATTCAATATTATGTACACAAAAGGAAAACAATTATTAACCCTTTGCGGTATAATCTTAATATGACCGCCAAGGGTTAAAGGTACAAATACTGTAGGTCAGAATAATCTTGTTGGTTTCGGAATTAAAATAACTTTGAGCGTAAACGGTTAATAGAAAGTAAATAAAAGTTTGTAAATTTAGTAGTTGTGTGATGATTTTCGTTAATAACTCGTTAACAGAGCTGCGGAGAATATTTTTTTAAAGGAAAAAGTGTCTTCAAATGACCTCATTTCACTTGATTCGAACATGTTTTGGCACCCTATGTATAAGTATTTATGATAAATTGAAGAATGTGTTATATTTACGAAGTCCACTAGGAAAGTCTTCATGGTCATCTCTTCTGCGTCCACACCGCGAAGGAAATTCACTATACCTTCCGCGGTTGATCCTTCGTAACCAAGTCTGCTGGCAAGGTTGCGACCGTTTTCAAATGCCTTATCGGGTGAATGGAATGCCCACTGGCATAATGGTGTTCCGCTTTGTTGGATCACTCGTTTGAAGAGTCCTGAGTCAAATAAACCAATACGTACACGCCTAGTTATTACATATGTATTACGTGATAATTTATCTTTTGATAAATAATTTGTACTTTCCCTGTGTGTATAGTGCTACTACGAACACCACGAGAAGTTATTTATTGATAAATTGTAGCTTGTAGCTATAAAAATTATAATAGCAAAACAAACAGAAATGAAAATATATATTTTAAGTCATAAAACTATAAGTATGCAGCGTTCTTCTGTAAAGACTGAACACATATATACCTTCAATTACACCTTTACAGCATGTACAATATTGAACAATCACTTTGATTTGATTGAACAATCACTCCTTCGAATGTATATTAATGCTGTTTTTTAATTGTTTTTTGTTTAAAGCATTCTTACTCATTTTCAAGTCTGTTGAGAATAATGCGAATATTTATATATGTTTGTTATTAGCTTTAGTGGTCTTCTGTTGTTAATGTTCTTCTATTTACGTAATAAATGTTTTTTTATTTATATTATAATTAATAATATTTATGTCGTTCTATTGTTCTTATTTAAGTATTTTCTTTGAATCAAATTCATATTACATTTTACATAATTAAACACAACGCAATGCTTTCTTCTTAATATTTTAGAAATTTTTTTCAGCGAATAATTTTTATTCTTTAAAATATATTATTCGCATTCACTTTATTTAACTTGAAATTTATTTTTTGCGGTATTTTATACGAACGAACAATAGCCCACCTTCACCATTATTATTAATATTGCAAGTTCAACTTTAATTATTTCGTTCATAATTCTCTTCCCATACTGTTCAGTTCGCCTATTTCATAAAGATTGTTTTATAAAATTATAGTTTTGTTGTGACCAATAGAAACTAGGAATACTTGTCGACAAATTTTATTTAGCTTTGATGATGCCGTAAGTGAATGCCATAGCAAACTATGATACACAGTCTACGTACAAAAGGAAGAAATTCTCTAATATAGCGTAGATTTATAGTGTTCCACGAAAGTGTTCGTACACCTTTTCAAATGCGATAACTATTTTAAAATTGAACTGAATGACTTGAATATTTTTTAGATGATAGAGGGACTAGTCTACTAGACGATGACTGAAATGCTTTTTTTTTAATTTTGCTAATACTTGGAATGAAAAGAAAAAATTAAGAACCCACAATTTTTAACTTTTTTATCTGACCTCATAACGAAAATTTAAAAAATGTTTTTATCTAATCTCGGTAACTTATGTTTACGTTGTTATGAGTTACAACAAATTAAAGATCGCAAAAATCGCAGTTTTATCACGATTTTGACCTGTAAGAAAAACTGTAAGAAATCTGCAGTTTTTAAAATCCTTCAACGCCTGTAGCTCGTCTCTGGGTTAACCGATTTCGATCAAATTTTTAGCATGCATATAAGTTACCGAGATCTACAAAAGGCATTTTTTAAATTTTCGTTATAGGCCCAGATAAAAAAGTTAAGAAACGAGGGTTTTTAATTTTTTCTTTTCATTCCAAGTAATAGCTAATTTAAAAAAAAATTTAAATTAAAAAAAAAGCATTTTAGACATCGTCTAGTAGATTAGTCTCCCTATCATTTAACAAAAATTCAAGTCATTTAGTTCAGTTTTGAAAAAGTTATTGCGTTTTAAAAAGTGTACTTTTGCGGGCCACTGTATATGGTTTTGCACAATGTTTTATAGACGTGGCATGCAACATAAGAAATGCGTCAACATAAGAAATCGATAAGTGAAATGCGGATTTTATGTACTTATGAGAAAAATGAACAGATGAAACATAGAACAGAAGAGACATGAGAAAAATTCAAGATTAGAGATGCGATATTTACAATCTATTAAAATTACGGAAAGAAGAAATGAATTACTGCATCGAGCAATGGAGATAACCAATTTTTATCTTGCATAAAGATCCGCAGTCTATTGATAATTTCGCTACGTACCCTTAGATTTTTCCGACAACACGTGTAATCCTACAGAACCACCGCCGGCACTTTCACCGAACATAGTCACTTCATTAGGATCACCGCCAAACGCAGCGATATTGTCCCGCACCCATTTCAAAACCAAGAGCTGATCCTTCATGCCGGCGTTACCTTGAGCATTGGGGTGACGCATTGCCAAAAATCCTAAGAATAAACGCTATTGTCACACAATCTTCTTTGTAACACTAAAACTGTCAGCCAGGTCAAAGTTTTCTATCACAGAATTTTAGCTTTGCAAAGTTTAAAAAAAAGTGAAATTTTCAACTTTAAGAATTGTTTCGAATTCGACTGTTAAGAGTTGTACGAATTATTTTTACGTAGCATGATTCCGTAGATTCTCCTAAACACGACGGTATTTGGTTTTGTAATATTCACACATGTGTAAACAATATTTAAACAATGTTCAAAGAGACGGCTTTAAGGCACCAACTTTCTTCATCATTTTTCTATTTATATCGAAAATTAAAGACGCAAGGACTGCTACCATTATTACGATTTCATTTCTAAATAAATTTCCAAAGTGAACTGACATACCTAGCGCACCGACACGATAATTCATGCTGACGAAGACAACGTCCTGTTCGAGCATGAAGTCAGGTCCGTAGAAAGATATGTTGCTGTATCCCGAGAAAAATGCTCCGCCATAAATCCAGAACATGACTGGTTTCGGGTTGCTTCCATTAACCAACTTCGAATGATATGATTTCAATGATAACTTCACGTAATTTAAGAATAACTTCTTGTCATTTAAGTATAACTAACAACGTCTCTTGTTACGCAACATAGCGCTTCATACTACTGTAAATTCTCCCTAATTGACGCTCAGATTATGCACAATTTAAGAAGAGGAGATACTATTATTTGAGACTTGCGGATATGTCTATATAGATATTATAATTGTTGACAATTGGTAACTATAAAAACAAGCCGACAAATATACAAATCTCTTCCTTCACTTTCAAAATTGTCCATTTTTGTATACAATCTGAGCGTCAATTAGGAAGAATTTACTGAATTAAGGATTTTGTTTAAGTTATGTTACCTCTATATCACGTATCTGCTTGCAAAAGTTGAAAAAAACTATTACGATGATTCTTGTGAATATATTTAAAGACTTTGCTTACGTTAAGTTAGCCGTGTTACGTTTCTGCTAGCAAAAGTTCTACGATAATTATGGTGACTTTTGCGAAATAAATGATGTCGAATTTGCATCGAGTTAAAATATTAGGAAGTATAAAGGCTAACCAAAAGATGATGTAATTCACATTTTATGAAATATTAGTTTCAGAGTTAATGCGACCTCTTTTTTTAGTTCTGTGACTATATTGTTTATAAAAAAGGTAATAAAAAATATGAAACAATACTAAAAAGTCAGCTCAATGCATTTTCTAACATTTGATTTCTTTTGACGGCGCACGAACAGATTAATATGTAGAATTTTCTGAAGGAAATTATTGTTTCGAAGAATGTCATGAACTAAATGTTAATATACAGGACGTCCTAAAATTATGGTACTCTCGAAAAACGAGAGGCTCTTGAGATTATTTGAAGCAACTTTTTCCTTAGTGAAAATGCAATCCGCAGCTTTGTTTACGAGTTATTAACGAAAAACAGTGACCAATGAGAAGAGAGTTCGGCTGACGCGAGACGGCCGGGCCAACAGTCGAAGCTTAGTTCCACTCATTGGTTCGGCCGCCTCGCGCCAGCTGATCTCGCTTTTTATTGGTTACTGTTTATCGACAATAATTCGTAAACAAAACGGTATATTGTATTTGCGCTAAGGAAAAAGTTATTACAACTGACCTAATGAACCTTTTATTTCTCGGAAGTACTATAATTTTGGGACAACCCTGTATTGGGACACCCGATTCTTACCTGTGGCGTTAACACGTTCAAGTACAAGCAGTCTTCGACACCTATGTATCCCTCGTTAAAGAAATCAAGTTGAGGACAGGTACCTCCCTCCTCTACGGCATCGTAAACGTCTGTCCATGGTTTCTTTGGAACAGGGGGCTGAACATTCACGGAAAAAAAACATTCTTTATTCATCTAACACTTCTTCTATTCTTGATTCATTTCTGTGTTACCATTTCTTAAGTCTTTTTTTAAGTTAAGTATATTTTAAATTCAAGAAATGTAAGTACTCACTCTTATTTGTTATTTCGCAAACACTACAGGAAAAGAATTCTTTCGCTGATTAGAAAATTGTTCGAATTGGATATATTTTTGAAATCCATACATGTTGTAATGAAGAAAGAGATTCCACTACAAGAAAAATAGTGTATTCTAATGAATATTTCTATAGTTAGTTGACTAAAGTTCATATTTTCGAAATTTCCATTTAGCTGGAAAAATAATTAATCACATTTTTCTTCTTTATGATGCCTTAAACATGTGTATCTCTTATAAGAAATACGCTCAACAATTTTTCTGCTCCTTATAATTAGATTGCGGATGTTTATGCAAATGTATACGTTTACGTGAAAGTGGTGAATTTATGGGACCTGTCGATGCTCGATCTGCTTAAGGCCACGTAAAGGTCATGTTACTATAGGTCATTGGATTCGTCTTGATCATAATAATAGAAATATGTAATGTCGTTCGAAAAAAACATCGATGACCTTGAAATGCCGAGAAATATGTCCTTTGAAAAGAAATTATTTCCACTGCAACGTGTGATTCTTCGAGCTATACAATCTGTTCCTCTAGCAGTTTTTAGTATCGTTAACGATAACGGAGAAATTGCTTTGTAACAGCTTTAGTGAATTACCCTGTATATTACATAGTCCTGAATACATTTTGCATTGATCTTGCATACATTTTGCATATTTCGACGTATAAATGTTTCATAAATATTCACAGTCCATTCATAATCCTTAATACATATTGGATCGTTCGGAAAGTTGTTTCGTTCTTGTCCGAAAAAATGAAAGACGATTTTTTAATGTTTATGGTAAGAAAAAGTACTTCTTCAAATTTTTCTAGTAACATTGAAATTCTATGCTCGTAGAAGTCCTGTTTTTTTATTGGAAAAATACATTTGACAAATGGAGAAACATTTAACATTGAAAATCATACTCAAGGTCGATTTTGCGTTAAATGTTTCTAACGAATCTCTACGTATATGATAACAGAATCAATAAAAATGTAGCAACTGGGTGAACAGAATCGAATTAAAGTTGTAAAGTAGATTGACAGCAAAGAACGTTTCATATATCATTTCTACCTTGAACCTCAGGTTACCAATCGGTGGTTCTGCATAAGGGATGCCCAAGAAAGCGTTGTATTTGATGGAGTGCCATACTGTCTCTTTTACGATACCTCTGACGGGTCCGCTGGTAGTCTGGACAACATCTGTTCGAGTGTACTCTTCGCTCAAGCACTGTGGCAGCAACCACAAAGCAAGGAACGTAATCCCTGCTACGCGAATCATAGTAATTTACCCGCGGTCCTAATGAGGCCACGATCTGGGACATCTGGTTTATATAGCTCCAACATTGTTGGGAACCTTGTCGTATTGTTCGAAACAGCTGTTTAAGACATTATCATTTCGCCGGGAAATTGATCGATGTTGTTTGCAGAACGAACATTAATATTTTTTATTAGGTTGTCATCGTCAACACGTGGTACGTTGCACAATAAACGGCCGGTAATACGGAGAAAAAAAAGGAAGAGGTTACAATGTAATTTAGACCTGGACAATTGTATTTTTGTCATAGATTCTTAACAAAGCATTTATGAACTTTTTGTTACGTAACATTTTTGTCTTATTTTTACTTGTACCCTGTATATGCATAATATGTATAGCTACTCACTTGAATGATTGCTGCTGATAATGTGTGTGTGCAAATGACTCCTTTAATGTACGAAGCGTGACGGTTCTACAGTTGAACATGGAAGGTATAACTAATGTAGCAGGTTAGTGAATAATTTTCTACGGAGCTCAATGATTCTTAAATATGTTTGTGAAATCAGTGATTCGTCACGTTAAAACTGCCAGTTGGGTTTTCGATTTATTATTTCAGTATTTCTGAAGGTACGTTGCAATAAATACTTTATCCTATCGTCAAAAATTGATGATGCTTAAATAAAAAAATAGCAGACGTATATTGATAATGAATTGGATTGTGCAACCGTTAAAGATAATTATACTCTTACAAAGGGAGAAATTTAACATTTATTTGAAGTCATTTGCAACTATTACCGAAAGTATGAAGAAATTAGAAATGGTAAGATTATCTTTAATTTATTGATTTAGTTTCTGTAATTGTAGATTATTTAAAAAATATATCCCGTGGTGTAGAAATTAAACGTAATAGTTAAAGTTGCATTGAAGCGAAATCTAAACTTTAAAACAATACAAATAATAAGTAAGATTTTGAAAGGTAGACATGTTGAAGGTCAACGAGATATTTCGACATGACATTGGAGCAAATTTAAATATGATCCCATAACATTATATGACGTAAAATGCTCTTTATCAGCGTATTAATTAATTTTACGGTTTTTTAAATTTTTTACTTTTTAATTTCTAGCGTTTCTGTTATTTGATTTTCTAATGACTGCGTACCTCTTTAAAATTTGTTTTTGGCTTAAATTATAGCATTCGGTTGCAACAGTTCTTTTTTTCTTTCCTCAACATTATTACTATGTTCGTAAAGCGCTCGAGTTTGCAGATCCTAATAAAACAGACAATTTTCTTTGTTAAGGTAGGTTTGGACGAGTTTTACAATGTGTACATAGTCAATGTGCATAGTCTGCTACAGTGCAAGTACAGTTCTGGATATATGTCTGTATGTATACTTGTGTATTAAATATAAATAATATACACGATTTATTTTTCTTGAATAAATTTTATTTCGGTCTCCCCGAAATAAATTATGGTCTAAATTATTATGTCATCGTTGTCCATCGCGCGTCCAATTTAAATGACTCGACCGAAAATGCAATTAATCTCCTTGCAGAAAATTATATATATTCTTCTTTGTGCCGTGAAATTAATACGAAGAAGGAATGTCCGTTTTATTGCTGTTATCATTTCATATTATTGCAAATTGTTAGAGAAATGTATCGTTAGGAAACGATACGAAAGCATTTGCTAACGAAAAAGAGCTGGTCAATCAGAATGCAATAATTTAAGACAAAATTTGAAAGCTTTAAATTTGAGAACATTTAAGACTATATTAATCTTCACAAATTTGTGTACGCATTACCGAATATGCATAGATTAAATAGACTAAATAACTGTTTACTACTTGATAAACATGGTACCACTGCGTACTATGTACACAACGATTTTCCTTCGTTTTGTAGACAAACCTGAAAAAATTTTGTGACGACTATGATAAAAAGAGCTTTTTATATTACTAAAACAATGGTTACATGTGTGTGTAGAATGTTTTAGCATCCATGGATCCTAGGGCTAAAAGTTCTGTATTTGACTAATTTGTAACATAAATGAAAACATTTCCGTAATAAAATTTATTATGTTTTGATGTTGTAATTCATTAACTAGAATATAGTACTAATTATGAAAATGATGTAAGTCATTTAGGCTTCAAAAAAATACATTATCGAGAATATCGAAACATATCGATTCACCGTATTATTATGTTTTCCTGCGCATACGTATCAATGGACTATTTCTTCTATTAAAAAATTTAATTAATTAATTAATTTTACTATTGCTATATATTAATTTTATTGGTAACCTTTTCCAGGTCACGGGTATATCTATTGCGACATCATTATCGTCGTCATCACCTATTAAATGACGCACATTTGCTTCGATTGTTCTGTAGTCGAAATTTAAAGCAGAGCTCTCGAATAACACTTGGCAAGGTGCCAACCTCTCCAATAACACTATACTTTTAGTAATCAGGTCCTACTAGCTTTCATTGAAATCCATATGTCTGAAGCAATGATTTTATGAAAAAGTTATGTTTTATCTAATAACCCAGAAACACGAGATTCGTTTCACCACAGAAAATCGATTTCTCTCTATGATTCAAGTATACTTCATAAGGATATTTATTGTATTAAATATACATACTTATTGTATCATATGTATTACAAATTAAATAATATATACTTAATTGTATACAATAACAATTGAATATAAAATTATATAGGTATACTATTGGTGTTCTGAAAAGAACGAATGACCGCAATCAGAATTTTGCGGAAGCCTTTCTCTGTATCCTTGCTGGTAACGGACAGTCACTGGATTAATCAAACGACCTTTCAGAACAGTTACTTTGTTAATATCCAATTGTACACCTGTCTTGCTGCTGTCTAACCAAGTCGCTTCGAATACTGGACCAGCATGTGAAGCGTTCTTTATTGTTGGGTTGCTGTGGGAAGGAAAACAAGAATTAATTTCATGTTTATTGGTTTCTATATTACATATTTCTCAAATCTTGACTTATTTAACATTATAACTCCTAACCGAGCCCCTAACTCGTCCGACGTATATTATTCTATAACAATGGTAAGATTGGATTTATTCAAGCTTTGTACGATTTCTTTTATAATATATGATGAAATGAAGAAGTTTATCTAAAAATTTCTGACAGAAACATTTTCGCAATATCAAGTACTGTTAAAACCGCAATGGAGAAGTCATTTTGACTGGTTCAGTAGTTCTAATGTTGTTCAAAAACAAAATATATTTCAAGAAAATAGTTAAAATAATTAAATAAGTAATCGAACGCTCTAGGTGTTAATCGTATCGTTTTGTCTTACTCGTATTTAGCGAAATTCGCCCAAGCGTTGACCATCTTCTTTCGGAACACGTTGAAAGGATCCTGCGGGTTCGTCGAAGCGTTCAGTGCTTGTACGTTGAATATATAACCAATATCGTCCAAATGGGAAGTTCCTGTAATTAGTAAGGTCACTCAAAGCATTCCCAATTTCGGAGAAAATTTATTCGTGAATTAATTTGATTCACTCCTATTATCTTATACGGGATGGGACATTTAACTGTGTCACCTTTTATTAGTAATCTGATCGTTGTACCGAGACAATTTCAGTGGAAGTTGTTTGGTATCACGAGTAGCATAAAATGTGACGAGATACGGTCACCTTGAATTTTTGTGTCATGATGTTTGACCTTGTTGTTCGAAAGACTACTAAACGGTGAGTAAAAATACGATGAAAACCACGTCTTAATTTTAAACGAATTTTTCTGTTTATCGTAACGTTTGTCCCTTCAAATAAGAAAATGATTTACCTTGACATTTCTCACATTGTCAACAACGAGTAAAATATTCGAAGCGATCAAGTTATTTTGTTTACCCTGTACGTTATAATAATTGAATCAAACGAAATTATTAAATTAAGAACTGTATCTCTACTGTTCTTTTCGAGCTAGATAAATTGATGGAGCATTACAGGCGTCGAATGACTTGTGCAAATGAAGAAAAAGAGGAGTTCTTTTCGTACCATTTATTGTTGAGCCGACCAACGAATGCACACTGTATTTCGATTGGTACGAGAGCCGATAAAAATAGACAGGATGTTCATCATTCGATTTCGTTATGAACCTTTGGGTTAGATCGATTGGCGCAATAAATAGCGCGTTAGTTACAAGATCTATAACATCTTCAAGTAGGAAGTCGGGCAAGAAATTGAACAACAATCCTCCTGCAGTTCCAAGAATCTGGTCGACGTTTCCACTAAACTGGGTTACCAGTTCGAACATACGCTTCGGTACTTGTGTGTAGCTCGGGTTTCCGACAAAATCTGTAAAACGATAAAATTGCATGATCATACACTTAAGAAATATTTAATGGAAATATAGTTTAATTTCTAATTGAGATTTATATTATTTCATGTCATTTATGTTTCACAGTTCTGTTAATAGTACTTACTTAAGAAAGAAACTTTTTACTGATTTTTATGTCCTTGAATTATGTTATCAAAATTATCATCCTCGCAACTGTTCCCTATACATGTTGCGAGAAATTGTCTATAAAAGATGTTTAGATAAACTTCTTTTATAGAAAACAATAGAAAAACACTGTGTTCAAATAAGTGAAGAGTCCCTTTCTTCAGTACAATTACCTATTTAATTATTATTTTGTGGAGAAATGGAAAAGAAACAAATCTCCGAAATTCATTTTGCATCTTATAACAATTGTCATCACACGCATTATTGCGAAAGAGATAGGCAAAGATTTTCATGTAAAATAAAAATTTTAAAGAACAGTTAATTAAAAAGAACAGTTTTCTATCGAAGTATTCATTTTACTTTCAATAATTTTCATTATTAAGATACAACGTGGCTATATTCTTATATTCTTCTGAAGTTATCGCTATATTTTATTTCACGTACTCATTTTCCTTGTAAGCGCATAAAATCCACAGTCTAGTAATAACAGTATCAAAAATATTTGATAAAATATTCTGGTCACTGAATTCTGTGATAGTTAATTGAGAGTCGCTGCATTTCGTACTTACAGTCTAAGAAAAATAGAAACTCGTCGTGGTTATAACCCAATAATGTAGGAACCGCAGTGAACTTTCCAGATTCGTAAATCTCTATAGGGCATTCCGTCAAAAATGCGTCCCCCTTGGTGATTTTGACGTTTTCTATCGTTGGTCTGAACGGCAATACATCCTTCAAAAATTAAATCGTACCGTACTTTCACTTTCCATAATTTTTCATATTTTGTATTCAATTTTTAACACTAAACCCACCATGCTAGTCAAAATTACTGGTTTAATATTTTTCATTTAGATATTGTTGAGACTACAAAAATACTTCTATATGAAATAATTGCAATGTTCATAATTATTGCAAATATCACAATAGAAATGAGAAAAAGTTTAAACAAATACAACGTTGTCATTCTTATGAAGCAACATATAGTATTCACGCGACGAGAAGGTACCTTTGTATGAAGGCTCCCGTCTCTTATTAGTTGCTCCACCGCCGAGACTATCGGTCGCTATTGGCTGAAAACGATGATGAAGATCAACGACGGTCGCTAGCGACTGATAGCTGCAGCAGAGGGGAATGTAAACACAGAGGTATCTTCTCTAGAAATTAAAGTGGACCCGATCGTTATTCTTAACACTAAGGAAAAAGTTTTTTCGCTAAGGAAAAAGTTGCTTCAAATGACCTCAGGGTACCCCCATTTTCGGATTGCGAGACATTATTGGGACACCCTGTACGTTAGTCAGTTGTTGATTTGGTAGGTTTAGTGTTAAAAATAACTATCGGGCCTACTTTGACCTAGGCTGTCAGAAGCTTATTCAAGCTTATTCACTTTTGGGGTTTAATAGTTTTAGTATTAAATGTTAGGAACCCCCTATCTATTCTGTCATTCTTTATCTCCATAAATTCTGTTTTTCTTTCTAGTTTCTTTCTCTCCTTTATAGCCTCTATATGGAAAAATTAAGCCATTTGATTAATTGTACTTTTCGACAGAAAAGATTTGTATCCATTTGTTATTTGCAATTTTTTTGGTCTAAGTTCTATTATTGACTCAGTGTAAGTTCTATGAATGAAGCACGTATGTGTGAGAGTGAACATTATGCAACAATGTTATCTTGAAATATAGCTAGACAAGTAAACAATTAAATGTCATTACTAAGTCAACTTTGTTAGCTTTCTCAATCGTGCGTCTTGCAGGAGCAGAACGGAGGAAGTGCAGTAATTCTTTTGTTGAGTTCCCTTTGTAGCCAAGCAGTTTGCCGAGAGTTTGAGCATTCTTGAGTGCTTTGGCAGGTGTGTGATATCCCCACTGACACAAAGCTGTACCACTCTGCAGGATTACTTTCTTAAAGAGTCCTAATAAGAAATAAATAACTGGACTATGATTTCTGTTGCATTTACGACAAAAATGAATAGATTAAATACAAAACAATATGAAAAAACATTTAATGAATTGTAAGATATTCTATTCTATTCTAACTAGTTTTCGAACGGCGTATTTTTTTTTTTTTTTGATAAAGACATAACTGAGTATGGTTAAGATCATTTATAATTTTATGTATCTGTTTGTTCAACATATTTTTTAAAGTACTCTTTTTGAACACTAGTCAAATCTTAGTATTTATATCCTGGGTCCAAAAAACGAAGTTAATATGTATCCAGTTCCTGTATCTTGCAAATTAGTATGGACAACTAACTAAATTATATCGTGATCGGTCTAATTTTAATAAAAAAAAACGAGACGATCACGATGGTGAAAGTTTTATCGATAAATGGTAAAAAATAAATTTAGTCCCACCTCTTCTCAATCGCTATCTTTTCCTATGTTCGAGCCTCTGCAAAAAATACAATACAGAAATTTCTCCTTAATTCGCGCTCAGATTACGCACAAAAATAGACAATTTGGGAAGAGGAGATACGATAATAGTTACCGATTGTCAACAACTATAAAAACGAGACACAAGGCTCGAATCTCCTCTTTTTAAATTGTCCACTTTGTGCGCAATTTGAGTGCTAATTAGGGCGAAATTATTGTGTCTCCTCTGAACTTCCAGCGCCCCCAAGTTTTAGCTTAACTAACTCTTAGTTACTAAGAGAATACTGCATTTCAGTACAACGAACCTTGTGATTTCTTCGACAACATGTGGTATGATATAGAAACCGCACCAGCGCTTTGGCCAAAGATAGTTACTTCATTAGGATTACCGCCAAATGCAGCGATATTGTCCTGCACCCATTGCAGAGCCAGGACCTGATCTTTCAGGGCTGCATTGCCTGTAGCTTCAGGATGATTCAATGCCAAAAATCCTAAGAATAAACGCTACTGTTATACAATCTTCTTTGTAATACTACATCGATGTTTCATATATCAGGTTTTTAGCTTCATAAATTTAGCTTAAAAAAAGAAGTGAAATGTTCAAACGTTCAGAATTTTTTTTTTTGGATTCGATCGTAAGAGTCGTACTAATGATTCTTTTGTAGAATGATTCTGGAGACTCTTCCAAATGTAACGGTACATGTTTTTATGATATTGAGGCATGTTCGAATAATGTTTAAACAATGTTCAAGGGAAGCGAGACGTCTTTAGTGCGCCAATTTTCGTCGACATTCTACCACTTGTACTAAAAATTATCACGGGAAAAGCTGACATATTCTTCACGTTCTATATGTCTCGTGCCACTCATTCTCAATATTACCGATCGCTTTGCATTTATCGTAGTGTGACGCTGTTTATAATAAGTACAATAATTACTGCGGTGATCACAAAATGTCTGTTGACGTTGAAGCTCACTGGCGATATTTTATCTCTTGCATTACTATTTTATTTTGTTAATCGTTAACGAAATTTGTGCACTAACTTCCCTCGATGATGTCCGAAAGGAAATTTGCTGAATTTGATTTTGAAACTAGACTTTGTTGAATCTATAATTAATTTATTAAACGTAAAGAATTGTCTAAAGAATTGTCATATCTATTATAGAATATTCATATATTGGATATATAGGATATATATGTTGGACAGCTATTAACGCCCTTTTTATGGATGAGGTAATGAAACACCTTTTTACGTTCTAATGTTACGCTATCTGTACCAAAGGAGACAAAAGATACCTTTTACAATCTTAATGTAACACTATCTTTACCAAAGGGATCGAAAGAAATTTTGACAATCGTAATTTATCACCACTTTGCCAACAATTAATCGAGTTTTCATTGCATTTGCAGTGTCAAAAAAATCCCAGAAAACATAGCAACCTACCTAGTGCACCGAGACGGTAATTAAAGCTGACCATGACAACGTCCTCCTCGAGGAAGAAATCGGGACCGTAGAAGGATGGATTGCTGGTTCCACTGAAGAATGCTCCACCATATATCCACACCATGACTGGTCTCAATTTCGTTCCATTTCCAAACTGCGTATTAGATAGATGGAACGAAAATTTTACTCGTCCTTTCGGTCACTCAAGGAAACTTTACAAAATTCTAAGTTACAATTAGATTGCAGATCTTTATGCAGAATACAAATTTTCTTCATAGATTGCAACAAACAAGAACAAGATAAAAACGTTATTTGTTTACTGATTTAGTGAGCCATTAATAAAATACATAATCTTACATTTGTTTAATCTCCCTATTATTATTTCAAATTTTACCAACCTATTTATGCCATAAATGCGTGAAATCTACAGTCTAGTTACAATAGTGCAGTTATAACAGTTTAGTTAGAATCAGGAACAATGTCTGAAGACTGAAGTTAAGCCAAAAGTTTATTTATCATATCAATGATATTTTGATATTTAAATTTAGTACTGCGAGCGACATTTTTTATGAAACCTCACATTTTCATGAAGCATTCATGTTTTAGTCAACAGCACGAAAACTGACAGTCTAGTTATAACGTTTTATATATTTCTTCTTCTTCGTTTGGAATGTCCAAAAAATTGTAGTATACTAATATATTGGGTCGCACATTTTAAAAGTGACAAATGCAGATCGATAACCCTTATTCGATTTTCTGTACTCTATACAATAGAGACGAACTTCTCAATGATTAATCGAAGTTAAATTAAAAGTAACATAATTATTTACGTTATATTTTATGGAATAGTAGTCTTCCCGAACTAGAAAAAATGTCACGAATAAAGAAAGGAACAATATTCACCTGACGAGTGTAAACGTTAAGGTACAAACAATCCTCGTGACCCAGGTAATCTTTCAAGAAAAAATCTGTTTGTGGGCACATATTGGCCACTCTTATAGCGTTAAGAACATTTGTCCATGGTTTTTTTGGAACTGGAGGCTGTAAATGCACAAAACTGTTTACAATGCGATTATCTTTCATTACTTATTTTATTTATTCGTTTCTAAATGCTTCCAAGTATAATAAGAATTTATTGAAATAAGAATCTAAAAGTAATAATCCCTACAATAAGTGTGAAGATACCTATGTACAATGAAAATTATTGTACAGTTCTCACGCAATTAGAAGATACCTCTGTGCTTACATTCCCCCTCCTACTAGTTGCGACAGTGGGGCAGCTAGTAAGAGGGGGAATGTACACACAAAGGCGTATTCATATAGAATAATAATTTTGAGCCCCCCTGTATATTTCTACGATTTGAACAACATATTACAACAATTTTAAAGCTTATATACTTATTTTTATGAAGTAAATTTCATAATTATTCTAAGAAAAGTTAAAAAATTAATCCAGGAAAAGTGATTAAATCCAAAAAGCAATTTTAAATGAAAATTTTAAGAGATTCCTTTTGACTTTTTTTGTAAAATAATCTTGACATAATCTTGACAAAACCGGTGCGTAGTGCGTACAGTAAATTCTCCCTAATTGGTTTTCAGCTTGGAAACAAAAATGGACAATTTGGGAAGAGGATTATTCGAGTCTTGCGGCTCGTTTTTATAGTTGTTAACAATCAGTAACTATAATCATATCTGTTCTTTCCAAATTGTCCATTTTTATGTTCAAGCTGAGGGTCGATTAGGTGGAATTTACTGTAGTGCTAGACTAAAATGTTCAAAGCTGTTTTTCAACCCCGTTAGTATAAATAGTGTTAAATTAATTAAATCTTCTCGAGACAAGCGAACAAGGTTGGTCTGTAGACAGTATTACCTTGAATCTATGTAATCCAAGAGGTGGCTCTGCGTACGGGATCCCTACGAAGCCCGTGTACGGTATCGAGTGCCATACCGTTGTTTTCTGAACACCTCGAACGGGCCCACTTTTCGTTTGCACTATGCTAGACAACCTACCATGGCCATAGGTCGCATCGGCAGTGTAAACGTCAATACCGTATTTAGATGAATGCGATGTTGCCCCTGTTTCCCCTGACGACAGCAGTCCCAGAAAAGTCAATAGTAGTCCCAGCATCACAAAATCTGCAGAATTGCAACGCTTATGCCATAATTACGACGTTCAGCACATTATTCGGGACATCGTTGTTTTATATTCAGGCAGCGATACACCACAGATGTTTTGTGAAAACCTGCCAATTTGATCGATAGAGTTTGCAGAACGAAGTAGAAAATGCCAAGTGTATCTATGATTCATTACATTTATATTATGGCGTGATGACTGCGTTAGAAAGAGTTACGATGCAATGGAAGATAACCAGCGTATTTCATTATATTAAACATTGTAAATGTGCAATAGTTCTATCGCGCAGAGTAGGGCAACTTTGATGTTAAGGGTATGTGCGAATTTTACTGCGAAGTGTGTGCGTTTGTCACTTCGTTACGGTATATTTTATAAAGAAACCATTATACCTTTTGCAGTCAATCTGTCAAGGTTTATTTGTTCATATTTCAACGATATTTAAAAATCTTTGGTACAAAGGTAGTTAAAATTAGTGGCATTGCAGATTTTCGAACACAGTCGCTTTTAAAAAATGTCGTCTCACGGTGTCCATGATTCCGGTCATTCTGCTTGTCTGAAATAAAAAAATGCGAAAAAATTCCTTAATTAGTACAAATTTGGCTACAGCAGGTACTAGAACAAAACAGTAAAAATCGATAATTAAAAAAGTGGTGACACTTTGATATTCGATTATCGATGTTTGCATGGTTTGTTAAATTTCGGAGGCCTAGAAGATAGAATATATTAAAAATTGTCGGTTAGCTATAGTTGGGGCTATAGTCAGACATATATTAGGTTGGCAAGAAAGTAATTTTGGTTTGCACCAATAGATAACGTTATTTTTGCATTGTCATTCTTTTGTTTCAGCTTTGGTAGTTGACACGTTTAAGTTACTATAGAAACAAATTCCGTGTAGTTTTGTTTACAACTGATAGTTCGCTGTCAATTTTAACATGGAATACAAAAATGAACATTTTCGACACATTTTACTTTTTTATTTTCATAAAGGCAAAAAAGCGGCCCAGACTCACAAAGAGATATGTGAAGTTTATGGTTAACAGAGCGCACGTGTCAAAATTGGTTCAAAAAATTTTGTTCTGAAGATTTTTCACTTAAAGGTCGATTTTCTGAACTTGATCAAATCAAAATCATAATTGAATCGAATCGTCATAAAGTCGCAAAAAGGTTAAATGTAACACATACGACAATTAAATATCACATAAGATGTCTTGGACTTGTTAAAAAGCTCGATGTTTGGTTTCCGCATGAATTGAAAGAAATTCACTTAACACAACGAATTAGTATTTGCGATAGGCATTTTAAACGTAATGCAATCGACCCTTTTTTGAAACGAATTATCGCTGGTGATAAAAAATGGATTATTTACAATAACATTAATTGAAAAAAGTCATGGTCCAAGCGTGATAAACCAGCACAAACCATATCGAAAGCCGAATTGCATCAAAAAAAGATCATGCTGTCAATTTGATGGGACTATAAAGGTGTTGTGTATTTTGAGCTGCTTCCAAGCAACAAAACGATCAACTCAGATGTTTACTGCCAACAACTTATGAAATTGGAGGAAGCAATCAAAGTGAATTAGCCAGAATTGACAAATCGCAAAGGAATCGTGGTTGAAACCACGATAATGCGAGGCCTCACACATCTTTAGCAACACGTACAAAATTATTGGAGCTTGGTTGGGAAGTGATGTCGCATCCTCCATATAGCCCCATCCTTGCACTATCAGATTATCATTTATTTTGAAGTTTACAAAATTTTTTAAATGGTAAAAATTTCAATAATAACGATAGCCTCAAATCGCACTTGATTGAGTTTTTTTACTGATAAGGATCAAAAGTTTTATGAGCGTGGAATTATGAAGTTACCAGAAAGATGGCAAAAGGTCATCGAATAGAATGGAAAATATTTGGCTGATTAAAGTTCGTTTCTTGTATAGAAAAAATTGAGTTTTATTTTATATTGAAATACCGAAATTGCTTTTCTGCCAAACAATACTAAATATGTACTACAAAATTTTGAGTCTATTGGTCAATTAGATTTTGAGCTCGTCGTGTCTTTCAAACAACCTCAACTTCGTTAATTTTAGGAGTCCGCATGTAATGTTCCACGGTTATATTTTTTAAACTATATTCTTTAAGAATATGCAAAAGAAAAAAGATTGATTTTTTCAAGAGTTCACACTAGAATACCACTTTAAGTGAAACAATACTTGTATGTTGGTGCAATAATTACGACTTGTCTAGCGAGAATCACTTTAATAATTCGTTTGTTATTTTAGTATACAAATAACAAAATCGGTGAGTCGCGCGTACAGTAAATTCTCCCTAATTGACCCTCAGCTTGTACCCGAAAATGGACACCTTGGGAAGAAGAGATACGACTTGCGACTCATTTTTATAGTTACTGATTGTCAACAACTATTAAAACGAGCCGCAAAGCTCGAATAATGATACTTTCTCTTCCCAAATTGTCCATTTTTGTTTCCAAGCCGAGGGTCAATCAGAGAGAATTTACTTATTTGGATGATTTCAGTTTTTTTACCGAGCGTAAAAATATGAATAAATCACGAAACACGGAATTTACTACAGTAAATTCTCCTCAATTGTCCTTCAGTTTGTAGACAAAAATGGGTCATTTGAGAAGAAGAGATACAGTTATTCAAACTTCGTGACTCGTTGTTATAATTGCCGATTGTCAACAACTATAAAAACGAGGTGCAAGGCCAAAATAATCGTATCTCCTCTTCTCAAATTGTCCATTTTTGTTTCCAAGGTGAGGATTAGTTAGGGAGAATTTATTGTTCTTAACGAAAGGAAACAAGTCGCAAGACTATGTAATCGAAAGAAGACATCTGTCGACCTAACAGCTATTGTTATCAGATCAGAAACAGCTTGGAAGCAAGAGTGGTGTAGATTTTTAAAGAATGGTTTTCACACACACACACACATTCTGGCCCTAAAACGTGACACACTACGGAACACAGCCGAACAAATGGATCGTCACTACCATCGTTTGCGCACAAAGAATCGTTTGTGATCTTCAGCTAATATTAAAGCTGAATTTAATTTAAACACGGATAAACAATAGTAAATAATGATAATTAATGCTGGAACAGTTAGAAAATAGTTGCAACGTTTTCAATAAAGGACCTGAAGATAACGTAAGAGACCATTATTTGAGTATCAAAACTCGAAAAATGATGTATGCATCTGTTAAAGCTTATGAACACTGGTTCAAGTCAGAATTGGCAAAATATATTACTCTCGAACGAATGGAAGTTCAATCGTATTTCTTCTGATGAGATAGCAATACATGAGACGACGTTTTGAAGAAAATTTGCAACCACGGGCATTTTACTAATTTCTTTCTTCCTTGTTTTATGTTTTGATCTTTTGTGCTTAAGCACTTTTCATCCTTGTCACTCTCTTTTACGTATTTGTTAGCCGGCGACGTGGGCACGCAGCGAATCCTCCTACTCCGTTGAAGAAAAATGTTTACTTATTTCTTTATTTATAGAGTTTATTTTAATGTGGACACATTAATTATGAAGTCGTTAAGGATTACATGTTCTACAGAATTTATGTGATTGATCTACAATTTCATTAATATAACGTAAGCTTTGCGTTGAAGGTATAAGTTGTCCAGGAACCCCCAAAATGCTGTATGCCCTTGAAAGGAGTGATTCTTGAGGTGATTTGAAGTAATTCTGAAATGAAATGAAAACGTTATGTTCAAAGTGATCGAATATTAAGTTTAAGTTAAACAGTTCTTAAGTTCAATGTATAAAAACAACATATGCTTAGTTATAAAAGCTCAATGTAGATTATGGGTTCCGTACCCGCATGGCAAAGGAAATAAAAATGAGAGTTACCACGACGTTAAAGAAATACAATATATAGGGTAGGCCGGAATTTGTAGTACAACCGAGCAGAGGGTGATTCTGTATGAAAAAATCAAAAGCATAATATTCTTTATCCGGTGCTTCGTTTTCAAGAAAATCGACTTAAAGTTTGTTCATCTGTGTAAAAGATTTAGATGTCGTTTATTCTCCTACCGCAGTTGCCTTCGTCCGAGATAATATTTGCAAATATTTGTTATTGCGAACTATATATACAGTGAACGGAGTGTTTCCATCATTGTCAATTCGCTTTCCTTAATTAATCTCAAAATGGTACCGAACATAAATTCGTTGTTGGTTGGAAATAATGTGTAGCGGCACACGATTGTTGACCGTGTAATTAACCATTTGCACTGTCCGTTTATAGATGTCTTGATGTTTCCTTAGCCCGGAAATGACTTTATTCTTTCACTACTTTCACGTGCTGAGCAGACTTCACTTATGAAAATATTATCAGCCATCGTCGTATCGTCGAACCACTAATAACCACCATTTTTCATTTTTCTCAACAGTTTTTATTTCAATAATATAAGAAGATCTCTGATCCATACAGTGTCGCTTTTCGAAATAGATTCTTTTGACTCAGCGTTTCACTTTTCCTTACATACTACCTTAACCTAACATAAAAGTGCGAGGATTATTCTTTGTTCCTGAGTCAGTGAGCGGATGACCTCACGGGGTATAGGTCGCTCTTTGCCCTGTCGAATCATCTATTTTTCTGTATTCCTGGGACAGAGGCACTATGAAATAATAAATTTTGGTCAGTCTGCTATTTTTCTGACTCAGGAGACTAGAGGATAATGTCGGAGGAAAAGGTCCACACTGGGAATTTATACAGATACAGTAATTTTTCTTTAATTCGCGCTCAGATTGCGCACAATAATGGACAATTTGGGAAGAGGAGAAACGATTATTCGAGGTTTGCGGCTTATTTTTATAGTTAGCGATTGTCAACAATTAAAAAAACGGGACGCAAGGCTCGAATAATCGTATCTTCTTGTCCTAAATTGTCCATTTTTGTGTGCAATCTAAGCGCGAATTGTACTGTAAAAATTAGCAGATAACCCTCTATCAGAGATCATAATTCCGAGAGACAGGCAGCGATTTTGCAGTGTATTTTCTATTGTAAGTGAATTCATTGTCCAGTTCTTGGTACTTTTATTCGGATGTTAGTCCTTTCAAATTATGAGAAATCAACAAAAAACACGGTGGTTTTATTATTGCAGCATATCTTTGTAACGTTCTGGACATGTATTTGAAAATGTTTAATTAATGTTGAAAGGCAGCAAGGTGCATTTGTTGCACCAAATTTCTGGAACTTCTTCGAATTTTTTATTTTTATTTTTAATAATCTTATTTATTTCCATTTATTCTCAAAGAGCGCATGTCCTCGGAAAATAAACTGAATCATTTCAAATAGGGATAAAAAAGAAGCATTTCAGCAATGAACAAATTTATTTGGTTTCTTTGCATAATACACAATAATCTATAATTAGTCGGTCACAAAATTATTTTCTTCTTAAACAGAAATGCTTTGAGAGTTAACTCACATCGTCTTTTGTATCCTCTAGTGCCTGTCAACAAACAATAATAATACGAAATAAAATAATATTTAATAGAATTCACGCTTTAATCTTATCTTCCCTAACATTTTATATTAATTTTAAGACAGCAAAGGATTGCATAGAATAATTCGGTTAATTCTATAAAATTATTCATTATATTTTTTTCATGTATAAATTCTTGTAGATTGTTAGATTATCCGAGAAGTTTTATATCAACTATTAGAGTGGTTCATATTCCTGGCTCCGTTACATTTCTACAAATATTGAAAATAATCTGTTGATTCCCATTTAAAAGAGCTTTTAAGTTCGTACATATTGTCTCAAAAATGTCTCGAAATCCGGAAATGGGGGGTTCCTGAGGTCATTTGAAGTAACTTCTTCTTTAATGAAAATGTAATCCGCGGCTTTGTTTACGACTTATTAATGCAAAACAATGACCAATGAGAGGCGAGATCAGCTTACGCGAAATGGCCGAACCAATGAGCGAAACTGGACTTCATGCGCTCGTTGACTGGGCCGTCACGTGCCAGCCGAGCTCGCTTCTCGTTGATCACTGTTTATTGCCAATAACTCGTAAACAATGCCGCGGATTGTATTTTCGCTACGGAAAAAGTTACTTTGAATGTCCTAATCCTAGGATCCTAATATCCTTAATTTCCAGATTGCGAGACATTTTTGGAACACTCTGTATAACCCTACTATGCAAACTGATATTCATTCGAATCCATTCTAAGGAATGGGAGTTAGAAGAAAATGTACATTCATCTATCAATAATTTTAGTGTGTTGAGAACAATGTAATGAAAATAATAAATCCTTTTAAACTCTTCACACTTTCCTTTCCATCTATACTCTTTTCCAAAAACATTTTCCATAACATTAGCAATCTATTTAAAGCAATCCAATGCAAGTATTCCAAAAGCACCTAGAAAAGATTTATCATACTTATATCAAGCAGGTTCTACGTAAACGGCGAGAGTAGAAATCTGAGCCATCGTTGAACCATGCCGAAGACACTTTGCAATACTGGTTTAAGGAGATCGTCATTTGCCGTCTGGACTGAATCCATAACAAGATCTCGCTCCTGCCTCATAAAAGATTCAAGATCCCTCTTTCCGAAATGAGGAACTACAAGACCAACGAGATCCTCTGCTCTGTTCACGCCTTCACTGACCAATCCGCCGCCTATGGGGAACAGTGAGGCGATGTCTCTTTTTCCAACCTTG
This sequence comes from Megalopta genalis, assembly GCF_051020955.1. Classification (NCBI taxonomy): domain Eukaryota; kingdom Metazoa; phylum Arthropoda; class Insecta; order Hymenoptera; family Halictidae; genus Megalopta; species Megalopta genalis. The sequence continues at coordinate 42,269,036 of NC_135013.1, read as the reverse complement.
GGAACGAATTGACCTATGAAGTCTTCGATTAGGTTCACCCAGTGGCTAATGATATCGCCGCCCACTGGGAACAGTTTGCCAACGTCTCTCTTTCCAAACTTGGGAATGTATTGACCTATGAGATCTTCGATAAGGTTCACCCAGTGGCTAATGATATCGCCGCCTACGGGGAACAGCTTGCCAACGTCTCTCTTTTCAAGCTTGGAAATTACTTCTTCCACGAATTGTTCCGTTGTAAGATCTCTCTTTCTGAAGTGAGGATTGAAGTCCTCTGGAAGCTCTGGAAACAAATTCTGAGCGTCTGAATGTGAAACATTTCCGTTGAGCTCCTCGTCTGGCTATAAACCGAATCGGACTCCTCAGGAGACCGTTCATATTCTGTAGAGCAGTGATAATGTTTGAATTTAGTTTATCTATACCGTTTGCAGCCGGTCGTAGCACCGCACAGTCCACGGACAATACGAATACGGAGACGGCCACGTACAGCAGGAACTTCATCTTCGCTTTGTTGATGGGCGAAACTGAAAGTGTTGAAATCAGCTAGCCGGTCAGCTTATATAGTGCAGGCTGAGTGTATATTGCATAGATGCCAGCTGCAGGATCAATGTTTCACACGTTATTTATTGTGTTTTGGCAATTGGTGGCTATTAATTGCTGTTGCAACGAATGTGTTTGCTTTGAGGCACGTGGGTGTTAAATGTATTGTATTGCGCCGCTGATCGCCTGTTCTGAGACAACTTTTGTTCAAGGTTAATGTCGCTGGAGTTGTCGAGTTTTTGTTTCGCATGTTGCGAAAGTGGTATTTTAAATAATTCAATGTCTATGTTATAATGATTATTCACGAGTCGTTATTTAACCCCCTGAATGATATTATCAAAAGCATCTATTATGGAACGCTTTTCAGCAGGTTTAAGATTATCATCGCTTTTATTACAACATAAAAGTGTTATTGTTGAATATTTATATTACTGCACTATAGATTTTTTTTTCTAGATAACGTAATGAACTTTGAAATATTGATATTTAATATGAATAAAAAATAGTACAGTGCGAGCATGTACCTATTATGGTACACCGTTTTCGCACCATGTCCCCGTGTTTCATAAATCGAGATAATGAAAAAATCGATGTACAGGTGAACCTCCTACAATGCGGTTGGAAAATTACGAAAATTTTTCTACAACGCGGTTTAGGAAATGTGGAAATTTTCCTACAATGTCAAAATTCTATAAGATGCATATGCAGTAGTTCATGAAAGTATTCGAACACCTTTTAAAAAGCAATAACTTCTTTATAACTGAACTAAATGACAATTTTGTTTTTTAGATGATAATGGGACTAATCCACGAGTCAATAACTGAAATGCTTTTTCTTATATGCATGCTAAAAATTTTATCGAAATTGATCGATGTTGTTATAAGTTATAAATAATTAAAGATCGCTAAAATCCTAGTTTTGTTCCTATTTTTGACACTTTTGACCAAAAATTATAAGAAATCTGCAGTTTTTGAAATCTTTCAACGCCTGTACCTTGACTCTGAGTTAACCGATTTCGATAAAATTTTCAGCATACACATGAGTTACCGAGATCGAAAGGCAGTTTCTAAATGCTTATTATAAGCTCAGATAAAACAGTTATACAACGAGACTTTTTTACTTTTTTTGTCATTCCAAGTAAGAACTAAATTAAGAAAATGCTTTTCAGTTATTGTCTCGTGGATTAGTCCCTCTATCATCTAAAAAAAATTCAAGTCATTTAGTGCAGTTTGAAAAAAGTTATTGCGTTTTAAAAGGTGTTCGAATACTTCCTTGAGCTACTGTACGTGTTCACAAATTTGTATTTATAGTTCCTTTTCGTTTATACCGTATGTTCATTGTCAAATAGATTTGGTGGCAATAATAACCGAAACATTACCGATTGAAAAGACTTCTAAAGATCTGTTCAGTGTAGAAATCAAAAACTTCACTCTGAAAAGCATAAAAAAATGTTTGGACATGGCGAAACAGTTGAAATAATACTTTATAATGAACGATCCTCTGTCGAAGAGAGCGGATGTAATTAAAAGAAATCTACAAAATTGCTTATCTGCCTATCAAGAAGTTTACACAGATTTGCAAAGCAAGATCGAACAATCTCTTATGACAGATTTTTAAAACCTAAAACCACCGGAAATCCAGTCGAATTTGTCTATGAATTAAGCTCAGATTTAAAAATAAGACCCGTCAAACGTTCTTGACCAGTTATATTATAATAAGTGACAATGATGAATAAATTTGTTAGCATAACATTATATTTCTTTTTGATTTTTAATTTTAATTTTGGTTATGAAACTTGAAATCGTGATCTTTTTAGTTTTTATATGATGTTGAATTTTATTTAAGTTTGTTATGAAATATTTTTATGTGCATATATAGTTATATAATATAGATATAGTTATATAATATAGAAAAGAGGAACATAATAAGGAACAGTATCTTCTTGTTTATAGTGTGGTTTTGGTTTCATTTATCATTCGTGTTATTATGAAACGTGGCTCTTACTAGTCTCATGCGCAGTTTTAATGCTGTCTTACTATTGTTTTAATATTGCCTTAAGGCAATTAATATTACATTAATGTTGCCATATTATTGGTGTCTAGTCTGGATTAAGTCTGGGTTAGATCTGGGTTAGGTCTGGGTTTAGCCTGAATTATATCTGGTAAGAGTTTCTTTGTGGACCTGGAATTATGGAATGAAGGTAAAACGTAAACATTTCATTTTATTTCAGTAAAATTACTCAAAACTAAAAAGCGTTTCTGTTGAAACGAAGCCGTTTTTCAGAATATTTTCGAAGCTATTCATTTGTTAAAATAAAAATTTTGACGCATTATACCTTACACGATTATTTGCAAGGTAGGAAACGATATTTCAGAAATGCTATTTCGTTAATTGTTCTTAAAGTATCAAAGCAAAGTCTTTTCAGACAATTAAAAATCTGAATTAGCAGGATACGTTTATCTTAATTTTGAAAGTATGGGGAAAAAAACGTTCATTTTATTTAAAAAAATTTATTATTTTCACTATTCACGTTGAAATTATTCTGTTTAATATTTCAGGTGACATAGCTCGAACAGACGTAGTTTCTTGTTACAGGCAATGTAGAACAACGCTAATTGTAAGTAATTATCACAGATAAAAGATTGTAAAATTTATCTATTTCTTTTAGAATAGAATAACAAAGTTAAGTACCTTCACGTCTGTTCGTAGAAGAACTATATTTCTAAAACACAAGAGTTTTCATAGCAATAATTCTTTAATATAAATGAGCGACACAATCTTAGTATGAAAACAGTTTGTCATGGTCCATTAATTTGCTCTTTATACCATAGCAGATGCATATTTTGCAGAATCGTTTACATTGCTTATAATACACCAGTTGCGAAATACATGTAAAGTATTGCATTATAGAAAAACAGAGTATCATTCTCGTTCAGGCGGCATTGGCGATGCAAAAATAGAAAATGTACTTTCGAAAATCTTTTTCACACACTTTTGTTCACAATTCCAGTTTTTGATAAAAGACGAACACAGCAATTATAGCGTTTCCAGCTGCCTCTTAGATCTCCTTGTGGAAACTGAAAAATTAATAGTAACTTTGAGTTGAATTTAAAGGAAAATTATCGTTTTTATCAAATGTAGCAATCAAGTGACTGAACCATGAGTATCCGAATTAAGAGACAAACTTCTATGGATAAATGGTTCTTCGGATAATCGGTCCGACAGAACAAATGCTTTCCAAATATGGAGACTTAGTACGCAGAAATGCATATCCAACAAAAGAAATATCGCGCGAAGAATGAATTAAATATCAAAAATTCTGTCAAGTTGCCGATTCTTCCTACAATACACATTTATGGATGACTTATATGAAGATAATGCTTAAATAAAATTTTGCAAAAATCTTAACTGGTTAGAATCACAACCGTAAAATAAAAAAGGTACGTTTCCCAACTTTTTTTATCTAAGACTGTAAAAAAATTGAAATAATGCATTTTATGAGTCTTGGTATAATGTAACAAAATCTTATAAATATATTTCGATAGCACGCCTTGATTTGATCAGTAGCAGCGGCAAGGGTGGAAAGGGGAGTTAGATGGATAGACTAGGCATTTATCCATACAATAAACAGTTGCAGCCTCCTTTCCAGCTATTTCCCCAATCGCATCGCATACTTACCTGTTTCGAAATAATAAATGATACAATTATTAACATTTTAAAATTTATTGCATTTTGTTCAATGAAAACGTATGCTGAGGTGATTTTGAAATATGTGTAACATACTACAATATGTACGCAACCAAATAGAATCAGAAATAATAGACAAATTAATAAAACGGATGCTGAAGTTAAACCAAAAAGTAATTGATAAACGCATTGTATATATCGTCGATAAGAAAATTTAATTTTCTTTTATAAAATTCACATTATTTTTACTATAATATAAAAAAATATAGATATATCTACTTGTTACATTTTAATATCATTAACTTTGAAATACATTGAAGAAATTAGAACAATTTTCTATCGGTTCCTCAAATTTATTTAATTATCTGTGATTGTGCCACTTTTGGAGAGGAGTATATGTAAAGTGTACCAAAAAGTTGCTCTATATGACCTCAGGAATTACCCCTTTCAAGGGCTTGCAACAGTTTTAGGATATTCTGTGTAATTTATTGCATCATTGTTAGTACTTTCGGTATAAAAATAAAATAGAGAAGGACGAAAATATTTTCGATCGAATAGTGCACCAAGATCTTTAACAACACTTTTAGCTGCTCCATAATATACTTATACACTTGGCAGATATTTGATGGGCAGTTTGGTGGGTATCGAAGGCAATTGCTTTGACACCAATTTCCCATTCCTGGTATTCGTCGGTAAAGTGAAGAGGACATGCACACCTGAGATCTGAAATTAAAATGTCCTTAAAAACACTTATATGAATGGTCAATTGTATAATCTATAATGTATTCGTGTCTGTTACCCTATAAGTTAATTTAACAAAATTGAACAGTTTCATTGGAGTTAATTACTTTTAGTTTAAGTAAATTACTTTTTTTGAAAGGAAACTGAATTCCTGTACTGCTAGAAGTCTTTGGTACAAACTCCTTGTTATAAAAATCTTGTAACTTTCCATGTTAAATGCAAGTCTTTGCCGTATTTAATAATACCAATACAATTTAATAGTATAAACTCTGAACGCAATTAAAAAGTTTTTAAAATTAAAAATGAAATTGGAAAAAAATTTTTTTTTTTATATTGGTATTATCAAAAAAAACGATAGTTTGCTGAGTTAGTTCAATCAAGGAAATAACAGTGCTGTAAACAATCATTTTGAGGTGGTCTTAATAAAAGTCTGTGGTGGCTACCTCCAGACCTGCCAGCAGAGGGCTCCTCTTCCCGCTAGTAGCCGATCCGTTCCGATCCCTATATACATATACACCGAGACTTCGTCCTACCCTTACGTCTAAGGCAAGGGCCCGCTAGGATAGCCTTACTGATGAGTCCTCTAGCGGGCCCCGGACGAAACGTTTCCCCACTCCTTTTCCACGACACACTAAAACCGCCGCCAAAAGTCCTATAACCGCGTTAATGTTTAATAAACATAAAAGAAGTTATGCTAAGTTATGACTGAAATGATTAACTAACTATCTCTATACAGGGTATCACAAAATTATTGTGCAAGCGGAAAATGAGGGGTTCCTGAGAGGTCATTTAAAGTAACATTTTCTTTAGCGAAAATGCAATCCGCAGCTTCGTTTACGAATTATTAACGAAAAATAATGACCATTGAGATGCGAGCTCGGCTGGCGCAAGACGGTCGAACCAACGATCGGACGAAACCCAGTCCACACCCAGCACAGGCACACGCACGCGCGCGCGCGCGCGCGCACACACACACACACACACACACACACACATACACACACACACACACACACACACACACACAGAGAGAGAGAGAGAGAGAGAGAGAGAGAGAGAGAGAGAGAGAGAGAGAGCGAGAGTGGGAGAGAGATGGGGGGGGAGGGGTGGAACTCAGCTGTACTCGTCACGATACTAACATCAGCACAGTTCCGAAATGTTTCTGGCCTCCCACAACCACTGGCTTCGGTTCCAGTGTCACAAGTACCCCACATGTTACCTGATAATAATTTTACAGTGCTCATTTTAAGTCAGATAATATTCCTGACCTCATTTATATCGTGATTCACAGTTCACTCGATGCAAATAATAATATCACATAATATCACATATTTATACTTGAGTATGCACATTAATGCAACGATACAAACCTGTGTAGTAATTCCATTGAATAACGCATTAAGAACAAGTAACATACGATGGCAAAGTCACCCTGTACTGAAATATAGCTTTTTTCTCAGTGTCTATTGGAATTTCAAATCCCACATCACGAGTACCGGTAACGTACAGTGGGTACCTAAAAGTTTTATTCTGTTACATTACGTTACATTTGTAATTAGTAGCCTGTAGATTATTATGCAAATTTTGATTTTCGTGGATTATTTTATAAAATCCTGGGCACAGGAAAGATTTATTTGATTGTGTCGAATATTCCTTCCATTGAGATTAAATTATCTAAATTCTATTAGAGAAATTGTTAAGGATGAAGAAGTAGTTGTCAACGAAATTGCAGCGTAGGAGTTGAGGTTCTAATACCTCTAAATTCATATTCATATTCGAAATTTCATTTCACAAAATTAGTACAGTAATGATAGAAAACGAAAGAAATTCAAATTACCTGACGAACTATGTAGTGTCTAACTATAGTTTCTTTTGCGTATTCACTGCCGGCTTCGTGTAGTCTTGGATTTTTGAAGTGGTATGGATCACCGCACACACACATACTCCGCATTGTTTATTATTCCGGACCCGTTGCACTAAGGAATAATTTTTATATAGGAAGTTGTAATTATAACTATTACTATTGCTACCTCTATTATTTTGGAAAACACCTCATCAATATTTGTCAAGGGACCTTGTCCTGAGCAACTTTGAAAAATTCGACATTCTTACCAATTACTTTACGAATGAATTATTTTTCGATCATGTTTCTTATTTCAATAAATAGTACTATGGTAAATTGTATAATACAACATTACTAGACTGCGAATCTTCATGCGAAACTAAAATGGACGAAGTTGTAAGAAACATAAGTTAGATGAAAATCTCTTCACTCTTTTAATAATTGCAATAATTTGAAAATAATGTAACAATATCCCTAAGTGATTCTAATGTCTATACGGTTTTGTATTTGGCCTGTTAATTTCACGATGTTAATTTTCAGGCTAATTTGTTGTATATTCCTAATTTTGTTAAGATCAGTAAAACGTATGAATGTGAAGAAAATAATTAATATCGAACAAATTCACTTTAAAATTTTAATTCGATTAAACGATATCGATGATCACATTTTTGTGATTGTTGGTATGCCAGTCAAAGTGTTCAAAGAATATGGAATGTAAACATTTTTATGCTATCACAGACGTAAATATAATATATGCACGTAATGCAAGTGAACTATATCAATCTGTGAGAGTCAAGGATTGATCGCGTAAGGAGTTAATCGTAACAATTGCTGTGATAAAGGATGTAACAGTCTGCTGCACGATCAAATATACAGAGTGTTCTACAAGTACGTGTTACATTAAATTTGCGAGCGCAATTACTCGATTGCAAGGGTGTGTGTATGTGAGAAATTAATTTCCTTTTGGTTAACAGTGATTTCATTCATTAACTTAACTGCACATGCTTGAATCATTGTATACAGTCGAATGTTAAAAGCGCGGTCGCACAAATGGATACGATTGAATGTGAACGTACGTGTTTTAGTAGTTTATGATGGTTAACATAAATTGTCCCCGCGCTTAAGAAATCTTGTTGCAGATATAGCAAGCAGAAGGTTATTTGAATGACAATATAACTAAGAAATGTTCCAGTATGGAACGATGTAAGATGCCCGGAAGCATGTTTATTATAATATTAATATGTGTATAGAATTTTCTGAAGGAAATTATTGCTTCGAAGAATGTCACGAACTAAATGTTAATATACAGGATGTCTCAAAATTATTCACTTTCATTTACGAGTTATTAACAAAAAACATAGACAAATGAGAGGGGAGCACGCCTTTTATTTGTCACTGTTTTTCGATCAATAACTCGTAAACAAAACGGCGGATTGCATTTACTCTAAGAAAAAGTTACTTCAAATGACCTCATGAAGCTCTCATTTCTCGGAAGTACCATAATTTTGGGACAATCTATATTGGGACAGTCGATTTTTACCAGTAGTATTAATACGTTCAAGCAGTGAACGAGCATAGCTCGACACCTATATATACAGGGTGTCCCACAATTATTTTAACAGCCGAAAATGAGGGGTAGCTGAGGTCATTTGAAGTAACTTTTTCCTTTGCGAAAATGCAATCCGCGGCTTTGTTTACGAGTTATTAACGAAAAACACTGGCCAATGAGAGGTGACGGTGCGAGAGAGAGAGTCCGCGAGAGAGTACGCAGCACGAGGCTTTGACAGATGGTCGGGACGGACTCGAGCCACGTTCGAAGTATTGAACAAATCACGAAGCGAGAACTTTCCGGATTTTTTTTTTACTACGTGACAGTGATATTTTGAAGAAAAACGCTGTTCACCTTTACTTTAGAATGTCTGAAGAATATTTACTAATTTTTCGGACCCGAAATAATAAGTAATTTAACCGTGACGGCCGTTTTAATTTTCTAGTGTGCATGACACCTCGTGTGTAACATATGAAATTTTTAAGCAAGGTGTACAGTGAAGATTAACAAAGTACGTAAATGATATTTTACGTTAATGGTATTTTATTTAAATAATTCCGTGTCCGAACATAGTTCAACGAATGATTCGCAAAGCTAATTTAATAAATAATAATCGTGTTAAAGGATGTAAGGGATATGTTTGTTAGAGAAATATGAAGAATATTATCAACAAGAAACTCACCCATTTAGTTGTAAAATCCACTTCATGCACGGAAATGTGTGCAGGAGGATAGTGCATTGACCTCGTACAATGTATGATGAACTGCACAGCTGATCTGTATCCGACGGCGACGAACAGAAGGATATCTCCAGGCAGGCAATTTCAACGTTTACTTTCACTGCATTATCACTAAACACTGATCACTTATCAATAATATTTATGGACCAACTTTCCTGGGTTAATATGTATGGCCCTGAAAAGAGCCGATTGTTTTATGCGACGCGTTCGAAGTTCATATCGTTAAGAACACATACCGCGTTGACGGGATAAACTGCGGAAGACTAGCACGATGGCTGACAATGTTCGCGTTCGATGGAAAACAGTTGAAATTCGCTCGTAGGAGAACGAAACACAGTCGGCCATCGTGCCAGTCTTCTGCAGTTCATCTCGACAACGCGGTACATACGTGTCGTTAACAGTGAGAACTTCGAACGCGTCGCATAAAACAATCGGCTCTTTTCAGGGCCATACATATTAACCCAGGAAAGTTGGTCCATAAATATTATTGATAAGTGATCAGTGTTTAGTGATAATGCAGTGAAAGTAAACGTTGAAATTGCCTGCCTGGAGATATCCTTCTGTTCGTCGCCGTCGGATACAGATCAGCTGTGCAGTTCATCATACATTGTACGAGGTCAATGCACTATCCTCCTGCACACATTTCCGTGCATGAAGTGGATTTTACAACTAAATGGGTGAGTTTCTTGTTGATAATATTCTTCATATTTCTCTAACAAACATATCCCTTACATCCTTTAACACGATTATTATTTATTAAATTAGCTTTGCGAATCATTCGTTGAACTATGTTCGGACACGGAATTATTTAAATAAAATACCATTAACGTAAAATATCATTTACGTACTTTGTTAATCTTCACTGTACACCTTGCTTAAAAATTTCATATGTTACACACGAGGTGTCATGCACACTAGAAAATTAAAACGGCCGTCACGGTTAAATTACTTATTATTTCGGGTCCGAAAAATTAGTAAATATTCTTCAGACATTCTAAAGTAAAGGTGAACAGCGTTTTTCTTCAAAATATCACTGTCACGTAGTAAAAAAAAGATCCGGAAAGTTCTCGCTTCGTGATTTGTTCAATACTTCGAACGTGGCTCGAGTCCGTCCCGACCATCTGTCAAAGCCTCGTGCTGCGTACTCTCTAGCGGACTCTCTCTCTCGCACCGTCACCTCTCATTGGCCAGTGTTTTTCGTTAATAACTCGTAAACAAAGCCGCGGATTGCATTTTCGCAAAGGAAAAAGTTACTTCAAATGACCTCAGCTACCCCTCATTTTCGGCTGTTAAAATAATTGTGGGACACCCTGTATATGTATCTCTGGTTACATAAATCAAGTTGAGGATAGATACCTCCCTCCTCTACGGCATCATAAGCGTCTGTCCATGGTTTCTTTGGAACAGAGGGCTGAACATTCACGGAAAAAAAACATTCTTTATTGATCTAACTCTTCTTCTATTCTTGATTCATTTTTGTGTCACCATTTTTTAAATCTTTTTTTAAGTTAAGTATATTTTGAATTCAAGAAATGTAAGTACTCTTATTTGTTATTTCGCAAACACTACAGGAAAAGAATTCTTTCACTGACTAGAAAATTGTTTGAATTGGATATATTTTTGAAATCCATGCATGTTGTAAATTTATAAAAATCTGTAGTCTAGTGTTTACGTATAAAATATGAAGAAAAAGTTCCACTACAAGAAAAATACATAGATACGTACACAAAGGTTGAGTCTTACTCAACTATCATAGTGTATTCAAATCAATATTTCTATAGTTAGTTGACTAAAGTTCAAACTTTCGAATTTTCCATTTAGCTGGAAAAATTACATGTTCTACAGAATTTATGTGATTGATCTACAATTACATTAATATAACGTAAGCTTTGCGTTGAAGGTATAAGTTGTCCAGGAACCCCCAAAATGCTGTATGCCCTTGAAAGGAGTGATTCTTGAGGTGATTTGAAGTAATTCTGAAATGAAATGAAAACGTTATGTTCAAAGTGATCGAATATTAAGTTTAAGTTAAACAGTTCTTAAGTTCAATGTATAAAAACAACATATGCTTAGTTATAAAAGCTCAATGTAGATTATGGGTTCCGTACCCGCATGGCAAAGGAAATAAAAATGAGAGTTACCACGACGTTAAAGAAATACAATATATAGGGTAGGCCGGAATTTGTAGTACAACCGAGCAGAGGGTGATTCTGTATGAAAAAATCAAAAGCATAATATTCTTTATCCGGTGCTCCGTTTTCAAGAAAATCGACTTAAAGTTTGTTCATCTGTGTAAAAGATTTAGATGTCGTTTATTCTCCTACCGCAGTTGCCTTCGTCCGAGATAATATTTCCAAATATTTGTTATTGCGAACTATATATACAGTGAACGGAGTGTTTCCATCATTGTCAATTCGCTTTCCTTAATTAATCTCAAAATGGTACCGAACATAAATTCGTTGTTGGTTGGAAATAATGTGTAGCGGCACACGATTGTTGACCGTGTAATTAACCATTTGCACTGTCCGTTTATAGATGTCTTGATGTTTCCTTAGCCCGGAAATGACTTTATTCTTTCACTACTTTCACGTGCTGAGCAGACTTCACTTATGAAAATATTATCAGCCATCGTCGTATCGTCGAACCACTAATAACCACCATTTTTCATTTTTCTCAACAGTTTTTATTTCAATAATATAAGAAGATCTCTGATCCATACAGTGTCGCTTTTCGAAATAGATTCTTTTGACTCAGCGTTTCACTTTTCCCTACATACTACCTTAACCTAACATAAAAGTGCGAGGATTATTCTTTGTTCCTGAGTCAGTGAGCGGATGACCTCACGGGGTATAGGTCGCTCTTTGCCCTGTCGAATCATCTATTTTTCTGTATTCCTGGGACAGAGGCACTATGAAATAATAAATTTTGGTCAGTCTGCTATTTTTCTGACTCAGGAGACTAGAGGATAATGTCGGAGGAAAAGGTCCACACTGGGAATTTATACAGATACAGTAATTTCTCTTTAATTCGCGCTCAGATTGCGCACAATAATGGACAATTTGGGAAGAGGAGAAACGATTATTCGAGGTTTGCGGCTTATTTTTATAGTTAGCGATTGTCAACAATTAAAAAAACGGGACGCAAGGCTCGAATAATCGTATCTTCTCGTCCTAAATTGTCCATTTTTGTGTGCAATCTAAGCGCGAATTGTACTGTAAAAATTAGCAGATAACCCTCTATCAGAGATCATAATTCCGAGAGACAGGCAGCGATTTTGCAGTGTATTTTCTATTGTAAGTGAATTCATAGTCCAGTTCTTGGTACTTTTATTCGGATGTTAGTCCTTTCAAATTATGAGAAATCAACAAAAAACACGGTGGTTTTATTATTGCAGCATATCTTTGTAACGTTCTGGACATGTATTTGAAAATGTTTAATTAATGTTGAAAGGCAGCAAGGTGCATTTGTTGCACCAAATTTCTGGAACTTCTTCGAATTTTTTATTTTTATTTTTAATAATCTTATTTATTTCCATTTATTCTCAAAGAGCGCATGTCCTCGGAAAATAAACTGAATCATTTCAAATAGGAATAAAAAAGAAGCATTTCAGCAATGAACAAATTTATTTGGTTTCTTTGCATAATACACAATAATCTATAATTAGTCGGTCACAAAATTATTTTCTTCTTAAACAGAAATGCTTTGAGAGTTAACTCACATCGTCTTTTGTATCCTCTAGTGCCTGTCAACAAACAATAATAATACGAAATAAAATAATATTTAATAGAATTCACGCTTTAATCTTATCTTCCCTAACATTTTATATTAATTTTAAGACAGCAAAGGATTGCATAGAATAATTCGGTTAATTCTATAAAATTATTCATTATATTTTTTGCATGTATAAATTCTTGTAGATTGTTAGATTATCCGAGAAGTTTTATATCAACTATTAGAGTGGTTCATATTCCTGGCTCCGTTACATTTCTACAAATATTGAAAATAATCTGTTGATTCCCATTTAAAAGAGCTTTTAAGTTCGTACATGGTGTCTCAAAAATGTCTCGAAATCCGGAAATGGGGGGTTCCTGAGGTCATTTGAAGTAACTTCTTCTTTAATGAAAATGTAATCCGCGGCTTTGTTTACGACTTATTAATGCAAAACAATGACCAATGAGAGGCGAGATCAGCTTACGCGAAATGGCCGAACCAATGAGCGAAACTGGACTTCATGCGCTCGTTGACTGGGCCGTCACGTGCCAGCCGAGCTCGCTTCTCGTTGATCACTGTTTATTGCCAATAACTCGTAAACAATGCCGCGGATTGTATTTTCGCTACGGAAAAAGTTACTTTGAATGTCCTAATCCTAGGATCCTAATATCCTTAATTTCCAGATTGCGAGACATTTTTGGAACACTCTGTATAACCCTACTATGCAAACTGATATTCATTCGAATCCATTCTAAGGAATGGGAGTTAGAAGAAAATGTACATTCATCTATCAATAATTTTAGTGTGTTGAGAACAATGTAATGAAAATAATAAATCCTTTTAAACTCTTCACACTTTCCTTTCCATCTATACTCTTTTCCAAAAACATTTTCCATAACATTAGCAATCTATTTAAAGCAATCCAATGCAAGTATTCCAAAAGCACCTAGAAAAGATTTATCATACTTATATCAAGCAGGTTCTACGTAAACGGCGAGAGTAGAAATCTGAGCCATCGTTGAACCATGCCGAAGACACTTTGCAATACTGGTTTAAGGAGATCGTCATTTGCCGTCTGGACTGAATCCATAACAAGATCTCGCTCCTGCCTCATAAAAGATTCAAGATCCCTCTTTCCGAAATGAGGAACTACAAGACCAACGAGATCCTCTGCTCTGTTCACGCCTTCACTGACCAATCCGCCGCCTATGGGGAACAGTGAGGCGATGTCTCTTTTTCCAACCTTGGGAACGAATTGACCTATGAAGTCTTCGATTAGGTTCACCCAGTGGCTAATGATATCGCCGCCCACTGGGAACAGTTTGCCAACGTCTCTCTTTCCAAACTTGGGAATGTATTGACCTATGAGATCTTCGATAAGGTTCACCCAGTGGCTAATGATATCGCCGCCTACGGGGAACAGCTTGCCAACGTCTCTCTTTTCAAGCTGGGAAATTACTTCTTCCACGAATTGTTCCGTTGTAAGATCTCTCTTTCTGAAGTGAGGATTGAAGTCCTCTGGAAGCTCTGGAAACAAATTCTGAGCGTCTGAATGTGAAACATTTCCGTTGAGCTCCTCGTCTGGCTATAAACCGAATCGGACTCCTCAGGAGACCGTTCATATTCTGTAGAGCAGTGATAATGTTTGAATTTAGTTTATCTATACCGTTTGCAGCCGGTCGTAGCACCGCACAGTCCACGGACAATACGAATACGGAGACGGCCACGTACAGCAGGAACTTCATCTTCGCTTTGTTGATGGGCGAAACTGAAAGTGTTGAAATCAGCTAGCCGGTCAGCTTATATAGTGCAGGCTGAGTGTATATTGCATAGATGCCAGCTGCAGGATCAATGTTTCACACGTTATTTATTGTGTTTTGGCAATTGGTGGCTATTAATTGCTGTTGCAACGAATGTGTTTGCTTTGAGGCACGTGGGTGTTAAATGTATTGTATTGCGCCGCTGATCGCCTGTTCTGAGACAACTTTTGTTCAAGGTTAATGTCGCTGGAGTTGTCGAGTTTTTGTTTCGCATGTTGCGAAAGTGGTATTTTAAATAATTCAATGTCTATGTTATAATGATTATTCACGAGTCGTTATTTAACCCCCTGAATGATATTATCAAAAGCATCTATTATGGAACGCTTTTCAGCAGGTTTAAGATTATCATCGCTTTTATTACAACATAAAAGTGTTATTGTTGAATATTTATATTACTGCACTATAGATTTTTTTTTCTAGATAACGTAATGAACTTTGAAATATTGATATTTAATATGAATAAAAAATAGTACAGTGCGAGCATGTACCTATTATGGTACACCGTTTTCGCACCATGTCCCCGTGTTTCATAAATCGAGATAATGAAAAAATCGATGTACAGGTGAACCTCCTACAATGCGGTTGGAAAATTACGAAAATTTTTCTACAACGCGGTTTAGGAAATGTGGAAATTTTCCTACAATGTCAAAATTCTATAAGATGCATATGCAGTAGTTCATGAAAGTATTCGAACACCTTTTAAAAAGCAATAACTTCTTTATAACTGAACTAAATGACAATTTTGTTTTTTAGATGATAATGGGACTAATCCACGAGTCAATAACTGAAATGCCTTTTCTTATATGCATGCTAAAAATTTTATCGAAATTGATCGATGTTGTTATAAGTTATAAATAATTAAAGATCGCTAAAATCCTAGTTTTGTTCCTATTTTTGACACTTTTGACCAAAAATTATAAGAAATCTGCAGTTTTTGAAATCTTTCAACGCCTGTACCTTGACTCTGAGTTAACCGATTTCGATAAAATTTTCAGCATACACATGAGTTACCGAGATCGAAAGGCAGTTTCTAAATGCTTATTATAAGCTCAGATAAAACAGTTATACAACGAGACTTTTTTACTTTTTTTGTCATTCCAAGTAAGAACTAAATTAAGAAAATGCTTTTCAGTTATTGTCTCGTGGATTAGTCCCTCTATCATCTAAAAAAAATTCAAGTCATTTAGTGCAGTTTGAAAAAAGTTATTGCGTTTTAAAAGGTGTTCGAATACTTCCTTGAGCTACTGTACGTGTTCACAAATTTGTATTTATAGTTCCTTTTCGTTTATACCGTATGTTCATTGTCAAATAGATTTGGTGGCAATAATAACCGAAACATTACCGATTGAAAAGACTTCTAAAGATCTGTTCAGTGTAGAAATCAAAAACTTCACTCTGAAAAGCATAAAAAAATGTTTGGACATGGCGAAACAGTTGAAATAATACTTTATAATGAACGATCCTCTGTCGAAGAGAGCGGATGTAATTAAAAGAAATCTACAAAATTGCTTATCTGCCTATCAAGAAGTTTACACAGATTTGCAAAGCAAGATCGAACAATCTCTTATGACAGATTTTTAAAACCTAAAACCACCGGAAATCCAGTCGAATTTGTCTATGAATTAAGCTCAGATTTAAAAATAAGACCCGTCAAACGTTCTTGACCAGTTATATTATAATAAGTGACAATGATGAATAAATTTGTTAGCATAACATTATATTTCTTTTTGATTTTTAATTTTAATTTTGGTTATGAAACTTGAAATCGTGATCTTTTTAGTTTTTATATGATGTTGAATTTTATTTAAGTTTGTTATGAAATATTTTTATGTGTGCATATATAGTTATATAATATAGATATAATTATATAATATAGAAAAGAGGAACATAATAAGGAACAGTATGTTCTTGTTTATAGTGTGGTTTTGGTTTCATTTATCATTCGTGTTATTATGAAACGTGGCTCTTACTAGTCTCATGCGCAGTTTTAATGCTGTCTTACTATTGTTTTAATATTGCCTTAAGGCAATTAATATTACATTAATGTTGCCATATTATTGGTGTCTAGTCTGGATTAAGTCTGGGTTAGATCTGGGTTAGGTCTGGGTTTAGCCTGAATTATATCTGGTAAGAGTTTCTTTGTGGACCTGGAATTATGGAATGAAGGTAAAACGTAAACATTTCATTTTATTTCAGTAAAATTACTCAAAACTAAAAAGCGTTTCTGTTGAAACGAAGCCGTTTTTCAGAATATTTTCGAAGCTATTCATTTGTTAAAATAAAAATTTTGACGCATTATACCTTACACGATTATTTGCAAGGTAGGAAACGATATTTCAGAAATGCTATTTCGTTAATTGTTCTTAAAGTATCAAAGCAAAGTCTTTTCAGACAATTAAAAATCTGAATTAGCAGGATACGTTTATCTTAATTTTGAAAGTATGGGGAAAAAAACGTTCATTTTATTTAAAAAAATTTATTATTTTCACTATTCACGTTGAAATTATTCTGTTTAATATTTCAGGTGACATAGCTCGAACAGACGTAGTTTCTAGTTACAGGCAATGTAGAACAACGCTAATTGTAAGTAATTATCACAGATAAAAGATTGTAAAATTTATCTATTTCTTTTAGAATAGAATAACAAAGTTAAGTACCTTCACGTCTGTTCGTAGAAGAACTATATTTCTAAAACACAAGAGTTTTCATAGCAATAATTCTTTAATATAAATGAGCGACACAATCTTAGTATGAAAACAGTTTGTCATGGTCCATTAATTTGCTCTTTATACCATAGCAGATGCATATTTTGCAGAATCGTTTACATTGCTTATAATACACCAGTTGCGAAATACATGTAAAGTATTGCATTATAGAAAAACAGAGTATCATTCTCGTTCAGGCGGCATTGGCGATGCAAAAATAGAAAATGTACTTTCGAAAATCTTTTTCACACACTTTTGTTCACAATTCCAGTTTTTGATAAAAGACGAACACAGCAATTATAGCGTTTCCAGCTGCCTCTTAGATCTCCTTGTGGAAACTGAAAAATTAATAGTAACTTTGAGTTGAATTTAAAGGAAAATTATCGTTTTTATCAAATGTAGCAATCAAGTGACTGAACCATGAGTATCCGAATTAAGAGACAAACTTCTATGGATAAATGGTTCTTCGGATAATCGGTCCGACAGAACAAATGCTTTCCAAATATGGAGACTTAGTACGCAGAAATGCATATCCAACAAAAGAAATATCGCGCGAAGAATGAATTAAATATCAAAAATTCTGTCAAGTTGCCGATTCTTCCTACAATACACATTTATGGATGACTTATATGAAGATAATGCTTAAATAAAATTTTGCAAAAATCTTAACTGGTTAGAATGACAACCGTAAAATAAAAAAGGTACGTTTCCCAACTTTTTTTATCTAAGACTGTAAAAAAATTGAAATAATGCATTTTATGAGTCTTGATATAATGTAACAAAATCTTATAAATATATTTCGATAGCACGCCTTGATTTGATCAGTAGCAGCGGCAACGGTGGAAAGGGCAGTTAGATGGATAGACTAGACATTTATCCATACAATAAACAGTTGCAGCCTCCTTTCCAGCTATTTCCCCAATCGCATCGCATACTTACCTGTTTCGAAATAATAAATGATACAATTATTAACATTTTAAAATTTATTGCATTTTGTTCAATGAAAACGTATGCTGAGGTGATTTTGAAATATGTGTAACATACTACAATATGTACGCAACCAAATAGAATCAGAAATAATAGACAAATTAATAAAACGGATGCTGAAGTTAGACCAAGAAGTAATTGATAAACGCATTGTATATATCGTCGATAAGAAAATTTAATTTTCTTTTATAAAATTCACATTATTTTTACTATAATATAAAAAAATATAGATATATCTACTTGTTACATTTTAATATCATTAACTTTGAAATACATTGAAGAAATTAGAACAATTTTCTATCGGTTCCTCAAATTTATTTAATTATCTGTGATTGTGCCACTTTTGGAGAGGAGTATATGTAAAGTGTACCAAAAAGTTGCTCTATATGACCTCAGGAATTACCCCTTTCAAGGGCTTGCAACAGTTTTAGGATATTCTGTGTAATTTATTGCATCATTGTTAGTACTTTCGGTATAAAAATAAAATAGAGAAGGGCGAAAATATTTTCGATCGAATAGTGCACCAAGATCTTTAACAACACTTTTAGCTGCTCCATAATATACTTATACACTTGGCAGATATTTGATGGGCAGTTTGGTGGGTATCGAAGGCAATTGCTTTGACACCAATTTCCCATTCCTGGTATACGTCGGTAAAGTGAAGAGGACATGCACACCTGAGATCTGAAATTAAAATGTCCTTAAAAACACTTATATGAATGGTCAATTGTATAATCTATAATGTATTCGTGTCTGTTACCCTATAAGTTAATTTAACAAAATTGAACAGTTTCATTGGAGTTAATTACTTTTAGTTTAAGTAAATTACTTTTTTTGAAAGGAAACTGAATTCCTGTACTGCTAGAAGTCTTTGGTACAAACTCCTTGTTATAAAAATCTTGTAACTTTCCATGTTAAATGCAAGTCTTTGCCGTATTTAATAATACCAATACAATTTAATAGTATAAACTCTGAACGCAATTAAAAAGTTTTTAAAATTAAAAATGAAATTGGAAAAAAATTTTTTTTTTTATATTGGTATTATCAAAAAAAACGATAGTTTGCTGAGTTAGTTCAATCAAGGAAATAACAATGCTGTAAACAATCATTTTGAGGTGGTCTTAATAAAAGTCTGTGGTGGCTACCTCCAGACCTGCCAGCAGAGGGCTCCTCTTCCCGCTAGTAGCCGATCCGTTCCGATCCCTATATATACACCGAGACTTCGTCCTACCCTTACGTCTAAGGCAAGGGCCCGCTAGGATAGCCTTACTGATGAGTCCTCTAGCGGGCCCCGGACGAAACGTCTCCCCACTCCTTTTCCACGACACACTAGAACCGCCGCCAAAAGTCCTATAACCGCGTTAATGTTTAATAAACATAAAAGAAGTTATGCTAAGTTATGACTGAAATGATTAACTAACTATCTGTATACAGGGTATCACAAAATTATTGTGCAAGCGGAAAATGAGGGGTTCCTGAGGTCATTTAAAGTAACATTTTCTTTAGCGAAAATGCAATCCGCAGCTTCGTTTACGAATTATTAACGAAAAATAATGACCATTGAGATGCGAGCTCGGCTGGCGCAAGACGGTCGAACCAACGATCGGACGAAACCCAGTCCACACCCAGCACAGGCACACGCACGCGCGCGCGCGCGCGCACACACACACACACACACACACACACACATACACACACACACACACACAGAGAGAGAGAGAGAGAGAGAGAGAGAGAGAGAGAGAGAGAGGGAGGGAGAGAGAGAGAGAGAGAGAGGGAGAGAGAGAGGGAGAGAGAGAGGGAGAGAGAGAGAGAGAGAGGGAGAGTGATGGGGGGGGGAGAGGGGTGGAACTTAGCTGTACTCGTCACGATACTAACATCAGCACAGTTCCGAAATGTTTCTGGCCTCCCACAACCACTGGCTTCGGTTCCAGTGTCACAAGTACCCCACATGTTACCTGATAATAATTTTACAGTGCTCATTTTAAGTCAGATAATATTCCTGACCTCATTTATATCGTGATTCACAGTTCACTCGATGCAAATAATAATATCACATAATATCACATATTTATACTTGAGTATGCACATTAATGCAACGATACAAACCTGTGTAGTAATTCCATTGAATAACGCATTAAGAACAAGTAACATACGATGGCAAAGTCACCCTGTACTGAAATATAGCTTTTTTCTCAGTGTCTATTGGAATTTCAAATCCCACATCACGAGTACCGGTAACGTACAGTGGGTACCTAAAAGTTTTATTCTGTTACATTACGTTACATTTGTAATTAGTAGCCTGTAGATTATTATGCAAATTTTGATTTTCGTGGATTATTTTATAAAATCCTGGGCACAGGAAAGATTTATTTGATTGTGTCGAATATTCCTTCCATTGAGATTAAATTATCTAAATTCTATTAGAGAAATTGTTAAGGATGAAGAAGTAGTTGTCAACGAAATTGCAGCGTAGGAGTTGAGGTTCTAATACCTCTAAATTCATATTCATATTCGAAATTTCATTTCACAAAATTAGTACAGTAATGATAGAAAACGAAAGAAATTCAAATTACCTGACGAACTATGTAGTGTCTAACTATAGTTTCTTTTGCGTATTCACTGCCGGCTTCGTGTAGTCTTGGATTTTTGAAGTGGTATGGATCACCGCACACACACATACTCCGCATTGTTTATTATTCCGGACCCGTTGCACTAAGGAATAATTTTTATATAGGAAGTTGTAATTATAACTATTACTATTGCTACCTCTATTATTTTGGAAAACACCTCATCAATATTTGTCAAGGGACCTTGTCCTGAGCAACTTTGAAAAATTCGACATTCTTACCAATTACTTTACGAATGAATTATTTTTCGATCATGTTTCTTATTTCAATAAATAGTACTATGGTAAATTGTATAATACAACATTACTAGACTGCGAATCTTCATGCGAAACTAAAATGGACGAAGTTGTAAGAAACATAAGTTAGATGAAAATCTCTTCACTCTTTTAATAATTGCAATAATTTGAAAATAATGTAACAATATCCCTAAGTGATTCTAATGTCTATACGGTTTTGTATTTGGCCTGTTAATTTCACGATGTTAATTTTCAGGCTAATTTGTTGTATATTCCTAATTTTGTTAAGATCAGTAAAACGTATGAATGTGAAGAAAATAATTAATATCGAACAAATTCACTTTAAAATTTTAATTCGATTAAACGATATCGATGATCACATTTTTGTGATTGTTGGTATGCCAGTCAAAGTGTTCAAAGAATATGGAATGTAAACATTTTTATGCTATCACAGACGTAAATATAATATATGCACGTAATGCAAGTGAACTATATCAATCTGTGAGAGTCAAGGATTGATCGCGTAAGGAGTTAATCGTAACAATTGCTGTGATAAAGGATGTAACTGTCTGCTGTACGATCAAATATACAGAGTGTTCTACAAGTACGTGTTACATTAAATTTGCGAGCGCAATTACTCGATTGCAAGGGTGTGTGTATGTGAGAAATTAATTTCCTTTTGGTTAACAGTGATTTCATTCATTAACTTAACTGCACACGCTTGAATCATTGTATACAGTCGAATGTTAAAAGCGCGGTCGCACAAATGGATACGATTGAATGTGAACGTACGTGTTTTAGTAGTTTATGATGGTTAACATAAATTGTCCCCGCGCTTAAGAAATCTTGTTGCAGATATAGCAAGCAGAAGGTTATTTGAATGACAATATAACTAAGAAATGTTCCAGTATGGAACGATGTAAGATGCCCGGAAGCATGTTTATTATAATATTAATATGTGTATAGCAGCTGTTTGAGAATTTATTAGGTTGTCATCGTCAACATGTGACACGTTGCATAACAAGCGACCGGATAATGCGGAGAAAAAAAAGAAGAGGTTACAATTACCTGGGCAATTGGTGCTCATGCAAATTATGAAATGACCTTTTACAAAATTTTTCAGCCCTTTCCCGAGTTCCTACCCCCACTTCTGTCGTGGATCGGTTGACATTGTAAACGGTCATTACAAAATTTAATCGCATATTATGGAACTATATGTACACACGGGATGTTTCACATTCTTCCCTACACGTTTCGAAAGACTGTTTTACGAATAAAAGTGAGCTAAAATGTTGTACAACAAAAAGTTTATAAATTGTACGTCGGAAGTTGCGACAAAATTAAAAAATGTAGAAGTTATGATAATGATAACGTACAAGAGATGAATTAATTACAAAAATCAACATCGTTCTCCAAGAGATTTGGCAAAATCGCAATCAACTGAAATTAAGAATAGATTAAATAACAAATGAATAAAATCACTTTGAAATGGAAATACACAAAGGTACATTCAGCAATGTTTAAATTATATTTCGTATTTTTGCCATTTATGTATCTTTTGTTACGTAACATTTTTGTCTTATTTTTACTTGTACCCTGTATATGCATAATATTTATAGCTACTGAATCACTTGAATGATTACTGCTGACAATGTGCAAATGACTCCTTTAATGTACGAAGCGTGTCGGTTCTACAGTTGAGCATGGAAAGTGTAACTAATCTAGCAGGTTAGTGAATAATTTTCTACAGAGTTCAGTGTTTCTTAAATATATTTGTGAAATAAGTGATTCGTCACGTTAAAACTGCCAGTTGGGTTAAAAGATAGGTTTTCGATTTATTATTTCGGTATTTCTGAAGGTACTTATGTTGCAATAAATACTTTATTCCATCGTCAAAAATTGATGATGCTTAAATAAAAAAATAGCAGACGTATATTGATAATGAATTGGATTGCAACCGTTAAAGATAATTATACTCTTACAGAGGGAGAAATTTAACATTTATTTGAAGTCATTTGCAACTGTTACCGAAAGTATGAAGAAATTAGAACTGGTAAGATTATCTTTCATTCATTGATTTAGTTTCTGTAATTGTAGATTATTTAAATAATATATCCCGTGGCGTAGAAATTAAACGTAAGAGTTAAAGTTGCATTGAAGTGAAATCTAAACTTTAAAACAATACAAATAATAAATAAGATTTTGAAAGGTAGACATGTTGAAGGTCAACGAGATATTTCGACATGACATTGGAGCAAATTTAAATATGCTCCCATAACATCATATTACGTAAAACGCTCTTTATCAGCGTATTAATTAATTTTACGGCTTTCTAAATTTTTTACTTTTTAATTTCTAGCGTTTCTGTTATTTGATTTTCTAATGACTGCGTACCTCTTGAAAATTTGTTCTTGGCTTAAATTATAGCATTCGGTTGCAACAGTTTTTTTTCTTTCCTCAACATTATTACTATGTGCGCTCGAGTTTGCAGATCCTAATAAAACAGACAATTTTCTTTGTTAAGGTAGGTTTGGACGAGTTTTACAATGTGTACATAGTCAATGTGCATAGTCTGCTACAGTGCAAGTTCAGTTCTGGATATATGTCTGTATGTATACCTGTGTATTAAATATAAATAATATACACGATTTATTTGTCATGAATAAATTTTATTTCGGTCTCCCCGAAATAAATTATGGTCTAAATTATTATGTCATCGTTATCCATCGCGCGTCCAATTTAAATGACTCGACCGAAAATGCAATTAATCTCCTTGCATAAAATTATATATATTCTTCTTTGTGCCGTGAAGTTAATACGAAGAAGGAATGTCCGTTTTATTGCTATTATCATTTCATATTATTGCAAATTGTTAGAGAAATGTATCGTTAGGAAACGATACGAAAGCATTTGGTAACGAAAAAGAGCTGGTCAATCAGAATGCAATAATTTAAGACAAAATTTGAAAGCTTTAAATTTGAGAACATTTAAGACTATATCAATCTTCACAAATTTGTGTACACATTACCGAATATGCATAGATCAAATAGATTAAATAACTGTTTACTACTTGATAAACATGGTACCATTGTGTACTATGTACACAACGATTTTCCTTCGTTTTGTAGACAACCTGAAAAAATTTTTATTTTTTTGTGACGACCATGATAAAAAGAGCGTTTTATATTACTATAACCATTTTTATTTTTTATCAAATACTATCTTGTAGAATAGGATACAACATTGTTTTGTTTGTCGATGTTGTTCATATTTACAGTAGGAAAACAACTTATTTTATATGATATTATTGTAAAAATGTTAAATTTTGTATATGTAGTACAATGGTTACATGTAAAATGTTTTAGCATCCATGGATCCTAGGGCTAAAAGTTCTGTATTTGACCTTTCACCGTATAAGAGCAATTGTTGTATCTTATAATTACTAATTTGTAACATAAATGAAAACATTTCGATAATAAAATTTATTATGTTTTGATATTGTAATTCATTAACTAGAATATAGTACTGATTATGAAAATGATGTAAGTTATTTAGGCTTCAAAAAAATACATTATCGAGCATATCGAAACATATCGATTCACCCTACTATTATGTTTTCCAGCGCATACGTATCAATGGACTATTTCTTCTATTAAAAAATTTAATTAATTAATTAATTTTACTATTGCTATATATTAATTTTACTGGTAACGGTTTTCCAAGTCACGGGTATATCTATTGCGACATCATTGTCATCGTCATCACCTATCAAATGACGCACATTTGCTTCGATTGTTCTGTAGTCGAAATTTAAAGCAGAGCTCTCGAATAATACTTGGCAAGGTGCCAACCTCTCCAATAACACTATACTTTCAGTAATGAGGTCCTACTAGAGCTCATTGAAATCCATATTTCTAAAGCAATGATTTTATGAAAAAGTTATCTCTTATCTAATAACCCAGAAACACACACACACACAAGTATACTTCACAAGGATATTTATTGCATTAAATATACATACTTATTGTATCATATGTATTACAAATTAAATATTATATACTTAATTGTATATAATAACAACTGAATATAAATTTATATAGGTATACTATTGGTGTTCTGAAAAGAACGAATGACCGCAATCAGAATTTTGCGGAAGCCTTTCTCTGTATCCTTGCTGGAAACGGACAGTCACTGGATTAATCAAACGACCTTTCAGAACAGTTACTTCGTTAATATCCAATTGTACACCTGTCTTGCTGCTGTCTAACCAAGTCGCTTCGAATACTGGACCAGCATGTGAAGCGTTCTTTATTGTTGGGTTTCTGTGGGAAGGAAAACAAGAATTAATTTCATGTTTATTGGTTTCTGCTTCATGGTTATTGGTTTCTGCTATAATTTTCCAATCGTTCTTTATTCATGGGTAGTTTTATTCTAACCTCCTTATTGAACAAATTATCTTCGATATCAAAAGTTCAATTAGACGCGTTCTTTTCACTCATAAAGAATTATACTAAAAATAAAGGAAATGCTAGGTGGTTGTTGCAACAATTGTTTTCACGTTGCGGTCATCTCAAATCTTGACTTATTTAACATTATAACTCCTAACCGAGCCCCTAACTCGTCCGACGTATATTATTCTATAACAATGGTAAGATTGGATTTATTCAAGCTTTGTACGATTTCTTTTATAATATATGATGAAATGAAGAAGTTTATCTAAAAATTTCTGACAGAAACATTTTCGCAATATCAAGTACTGTTAAAACCGCAATGGAGAAGTCATTTTGACTGGTTCAGTAGTTCTAATATTGTTCAAAAACAAAATATATTTCAAGAAAATAGTTAAAATAATTAAATAAGTAATCGAACGCTCTAGGTGTTAATCGTATCGTTTTGTCTTACTCGTATTTAGCGAAATTCGCCCAAGCGTTGACCATCTTCTTTCGGAACACGTTGAAAGGATCCTGCGGGTTCGTCGAAGCGTTCAGTGCTTGTACGTTGAATATATAACCAATATCGTCCAAATGGGAAGTTCCTGTAATTAGTAAGGTCACTCAAAGCATTCCCAATTTCGGAGAAAATTTATTCGTGAATTAATTTGATTCACTCCTATTATCTTATACGGGATGGGACATTTAACTGTGTCACCTTTTATTAGTAATCTGATCGTTGTACCGAGACAATTTCAGTGGAAGTTGTTTGGTATCACGAGTAGCATAAAATGTGACGAGATACGGTCACCTTGAATTTTTGTGTCATGATGTTTGACCTTGTTGTTCGAAAGACTACTAAACGGTGAGTAAAAATACGATGAAAACCACGTCTTAATTTTAAACGAATTTTTCTGTTTATCGTAACGTTTGTCCCTTCAAATAAGAAAATGATTTACCTTGACATTTCTCACATTGTCAACAACGAGTAAAATATTCGAAGCGATCAAGTTATTTTGTTTACCCTGTACGTTATAATAATTGAATCAAACGAAATTATTAAATTAAGAACTGTATCTCTACTGTTCTTTTCGAGCTAGATAAATTGATGGAGCATTACAGGCGTCGAATGACTTGTGCAAATGAAGAAAAAGAGGAGTTCTTTTCGTACCATTTATTGTTGAGCCGACCAACGAATGCACACTGTATTTCGATTGGTACGAGAGCCGATAAAAATAGACAGGATGTTCATCATTCGATTTCGCTATGAGCCTTTGAGTTAGATCGATTGGCGCAATAAATAGCGCGTTAGTTAAAAGATCTACAATATCTTCAAGTAGGAAGTTAGGCACCAAATTGAACATCAATCCTCCTATAGTTCCAAGAATGTGGTCGACGATCTCATTAAACGTGGTTGTTAGTTCTATCATATACGTTAGTGATTCAATGTAAATCGGGAATCCGTAAAAATCTGTAAAACGATAAAATTGCATGATCATACACTTAAGAAATATTTAATGAAGATATAGTTTAATTTGTAATTGAGATTTATATTATTTCATGTCATTTATGTTTCAATTGTTTAGGAATGAAACTTTTGGTTGATTTTTGTGTCTTTGAAATATGTTATCAGGATCATCATCCTCGCAGCTGTCTTTATACATATTGCGAGACAATCTAAACATCTTTTACAGAAACAGTTACCTATTTAATTATTATTTTGTGGAGAAACGGGAAGGAAGCAAATCACCGAAATTCATTTTGCATCATATAACAATTGGACACTTCGGACAGAAACTCTTGAATAATGATTAAAAAAAAATCAACGAAAATAGTATCGTAATAACTGGACTGCGGATTTTCATGTAAAATTAAAATTTTCGACGTCAATTAAAAAGAACAGTTTTCTATCGAAGTATTCATTTTACTTTCAATAATTTTCATTATTAAGATATAACGTGGCTATATTCTTATATTCTTCTGAAGTTATCGCTATATTTTATTTCGCGTACTCATTTTCCTTGTAAGTGCATAAAATCCACAGTCTAGTAATAACAGTATCAAAAATATTTGATAGAATATTCTGGTCACTGAATTCTGTGATAGTATGGTTCGATTAATTGAGAGTCGCTGCATTTTGTACTTACAGTTTATGAAAAATAGAAACTCGTCGTGGTTATAACCCATTAATGTAGGAGCCGCAGTGAACTTTCCAGATTCATAAATCTCTATAGGGCATTCCGTCAAAAATGCGTCCCCCTTGGTGATTTTAACGTTTTCTATCGTTGGTCGGAACGGCAATGCTTCCTTCAAAAATTAAATCGTACCGTTCTTTCACTTTCCATAATTTTTCATATTTTGTTTTCAATTTTTAACACTAAACCCACCATGCTGGTCAAAATTATTGGTTTCATATTTTTCATTTAGATATTGTTGAGACTACAAAAATACTTCTATATGAAATAATTGCAATGTTCATAATTATTGCAAATATCACAATAAAAATGAGAAAAAGTTTAAACAAATACAACGTTGTCATTCTTATGAATCAACATATAGTACTCACGCAACAAGAAAACACTTTTGTGGGAAGGCATCCCCTCTTACTAGCTGCCCCACCACCGCAACTATCGGTCGCTATTGGTCGAAAACTGTGACGAAGATCGACGACGGTCGTTAGCGACAGCTGCGGCAGAAGGGAAATGTAAACACAGATGGACCTTCTTGTCGCGTGAGGACTACCCAAGGTGTCTCAGAAATGTCTCGCAATCCGGTTATGGGAGGTTCCTGATGCCA
Organism: Megalopta genalis; assembly: GCF_051020955.1. Taxonomy (NCBI): domain Eukaryota; kingdom Metazoa; phylum Arthropoda; class Insecta; order Hymenoptera; family Halictidae; genus Megalopta; species Megalopta genalis. The sequence continues at coordinate 42,240,625 of NC_135013.1, read as the reverse complement.
TTTGAAGCAACTTTTTCCTTATCGAAAATGCAACCCGCGGCTTCGACTAACGAAAAACGCTGATCAATAAGAGACGAGCTCAGCTGACGCGTGGCGGCCCTGGCAACCAGCTCAGTTCCACTGATTGACTCGGCCGTCTCGCATCAGTTGATCTTGTCTTTCATTGGTCACTGTTTTTCGTTAACAACTCGTAAGCGAAACTGCGGATTACATTTTCGCTAAGGAAAAAGTTGCTTCAAATGACGTCAGAATACCTCAATTTCCGGACATTTCTTGGACACCCTGTACGTTGGTCACTTGCAGATGTGGTAGGTTTAGTGTTAAAAATAACGATCGGGTTCTAGGCCGTCAGAAGCTTATTCAGCCTTATTCACTTTTAGGGTTCGGTAGCTTTAGAATTAAATGTTAGGAACTAGCTTCCTATTCTGTCATTCTTTATCTCCATAAATACTGTTTTTCTTTCTAGCTTTCTTTCTCTCCTTTACAGCCTCTATATGAAAAAATTAAGCCATTTGATTAATTGTACTTTTCGACAGAAAAAATTTGTAACCAATTGTTATTTGCAATTCTTTTGGCCTAAGTTCTATTATTGATTCAGTGTAAGTTCTATGAATGAATCACATATGTATAAGGGTTAACATTATACAATAACGTTAATTTGAAATATAGTTAAACAAATAAACAATTGAATGTCATTACGAAGTCAACTTTGTCAGCTTCATCAACCATGCGCCTTGCAGGAACAGAACGGAGGAATTGCAGCAATCCCTCGGTTGTTTCTCCTTCGTAGCCAAGCAGACTGCCGAGACTTCGAGCATTCTCGAGTGCTTTAGCAGGTGTATGATATGCCCATTGACACAAAGGTGTTCCACTCTGCATAATTACTTTCTTAAAGAGTCCTAATAAGAAATAAACAACTGGAATATGGTTTCTATTGCATTTTCGACAAAAATGAATAGATTAAATACAAAACAATATAAAAACTTTAATGTATTTCAATATATTGTTGCATTATCTCCTATCTAAAATAATTAATTTTTGAACGGCGTATTTTTTTGATAAATACATAACTGGGTATGATTACGATCGTTTATAATCTTATGTATCAATTTGTTCAACATATTTTTTAAAGTACTCTTTTTGAACACTAGTCAAATCTCAGTATTTATATTCTGGGTCCGAATGGAACGGAACACCGCTGTTTGAGAGTCAAGAAACGAAGTCAATATGTATACAGCTCTTGTATATTGCAAATTAATGTGGACAAATTTTATTTTGCATAAAAACTGCAGTCTAATAACAACTAACTGAATTATATCGTGTTCGGTCTAATTTGAATAAAAAAAATCCAGACGAATACGATAGTAAAAGTTTTATTGACGACTTGTAGTCCCTCCTCTTTTCAATTGCTATGTTTTTCTATATTCGAAACTCTGTAAAAAATACAATGGACAATTTAGAAAGAGGCGATTCGAGTCTCGTGTCTCGTTTTTATAGCTGTTAATAATCGATAACTATGAAAATGAGCCGCAAGGCTAGAATAATCGTATCTCCTCTTCCAAAATTGTCCATTTTTGTGCGCAATCTGAGCGCGAATTAGGGAGAAATTACTGTATCTCTTCTGCACCTTCGGCGCTCCTAAGTTTTAACAGTTACTAAGAGAATACTGCATTTCAGAATAACGAACCTTGTGATTTTTTTGACAACATGTGGAATCCTGTAGAAGTTGCACCAGCGCTTTCGCCAAAAATAGTTACTTCATTAGGATCACCGCCAAACGCAGCGATATTGTCCTGTACCCATTGCAGAGCCAGGACCTGATCTTTCATGCCTGCATTGCCTGTAGCTTCGGGATGATTCAATGCCAAAAATCCTAAGAAAAAACGCTACTATTATACAATCTTCTTTGTAACACTACATCGATGTTTCATATCTCAGGTTTGTAACTTGATAAATTTAGCTTAAAAAAAGAAGTGAAATGTTCAAACGTTCAGAATTTTTTTTTTTGGATTCGATCGTAAGAGTCGTACCAATGATTCTTACGTAGAATGATTCTGGAGACTCTCCCAAATGTAACGGTACATGTTTTTATTATATTGAGGCACGTTCGAATAAAGTTTAAACGATGTTCAAGGGAAGCGAGACGTCTTTAGTGCGCCAATTTTCGTCGACATTCTACCACTTGTACTACAAATTAAAGTATCACGAGAAAAGCTGACATATTCTTCACGTTCTACATGTCTCGTGCCAATCATTCTCAATATTATCGATCGCTTTGCATTTATCGTAGTGTGACGCTGTTTATAATAATTACAATAATTACTGCGGTGATCACGAAATGTCTGTTGACGTCGAAGCTCACTGGCGATATTTTATCTCTTGCATTACTATTTTATTTTGTTAATCGTTAATGAAATTTGTGCTCTAACTTCCCTCAATGATGTCCGAAAGGAAATTTGCTGAATTTGATTTTGAAACTAGACTTTGTTGAATCTATAATTAATTTATTAAATATAAAGAATTGTCTATCTATTATAGAAACACGAAATTATTATTGGACAGCGTTATTAACGCTATTTTTAGGGGAGAATTCATGAAATACCTTTTTACGTTCTAATGTTACACTATCTTAATCAAAAGACACATTTTAAAATCTTAGTGTATGACTATCTTTACCAAAGGCATTGAAAGAAATTTTGATTTAACACCACTTTACCAATAATTAATCGAGTTTTCATTGAACTCGCAGTGCTAAAAATTTCCAGAAAACAAATCAACCTACCTAGTGTACCGACACGATAATTAATGCTGACCATGACAACGTCCTCCTCGAGGAAGAAATCGGGACCATAGAGGGATGGACTGTTGCTTCCACTAAAGTATGCTCCACCGTATATCCATACCATGACTGGTCTCAATTGCGTTCCATTTCCAAACTGCGTATTAGATAGATGGAACGAAAATTTTACTCGTCCTTTCGGTCACTCAAGGAAACTTTACAAAATTCTAAGTTACAATTAGATTGCAGATCTTTATGCAGAATACAAATTTTCTTCATAGATTGCAACAAACAAGAACAAGATAAAAACGTTATTTGTTTACTGATTTAGTGAGCTATTAATAAAATACATAATCTTACATTTGTTTAATCTTTCTATTATTATTCAAAATTTTACCAACCTATTTTCGCCATAAATGCGTAAAATCCACAGTCTAATTACGATAGTGCAGTTATAACAGTCTAGTTACAATCAGGAACAATTTCTAAAGAGTAAAGTTATGCCAAAAATTTATTTATCATACTAATGATATTTTGATAATTAAGTTGAGAATTGCGAGTGACATTTTTCATGGAACTTCACATTTTCATGAAGCAACGTTCATGTTTTAGAAAACGGCACGTAAATTGACAGTCTAGTTGTAACGTTTTGTATACTATATCTTCTTCTTCGTTTGGAATGTCCAAAAAATTGCAGTAAAGTAATACATTGAGTCGCACATTTTAAAAGTGATAAATGCTGATCGATAACCCTTATTCGATTTTCTGTACTCTATACAATAGAGACGAACTTCTCAATGATTAATCGAAGTTAAATTAAAAGTAACATAATTATTTACGTTATATTTTATGGAATAGTAGCCTCCCCGAACTAGAAAAAATGTCACGAATAAAGAAAGGAACAATATTCACCTGACCAGTGTAAACGTTAAGGTACAAACAATCCTCGTGACCCATGTACTGTTTAAAGAAAAAATCAGTTTGTGGGCACGAATTGGGCACCTTTATAGCGTCAAGAACATTTGTCCATGGTTTTTTTGGAACTGGAGGCTGAAAATGCACAAAACGAATTATAAGCTGTTTACAATGCGATTATCTTCCATTACTTATTATTTATTCGTTTCTAAATGCTTCCAAGTTTAATACGAATTTATTGAAATAAGAGTCTATATGTAATAAACCCTACAATAAGGATGAAGATACTTATGTACAATAATTATTAATGTACAGTTCTCATGCGACAAGAAGGCACCTCTGTGCTTACATCCCCCCTCTTACTAGTTGCAACAGTGGGGCAGCTAGTAAGAGGGGGAATGTAAACACATAGCCGCCTACTGGTCGCGTGAGAACTATAGACTCTTTGCTAGATTCTAGATGTTTTAGATAAAAATTCAATAGAATGTCGATTATCCACATATCCTTGAAATTATTCCTGTTTATCTTAACACAAAAAGAAGCATCTACGTATGCCTACGTGTATTATTCCCAGTCTGAACAAGAATGGTACTGAACGCGATACTGTTTTCACGATAAATACAGAGTGTCCCAAAATTATTGTAGAAACGAGAAATGAGAGATTCCTGAGGTTATTTGAAGTAACTTTTGCCTTAGCGAAAATGCAATCCACGGTTTCGTTTACGAGTTATTAATGAAAAACAGTGTCCATTGGTCATTATTTTTCGTTAATAACTTGTAAACGAAGCCGCTTGTACAATAATTTTGGTATTTGAACAACATATTACAACAATTTTAAAGATTATATACACTCCTCGTCAAAAAGATAGCTCAGGTGTGCTGTCTTTAATTTCTCAATGATGCATGTAAAGTTTTACGTCCGTAAGGTATAATATCAAGACATTTTGAGCCTAGAATATGCGGTTCGTTGAAAATAATTAAAAATATTGTAAGGTTCAGTGTATAACAAAAAAATTATTTTATTTTAAGAGCGAAATGATAGCACGTGTACAATAAGAAACTAATAATCAACAACCCCTTGGTTTTCTATTACTTCCACTATACGATTTGGTATTGATTTATAAAGATTTCGTATATAATTTTGATTTAAGATATCCCATTCGTGTACAATCGCATTTTTAAATTCTTGTACGTGTTGATATTGCTTATCATTCGTGTACACAACCACGAACAAGTTGTGCCCAATAATTTTCAATAATATTAAGGTCCGGGGAGCGGGCTGGCCACGGCAAAACAGATATATTACTTTCATTAAAATATGATTGGACCAATCTTGATGTATGTACCGATGCATTATCTTGTTGAAAGTTGAAATTAGGTCCAGAAATACGCTCTGCATCATCATTTATTTGTTCTTTGATTAAATTTATGTATTGAACACTATTCATTCTCCCATTGATAAATTTGATATTTGTCTTGCCGAAATAACCGATGCCGGCCCAAACCATTACGCTGCCTCCTCCCATTTGTCGTCGAATTACAGACATTGTCTCTTTTCTTACGTCATGAAAATAATATTGGAACCCATCAGGATCATCCAGGTTAAATCTTTTTTCATCGAAATAGTACCCGAAATAGTTCGAAAATAGTACCCGTCTCCATTTCTTTTTCCAATGTACTCTTTCTTTTGCAAAGCGTAGGCGTTCTGCTTTGTGTTTCGTCGTTAACGGAGGTTTCTTCTTCAATTTTAGCCTCTTTATATTTTTGCATGATAGTAGAACTCGACGCACACTTAAAACACTTGCATTAACACCAGATTTTTCCATTATTTACTTTCTTGTTAACTGCGAGTTGGAAGCTATACGCAAAATTGCTCGCTTATCACGATCGGATAACGATGACGGCCGACCCTTTTGCCATAATACTCAACATTTTTTAAGAAATTATGTATTACGGCTTCTCTTTATTACTTTCGATATTTTCGCTACAGATAATTGTTGCTGTTTTAGTTCCAGAATTTGCTTCTTTTCGAACTCGTTTAATTTTTTTCCGCGTCCCATAGGTACAAATTTATACAGGTTTTAATGTTCAAACTTTGTCAGTGTATTCTACGGCACAAAGTAAGACAAAAATGTTATGTAAACATGGGTCATATAGAGTTTTATTAAGAAGTTATAACAAAAATTCAGAATAGGAATAGTATTCAACTTGCTGTTACTGCGAGCATTGGCTTGAATAGATCAGCACATGCCGAATTTATGACCGTGCGAATTTCGTTTCTATTCTCTTTCATTTAATTGAACGCATTATTAATCTTTTGAATCAATTCATGACGTGAATTTATTCATGTTTGATACATTTTATCTTTCAAAGTTCCTCACAGATAAAAGTCGAGTGGCGTAAGATCCGGCGATTTTGGTGGCCAAGAGATCTTTGAGGAAACCGATTATTTAGCCACTGCCGAACTTGTGTCCCGTAATGTGCCGGATAACCATTGCATCCACATCCTTTGCACAGAATACAATGGCACATCTTCCAAAAGATACGATAATTCGTTTTTTAGAAAATTCAAAAATTCAGATGAGGTCAACCGATCCGGTAGAAAATAATGCCCTACTATCATATCATTGTACAGGTCTACCCACATACATTGCATTTGAATTGACGTTGAAAAGCAACTGTTTGCGTCACATGTGGATTTCTTCTTGCCCATACATGATTATTATGCACATTAAAAAGTTGTCCTCTTGTAAACGTCGATTCATCAGTCCACAATACTTTTGATGGAAACAAATTATCTTGTTGCACTGCACACACGTACCACTGACAGAATTCCGATCGTTTTTCATAATCAGCTGGTAGAAGCTCTTGTATCCTTGTGTAATGATACGGATGTCTATTATCAGAGTGGTGAGTTCGCTATACAGTCGATCGTGTTAACTCTAGTTCATATGAAACATTACGAACACTCGCTGCTGAATTATTATCAAAAAAATTCAGTATTCTTGTAGTGCGATTTCGTTGCCTTGTAACTCCATTAAATTCATTTTCTTCGCAAAATGAGTTGAAGGATCCTGTTGTTAATAATTGTTGGTGACAATGTATGAACACTCTGTAATCCGGCGCTCTTTGTCCAGGAAATCGGCGTTGGTACTCCCTTGCAGCAGCTTGCGCATTCCCGTTGCAGAACCCGTACATGAAATGCATATCAGCATATTCTCGATTCGTAAATAGTTGCGGCATTTTTATGTGAACTCCAACAACTTACTAATAGCTATTACTGGTAAAAATTCATTTCAATGTTTGGTGACCTCATATAGTAAACATGGCTTACATAAATACACTGAAAAACACAATATTGTTGATCTATTCAAGCCAATGCTCGCAGTAACAGCAAGTTAATTACTATTCCTATTCTGAATTTTTGTTATAACTTCTTAATAAAGCTCTATATGACCCATGTTTACACAACATTTTTGTCTTACTTTGTGTCATAGAATACACTGACAAAGTTTGAACATTAAAATCTGGGACATCCTGTATAATATTGTAATGTAATCTTTATACTCGTTGATAAATGATGAAATACTGAGCAATTTCTAAACATATTAACAGAGTGTGCTATCATTTCGATCTTGGTATAGAACAGTTTTTCGTTGTTGTTTACAAACATTTGCGACATTGTAGCTTATATCCAGCGAGCCGCATATTTTGAGTACATAATATTTTGATATTATATATCATGGACGAAAAATTTTATATGCGTCATTGAGAAATTGAAGATAGCACACCTGAGCTATCTTTTTGACGAGGAGTGTATCTATTTTTATCAAGTAAATTTCATAATTATTCTAAAAAAAGTTAAAAAATCATTTCAGGAAAAGTGATTAAATCCAAAAAGCAATTTTAGATGACAATTTTACAAGGTCTCTTTCGACCTTTTTGGTAAAATAACTGACATAGCTTTGATAAAATCGGTGCGTAGTGCGTACAGTAAATTCTCCCTCATTGACCTTCAGCTTAGAAACAAGAACGGACAATTTGGGAAGAGGATTATTCGAGTCTTATGACTCGTTTTTGTAGTCGTTGACAATCGGTAACTATAATCATATCTGCTCTTCCCAAATTGTCTAGCTTTGTGTACAAGCTGAGGTTCGATTAGGGAGAATTTACTGTAGTGCTAAACTAAAATGTTCAAAGCTGTGATTCGACCCGTTGGCAGCATTACCTTGAATCTAAGTAGTCCAAGAGGTGGTTCTGCAAACGGGATCCCTACGAAGCTGGTGTACGGTTTCGAGTGCCATACTGTTGTTTTCTCAATACCTCGAACGGGTCCACTCTTCGTTTGCACTATACTAGACAACTTACCCTGGCTATAGGTCGCATCGCACCTGTAAACGTCAACACCGGTTCCAGATAAAAACGGTTCTGCTGTCCCTGATGATAACAGTTTCAGAAAAATCAATATTAGTCCCAGCATCGCAATTCGTCAACAGATGAATCGAAACTGCTGACAGATAAAAATGTGCAGAATTGCAACGCTTATTTCATAACTACGAACTTCAACACAATATTCAGGGCACCGTTGTTTTATATTCAGGCATCGATACACCGCAGATGTTTTGCGAAAACCTGCCATGTTGATTGATAGAGTTTGCAAAACGAAGTAGAAAATGCCACATGTATCTATGATTCATTATATTTATATTATGGCGTTATGACTGCGTTGGAAAGAGTTACGATGCAATGGAAGATAACCTGCGTATTTCATTATATTAAACATTATGCGATAGTGCAAATGTGCAATAGTTCTATCGCGCAGAGTAGGGCAACTTTGATGTTAAGGATTTTTCACTTTATTAGGGAATTTTTTACAAAGAAACTATTATATCTTCTGCAGTCAAACTGACAAGGTTTATTTGTACGTATTTCAATGTCGTTTTAAAATTTTTTGGTACAAAAAAGAAGTTAAAACTAGTGGCATTGCAGACTCTCGAACATAGTCGCTTTTAAAAAAGATGATTTCGGGCATTCTGGTTCTGAAATAAAAAAATCTAAATGTTTCTTAATTAGTATGAATTTTGGCTACAAAAAAGTCGGTGATTAAAAAATTAGCAACACTTTGAAATTCGATTATCGATTTTTGGATGTTTTATTAAACTTCGGAGGCTTAAAAAATAGAATGAAATAAACATTTTTAGTTGACTTTAATTGGGACTGCAGTCAAACATGTACTAAATGCGTACTTCAAAATTTTGAGTCAATTGGCCAATTAGGTTTTGAGATATCATAAACACCGTTCTGGAAAACATAGTCTCGAGAAAAATCCTTTGAAATTTAGTATATCGATAACGATATAAGGTCGTCGCGCCTTTCAAACAACTATAACATCGTTAATTTTAGGAGATCGCATGTAAAGTTCCAGAGATGTATTTTTTAAACTATATACTTCAAGAATATGGCAAAGGAAAAGAATTGATTTTTTCAAAAGTTCACACTAGAACACTACCTTAAGTGAAGCAACACTTCTATGTTGATGCAGTAACGGACATAAATTTAAATCGATGAATTTTAATTTCAATTATATACATACTGTATAACCGTTACTTATTTATTTAGTTTGTTTCGTTATGAAATCTCTACATGTCTCTTTATTAATCTCAAACATAGGGCTACGAAATTTGTTGTTTTTATGTTTCTAGTCTCCCAAACTTCTGTGAATATTGAACATTAGTTTACGACGAGATATCTAGCTAGAAACACTTTAAGAATTCGTTTATTTTAGTATACAAGTGCGCACAGTAAATTCTCTCTAATTGACCCTGAGCTTGTACACAAAAATAGACAATTTGGAAAGAAAAGATACGATTATTTTTATAGTCACCGATTGTCAACAACTATAAAAACGATCCGCAAGGCTCGAATAATCGGATCTCCTCTTCCCAAATTCTCCATTTTTGCTTCCAATCTGAGAATGAATCAAGGGAGAATTTACTATACATGAGGAAAGGAAACAAGTCGTAATATTACATAACTGAAAGAAGACATCTCCTGACCTTGCAGTTATTGTTAACAGATCAGAAACTGCTTGGATATAAGAGTGGTGCAAATGTTTAAAGACTGGTCTTCATTCTGCCCCTAAAACGTGTTAGCTTACGGAAAACAGTCGGAAAAATGAATCGTCACAACCATCGTTTCCGCATAAAGAATCGTTTTTGTTCTTTAGCTAATATTAAAGCTGGATTTAATTTAAACACAGATAAACACTGATAAATAATGATAATTAATGCTGAAACAGTTAGAAAACAGTTGCAGTTTTACTCTCGAACGAATGGAAGTTCAATCGTATTTCTTCTGATGAGATAGCAATACATGAGACGACGTTTTGAAGAAAATTTGCAACCACGGGCATTTTACTAATTTCTTTCATCCTTGTTTTATGTTTTAATCTTTTGTTCTTAAGCACTTTTCATCCTTGTCACTCTCTTTTACGTACTTGTTAACCGGCGACGTGGCCACGCGGCAAATCCTCCTACTACGTTGAAGAAAAATGTTTACTTATTTCTTTATTTATAGTTTATTTTAATGTGGTCACATTAATTATGAAGTCGTTAAGGATTACATGTTCTACAGAATTTATATGGTTGATCTACAATTACATTAATATAACGTAAGCTTTGCGTTGAAGGTATAAGTTGTCCAGGAACCCCCAAAATGCTGTATGCCCTTGAAAGGAGTGATTCTTGAGGTGATTTGAAGTAATTCTGAAATGAAATGAAAACGTTATGTTCAAAGTGATCGAATATTAAGTTTAAGTTAAACAGTTCTTAAGTTCAATGTATAAAAACAACATATGTTTAGTTATAAAAGCTCAATGTAGATTATGGGTTCCGTACCCGCATGGCAAAGGAAATAAAAATAAGAGTTACCACGACGTTAAAGGAATACGATATATAGGGTAGGCCGGAATTCGTAGTACAACCGAGCAGAGGATGATCCTGTATGAAAAAATCAAAAGCATAATATTTTTTTATCCGGGGCTCCGTTTTCAAGAAAATCGACTTAAAGTTTGTTCATCTGTGTAAAGGATTTAGATGTCTATTCTTCTACCGCAATTGCCTCCGTCCGAGATAGTATTTAGAAACATTAATTGTGTTGCGAACTACATATGCAGTAAATGGAGTGTTTCTATCATTGTCCATACGCTTTCTTTAATTAGTCCCAAAATGGTACCAAACACAAATCTGTTGTTGTCTGCAAATATAATGTGTAGCGGCATATGGTTGAAGTTCGCTTGCAGTGTCAGGGGTTAAGCGAGGATACCTTTCTTCATGTTTCCTAGCCCGGAAATGGCTTCATTCTTTCACTACTTTCAGGTGCCCAGCAGACTTCGCTGAGGAAAACATCATCAGCCATCGTCATGTCGTCGAACCACTAATAACCACCACTTTTTATTTTTCTCAACAGTATTTATTTTAATAATAAAAGAAGATCTCTGATCCGCACAATGTCGCTTTTCGAAATAGATTCTTTTGACTCGGCGTTTCGCTTTTCCCTACATACTACCTTAACCTAAAATAAAAGGGCGAGGATTATCCTTCGTTCCTGAGTTAGGGAGCGGGTAACCTCACGAGACGTAGGTCGCACGTCGCCCTGTCGAATCATATATTTTTCTGAATTCCTGGGTCAGAGGTCCTATGAAATCTTAAATTTTGGTCACTCCGCTATCTTTTTGACGCAGGATAATAGAGGATAATGTCGGGGGATAAGTTCTACACTGAAAATTATATACAGTAATTTCTCCTTAATTCGCGCTCAGATTGCGCACAAAAATGAACAATTTGGGAAGAGGAGATACGATTATTTGAACCTGACGGCTTGTTTTTTAGTTGTTGACAATTGGTAACTATAAAAACGAGACACAAGGCTCGAATAATCGTATCTCGTCGTCCCAAATTATTGTACTGTAAAAATTAACAGATAACTCTCTATCAGAGACTATAATTCCGAGAGTCACACAGCGATTTTACAGTGTATCTTTTTTTGTAAATGAATTCATAGTTCAGTTCTTGGTACTTTTATTTCGATGCTTGGTCCTTTCACTAATAACTTTTGACAACATTACAAATTCTAAGAAATCAACAAAAAACAGGGTGATTTTATTATTGCAGTATATCGTTGTAACGTTATGGACATGTATTTGAGAATGTTTAATTAATGTTGAAAGGCAGCAAGATGCATTTGTCGCACCATGTTTCCCGAAATTCCTCGAATTTTTCATTTTTATTTTTAATAATCTTATTTATTTCCATTTATTCTCATAGAGCGCATGTCCTCGGAAAATAAATTGAATCATTTCAAATAGGGATAAAAAAGAAGCATTTCAGCAATGAACAAATTTATTTGGTTTCTTTGCATAATACACAATAACCTGTAATTAGTTGGTCACGATATTATTTTCTTCTTAAACCGAAATGCATTGAGAGCTAATTCACATCGTCGTTCACATCCCGTAGTACCTGTCAACAAACAATGTTAGTAAGAAATAAAATAATATTAAATAGAATTCACGTCTTAATCTTATCTTTCCTAACATTTTATATTAATTTTAAGACGGCAGAGGATTGCATAGAAAAATTCGATTTATGCTACAATATTGTTCATTATATTCCTTTCACATATAAATTCTATTAGATTGTTAGATTGTCCAAGAAGTTTTATACCAATCATTAGAGTTGTTCTTATTTCTGGTTCCGTTACATTTTTGCAAATATTGAAAATAATCTGTCGATTACCATTTAAAAGAGCTTTCACAGAGAAAGAGCTTGTACAAGGTGTCCCAAAAATGTCTCGCAATCCGGAAATGGGAGGTTCCTGATATCATTAGAAGCAACTTTCTACTTACTGAAAATACAACCCGCGGCTTCGACTACGAGGTATTAACGAAAAACGCTGATCAATAAGAGACGAACTCAGTTAGCGCGTGGCGGCCCTGGCAACGAGCTCAGTTCCGCTGATTGGCTCGGCCGTCTCGCGTCAGTTGATCTCGGCTTTCATTGGTCACTATTTTTCGTTCACTCGAAAGCGAAACTGCGGATTGCATTTTCGCTAAGGATGAAGTTACTTGGAATGACCTAAGGAATCCGCCATTTCCGGATTGCGAGACATTTTTGCGACACCCTATATAATCTGTCTATGCAAAATGAAAATCATTCGAATTAATTCTATTTCATCTATCAATAATTTTAATGTGCCGAGAACAATGTAACGACAATAATAAATCCTTTTAAACTTTTCATAATTTCTTTTCCATCTATACACTTTTCCAAAATCTCATAACATCAGCGATCTATTTAAAGCAATCCAATGCAAGCATTTCAAAAATATCTAGAAAAAATTTGTCATACTTATATCAAGCAGGTTCTACATAAACGGCGAGAGTAGAAATCTGAGCCATCGTTGAACCATGTCGAAGACACTTTGCAATACTGGTTTAAGGAGATCTTCATTTGCCGTCTCGATTGAACTCATAACAAGATCTCGCTCCTGCCTCATAGAAGATACAAGATCCCTCTTTCCGAAATGAGGAACTACAAGACCAATGTCCCTCTTTCCAATTTTGGGAATGTATTGACCTATGCGGTCTTCGATAAGATGCACCCAGTAGCTAACGATGTTGCCGCCTACGGGGAATAGCGAGGCGATGTCTCTTTTTCCAATCTTGGGAACAAATTGACCTATGAAGTCTTCGATTAGGTTCACCCAGTGGCTAATGATATCGCCGCCTACTGGGAACAGCTTGCCAACGTCTCTCTTTCCAAACTTAGGAACGAATTGACCTATGAAGTCTTCGATTAGGTTCACCCAGTGGCTAATGATATCGCCGCCTACTGGGAACAGCTTGCCGACGTCTCTCTTTCCAAACTTGGGAACGAATTGACCTATGAAGTCTTCGATTAGGTTCACCCAGTGGCTAATGATATCGCCGCCTACTGGGAACAGCTTGCCGACGTCTCTCTTTCCAAACTTGGGAACGAATTGACCAATGAAGTCTTCGATTAGGTTCACCCAGTGGCTAATGATATCACCGCCTACTGGGAACAGCTTGCCAACGTCTCTCTTTCCAAACTTAGGAATGAAGTGACTTATGAGGTCTTCGATAAGGTTCACCCAGTAACTAATGATGTCGCCGCCTACGGGGAACAGCTTGCCGATGTCTCTTTTTCTAAGCTTGGGTGCTACATTATCTACGTTCACCACATCGTCCACGACGTCTACATTTCGAACTGACAACTCTGAGAGAGATCTCTTTCCCAATTTAGGGACAAGATTACCCAAAATATCTTCTACCGTGTGCACGAGTTCACTGATTATATCACCGCCAACGGGAAACAGGGAACCGATGTCTCTCTTTTCAAGCTTGGAAATTACTTCTTCCACAAACTGTTCCGTTGTGAGATCTCTCTTTCCGAAATGTGGAATGAAGTCGTGCAGGAAGTTCCATGCCTTATTGATAAAGTCGTCAACGGGATAGCCACCTACAGGGAATATATCACTGCCGGTGCCTCTTTTTCCAAGCTTGTCATTGCTTACTGGATGATGTAGTCCGGCTTCGTCTGCTAGTTTTAAAATCTTCTCGACATCACCCACTGGAAGACCTGCAAGCAAATTCTGGGTGTCTGATTGTGAAACATCTCCGTCCAGCTCCTCGTCCGGATCAGGCTCTAAAACCAAATCTGACCCTTCAAGAGACCGTTCACATCCTGCAGGGCAGTGATAATCTCTGTTTGAGTTAGGTTTATCTATACCATTTGCAGCCGGTCGTAGCACCGCACAGTCCACCGATAACACGAATACGGAGATGGCCACATACAGCGGGAACTTCATCTTCGCTTTGTTGATGGGCGAAACTGAAAGTGTTGACATCAGCTAGCCGGTCAGCTTATATAGTGCAGGCTGAGTGTATATTGCATAGATGCCAGCTGCGGGATCAATGTTTCACACGTTATTTATTGTGTTTTGGCAATTGGTGGCTATTAATTGCTGTTGCAACGAATGTGTTTGCTTTGAGGCACGTGGGTGTTAAATGTATTGTATTGCGCCGCTGATCGCCTGTTCTGAGACAACTTTTGTTCAAGGTTAATGTCGCTGGAGTTGCCGAGTTTTTGTTTCGCATGTTGCGAAAGTGGTATTTTAAATAATTCAATGTCTATATTATAATGATTATTCACGAGTCGTTATTTAATACCCTGAATGATATTATCAAAAGCATCTATTATGGAACACTTTTCAGGAGGTTTAAGATTATCATCGCTTTTATTACTGCTCTATAGATTTTTTTCCTAGATAACGTAATGAACTTTGAAATATTGATTTAATATGAATAAAAAATAATACGAATAAAATAGCATAGTGCGAGCGTGTACCTATTATGGTACACCGTTTTCGCATCATGTGTCCCCGTGTTCTATAAATCGAAATAATGAAAAAATCCCAGTACAGGTGAACCTCCTACATCGCTGTTTTGGAAATGTGAAAAATTTCCTACAATGTCAGAATTCTATAGGGTACATATACATATTCATAAATTCGAATTTATAGTTTTGTTTCATTTATACCGTATATTTATTGTCAAGCAGATTTGGTGGCAATAATAACCGAAAAATCATACTTTATAAAGAACGATCCTCTGTCGGAGAGAGCGGATATAATTAAAAGAAATCTACAAAATTGCTTATCTGCCTATCAAGAAGTTTACACAGATTTGCAAAGCAAGATCGAACAATCTCTTATGACAGATTTTTAAAACCTAAAACCACCAGAAATCCAGTCGAATTTGTCTATGAATTAAGCTCAGATTTAAAAATAAGACCCGTCAAACGTTCTTGACCAGTTATATTATAATAAGTGACAATGATGAATAAATTTGTTAGCATAACATTATATTTCTTTTTGATTTTTAATTTTAATTTTGGTTATGAAACTTGAAATCGTGATCTTTTTAGTTTTTATATGATGTTGAATTTTATTTAAGTTTGTTATGAAATATTTTTATGTGTGCATATAGTTATATAATAGAAAAGATAATCAAAATGTATACAATTAGGAACAGTATGTTTTTCTTACAGTTTGGTTTTGGTTTCATTTATCATTTATACTATTATACAGGGTGTTCCACAATTATTTTAATAGCCGAAAATAGGGGGTAGCTGAAGTCATTTGAAATAACTTTTTCCTTTGCGAAAACGTAATCCACGGCTTTGTTTACAAGTTATTAACGAAAAACACTGACCAATGAGAGGCGAGGGCGCGAATTACAATGTGGACGATCGATTGAGTGCAACGTGCTTCGACCGTGGAGCGTGATAGAAGAAGGGAGGCTCCGTACTACGTTCGAATCAATGAACAAGTCGCGGAGCTTGAACATCAGAATTTTTTTTACTACATGACAGTGGTAATTTCAAGAAAAACGCTATTTATCCTTATTTCAGAATGTCTGAAGAATATTTACTAATTTTTCGAATCCGAAATAATAAGTAATTTAACCGTGACGGCCGTTTGAACTTTCTGGTATGCATGATACCTCGTGTGTACCGTATGAAATTTTTAAGCAAAGTGTGCAGTGAAGATTAACAAAGTACGTAAATGATATTTTAATTTAAATAATTCCGCGTCCGAACACAATTCAGCGAACGATTCACAAAGCTAATTTAATAATAAATAATCGCGTTAAAGGACATAAGGGATTTGTTTGTTAGAGAAATATGAAGAATATTATCAATAAGAAACTCAGCCATTTAGTTGTAAAACCACTTCATGCATGGAAATGTGTGCAGGAGGATACTGCATTGACCTCGTACAATGTATGATGAACTGCATAGCTGATCTGTATCCGACGGTGACCAACAGAAGGGTGCCTCCAGGCAGGCTATACCAACGTTCACTTTTACTGCATTATCACCAAGTAAAGGTAAATCGTAAACATTTCATTTTATTTCAGTAAAAGAAATTAAAACTAAAAAGCGTTCCTGTTAAAACGAATCTTCTTTTCAGAATATCTTCGAAATTATTCACTTGTTGAAATAAAAATTTTGACGTATTATACCTTACACAATTATTTGCAAGGTAGTGTACGATATTCCAAAAATGTTATTTAGTTATGTGTCTTTAAAGTGTCGAAGCAGAGTCTTTGCAGATCAACACAAATCCGAATTAGCAGAATACGTTAATTTTAAGCAGGATATCTTTATTTCATTTCATTTAGGAAAATTTATTATTGTCAGTATTCACGTTGAACTTATTCTGTTTAATATTTCAGGTGGTATAGTTCAGACAGACGTTGTTGTAGTTACAAGCAATGAAGAACAACGCTAATTGTAAGTAATTACCATAGATATAAATTTGCTTTTTACCTACTTCTTTTAGAATAGAATAATAAAGTTAAGTACCTTCACGTCCGTTTTTTCGTGGAAGAACTACACTTCTAAAACACAATAAGTTTTGTAGCAATAATTCTTCAACATTAATGAGCTATACAATTTTAGTATCAAAACGGTTTGTCATGGTCCATTGATTTGCACAAGTAGACTTACTTTACACCATAGTAGATGCATATTTTGCAGAATCGTTCACATTACGTATAATATACCAGTTGCGAAATATATGTAAAAAACTGCATTATAGAAAAACAGAGTATCATTCTCGTTCAGGCGGCATTGGCGATGCAAAAATAGAAAATGTACTTTCGAAAATCTTTTTCACACACTTTTGTTCACAATTCCAGTTTTTGATAAAAGACGAACACAGCAATTATAGCGTTTCCAGTTGCCTCTTAGATCTCCTTGTTGAAACTGAAAAATTAATAGTAACTTTGAATTGAATTCAAAGGAAAATTATCGTTTTTATCAAATGTAGCAATCAAGTGACTGAACCACGAGTATCCGAATTAAGAGACAAACTTCTATGGATAAATGGTTCTTCGGATAATCGATCTGAAAGAACAAATACTTTCCAAATATGGAGACTTAGTACGTAGAAATGCATATCCAACAAAAGAAATATCGCGCTAAGAATGAATTAAATATCAAAGATTCTGTCAAATTGCCGATTCTTCCTACAATACACATTTATAGATGACTCATATGAAGATAATGCCTAAACAAAATTTTGCAAAATCTTAACTGTTTAGAATGACAACCATAAAATAAAAAAAAGTACGTTTCCCAACTATTTTATCTGAGTCTGTAACAAAAATTGAAACAATGCGTTTTATGAGTCTCGATATCTCATATGTAAACAACGGACACATGGCTATGGGTATAGTGATATTCGGATAATCGACGTTCTACTGTATCGCGGATATAATGTAACAAAATCTTATAAATATATTTCGATAGCACACCTTGATTTGATCAGTAACAGCGGCAACGGTGGAAAGGACAGTTAGATGGATAGACTAGACATTTATCCATACAATAAACACTTGCACCCTCCTTTCCAGCTATTTCCCCAATCGCATCGCATACTTCCCTGTTTCGAAATAATAAATGATACAATTATTAACACTCAGTTACATTTTCTTGGCTGCCAGTAATGCAAAAGAAGGCTTTTATTAAATGCGCATCTATTTAACAGTCTACTGCGACACATTAATTAATCTATCGACTTTGAACTTCTACACACACACATCCCCCTCCAAAAGTATTAGGACACCTGTTGACTTTAGTATAAATAGTAATTTCTCATTCAGTTTAGATAATGTTTTATGTTTAGTATTAAGTTGTACTCCATCCTATTGTCGAAAGTACACGTTATGTTAGAAGGTTCTATCACTTATGCAATTGGTTTACCCATTGATTGCATTTCGTTCAGTGAAAATGTATGCCGAGATCATTTCGAACGATATGTTTTCGAAATATGTGGAGCATATTACAATATGGATGCAACCAAATAGAATCAGAAATAATAGACAAATTAATGAAACGGATACCGAAGTTCGGCCAAGAAGTAATTGAAAAACGCAGCATATATGTATATTGTCGAGAAGAAAATTTAATTTTCTTTCATAAACTTCATGTTATTTTTACTATAATGTAAAAAAATAGATACATGTACTTGTTATACTTTAATATAATTAACTTTGTAATACATTGAAGAAATTAGAAAAATTTTCTATCGGTTTCTCAAATTTATTTAATTTTCTGTGATTGTCCCAATATTTTTGGAGGGGAGTGTATGTAAAGTGTCCCAAAAAGCTACTAAATTTGACTTCAGGAATCATTTTTGACATATCTTGTGTAATTTATTGCATCATTGTTAGTACTTTTGGTATAAAAATAAAATAGAAAAGGACGAAAATAGTTTCGAACGAATAGTGCACCAAGATCTTTAACAACACTTTTAGCTGCTCCGTAAAATACTTATACACTTACGGACATTGGCAGATATCTGTTGGACAGTTTGGTGGATATCGAAGGCAATTGCTTTGACACCAATTTCCCATTCCTGGTATACGTCGGTAAAGTGGAGAAGGCACGCACACCTGAGATCTGAAATTAAAATGTTCTTAATAACACTTATGTGAATGATCAAATGTACAGTTTATAATGTATTCGTGTCTTTTATACCATAAGTTATTTTAATAAAATTGTACAGTTGAATTAGAGTTGAGATTTTGAAATTATTTTGTGATATTTTATTACATGGCTCACAGGGAGAAAAAGTGAATTTTAAAAGTAAATTACTTTTTTGAAAGGAATCTTGTAACTCTCCATGTTAAAGATAAGTCTTTGTCTTATTTAATAATACTAATACAAGTTAATGATATTAACACTGGACACAATTAAAAAGTTTTTAAAATTAAGAATAAAATTGGAAAATATTAAGTTGTTACTATCAACTATTAACTTAAGCAACTGTCTAGTACACGTACTTCCGCCATGAGTTAGTTCAATCAAGAAAATAATAGCGCTGTAACTAATCATTTTATTTCGCAATTATTTTGAGGTGGTCTTCCTAAAAGTCTCATCACCGCGTTAATGTTTAATAAACATAAAAGAAGTTACGTTAAGTTATGACTGAAATGATTAACTAACTATTTGTATACAGGGTATCACAAAATTATTGTACAAGCGGAAAATGAGGGGTTACTGAGATTATTTGAAGTAACATTTTCTTTAGCCAAAATGCAATTCGCGGTTTTGTTTACGAGTTATTAACGAAAAACAGTGACCAATGAGATGCGAGATCGGCTGGCGCGAGGCGGCCGAACCAATGAGCGAAACTGGGTTTCGTCCGATCGTTGGTTCGACCACCTTGTGCCAGCCGAGCTCGCATCTCATTGGTCATTATTTTTCGTTAATAATTCGTAAACGAGAGAGAGAGAGAAGCCACGGATTGCATTTTCGCTAAGGAAAAAGTTACTTCAAATGACCTCAGGAGCCCCCCTCCCCAATTTCTCTCTTCTACAATAATCTTGGAACACCCTGTGGAATATCTTTTTATTCTGAAGGCACTTGTGAAATGGTTTTTCGATTGACTAACTCATATTTGCGAATACTTACCTAACAACTAGTGGGAATATATTATTTGGTGAACGGTAGTCTTTGTAATAAAGCAGGAAAGGATTATCCTGTTGTACAAAGAGGGGTGGAACTCCAGCGGTACTCGTCACGATACTAACATCAGCACAGTTCCGAAATGTTTCTGGCCTCCCACAACCACTGGCTTCGGTTCCATTGTCACAAGTACCCCACATGTTACCTGATAATAATTTTACAGTGCTCATTTTAAGTCAGATAATATTCCTGACCTCATTTATATCGTGATTCACAGTTCACTCGATGCAAATAATAATATCACATAATATCACATATTTATACTTGAGTATGCACATTAATGCAACGATACAAACCTGTGTAGTAATTCCATTGAATAACGCATTGAGAACAAGTAACATACGATGGCAAAGTCACCCTGTACTGAAATATAGCTTTTTTCTCAGTGTCTATTGGAATTTCAAATCCCACATCACGAGTACCGGTAACATACAGTGGGTACCTAAAAGTTTTATTCTGTTACATTACGTTACATTTGTAATTAGTAGCCTGTAGATTATTATGCAAATTTTGATTTTCGTGGATTATTTTATAAAATCCTGGGCACAGGAAAGATTTATTTAATTGTATCGAATATTCTTTCCATTAAGATTAAATTATAAGTGTTTTTTATTATTGTTCGTGTAAACGTTTTCTACAGTGTTACAAGTCTGCTGGTACTACAAGTGCATAAAGTTGAATAGTGTTAAGTAGAAAAGGGTTTTTCATTACCTGTCGAAGCATTCTTGGGTTGCTTCGCTTCTTGGGTTATTGTTTGGGCACAGATACATTTCGAATCTTCCTAAATGGTTCGCCGTAAGTTCGACTTCGACATCAATATCCTGCGCGCGCGCGAAACAGAAAAATATAGTAAGCTCGTAATAATAATCGAACCTAAGATCAGAATGCCACAGAATGCCACATTTTGTCAGCTATTTTCAATGAGATAATTCTTAGTAACAATATAATGGTTGAATTTTGTTGTTGTTTACTCTACTAGACAAAAATATAGAAATGCAATAACTTCACATATATAAAACGCAAATTAAAAATTGCAGAAGCTACTTTTGGTTTTTGTCATTTAAGATTTTTTTCGAAATTATATTCTATAATATATGCTTGTATTCTATATATGAATCAATTACTGTCATTATTCATTACTGTCTAAGATTATTAGTGATCGTTTGTCAAAAAGGTTTTTAATGAATTAAGTAACATTTTAAGGAACATGTGTCAAACGGATAGAATTTGATTTGTCATATTTCATTATTTCTGAGATATCGAAATAAGTTTCAGTTTTGTCAAAGTTAACGCATTTTTTAAAAATAGTACATCGTTGCCGACGAAAGGACGAATTCAGCGACCTATAATATATTTTGCACGAATAGCAAAACCCGTATTTTGCAGATTAACATTGTATACATAATATACTAAGAATGACTTCAGTATTTCTCAATTGTTCTAAATCAGTTGCAAAGTTTTATATGGGAAGTGATGTCTTGAAAGGTAATGGGAAAAAGATGTGTCGGTTTTGAGAAAATTCAAGGACACCTACAGTAAGGAGCATAACTGAACCAATAACTACAAGTTTGGTATAAATCATTATTTATTAATAAGAAGATAGGAGAATTTTCAAAAATAAACATTATAGTCATTTTTAAAAGTAACACAAGAAATTTTTTTCAATTATTAATGTCTCCTCGTTTAGCAATGAAAATAAAAATAGATTGACTCTAAAATATAATGTTTACGTGAAATGTTCTAGTAGTGTGTTTATATCTAGCAGTTTCGTATGTTTACAAAATGTTATTACACGACTTAGCACTCAGTTTCTCACAATCAGTCGAACGGAAAAGCACGCAAGTGAAGTAAAGAAAAATATGTAGTCAATTGCACCATATTGTTTAAAAAAAGTAATTTCTCTTTTGAATGACGGCGTGTCAACGCGCCAGACGGCGAGAAAGCGCAGTATTAGTCAATCGACAGTGCAGAGAATAAGAAAAAAAATACTGTAAAAGTATATTATTAAATGTTGGAGGAAGACCAAAAAAATTATCACTGCAGGATGAACGAAGAATTATATTTACAGTTTTCACATCTGGTGAAGCTTCAAGTGCCACTATGGCTGCAAAATTATTAAAAGAAGATACGAATATACAAATAAGCAAGTGGGCAGTACGGAGAACCCTCAAAGGAGCTGAGTTTAGTTTTAAAAAAAAGAGAAGCCAATGTTATCAATGAAGAATATTAAATTTCGTTTGGAATTTGCCAAAAAATACCAAAACAGGACAACTATTGAATAGGAACGGGTTATTTGGTTAGACGAGACCAAAATTAACAGAATTTGTTGAGATGGCATGTCTTGGTGCTGGATTCGTAAAAATGAAAGGCTTAAACCACGACATGTAAAGCAAACGATAAAGCATAGAGGCGGATCCCTAATGTTTTGGGGGTGCCTAACAGCATTTGATGTTGGATCACTGCACCGAATTAATGACATCATGAATCAGTACATGTACAAGGATATTTTACAAGATCACCTCATAGAGGCTGTTGAAAATATGTTTTTTGAAGAAGAAAATGTAATTTTTATGCATGACAGAGGCCCTAAGCACACTGCTAAAAGTGTAAAAAATTGGCTCAGTACTAAAAAATACTCTGTTCTGGATTGACCTGCGTAGAACCCGGACCTCAATCCCATAGGGATCTATGGGGTTTACTAAAAAAACGACTTCGGGATTCATATAACTCCCAACCAACTTCAATCACAGATTTGTATAATAGAATTCAAGAACAGTGGGAACAAATATCTCCGGATTATTGCACAAAATTAGTAGAAAGTATGCCAAAACGAATTAGTGCAGTTTTGCAATCAAAAGGGTTGTTGACGAAATATTAGAAAATAAAGAACATATTAAATATTGTCAAGTATTGGACATGGTGTAAAACCGATTCAATTTATTGTTGTTGTCATTCTTAAACAACAAGACATTAATTATTGCAAAAATTTCTTATGTTACTCCTAACTGTGATGAAAATAACTATAATGTTTATTTTTCGTTATTCTTGTATATTCCTAGCAATAAATAATGATTTATACAAAAATTGTGTTTGTTGATTCAGTTATGCTCTTTACTCTAGATATCTCAGATCAAATTGTACTCACTTGACGCGTCACCTTACCATTGGCAATTTTTGGCAATTGAATTAAATATATTACCATCTTAACAGAAATAGATCTACAAGACGGATCTTCAAAAATACGTTTTGAAAAATTGTACAAAAAACTGAGAATGATGATAAATATTATTAATTGTAAAATTGTGAAATTGATCCTTCGTCTGAATGTTAAAATGCTAGATAATTCATTAAAATCTCCTAATATAAATAATATACATAATAATATATAATAAATAATAATTCATTAAATTCTTTGCTACTAAATACGTCTGTTATTAATGTCTTCTGAGAGTTACGAAGTCATGCAAAGAACAAAAATTGTCTCTTTCTATTAGGAAAATTGCTAAGGGCAAAGAAGTCATTATAAAAGAAATCGTAGTACATGAGTTGAGGTCCTAATACCTCTAATGAACATCCGAAATCTCATTTCACAAAATTAGTATGGCAATATCAGAAAACGAAAGAAATTCAAATTACCTGACCAGCTGTGTAGTGTCTAACTATAGTTCCTTTCGCGTATTCACCGCCGGCTTCGTGTGGTCTTGGATCTTTAAAGTGGTATGGGTCACCACATACTCCGCATTTACCGCTATTCTCGACCCATTGCACTAAGGAATAAATAATAAATTTTATATAGGAAGTTGTAATCTACTATTGCTATACTATTACTATTGCTATCCCTATTACTTTAGGAGACAACTCACCGATATTTGTCAAGGATCTTGCCCTGAGCAACTTTAAAAAATTCGACATTCTTATCAATTACTTTACGAATGAATTATTTTTCGACCACGTTTCTTATTTCAATAAATAGTACTATGGTAAATTGTATAATACAACATTACTAGACTGCGAATCTTCATGCGAAACTAAAATGGACGAAGTTGTAAGAAACATAAGTTAGATGAAAATCTCTTCACTCTTTTAATAATTGCAATAATTTGAAAATAATGTAACAATATCCCTAAGTGATTCTAATGTCTATACGGTTTTGTATTTGGCCTGTTAATTTCACGATGTTAATTTTCAGGCTAATTTGTTGTATATTCCTAATTTTGTTAAGATCAGTAAAACGTATGAATGTGAAGAAAATAATTAATATCGAACAAATTCACTTTAAAATTTTAATTCGATTAAACGATATACTGCAATCTGATCACATTTTTGTGATTGTTGGTATGCCAGTCAAAGTGTTCAAAGAATATGGAATATAAACATTTTTATGCTATCACAGACGTAAATATAATATATGCACGTAATGCAAGTGAACTATATCAATCTGTGACAGTCAAGGATTGATCATACATAATGATCATACATATTGAATATACAGAGTGTTCTACAAGTATGTGTTCCATTAAATTCACGAGCGCAATTACTCGATTGCAAGGATGTGTGTATGTGAGAAATTAATTTCCTTTTGGCAATTTAACAATGATTTCATTCAACGCTTGAATCGTTGTATACAGACGAATGTTTAAAGCGCGGTCGCATGGCTGGATACGATTGAATGTGAACGCACGTGTTTTAGTAGTTTATGATGATTAACATAATGTGTCTCCGCTTGAGAAATCTTCTTGTAGATATAGCAAGCAGAAGGTTATTTGAATGACAATATAACTGAGAAATGTCTGTTCCAGTATGGAGCAATGTTAGATGCCCGGCAGCATGTTTATTATAATATTAATATATAATGAAATATATCAGATTAAATATAATACGTAAGAAATTGAAAGCTACAATTTTCAACTATCAGAGAATCGGCTTTTCTGCATTTAAAAGTTGTCTTTTTGATAAACATTTATAAAGAGATACCACGTTTCGATCTCGACTATTTTTCAAGATGTTATCGAGGTCATTGCTCAGAGTAGTGTTATGACCATTTTACTTTGAGCTTGTTTTTTTATTGAAATTATATAAAATGGCAGTTATGATTATTATTCGAGGTTGGGTTAATAGTATAGTTTATATAAACATCATTTTAGAATCACAATTTTTTTCTTTCAATGATTTTATTATCCACCTACACTCTTTTTTGCTTTATGACAAATTAGTCATAAACCATATTATAATATAAGCAAATATACATATAACCAAATCGACATAGTTCGATTTTATGTATTTAAAAAATTTTAAAGAATATATTTAAAACAAGGCTTGGAGTTATCGACACGCAGCATAAAGATTACGAGAGCCGTGGTCGCCTAAATGATACACGTAATGCGGTCACGAAAAGTCACTACAAAAGGAGTGGGGACAGGCAACGCATTTGCGGGCGCTATCGTAGTTCAGAATTAGAATGTTCACCCGATAGATGCTCCACACCGCTATGCGAGACTCTCCGCGCATGCGTCGTCTGTCCACACTCTTTGCATAATGACTTTTCGTGACTGCATTGGTCAGGAGGCGTAGGTCTCATAATCCTTATGTTCCGTGTCGTTAATTCCGAGCCCTGGGTTAAAAGACCTCTGGTAGTACCTCTACTAGAATTGAGTAATTATACTTTATTTCAAGTTGGTTATTTTTATATCAGAAGGCAAGCCATATTGTGTTCACACTAATAAACAAAAATGAAATACAATTAATATCGAATAGTTACTTTACAGTTACCAATTATCTCCAACAAATATTATATAATTTTATTTACTTGATAGTTAATGTTACTTATAGTTGATTTCTTTGTATAAATTTTATGTTGGCTTTCACTAACCTGCATATCCACCACAGAAAAGCTCATTGTCATTGTAGTTGACAGGATTTGGATATCCAAACCTCCACATACTGTTCCGTGCTGGTGGGTCCATCAAACGTCCATGTCCGTGCACGTGAACGTGCTTGGAAACCTTTGAAATTACTATATGTTTTAATCTTTTAAATATGCAATATAACTTCAATGAACAAGGTGTCATTTACGATTTCTGACTTTTTTTTTCTAAAGAAATAAAAAAATATGTTCAGATGAGAAAAGAGAAAGTGTTTACAGATAATAAAGATTAATAAGGTATTATAAAGATGCATTATTTTTGAATAGATATTTGCCGCCATTTTAAGGCTTGTCATGACTGACATTAAAAATAATATCCTGCTGGATACCCAAGAAATTATATAATAATAAGTACAATTTGCACAAAAATTAAATTTTACTAATTCGAAACATAAACTATTATTAGAATCTATGTATACAAAAGTTGAAATTCTTTGATTCATAATACTCTAATTTTCTAATTAATCCTCTATTGGACAATTTGTTTCAAATAATTTATATTGAAAAATGATATAGTTGTGAATATGTGCGATTAAGAAAGTTGGGGGAATTTCCTGATTATGTACCGTCTACGAAAATTACATCACGCGAACTCCAAAAAAACACTATGCTTTCTACAGGAAACAATCCTGAGTGTTCATAAATTTGTATCACTGAAATCGTATTAATTCCACTGAGAATGATATAACTGAAATAATTTCCATTCGCCGTCCATTGAAATTTCCATCAGCCCGAAGACAAGGTTATTTGTTTTTATGACTTCCTCGAAAATGACATCGTAACATTTTAACCACGTTGCATGCTTAAGCACATTGCTCCAACTCATTATATAATGTAGCTCAAATAAAGTTGAATTGTAATTATATGAATCTCCATTGTTCTGATTTTTTTTTGTTCAGCGAGCATTCTATTTGAAGTGGAATGTGTTGATAAAAACTTATTCACACGCATTACTCGCACATGTGTCCGCACCCATCTTTATCACCTAGCAGTAATGTACACGGTGTCACGATTAAATTGCACACTTCTGATTATGCAAAGTGTAACAACATATGACGGTACTGTATTTAAATATTTATATAGAGCCCAGGAAAATAAAAGCATTATTTTTAGTGACAAATTGTAAGATAAGTCATTTTTGTTAAGAACTGTATAGTTATATTTTATTTTTATTAGACATTGACACCGTACGTGGAAAATAATATATACAATATATTATTGCATATGGTTTTAAACATAAACGAGCGAAACATCACCTGATCACGACATTTTATGTTCAGGAACCCTTGGTATTCCTATTTTGCAAAAAAATATGTATTTGCATAAACATCTGCAGTTTACTCATTAACGATGCGTATATCTATTTGACTATTAATTAATAAGTAAATAAATAACATAAATAACATAAACATAAGTAAATAAAGAAGTGAAAATTCTTACTTTATCAATGTAGATATAATTAACTTATTATTCTAGAAAAAAGTGATCGAAATACATATAAATTTATATATAAAAAATATTTATATATAAGTGACTCTGCTACATATATTTTTTAACCGTTGTTCCCAAGGTCGCATTTAGCTTTTTATTGATGAACCTGCAATGTTTTTACGACCATCGCTCAACTGAGACGAGTTTAGTAAGCGTTATAAAATTCTTTTTCCCCCATCTAAAAGAAACGATAAAATGTAGTGTTCAAGAGAAAAGGAATTTCATATGGCCTTGTTAACGTAGAATATCTCATATACATCACTACTTTATGTTATGATATTTTTGTACAACTGAAATTTTAAAATTCTTATCTATAAAATTCTTAATTTAAACACATCTCAAAGTAATGAAACTGTCGATTAAAATTAATTCGAATAAGAAGTAGTAATTTAGTACAACAGAAATAAAAATTTATGTAAACTATTACTGTATTAATGTTAGAGTAATATTAATGCTGTATTTGCTTTGTCGCAGACGTATCTTTCCTGACTTGACTTGTAAATTGCTTTGTAATTATCATAGAAAATTTCTAGTATACATACACAATCAATTCACCAATTAAGTTATCGACTTTTCAAACGTATTAAAAAGTATTGTTCTTAAAATTTTCGAATTTTAGTGCGCTTTCGATTAAATGGGCAAACAAGGTCCACAGATGAAAAAATCTCTTGCAACACAACGCTGTCGATGCTTAATTTATATAAACAATTGATATATAATAATATATCAATATAAAGCAATAATAAAAATATTTTAAACAAAATAAAATGTATGAAATAATGATAGTTGATAATGATATGTAATTTGAATACAATTTGCTGAAATAGTGTATGAGTAATGGAGGGAAATGGAAACGGAACTTGGCGAAATGTGTCGTTATTTAAGCACCACGGTCTTCCAACGTTTTCCTTGCTAATGAGGAAAAAAGAATATAGAAAATACGAGGGCTACCACACGAACATTCTCAGAAAAAGAGAAATCTTGTCTTCGGAATGCTCACTCGAATCGTGACACATATTGTCGTCGTGCAAATATTTATTGTCCCTACTTTGCTGCTCGCAGGTTGTGGTAAATGATAAGTATGCATTACAATAATAAATCTACCGTTATCCATGTTTCGTATTAATGTTTTTCTACTCATGGTCAACCTAGTTGAACGTTTAATCGTTTCTGTAAATATTTTAAAAACCGGTTATTTGCATATTGACAATTGTTATTCTGAATAATATATTAATACTATTTTACATCTTTCTATTTGCTATAATGATCAATATAGATTTCTATATTAACCTATAATATACTTTAAAGGAAATATTTCACTAGCTTTTTCATACCAAGAAGAAGAGAAAGAAATATTATCTTTTTTTAAGATACCATATTTGGATTTCGTTCGTTAAAACGATTATAATTAAACAATACAGAATCAGTTCTGTGTACATATTTTACATATAATACAAAATATATACGAGCATGATGATAATATTTATGATAAATGCACTTCCACATTTAGCAAAAACAAACATAGATGAATTAATTACATTTATACGCGAGTTACAAGAATTTTTGGGTGTTTTATCAATGAAATTTTCAATTCGTCACTTTGGTAATGCAGAGGTCGTTAGAATCAGTGTTTCTTTGCTATGCCGATATTGCAGATTCCTGACGCTACTAAATCCTGAAAGATGTAGCATGAATTCTATACCCTGTTTGTATAAACTAAACTATATTTTTTGAAGAAACAATTTTCCAATCCAAGTTTGAGAAGTTGTTTGTAGGTATCTTCTTGACAAACTTCCATAAAGAGGATTGGATCTAAAAAATCATTATTTTAAATAGTGCTTCGTTTGAATTTATCAGAAATACTTATTGGAAGTAACATTTCTTCTTGGATTGATTAGAAATGATTATTTAAAATAATAATTTTTTTTATGTCTATTAGAAATAGTTATTTAAAATAATATTCCTTTTTGGATCTATTAGAAATAATTTGTTCAAAAATTATCTAATGTAGTTAAACTCACAATAGAGAATCACATGAAAGATTGTTGACGAAATGGTTAATTAATTATTGCTAATTTTATCCGCTTACTCACTTAAAGTACGAAGTATAAACATAAATATTTTATACACGCATGTGAGACACATTAGCTAAAACATATTTTATGAAATGGTATACAAATATCTTATTCTATGTATACAAATTCGTTTTGAAAAATTCTTAATTGAAATACATATTTCACAGAGATGTACAATCAAATAATTATTTAAAATAGTATTTTCTCTATCATGGAAGTAACTAAGAATAAAATAAATAATTATTTCGAAGTAAATAACACCAACATAGTTTACAAGACAATCTCTGAAAATATTTTTATTATTTATCTCAAATACTATTTTACCTGGTATTGCTCGATAAAGTATCTGCTTATATTGAAATGATTTTTTGAATAATTTGTTACTAATTTTTGACTAATTTTCAGGGTTCGTTGCAAACAAATTGAATTTTACTAGGGTGTTTAGGGTGCGATAGAATTAACCAAGAAATTTAAATTTATCACTGTAGATGATTTATTCAGTCTCATTAATAAAATTCCTTAGATTTTTGTGGACATTTGTGCAATTGATTTTCGGCAGTACAATAGAAACTCCCTTATCCGATCATTTTATTTCTACAATATTTTGATATCCAAACGTTCTATTATCTAATCATTTAATTATTAAATATATTATCAAAAATAGAGAACTAATAGAGAACTTAAATGAAATTTTTAGATAATGGAGTGTTCTGATATCAGGATATTACAAAAATAATTTTATAATATCCTGATACTATAATACAAAATAAAAATGCCAGTGTTGGGTAAAGTAATATTATTTAGAACAAAAAACAGTATTTTCCTGGACTTCGTTATATTAATTAATTTGTTAATAGAAATATGTGCTTAATTTTACATGTATATGCAATACATATGTCAATTACATTATTTGCTGTCATATTAATGAAAATACTATTTCAATTATAATATTTGTCTAATTTTAAGTCATCTGCAATATGTATTTGAACTGTTTCATTAACTTTCTC
Organism: Megalopta genalis; assembly: GCF_051020955.1. Lineage (NCBI taxonomy): Eukaryota > Metazoa > Arthropoda > Insecta > Hymenoptera > Halictidae > Megalopta > Megalopta genalis. The sequence continues at coordinate 42,209,819 of NC_135013.1, read as the reverse complement.
ATTAATGGCAATGTTATTAAATCAATATTTAACAAGAATTAAATATTTGAATTATGAATTATTTAAGTTTATTTATGTTTGTTGACAATACTTGTTTTGCTATGGAATATTTATTGAAATAATTGTTCCTCAAATATTATTTCAAACAAGCATTTCTAATATGTCCAACGGAAGATGTTATTTTAATTAATAATTCCAACTAATGTATAATAAATAAGTATTTTGAAATATCCTTCTATGTAAAACTGAGAAATGAAGTAGATTATGAAATATTATTTTATTTAAATAAAAGTACTTCAAGTACCATTTTCGATACTTTTTATTTAAAATTTACACACAACTGGAATACATACGTGGAAATCTTATGACTTATGGTGGTATAAAAATAAACCGCATGACTGACAGTACTGTTGAATAATTTCGAGGTGTTCCCCTTGTAAAGCGTGTTATACTGGTGTACTTTCCTTGCCGATGGCTATATTGTAATTGCCAGCAAGCCGAAAAGGACGAAAACAGCAATTTTCATAAAATTATAACACATCAATACACTTATACAACCTAACAAATAATTGCTTCACTGCAATTGCGTAATCTGTCATCAATTACTACAATAACGTGGCAGATCGATTCGACATTACACCTCTGACTTTCTTAATTACATATGAGAAATGCCTATACTATTATGTAATCAATATTTAATTAATTTCTTAATATTTACTTTTTACAGTTTTTTAGACAGAGAAACGGTGCACCATAAGTCTTTAAATCTGTAGCCTCTTAATATTTTATATGTATTTACGTTGTTACTTTCGTTCAAATTTATTTTTAAGTTTTTATGAAATTACAGATTGTGTATACGTAAATCAATGTAATATACGTAACAGAATTCGGATTCAGTATTGTCGGTGAAAATATGGGGTATTAACATGATCGAATAAATTAAAAATCTATGAAATTTTGAATGAACTTCGAAAGTTATTATATGGAAAAGTGTCAGATAATGCGTAATCTATGCTTTATTATTGATAGTTTTTACTTTAACAAATATGAAGTAGATATTTTTCCGAATAGTTTCAGTTTCCTTTTAACGAAAAATTAATTTTTATCTATTGTAAAAGTAGATATAAGGACTACTTTGACTATATATTATACTATTACTTTCAATACTTTTATATTTTTGAAATTACGGTAACTTCCTTATGCTGAAAGTCGATGTATGTTAGACATATTAGAAATACTTATTGTACTTATTGTATTGTATAGTCATCATCTCCCGTGGTTTATGGTATAATAAAATTAAAGTTTTTGCCAAAAATTGGTGTAACATGCAAGCAAGGAATAATACGACCTACAGATTCCAAACTATGATTTCGCAAACGTTTGTAGAGTGGATCATGAACTCGATCACAGATGTATACATATACTACATACGTGCGTTTGTGCATCAAGGTTCATGAATTCAAATGCTAGTTTTAAGACAATATATGTTAGTTTGGCGAAATTTAAAAAATATTTCGATTTATATTGTTGTAAAAAACTACTGGTTTTTCTTTGATATTTTATCATTTATAGCATGCTGTATAAATAAATCTATTATCCATAAAATGACTGGTATAATAACATATTATAATTTGTGATATAACTAATATAATATCATAGTATAACTTGTAATGTAACAAGTATTATAACACATTATAATTTGTAATATGACAAGTATTAAATCATATTGTAACTTGTAATATAACAAGTTTTATATCACTTGTAGTATAACAAGTATTATGTCATATTATAACTTATAATATAACAAGTTTTATATCATATTATAACTTGTAATATGACAAGTATTATGTCATATTATAACTAGTGGTAGTAACTAAACTACCATTATAACATATTATAACTTGAATGTAACAAGTATAAGTTTAATATTTAGCACACTTGACGTAGTATACATACAATTTTATTTAATAATTACCAAGCATTACGTTCTCATAACAAAAACCCAGTTGTAATAACATGGACAAATCTTTAAATATACTTGATAGTAATCCAGTATTAATAAACATACGAATGAATACTGTTAACATGCGTATGTGTTTACTCATAGCTACTTTCTCAATAAAAGTTTTGTATTAAAATGGTACCATTGTTCCCAATAATACTTCAGTCACCAAGAAAATAAATGTGTATTTTATCCTACTTACGTGTAATATGAAACAGAATATTGCAAAATGTATGTTCGGCCATCGCATTTTGGTGATCATGACTACCTGAAACAGAATTTACACAGGCATAAACTTCTCAATGTCATAAAATGATTTTTGTGTTAGGTTGTCGGTGATTGCCGCCTTTTATGGCGGTCTACCGTTAACGACTGTTGAATGTGATAGAGATGAAGAGTGGGCGCAGTTAATGAAGATAACGTATTCCTAAGTGCACAATGTAGTAACAAGATTCAAAACGATTGAAATATTTAAAATTCATTCGAAGGGTAAATGACAAGCGCGTTAATAGAGATTGTAACGTACTTAACGATATTATCAAAACAACACGCGCCCATCCTGACAAGGATTAAGGTACGTTGATCAGAAACTAAATTCCAACTGCTTTGAAATTTGAGAAAAAAACTGATTTGCATAGGACAGCCTTCGCTGGTAGTCGTTCTAATTGTGTTCCAATGTTCCGTTTCTTCAAAGTAAATGGATTAGGGGACCTCGTGAATAAATTGCAGACGATCAGCCTTGAATCAGTTAGTGACAACGGAATCTTGCGTAAGAAAGTAGAGACACGAAGTATGTGGTGCCAATCGGGTCGGATTACGACAATAAAAAACGATTCCGAAGTTTCATATTACATCGTACGCAAGCTGTTTCGTGATCTTACATGTACTGACAATTTTAATGTTTATGGAATCACTTGACATGACTTCTCATTGATAAATTTATCTGTTTACGTGACAAATAGAAGATGTTTAGAATTTCATTTTGAATTCGTGCTAGATGAAATTCTAAATTTGTTACTTGCACACACACACACACACACACACACACACACACACACACACACACACACACACACACACACACACACACACACACACACACACACACATATGTATCAACATCAAGTTTTATGAATTTAATTACGTAAAAATTTATTGTAGCTTTTGTAGAAACTCATGCTACTTTGCCAATGAATTGACATAGTTACGTAAAAATCAGTAATATTCGTTCAGAGAAATGTAATCACATTAACGTCGTGTTAAACATTTTTTGTACCTTTTACTAGTAGCATTGCATACATAGTATATGTATGTACATCATGAGGATGAAGATAATAATATGGAATGAAATTCGCATAGACTGATATTGATATCCAGAGCGAGTGCTGATAATTTTCCACATGAACTGACACATTATTGCATGGATTATTAAATTACAATAACAATGACTAATACACATAATTACAATAACATGACTATACACATATCACGTGTTAAAATGTAAACACTAAAGACTCTCAATTATACGTACAATGAATCACTATAATGGGAATAAATTTTCTTTTTTAGAACAAAAGATCACACAGAATGAAAGATTATTAATTTAATTATTAATTATAAAATGTTACTTTCAGGTACACTTTTCATTTAGATCTCTGTACTATCGGTACATTTTTTTATTTTCTATTTTTCCTAACAGCTATTTAAAATTATTTTGTTATATAAAGACGTACAAATATAAATCAATTTGGTTTGTGACAAATATATGTATATGTGGCAGAAAATTTTAAATATACAATTAAATATATACATATAAAATCCTGAAAGCACAAAAAAGAATAAGAAATTTTCTACACCATTTTTGAAACTATTTATATGACGCAACCCCGATTATTTGAACGTACGATATCTGCATTCTTTTTATGTAAATAAGTCGATCGTAAGCGGTTTACATATCACGCGATTTATTGCACAAATCTATAAAGATGTAATCCAGCAGTTCAACTAAATAAGTGCTCTATTATTCGAACACTCGTGGTTCCCTAATTAATTAGAAGTGGAGGTTCCACCATATAATGTACCACGCTGTTAATTCTCTCTGCACTTTATTGTGTTGTTAATTTATTGCGTGACATAGACATGACAGGTATAATACATAATAAATTATTTCTACACAATGTCAGTCTACATATAATACCACTTTTCAAAATGTGACAATATTTATCAACTTAAGATAACAAAATTTATTCACGAATCAGTAACAATAAAGATATTGACACACTTATGATTATGACAATTTTAGTTAACTTCTCCGATGACACGAAATAATTTCATTTCAATCCATACTGTTGCATTAAAATTTTTTTCCAGACACCTAGCCTCTGCTATTATACTGTTCGTAATATAAATTTAAATAATATTAGATGTTACATATAAAAAGAAACGACTTTAATCTACAGTTGATCTATATTATCATTTTAATCTCTTTTATTTCGCTGTGTTGCGATAATAATAAAGATAATAACTCAAAGAGATGCTGAAAAAGGATATATTACCACTGTCGCGGTAATTTTAGCGGGGATCGGACAACATAATCGCCTTCCTCGGGCTCTGCGACACCCACAATTAGTTTGAAAAAGTAAGCTAGTTGCTTCATTCTGTACAGTGAAATTTTCGCAGCCTTGATCGACAAGGTTTTATATGTAATTGCAAAAGGCTAACGTGCATTATTTGTTCGCAGTGACCAACGTGCAATCAAACGATTTTGGCATTAACGCAGATGCTTTGACTTATGCTCATGCACATATTGGTCATATCGGAGTTGACATTAATTACAGGGCACTTCGTTACACAACAGGTCATTGCGTGTGATATCGATGGATCGCTGTGATTCGGCTTTATAACTCGAAACACGCCCTGTCGTCACGTCCCGTGGGCCCGTTAAGATCTTGTCATGGCACAGCTATACAACTACAGAAACCGCGGATAGAATTAGTGTACATGCCCGGGTAAAAGGTGAAGGTGTGGAAGACCCATCGTCCGTAGACCTTCTCTGTTTCTCGGCGTTTCTCTTTGTCTTTCTAATGACGGAATGCGGTTCCACCAAGGGCCCACCGGCATACACTGCATAACAGGTTAATCAATCCGACATCGACAACACATTGTCTGTTTTGTACGGTATGCGCGCGCGCACGGGCATCGTATCTTCTTGGGAGAAGTTCAAGGTCAGAATCTAGAATCTTCCTTCGTGCTTAAAAATATTTTGTGTTCGATACTTTCAATAAGAATGAATGTGTTCTTAATGAATCGGGTTTGTGATTAAACAATTCATGAAGCTGTGCACAATTCATGCGAAACTTGCATTTGCTACATACAATATACATACAATATAACCTGTGTATATTATACATATATGCGTGTGTTATTGTCTCAATATACATATGACCACTTGTCTACGTTAAGTAAAACGACATGTTTTAATATAATTTTGGCTTATACATATTTAAAAGCAATGAAGTTTGTATATGCTTTGAATTTTTTGACTTTTAATTGGGTTTCAATGTTAATTCGATAGTCCGCATATTTTGTTCATTCATGAAAATATTCGTACAGCAGGATGATTAGATTCAGGCAGACATAAGCAATATTCAAGAATATTTTAAATGTTTTTAAAAGGTACATTTTCATATGGGAATTCATCATTTTGTTGCCACTCTTTGATCTTTTTACCGGTGACGTAACTTTTAACACGAGAAACTTTATCGAATAGTTCGCCGTCATTTATATTCATAAAATAAAGGACAGAATGAAATTATTTTTAAAAGTAAGGACAATATAAAATGGTTTACAAAATAAAGGACAAAATAATACACAATAAATTTATTTACAAAATATAGAACAAAATAGAATTATTCACATAATACAGAACAAAATCAAACTGTTCACAAAATAAAGGACAAAGTGTCTTCAGGAAAAAGAGTAAAGAAGTAAATCTGAAGAATCCAGCAGTGTGTGTGTGTGTATGTGTGAAATAAAGATCTATCCTCTTAAATAAAAGGTGTATGGTCACTGTAATTATACAGGATGCTGCATATTATAAATATATTTACAAAATATAAACATACAGGGTGTGATATTTATTTTAGGTTCTACAATATTTTGATTATTCTTTCCGACATATAATAAATTGTCTTACGATAAAGTTATATGATATTAGACAACGCTAATCGTGATATATGAACTTTTGTATCAACGCCATTTTTCAAGTTTACGGTAATGTCATTAAGATATCGTTAAGGCGAGTAAAGCTGCTTCAGTAATACTGCAACACATTAATTGTGATAATGTCATCGAGTCTACTTGTTTCTATTCGAACATATTGGAGGGAATATATTTATTTACATATCTGTGTGCACTTTGTATGATATGTATGAATTTTAACCATAAACATAAGCTGGGTACATGTATTCTTTCAAAACATTCCGTTTTCCACATTTTCTTCAAAATTCGTATCTTCATACGATTTCACAATCATTTATATCTGTATACGCGTAAATTTAACATGTATTGTTAAAATATTTTTTCGAGAAATATATGTATTCATAATATTTTGGTAAATATCGTACTTATTTTAGATTGCTAAAAAGAGATAAGATTATCATGCACAGAAGTATATTAATATGTTATTTATGATAAGTGGACTAATAATAATTAGAGAGGTCGCGAGGGGGGTCTTTGATTTTGATAAAACTTTCTGATAAATCTAGAGCAAAAATAAACTGAATCATATTTTTCCATTTATGACAACACACATTAGTTACGAAGATATTTTATATTTAATCTTTATAATTTTCAGAAATACTGAAGTAATAAAATGGTAAGTTCTTAGATCATTTTAAATCAACTTTTATTTCACTTAATGGCAAGAATAATTTATAGACAATCGATAATCATACCAGCAGATTTAACTGTTTTATTTCTACTGACAAGAACGATAGATATTCAAACTGTGCCCAGGGCATAGTAATTTTTGGTAATATATAGTCTTCGGAAATCATTTAATTGTATAGAAGTATATAAACGATTATAGCAGTGTATTGGTACAAAATTGATGGAATTTGCAATTTGAATCTGCTGTGTTTTTGGAGCTGTCAATAATAAATAACTACTACTGCATAATGGGAAAACCACCAAACCAGATACTTCTCGTTTCTAGTTTCTGATTTCGGCGATATGAAATAATGGAGCCGCGATTTAAAATTTGTCTTCGAATCTTCTGCACGTGCGATATGACGTATGCGGTATACGGTATAGATACAGTCCGCGATAGAGTAAGTTTGTAACATGACACTCTGAGTTATCAAATTTAACGTGATGTATGTATATAAGTGTACGAACACTTGATCTACATGTTATATTCCGTTCGCTTGGATTTATCGTTTCTCACTTGCCATAACCGGTTGTGATCAGTATAAGCGTAGGGTAAATTGTGATAATGTCAAGCAAAGTCAAGGGCGGTTGTGCAATACATAGTCCGGAACAAATGACAGTTCACTTACCATTTTTATTCATTTTTCGAGATTAAGAAAACATGCATTTTGATCACCCTATGCAATATTTAATAATATATTAAAAATTCATCAAATAATTTATAAAACTCAAATTACAAGTTAATACAATGAGTAATTATCTTTTTGAGTTAATAATGATAATTGTTATGTCGCATTCGTGGATCATTGTTTATCAGAATTGTAATAATAAGTATGAATATAAAGGAAGCTCGATAAGGCGGCAACCTACAAAGAAATTATTAACATGAGATTATATGTCACCCTCGAAACCAAGCAATTTTCCTTTAACACATTTTCTTTTTTACGTGTGTATTATTTAAAGAGATTTAACAAGTCATTATTGAGATATTGCAGAAATCATGAAAAATCCTTTAGGAATTATATAATTCTTGAAATATAGCCAAGCATGTGTATGCAAAATTGTTAAACATTTGATCTATAAAAATCGAACTCTTTATCTCAAAAATTGCTTAAAATTGGTGACCTTTAATGTAGAAGAGTAATATTACGAAGGGAGCAGAAGACAAATTCTGATCAATTGATTAATAAGTTTTGTCCATATATTTTGATTGAATGATTCGTTTATGAATGATTTATTATACCGGAAGCCAATTAGATTTTCCAATTACCGAACTCTATGTAATATTAACCAAATAATTCGTTGAATTGTGAATGAAATTGCTATCGATTTTAAACAGTTTTTTGGGAAACTTTTAACTGTTGACTTTCAGAATTAAAAGGATTATTAATTGGTATTTATTACCAATATATTATTACCCTAAATGAAAAGTGTAGAAGAATGTGCTGATTTAATTCTAAATAAACGCTTCATTGATAGTTCGATTCTTAGTTAGCATATAAGATAATGAAAACATGGAAAATTGAACTTTTATCACAAAATGAAATAGAAGTGCAATGTTGGGGTTACTCATGGCCTCGGTACACCAGTCAAGAATTATCCATTTGCAGATAAATCGCAGAAACCATGGAGGTAATATTTCGAAGTACTTGTAGAATCCTATCATTCAATCCTTTCTTTATATTTTCTTAATCTTTCTTCTTGATATTATACCCCTAATAATCGCGTAAATTTTTTATTAATTGTTGTTATCAAGTCAATCGCGATTATCGATGTCCGCAGGCGTAACACTTTATTAGCGTATAAAGGATATGAAACATTAGCGGTAATGTAAAACACGATAACAAGTAATGCAAAGAGATTTGTAGTATATTTATATGGAGCTGGATGCACGTGTAAAAAATCCCGAACAATTTGTCAAACGCATTCCAATGCTCTAACTTATCGTTAACATATCGCTAACCTTCCTTTTATCAACACAATTCAATGGTAACCGATAAACTGCAGCAGCTCCTTTCTCCGGTACAACGAAGGTTAACCAGCTCTTTTTTATTCCACTTTGAACTAACTTACGGCTTTTATCGGATTGGTAGATATTTTGTATGTTATTGGGCGCGGACTTCTTTCCGAATAATTTCGTATCCGCTTTGTGACGATATCCTACTTTCGCGTCTCTCGAACTCAATGATTCGGTTTATAGTTAACACTGTTTTTATCGACTTTTTTTGCACACACCTATTTACAAGAAATTAATTTTATAATCATTGTAGGAAAAGTTGAAAAGTCAACTGAGAAGATATGATGCGATTTAGGATATAATCTTGAAATAAAGTTTTGGAAGGTATCTCTTGAGTCTCTGGTAAAAGTAGCGTTAACTTGAATTGCTTGACAAAGTCTTTTGAATTCAACGTCACTTTCGTGTTCCCTACTTAAAATTTACATCTATAAATGAAAACTTCATTATCTTTACCTTCGCAACTCCTATTTTTGTCAATGTTAACACACAACAGTCTATATAAATAACATGCAAACTGTCATTGTGTAAATGCACAATAAACATTATAACTGACATTACAATTGAGAATTTAAATGAATAATTTAAATAATATTGATTACTGTTCGAAACAACCTACATACGTTAAATTTTTGTTGATTATACTATTATAATTCTACTTTAATTTTGTTGAAGAGAAAATCGTAATAGCCTTGAAATTTCAGAAAATATGACCTTAGTCAAATAAGAAAGATAAAAGGATAAACAACAATGAATAAATGATGATTGTGTTAATATAACTCTTCGATTATTACTGATATATCATGCATATACATTTTGTAAAAACGTAACTATAGCTTCGAACAGAGAGAACTGGAAGAAATGTACAAAGAGAGTACCAAAAAATTAGAAAACAAGTTACTCTTACGATTATGCATTCCTTAAACAAGACCAAAGAACTATGAAAAATCTGTGAGATATGAATCGAAAACCAATAATCTTTGTATACACGTGTTGTGCTTATAATTAAATCAAACCTTGTAATTTTTATTGTTCTGGATTTTTCGCGAGCATAAATACAATATGAATGTGTATAATAAAGTAACAATTATAACGTTAAATATTGTACATGTGACATTATTTTAATATAATAATAATAATAATAATAATAATAATAATAATAATAATAATAATAATAATAATAATAATACTAATAATAATAATAATAATCATGAAACATGATAGTAATAATAATAATAAAAAAGACATAATAGTAATCATGGTAATAATATTGTACATTTAACGTTAGATACTATTAGTGACTACTACGACATGTGAACAACTAAAGAGTAAAAGAAACAGATTAACATATAGTGAATATTTAAGTAGCTTAACATAGAGCACACTATTTTTCGATACACCTACGCGTATCAGTGATATTTACGTAGTCCCTATTTACGTAGTCTACTCTTTATGTATACGAGGGACGGGATATAAAGGAATCTCGTTTCCACTCGCACATTCGAAAACTGAAGCGAAGGACAATCTTGCTAAAAAAAAACTAGCATACAACACAATAGTAAACTTTTATGATACCTTCAAACTTTAAACGCTGTAATTTGTTTTACACAATTATACAACGCTATGATTATATAAAATGTTTTGGATATCATGTAATATTGCAAAGATAAAATGGCATTTGCTATTGTTGTCGAATCTATGTAAACATAACGAAATAAAACAAGAATTTGCATTTATCCGTGGTGGTTTTTAAAAATTCTTTAATTTTTTTTATCAAGAAACTTCGGTGTGATGGATCACTAAAAATCAGAAAACAGAAAGCTTTCAGAGTATACAGTCATTGGATACGCGAAGCTCATTATGCGCGGTGTGATTAAGCAGTCAGGAAAGGAAGTACAACCAAGCTCATCGATTACAATAAATCTGTCAGCTTATTTCGTATGTGCTGAATTTCTATAATATATTACCTTGATTGGTACAATCGCCGAGGTTAATAGTGCTTGCATTCCGATGATGTTTAATGTCCTACCGAAGGACATTGACTTCAGTCTTTGTATGCGAAATAACAAAAATATATACGTACTCAGAGTTATCTTAACACTATTTTTACCTATCTTTTTTCTATGTCTAGTTTTACCAAATTACCCATTTGGTAAAAATAGCATTAACAGCATGAGTAAGCAATACCTGTTGTATAAAGTTGACAGTAATTATTAAATCAACTTTAAATTACAACGTGAAGTAAATGTTAAATTGATGGGAACAAAACGAAAAAAAGAATGAAGAACATCATCTATAAAACAACATTCAATTATCCAGGATAATGACAGAAGAATATTTTTATCAGTGCATTTTATTAGTACAATTTATTCAGTGTACATTATGGATAAAATACATGAGAACATGTTATTGTCCAAGAAGTGTTGAAATTTAATTAATTTTAGTAATTAGACCGCGGATCATTGTGCAAAATAAAAATTGTCTGCTTCAGTTGCAATACCAAGGAGCTAAGTAAATATTTAATTCTTACTTTAATAATTTTAACAAATTGAAAACATTGATATTCTTCAGTCATCCAAATTCTTTTCATGCTTTAAACTGCATCTACCTATGTTTCTCGTAAATGCGTAAAATACTCAGGTACTACACAATAAACTATTTCATTATATTGGAATTAAATTTAAAAAATCGACCGCAGGATAGAAATTTTAAACAATTTAAATATCATACAGTAGACTTAACGCATCATTCAAAGATTCATTAGTTACCGCGCGTACTACGATCAAAATGATATACCTCAATTATTCCTTTCGCCGGATTTTGTAATTAACTTATAAGAGACGTTGTTTCTTAACGTAACACGACCGCCACGTTTCTCAAGTACGAGGTGACAGTTAAAAGGTGTTTAAAAAAAGAAGCCGAAAGGATTTTAAGGTGAACACCGATTTCCTGTGCAATGAAGGCTGCCAAAGCTTTTTATGATCGAAAACTGGATGCAGGTATTATGAATCATGCGATATTATTTATCATCGGCGTCACTATCTCATATTGTTATTGTTTCAATTTTGCTTTTCTTCTAGCATAAATATTGAATTTTTATCATTCGAGGCGAGCCTGGATACAGATATGTTTATGTTAATATTAACGGGTTTCTAGAAATTTGTATGCGCTAAACGACGAACATTGTCTACGATTACGAAAGATTTTTTAACGATAATAAAAATTTACATGCGTTATTCATATGCAGAATGCCTGGCTCTCGTGCTTAAAAGATTTAAATCACAATCTCTTTTGATCTGAAATTGATGCAACATTTTTTTGTGAAAACCTTTGAATATGTATTGAACGTCACGTTGGAGTAAGCGTTGTAACAATAGACAACGAGCACAGAAGAATGTGCACTTATACATCAGTAATACGAAACTACTTAACACACGATTCTTTGTTGATGTATGAGCGTGTTATTCAAAGAACCCAAATTATATATGCATTAAATATTGCATTCGAGAATGATTTATTTCAATTGAAGAAAATAAACAAACTATCGATATAGAGATAATATAAATACAAAAGATAGATGTAATAGATACATATAGATAAATAAATAAATAAATATAATATATATTTATTTATTAATAAATGTAACTAATAAGTATAAAGTATAAATATTAATATATATACAAAAAATATATATTAATATAGATAATAATACAGATATAATTTATAAATATAGAGAGTCCTTCAATTATGTAGCATTATCGTCGTGATTCTTACAGATTACAAGTCTTTTGCTTTTGCTCTTAATGCTGTAGTTCATTAAATTAGTGTGCAAAAATGTACTATCATAACTGATTCAGCGAAATAGTTCCACGTTTTCCGAACATATTGAACATGAAGGCGATCAAACGAATACCAATTCAAAGGATCTAATGTACACAAAATTTAGTTTGCAAAATGATTCTTATAAAGTAGGTAATTAAGAACATCCATTATATATATACAGGTGACAAAAGATATCATCAGAACACTACCAACGTTACGTTAATTAAAATTAGAAGCTCGAATAAGCACTGCATTTTTATCAGTTAAATTCGACACTTTTCAATCTGTAAACGATAATTTTTAGGTCAGAACTACAAAATTATGTTACTTCTGTGGCTAAATACTTTGAAACGATATTAATTAATTAGCTTTATATATCTTAGGGAAGTTTGTTCAATACAAATTTCACATATTTTTTATTTTAAATACAATTTGTCGAAGAGATATGTATCACATTGCAACATGAAACTTCATCTACGCATAATAAAAGTGTTCACAGTTAAAAGTTATACATTCATGCCAGATTTTCATAACATTTACACGATGATATAATTTGTATTTACTTCAAAGATTTTCACGTATAAAATGAAAATGTTGATATCTTTTACATATAAAAATACATTTTTGCACTAATCCTTTGACATGCATGTATATATAAATAAACTATCAACGGGTCAACAATGTGTATGAAATATTTCGAGCATATCTTACTAATTTTGTTCCAGCAAATACGCACAGATCTACGGATTTTCATGCAAAATCAAAACTGCCATCGATAATCGCAAGATGCAGAAACTGCATAGACATCAATTTTCCTTCTCAATAATTTTAACTAATTTCACAGCAAATACAATGATTATTTCGAAATGTTTAAATGTTCTTGCTATTTTTCATCCGATTTACTCATTTCAATACAAAGACTGCAACTGAAATTACACGTTTCAAGCAAACGGAATCATCGTTACTTTCGCGACATTGCTACCTTGATAACTTCTTTCAAGATTGCGCGATCGAGTTTCCTTTCGTTGAAATTATAGGACGGTTCGTACGGTAATAAATAATGTGTAATCGGTACTGCAGGAACGGTTGAGTACTTACCGGTGAGCACGTGATCGGGGTCGTAATACAGGTGGACGGACGATTATGTAGGTGAAAACTGTATAAGTCCGCCGTTTACGGAATTTCGGAAGAAATCGGATTTAAGAGGTGCCGGTTCTAGGCGAAGGACTCTCCTAATTTATACCGGGTCGGAGCGTCGTGGATTAGGTGCGTACGCTTCAAGGATGTAGAATCGAACCGATCGGAGAACTACTAGTTCAAAATTGGCCAAAGGCGTTACACTGTAGTTGTCACGATGCCATCCGATCGAGCGAACCGACTCGAATGCGTTGGCGCGAACGAATAATACTCACGCGGCTCCGAACGGCTCGCCACTGCCGAAAAACTTGACTACCACTACCCAGTGTCCAAGAGCAAAGCATTTAAGGCGTGGTTTCCAGATACATTAGGATAATGCGCGTATTGATGACCGAAAATCTGCCAGATCACCTTCTGTCTGTCAAAGTAGTTCGATCGCTAGGTACAACTTGTGCAAATTTCTCGGGGCTTTATTAATTTTCATATTCGTAGCTGGACGCGGAAATTCATCTTGCTACCGTCAAATTGCGGATTTTTTAACTTATCGAATGTTCGGTTAAACATATTTTGGTGACGGAATGATTTGCCACAACTTGAGGATTCACTTTTATCCCGATAGATTGAATATGCCGGTTAGTACTTGAAAAATGCGAGAATGTTGAAAGAGCAATCGGTGACATACATTTTCACTTTACGATTTTTATTTTATTTCACACTGTTTTTACCAAGGGAGTCAAATACCTGTTAACATCTCAATTTAATACTGTTTTTTAGAAAGAGGTCAGAATACACTTGTTCAAATTTTGATGCAACACGCTGTTCTACTGAAAGGATCAAAAAGCATTTGTTAACATTTAAGTGCGCCGATTTTACCAAAAGGCTAAAAAAACGGCTGTTAATATTTCAATTTAACATTATTTTTATCAAAGTGGTCAAGAGCCATTTGTTAAGATTTGAATTTATCACTAGTTTTGCAAAGGGATTAAAAGACATCTTTTAGAATTTCAAAATTATTTCCTTAGTTTCACTACTAGCTATAATGATTATAAAATTAATTTGGTAAAAATAGGTACAGTAGAATATCGATTATCCGGGCTAAGCAGAATGACATGGATTTTCGGATAATCGTTATAGTTACTTAATTAGAGTGCCAGATTTTCATCTTCATTTACAGTAAATCGTTTTGCATATGGTTTGCTTTTAATTCAGTTCACTACAAGTGAAAAGAATTTGCATAATAGCTAAATCAGATATTGGAGGACCGGGTAAACGATATTCTACTGTATACAATAGAAAAGAATGATAAAGGTAGTGTTCAAGTAAGTAATCTTGTGTTTTGATTTGCAGAGGTTTTAAGAGAAAAAAATATGTAAATGAAATTGGAGGTTTATTAAGATTTGAAATATCGAGGTTTGACTGTATAGGTATAACTTTAATGCATTATTAAATATCGCATTCTGCAATATTAAGTTAATTAAAGCCACAAGCTAATAGCTAAAAAGATATTTGAAATCGAATATTGAGAAAGGTTTTTCATAAAGGTATTTATATTGACAAATATATTCCTGAACATTAAATTTAAGAGAAGAAGCTGTGTTATGAGTTTTATTAGTATACTTTTGTAATATTGAAATTAAAATATCCTCTCTCTAAAGCATTGGATTTTAGTAAAAATAATGTAATACTAGTTTTTTATAGAAAATTAGATATCCAAGCGGTTATAGATAAATAAACGAACTACTATAAGCAAATAAATAAATATATAAATTTCTTTGATTTTATGGAGTTTTCGAGATTGTTGACTGAATTTTGAATAATTTCTGAATAATCGTCGGAAACACAACCTTATGAAAATCCACAGTCACCAGGAATATGTTGAATATGCATAAAATGTCGCAATGATTATAATAATCGATACAATTAATTTTGTAACATACCTCTGAAACTTTTTTTTTCAAAATTAACACGAAATCTACTAATTATATCTAATTATATCTAAAATGTAATTATAAAGACTTTCAGAGAGAATGATTGGATAAATCTACTACAATAAAAACAGCGAAAATGTCAAAGAAATTCAGTCTTGTTATCCTCGTAAAGCCACCTCTGTGGCTGACTATATTTTTTGGAAGCTGAGAAGTGAAAATCAAACGCGTTCAAATGAGAAGGTTGCGAAAGACTAAAAAACTGTAATGCGTCCAGTAAATTACTTTTATTCGCTCACGAGTTCTTAATGAATCCTTGCGAAAACCGTTACGACTTTAAAAATAAGGACACTAAAAATGACTGATAATTAACGCTGCATTTTAATTTATAATAAATATTTCTGCGAGGCTCCGAAACTGTAATCACAGCATATGTGTTCCAAATTTTTTAATGTAACGTGTATTACACATATATCAAGTTTGACAAGCTTATGACCATCTACGAAAGAAATGCTTCCAAATTTTGAATAATGAATAACCTTTCACAAAACTGATTACAGACCTACAAAAATTTGTATTTTTCTGTCCCTTCTTTACTTGATTAACTTTTTGTGTTAAGATTTTATGCACCACATTTTCCGAAAACCATACATATTATTGATTTCTTAAATATTGATATAATAGAACATTGATCAATTATTATTAATAATAATCTCTATTATAAGTAACTGAAACATTTCTTTTAATTTGTTTTCATATCTCGTTCACAATTTTCGGAACAAGAGAGAGCAATAGATATTGCTATTAACGTACTAAACAATCCTACGCTACGTATCAAAAAAAGCCGACAAATTGAACAGTTTCGAAAAACACTACTAATGAAAGAATATTACTAATAAATATTTTACATGCAACTCATTATTAATACCACTAAAAGCAAATTAATGAACAAAAATGACTAAATAATAGAGTGTGAATAAATGGACTGTCTTTACTTAGGAACACTGGCATGTAAAGGGTAAAATGAGCAAATCTTATCAAATCAAATCAACTCTTATTTCAATGTATGTAGTTTCTAGTATAATTTTTTTACGATTTGCTTAAAATAAAAAATATTATTTAAATTAAAATCATTTTAACGGTTGGCTTAAATATATTAATCTCATAATTTCATCGTTATCTACTTACATCAATCTCTATTTCGTTATCACTAAATAAAATAATAATTAATAAATTAATAATAAACTAAATTAACTTTAGTTCGAAATGGAATTCCTAATAACGTAATAAGTAATAATATAGGTAAGAGTAGACATGGCATTACATATAAACTATTGAAATATTCATATGAAGATCTGATATGGAATCAACGATATTACATACACTTAATTCGACTCGTTTTCCACAATGTATTGATTTTGCTAATATAACGCCAGATTTCGGGAAACGAAATTTTACTTTCTCTACTGTAGTTCATTACAATAATTGATAGGTGCATCATTATTCGCGGCACGAAGTACAGAGGTATTTTAAAATCAAGTTGACGAAAACTGTGCAAGGGGAAAGCCAATTTCTCGAACCTGTTTGTATTTCATGGTAGTTGTCTTTTATTCTTACTTTTAACCACGAAAGATCTTATTTACCAAAGTCGTTTGCTATCCGTAAAATAAGCTAAACGAACTGTCTGGATTGTATCAATAATTGTAGTCTGACCATTTCACTTTGTTTAGTCAAGAAATTACAACATTTGTTTACCTTAGCACTTTTAATACTAAAACTACTACACCAGTCGAAATGACTGGTTTCTGACATTTCTCTTAAAAGTTGCCGAAATTATAGAAACATTGCCATGAGAAATATGTTGATAAACTTCGCGTGAAGTGAAGCATATATTGTAATAGAGATCTTACAAAGTTTGAGTAAATGCAATTTCATCATTGTTATAAAATAATATACATCGTTGTTCTAGTATTGACCATCAAAATTAGATTTTTCCTGTATTTTCATTGTCGTGTATCGACTAGATGTTCATGCATTTTTTACAAAAACGATTTGGACGAAAACAGAACTGTAATATTTTTACATTATGTACAACTTATTAAAATGATTAAACGAGAAATGACATTTATATCAGACTCATGTTTCTTACAATTAACTTTGATAATTTTTATTTTGCATAAAAATCCGCAGTATAATTATTGGTGGCGACCAAAAAAGAAGGAGTGAAATATATGATAAGAAAATTAGAGAAATATTTAGATAAGAGAAAATTAATGTTATGTGCGGATAAATACGAATTTATGGTGTTTAAGAAAGCGGATGGTAAAGCACATAAAAAATGAAATTAATAATAATAATAGTAATAATAATAATAACTTTATTTATCGACAGGATAAACCCTTCGTTAGGAAGGATTAGGTATCAATGAAGTTAAAGAATTTGCATATTTATAGGTGTACGATTTCAAAGAAACTGCCTCAAATCAGAAATAGACTGAACAGTCTAATAAAGTGGCGAAATAGAAATGAGGCAAAAGTTGATGACGATTTTAAGAGAGGGATGTTTACTTTCGATTATCTAGTAGTAGGAATACTACTGTGTATACAGGGAGGAAGTTTTGGATGAAAAAAGTGTCAAAAAATATAACCAGTAGAAACTAAATACTTGAAATATTGCTAGGAACTCGACTACTGCACTACCGAGTATACACATAGTACTCGAAGACATAAACAGAGCGGAGATTAGGTAATAAAAGCAGGAAATAGAATGTTCAAGTATGAATAAGTTATTAGACAGAGCTACGCGATTTACTGGAAAATTTAAAGAGAGAAACAGGTACCAGATAGAAAAGGAAAAAATGTATTCTTTGAGGTTTAGAAATGTGGACAATAAGCCACTGTTAAAACTAGAAAATAGTGCAATCAGGCAGGCACGAAATATTAGATCGATAGGAAAAGAGAGGAAAGAAAAGAAGAGAAAGGAAAGCGAGAATTGCATTAATTTATGTTATAATATAGATTTAGGTAAGATCAAATATATATTCAATGATAGGGTTAAAAAAATAGAATTATAGGTACAAATATAATATTATATATATGTATAATATTATATAGACACAAATTTAAATAAACTTAAAACAAGAAGAATATATACATATATAATTTTACATTGATAAGAGTTAGTTTAAGCGCCCACTTCGCTATACTCGAACCACACTCGATTGTTACTCGGCCATGATCGATAGATCTCTCGTTCAACGGTGTTCTTGCAAGCGAGGGGAAGGGGATATTAAATTGAAAACAAGAGGGGTTACGAGCTGGTTACAGAGAGAAGCGTCGCTATAGTAGGTTAGTGAAAGAAGTGTTTGCGAGCATACGCGCCACTGGGTTTAAATATTCGTGAAACTTCGTACGTGACCGTGCACGAATGAAAGCGCCCTATAGGAAGATGGGGGCTCGAAGTCTTCTTTATCAATAATACGATGTGTCCAGGCTCATATCTCAATTGGACAGCGGCCCGTCGACACATGAGATCGGTGGAAATTGTTGAAAGGCTCGTTCGATTCCAGTGGCATTTGTACGATTAAAACAAACTGGTTCGTGAAGGTTCGCACAGTCTCGGAACCAACCAGATACACTAGTTCCTGCGCAAGGATAAGCGGAGCTGTGCCAGTTCAGTGGCCGCCAGTGCGAGTCCATCCCTTCGTGAGGCACGTTCTGCACCGACTACCGCAAAATGCTCGCCAATAAGTATCAAGCAGTACTGAGTACTCGAACCTTGTCATGGCAATTTATCAATGGTATTTATGATCATTTTACGCTATATATTTACGCTTCTTTCGAGTTATGTTTAACGAGGCATCCGCGCGAGAACCAGAAACTTATGAATATACATAAATCACTACGCGCATGGTGCTCGAAGAATCGATAGCTCGGCCCTCTTCCTTGCACCTCCATCTCTGTTTCTCTTTTTTGATATCCGACAGTTTCGATGTTCGTGTGTAACGTACGAGTTTAACGCTGGCTCTTCTTAAATCAAGATACCATCATTGGCAGACATTTGCTGAAAATGAACAAGATCGCAATCTTTTAATTAAATTTCTATTGTTTTTAACAGTGGAGTAATGGAAAATTATGATGAATTTTACAACGATTGGAAAATGCACATTTGGCTGAAAGATTTTGTTCCTTTACGCTCTTGTACTCCTTATCAAAATTTGTCTACATCAGCTCCGTTACTTATCTTATCGAAATCTTGGATATCCTACAGATGAACAAAATTGTCGCTGTTAACGCGCATATACACGTCACGGTTAGTGTGGCCAATAAACTTGTTTATCGGCCTTGTGCTTACGGAAATGAATTGAAGCTTAATAATATCTTATTCTTCACGCATTCATCATTCAACTGACAGTAAGAATTTTAATTCGGTTCTAATTACTCAGCTGTGTTCGGTGCCACAATTTGAAAACATGTTATCGTCAATATCAATGTGGAACCAAATTGTATTCGAAGACATTGCAGAACATACGACAATATTAAACGAAGTAAGGTGTACATTCTGGTTTATAAACTGTACTAATGTTACGTACAAATTTTATGAATACGCCGACAATGCATACCAATCTTCTAAATAACCGATCGACCATAATGATTTTCAAATTAACCGATCAATTGTATCAATTTTCTAAATATACATTTGAATAAATACATCGCTACATGTGTTAAATAATATAAATGTCAAAAAGCATTTCTCCCAGTTTGTTACGAATCTTTCCAAGAGCTACACTTCTACCGATGAATCTGTAAAGAATAAATATATTTCTGAGCAAATGGTGCGCGCAAACATTGTTAAGATTCATAAATCGATAACAAAATGAGCATTCCCCATTGTAATGTAGCAAGCATATGAGTCGTGTAAAAGTGCGTCAGTATGTCAACCAATCATCCTTAACTGACATCAATGAAACTAAACATGCGATCTATTAAACTCGGGGCTTAACGTGATTTAAGTCGACGATACTAATAGCGATACGTTATTCCGAGGCAAATGTTATCGTGATTGAAGCGTACTATCTCACATGTGGATTTGTCGCAAGCATTTTCATCTCGGCACTATACGATAACTACTCGTGAAATTCTCGTGTTAAAACTATTCTTACTAATGAAAATCAGTAGTTTATTTAGTATTTCCACCTTTCCCGCCCGAGTTTGCATGGAAATATTACACAAAACATGAACTTCCAGCGAGCTGGACTAGAAACAAAATATCATTACAAACATATAATTTTCGTTCCTTGAAATGACAATGTTTTAGCACGCTATAGTAACAATGTGCTATTTCCATGCAGGACATGTAATTCCGTGGAAAAGATGCCTCACTGGAGTTTTGTCGGAAGAACCAAAAATGCCGATAGTCGCAACGGAAATACCGGGACCTCAATCACGCACTTTGTTACGAGACCTCAATAAGATACAAGTACACGAAATACGTCTAAATATTTTCAATGTTCTTATTTCATGTTACGTGATACTCCAAATAAGTTAAACACTACGACATATGATACTTGAAATTGAATGATTAGTTAAAGATGATAAGTTACAGCGATAAGTTAAAGCGGTAACTTGAAGCATCAGATTTGAAGACGCATACTATTCTCGAATAGTTTCGAAAAGAAATTATTGTGTAACTTTGTATCAATCGGGCTATTGATTTGTTACATTAAAGACTTTATTATTGCTTGTTAGCCAGATGTTAAAATTATCATACTTGTCTGCTGCAGTAAATCACTTTTATTTCGAATAGCAATTTTTGCTAAATATGTGCGATAGTGATGAAACATGACGGAATTTCTGTCCCCAGCAAGCCGCTTCCGTACAATTCTTCGCGGATTACGAAAAATCGACAGGTAACTACATAATGGATGTGGATGGGAACGCTTTGCTCGATGTGTATATGCAAATTTCATCGATGCCTTTAGGCTACAACCATCCGGCTATGTTAAGAGCACTTGCTGATCCTGTCAATCAGGTAAGAGATTATCGATGTCCCCTATTTTTTCGTTTTAAATAATTTAGTCAAAATTATTCTGACCAAGAATATGTCTTCTATCGTTAATATTTAAGCGGCATTGAATTTTGTTAACAGAAAATTATAGCAAATAGACCAGCGTTGGGTGTCTTCCCCGGGAAGGATTGGCCGTCTAAATTAAAGAAGATTACGCTTCAAAAAGGGGTACGTAGCGCGGTTATTATGTGTACAACCAATTATACTAATTAACGAAATCGTACATTATATTTATTATATGCACAGATTGCTCCTCCAGGATTATCTCACATTACAACCATGATGTGCGGTTCCTGTTCAAACGAAAACGCTTTTAAAAATATTTTCATTTGGTATGCCGAAAAACACAGGAAAGGTGCCCCTTTCACGAAGGAAGAGATGGAAAGTTGCATGATGAATCAGCTTCCTGGTTCACCGCGATATTCCATTCTTTCATTCAAAGGTAATACTAATTAACTAACAGAAATAACATCAATGAATTTTGTGAATTAAGAAGATAATGTCGACATTGTTAGGTGCTTTTCACGGAAGAACGTTGGGAACTCTTTCGACGACGCATAGCAAATACATTCATAAAATGGATATTCCAGCATTCGATTGGCCGATTGCCTCGTTTCCTCAGTACAAATATCCATTGAATGATCACGTACGAGAAAATGAACAGGAAGATCAACGTTGTTTAGCCGAGGTATATAGTTGCTAAAGTTTCTATTTAATATGTCACGATTTTTAGTGTTTAATGCATCACACTTTAATGTTAGAACCGAGCGCTGTGACTAGTTTGCGTCGCCTTTTAAAAACGACAAAACCGTATTTATCGAGATACTGCACGATTTTTATTAGAAAATGTGCCGGAATAAATAGTTCTATGTAGCATTCGCTCACGAAAACATCTTTACAATCTCAATAATTGTAAAATAAAGAACTTAAAAAAAGTTCGTTACTTTGACAGGTTTGGTTTCTCTAAATAAATATATAAATTACAACAAATTACGTCACAACATTGTTTACTAGGTTGAAGAATTGTTCGAGAAGTATAAAAATGAAAAAAAAGTTCCTGTCGTTGGTGTGATAGTGGAGCCAATCCAATCGGAAGGAGGAGATAATCATGCTTCGCCTGAATTTTTCCAAAGTTTACAACGTTTGACGAAGAAAGTAATAATCATTTATGCACACGTTTAATTATAATATTTAAAAATATTATCAATCTTAGTAACACGTTTGTTAATATTTCAGCATGGAGTAGCCTTATTAATCGACGAAGTTCAAACAGGGTGTGGCCCAACAGGAAAAATGTGGTGCCACGAGCACTTCAATTTGGAATTTCCGCCAGACATAGTAACCTTTAGTAAAAAAATGCAAATGGGTGGCTACTACCACGCCGAAGCTTTAAAGTAAATTAAGAAATACTTACTTATTCAGCAATAGAAGATATAGAACATTTCTGAAACATGATTATTCCTCACGCAATTACGTATTGGAAAGTTCATTACTGAATGAACGTTCATTAACCGAAATTGATGATTTAATATTTGAAATCTGTTACTTCAATAATTTTTTTTTTAAGCATTTTCATGACTTAAAATATTTGCGCAGGGAATACGCATGTTTCGGAAAGTCTTACATTTTCAAGTACACTATATACATGTGAGCATCATATTATTACAGACCCAACTTGGGATACCGTGTATTTAATACCTGGATGGGAGATCCTAGTAAAGTGATATTACTTGAAGCAGTTCTAGATACTATTCAGAAAGAAAATCTTCTAGAAAGAGTCAGACGTGTCGGCGACTATACATTAAAGCAACTCATGAGCTTACAAAACGAATTTTCTAGCACAATCAATTCGGTCCGTGGCCGAGGGACATTTATTGCATTCAACTGTGCTACGTCTGAACTTCGCGACAAAACAATTCAGGAATTACTAGCAAAAGGTAATTCTTGTTTAATAAAAATAAGATACGTCTGCAGAAGATTAAATTATATTGTTTCAAGTAAAATAATATGTAACTAACAAAAATAACTTGTTTTGTAGGTATTCAAACTGGTGGCTGTGGGGCATTATCGATAAGATTAAGGCCGGCCTTAACGTTTACGGAAAATCACGCAGATGTATTTTTAAGCAGATTGCGATCTGTTTTAAAGAAATAGTGTTGTAGATACATTGTATTATGAACTATATGCCATGTGGCAGTTGAAATCAAGTCTTCCACTACAATAATGAATATTGTGAGGTCTGTTAAAATAATTTTTAAAGTTGGTGCATTATTTTTGTATATCAATTTTATCATGTTATAGAACAAGTCAACATACATAATTATTAAAGTATAAATGCTATTTTATATTTATCTGAGAAATCTATCAAATTTCCATGATATAATACAATTTAGTTTAAACACTATTAGAAATTAATAGTGTGTGCCAACTGTATGAGACGTACTAAAAGTTATAATTGCTTTGTTATCTACTGTATGCAAAATGTTTAATATTAAGAAAAACTCAATGTATTTACAATTAATGTCTTCCAAAAGAACTGTTACTAAATGCCTTCTATACCATGTGTTGTAGTTCTACATTTACTTCCTCTCCATAAATATATGCATAAAATTACAATTTTGATTCGTTTAGTGCTATATTCCGATCGAACGATTATTTTAACATCTTTTTTAAAATATCCGCAAAATGTTTATACTCCTTGTGATGACTCTTTTGTACCATGTAAGCTATAGTTTTCATCTAAAAAGAGAATAAGTTTCAATATTTGATAAGCTATTTTACTGAAAAATATTCTTTTATGATCTTTTACCTTAACTTTTGAATCAAGGGAATTATGTCGTTGAGATAAATTCCATAAATTCACAGCCATATGAGCCAGTGATGGATCACGCAGGTCAGCTCTTATAACAAAACAATTAAAAAGCTCGAGTGCAAGGCTTGCTTGTTTCTCAAGTTGATCTGTGGTTCCAAGATACTTCAAATGAGACAAAATTTCTTCTACAATTTTTGAACATATTTTGTTAACTTCACTTATAAATTTTTGGTCAGATCCATACAACTTATCATTCGAATCAACCTGTATATGTAACGAAAATTGTAATATATTAATGTATCGATGTCTAAAATTATCATTTGTATTAGAGATACCTTGTCAATATGGTACGGATAATTTTCTTGAGTTACCACTGATAATAAATCAAGCACACGTAAATACAAGTATGCCTTTGTTGATACATTTTCCTCAAAGGAACGTTGAACAGCATTGAGCAAACCTCTCATCAAATATAAAACACCATACTCTGGACTATCCTAATATAATTATTATAATGTTTAGTTTAATGTCTATATGAACTGCTTACTTTACATAAATTTAAGAGAACGTACCGGAACCACTAACAAAGTTGATAAAAAATTTGATAAATATGAAAGTAAATATGGCTGCGAGTTTTTCTGTCTTCCATCTATGTCTATAGCTTTTGGCATTTCAGGAACTAAGCTTAAAGCAGCCTTAAAACATGCATCAGCTAAGAAGATGTTATATAATTAGTAATAATTGTAAATGTTAATTGTCTATAAAGACAAATATAAATAATTACCTTGACCTAAACATTGATTCAAAAGAGCCACTTGTCCTGACAATAAATACAACTGTAAGCGTGTATGAACTAATGTTAGCGATGGAATTGTAATAAAACAAAACGCAGCACATGCACGAACGAATGCCGACGTTCTTCTTGTGTGATGTCCACGAACAATTTTTCGGGTGTCAACCGATAATCTATTTACACACTGCGCATAGAGAAACATTGATTTGACTATAGACAGTTTGACAGAAATTTTGACTAGATATTTATCATATACAATAGGTAAATGATTATCTAACAGCACAAACCTGTACAAGTTGTACATGTACACTATCGAGATTAGGGAAAGCAGCTCTGGCTTCTGCATAAAAGTTAAGTTGTTTTTCGAAATCGCGATCGTAGTCAACACGTTGCACTAAGCTACATATAAGTTGTCCGATTTGTCGCTTTTCGTCTTCAACGGTTAAAGCACTGAAATTATTGACTTATTATGATGTAATAAATACGTATCTTTAAACAAAAAAAAATACATTTACCTAACAGAATCGTGCATTATTCTAGCGATAAACATGAGAGCATTTATAACAATAGGATCAGTTATGGAACTGCTTTGAGCACTTAAACCTTCTATAATAGTTTTACAAACTTCAACTTTTACAGTTTCCTTGTGGAACAAATCGATGAAAGGTAAGAAATTATCCTGAAAAATGTTTCCTAGAATATTTTGTACATATAATTCATGAAAAACATTGTAATAAAAAATAAGATACAGATAATATTTACCATAGCAAGTAAAGATTCAAAATCTTGAGTATGGGCTACAATTTTTTCAATAATGTTTTGTAATTGTGTATAGTGATGCTCAAAGTTTTTGTTCGGATTTAATCGATCAATTATTTTTCCGAAAAACAGATTTAACTCATTTACCTGTAACAACATAATTAGTGACTTGATTAAATAATTTTTTACTTTTAAATAAAATTAACATTAGAACTACCGAGCGTTAAAAGCGACTAGTTTTGTATTTCCTTTTAAAAATAACAAAATCGCAGTTACTAAAGCATTGCACAAGTTTTATTATAAAATACGCCTGAGCAAATAGTTATGTCGATTAAATGACTACAAATAATTTTTTTATAATCCCAATAATTATAAAATAAAGAACCTAAAATCTGTCATTTTGACAAATCTAATAGTTCTAGTGTTAATAATGAAACTTACAGAAAAATGTATAGCAGTGAACTGTATCCAAATCTCCACACATTGCATAAATTTGTTAGGATTTGTTAAATCTGTTAAATATTTCCATATTATATTAAGAATAGTTTGACAATCTTCTTTTGGTGGTGATTCATGTATTAAACATTCACCAAAACTTCTGTATAACTGATATTGTGGATAACCTGAGAAATTATAATAATGTGAATAATCATAAAATATTAAATTTAATTTCTGAGTGAATGCATTTATCTTTTTAAATTACCATCATCTTGAATCACAGTTATCAAATTTAAAAAGTTTATTGCCCGGGCAGCAATATATGATGGTTTGAAGGCTGTTAAAACGCTATTCAACAGCAATGAGCTATAAGACAATAAGTTGAATTAATATGAGTACTGTTTACTAATATGAATAGTATAATAGCAGGAATAATAACAATCACCTATTTTTTTGTTTTCTACATTGAGAAATTACACCTTCTAACTGATTTTCAGGAGTTGTTGCAACCAAAATTTGTAAAATCCAATCTAAAGCTGGCGAATAAAGATTTAAATACGAATATATAGTCATATTCTGCTTACTCAGTCCATCTTTTATGAAAGGGCTAAATAATTGCTGGTATGTACAGAGAAAGTCATAAAAATTGTTTCTTATAAACTCAAAATCAGATGTTTTGTTTAAAGCTAGTCCCACGCGACATAAGTAACATCTAGCATATACTGCTATAAGAGGATTTCCAATTCCTCGAATCATTTGAGTTATTCTGAGCAGAGCACTATTAAATTCACTGAAATTAAAAAGAATTAAATTGAAATTAATACCACATTTATCTATTACTGCTATCTGGATTTTAATACTCTATCTTTTTTGGATAATATGTCTTCATATAATTTTACAATAAAATAAAAATTTAATAAAAAGAAGTAGTAAATAAGAACAAAACAAAATATATCTAGCTTAATTATAGACCACAAAATGTATTTAATAATGTAGGATACAATAATGTTTAAAATAATTTCTTGTTCTTAATCATTAGAGAGAATTTAATTCAGAACTAAACAATAAAAAATTAAACCAAAATAAATACTACGAACATAAATTACTCTTGCAACCATGCAAATGTTTGTATAAAATACTTCACTATTTGTACCATAACATGGAAAATAACATCTTACCTTGTTGTCAAAAAGCTGTACGATTTTATTATCGCCATCTCCACATACAAGCGTGGAACTAATTCTCTTATTGATGCAATTTTATAAAACCAGTTTCTACATGTTTCTTTTGCATTCTCAGGTACCATGTCTGGTGTAAAATTATCTGGTAAACTTGTTGGTACCTTACTACCTGGTCTACAAAATATTATGAGATAAACAATTTTATTTGAGGATTATGCAGAATTAGTTGGTATCCCATACAACTACAATAAATTAAATTTATATCCACCTGTTTTGGCTTGTAACATTCTTATATAAATTGATTCAACAATATAAGAAACCATAGTTGCATGGGTCACCTTACTGTCATTCCATGTTCAATAAAAGATGAAGTGGAAAATTATTAAAAATTGAAAACGTAAAGTATAAATTTAAATAAAAGAATATAATACTAACTTGTAATATTCAGCTTTAACTTTTAATCTTTCATACACAAGTTTCCCAAAAATATCTAAGATGTCAGTGATAAGAACAAATTTGCTAGGGTAAAAAGCCGTAACAGATGTATCTACTAACAATTTGGCACACTAAAATAATTTAGTATTAATTTACGTTTTTCTTTATATATATATATATATACGTAACATTATAAGATTGGAAAAATGAAAACCTGAATAGCTATTTTTAGCGCTTTAACCCTTTGATCAGAATGCCATGCTTGTACAAGTTCACTATTTAATTGTTCAATTCTTGCTGTATATTGCTGTTGTGATAGATCTAACATTTGTCTAACAGATCCTTCTTCGAAATCATCTAGTTGTTCCAATCTCGTCCTTACCTTATCTACTACACCACCAGTTGGTTGAACTTTAACAACTATAATAAATTTTTCAAAATAAATGTGATTTCATAGAATTACATACAAACATACCTCATTTATAAAAAGGAAAATATACCTTTTTCACCACCTGATAAAAAGCTAGTAACAATCGATAGCTTTTCTGAAGTTGTATATTTGCTTAATATTGCATTACGTCTTGTTGACCAAGGTTCTACTAATTCTTCTGCAGTATCTTTAACTTTTTTACTTGTAGTAGTAGTATTGCTAGAATAGTCCCACTATAAAATAAATATTACATTTTAAACCACGAATAATAAAGGATATAGCATACAACATTTTGCTCGGTTAGATCACCACTAGTTTAGCTCTTTCCTAACTTACAGACCTCATCTGCAGCCATTTTAGATAAAGGGTCTAATTCCTGTCTAGCAAATTGTGACAGAGGATCCGATCCATCTAGTGAAGAATGGCTTAATAGTGGATCAGGTATGGTACTTCCAGATAGTGGAACTGGTGTATTAGTTGATAAATTATTATGTGTATGTTGTAATGCATTGCGCTTCACTCCACTACGCCCATCAATTAACTGCAGCCATGTAATGAAAAAGAAAATTAATTACATTGTCAAAAATCTGTCTATATAGTTTTCTTAAACACTTAAATACTATCTTACCATAACAGTAATAGGTTTTAAAGGATGGTCTACTGCTTCTTCTAAACATGCGAATCGTATTGTTTTATAGTTTACAGGTTTTGCAATCCTATAAAATATTAAATATTTAGAGTTTGAACATTTTCTATTTGTTGTAGATTAACAAGAAATAAATCATATATATGTATAAAAATATACCAATCTATTTCCATCATTTTCCAAGCGTATTAAAATCTATTTATCATGTAATAGCTATATCAATAATATAAATTGTTATTGTAATATATTAAGCAAATATTCTATCATTTCATGTTTAGATATGACATTTTAAACTGCGATCAAAAAATCTGATGATTGCTCTTTCGATGTTATAACACAAACGAGGTATCAAAACAGACTGGACACCATATAGAATTCCGTGTCACATGTTCTGAAATACCGACATTGTTAAAAACCAGAGGTTCTTTCACGCCCTCTGCCTAAATAAAACAATCAGCTAGTAAACTAGAATCCTCGCTTTTTCGTGTCAACACTGATGAGACTTTTCATTTTTTCGAATTTTCGACCCAAAGTTTATTGCTGATAATTGATAATATTTTTTTATATGATATTTATATTTAGTTGCATCGAAACATTATTTTATACAAATGGAAATCTTATTTGCAAATCATATATATACAATTTCGGTTGAC
The DNA here is from genome assembly GCF_051020955.1 of Megalopta genalis. NCBI lineage: Eukaryota > Metazoa > Arthropoda > Insecta > Hymenoptera > Halictidae > Megalopta > Megalopta genalis. The sequence goes on along the minus strand of NC_135013.1, from coordinate 42,179,777 downwards.
TCTTGATCATAAATGATCTACATGCTTGTTTTGTGTGGTAGAGAAATGTGATGAAGAACGGGGAAATCATTGTAAGGTAAGTAATTACCGTTTATTTAACTTTATAAGTGAAACAACATTTTAGTACATTATCTATGTTTATTTTTAATTTAAACTTATTTTTGGCTTTAAATAACTACTTTTCTTACGATGTTGGTAGATTGCCGCCTATAATTTAAAAAAAAACCCGTAGTGATCAAAAGTTTGATCATTCCTGTTCTCGTACAAGCGACTTTTAATTGAAATAATGCAATTGTTCTTCGAATTCCAACCTTTAAACTGATACTAGGTATTTGTAACAAATAATTATCATTACGGGATGTTAGATCAATTTATTTTTTCATTATTATAGTATTTATAACATTCCTTCAATCTTAGATAATATCGTAAAGTTGTTTAACAGTTTTGGCCTCCCAAACTCACCCATTGCCACGAGAAACTATTGTACAAATACTTTGTGATGTCGCCTTCGACCAATCAGAAGCGCCGATTTATCCTGTGCGAAGGAAGAACGTCCGTAATCGTGGCCCATCAGTCTTCCTTGGCAGTGTACTTAGCAGCTTGTACAAATCAGGTTAATAATTTGCTTTCTTATATAATTAAATAAAATGTCATGATTTGACATTAAATTCATAACGTGATCAGAAGTCTGATGTTGCAATTTTTGGCAGAATTTTTATAGGAAATATGTAAGTTTAAAGTTTTGCATTGTTGTATTGCTTCATTGCATGACCGATGCGAACATAGCTACTACTTAATGTTACGACAGCGCTACTACATATATTATATGGTCCATATAAATGGCGACAGGAGGGAAATTTAAATGTAAAATGTAACGTTGAGATCGTATATTTCATAGATATGCATTACTGTCCAAGAGCAATAGCTGAGTATAGGTAAACAGATAACGAGAGAGCTCCTACGAAATTCCTTGATGAGTTTTTCTTAGCGAGACTAATCGAGGAATGCAGAGAAAGTCGCGTAGTCTCTCGAAAGATCTTCAATTTCACACAGACAAGACGAGTCGGCCAATAGACAATACGGCCAATTATCACGACTGTGTCCTGCTCTGGCCAAGAAGAAAAATAAAATAACACCTAGTCAGCATATGGGCCCAAAAAAACCACCCTACGTTCCCAAAATGGTAAAATCTGGTTCCCTAGTTGAAACACCAAGGAAAAAGTGGGCGACGTTCCCGGTACGGCACACATCGGGGGCCCCCACTCGCACCATGTCCCCCAGGCCATATGTCCAGATAGCCTCTTCCACTTCCCGACAAGCACCTCTGCCGCCCAATAATACTCCTGGATTGAACGACTTCCCTGACTTAGTCTCTGCTGTCCAAGTATTAAAATAGCTATCCAACATCCAGCTTATGTTGTCCACCATCACTACCCTTAATAGACTACTCAGAACATGTAACACTAACGTAGAAAAATTTCAAGCATACCTTCAAGTCCTTTCCACCCTAGATTAGAAATTTCCCAAAATACTAATCTGGAATACCCACTCCGTCTTATATATATAGAAAGCAAGAACTAATTCACGTCCTTCAGTCCGAACAGATTCAGGTAGTCCTAATTTCTGAAACCTGTGGCTCAATCAATCCATCACCTTTACCATTCCTGGCTATACAACCATTCGCAAAGATAAAACTCGACGTCAAGGGGGTGTCGCCATCCTCTTACCCAACTCTTTCATCTTTCATATATTAGACACGTCACGCATCTCTTCCATAGAAACAGTAGCCACCACCCTAGTTGAACACAATATCACTTTCTCTACAGTATATAGTCCTCCCGGAAATCGGATCGACCCGAGCGGCTTGGATCGCCTGGTCAGAATTGGTGCGGGTGGAACCTACGCCATCGGCGGGGACTTGAACGCGAAACACCAGCTTTGGAACAACCATTTCGCTAATCCGTCCGGCTCAATATTACAATACATAGTCATATGCTGGGGGCAGATTATAGAATTATCTTTCCTCCGGAGCCCACTTGCTTCGTTCGCCGCTGCAGACCCTCAACTATTGATCTTTTATTGACCAACACCAACCCCAACCTCCTCCACCAACCCCTACTATCCACCGACCGGTTATAATTCTCCCGCTTGATCCCTGCCATACCATTCTTTATCTTCCAAAAATAAACTGGGATCTTTACTCCAAATTAATCGCCTAGATGCACTTAAATTACAACTTGAAATCTCCAATTGACATAGACTGAACCATTACCGACCTCAATCTCTTCCTATACTTCTGCAGAACCAAATCCATAGCCACAACAATTACACCAAATAAACGCAACCAAGAATACTTCAATTGACGCCATAAAAATTCTCACCAAACTGATCAAACCTAAAATATCACACCTTAAAATCCAATTATGGAACGACAAACTCAAGAAGTTCAAAAAACCAGACTGCACCTTCTGATCCACATACAAATCTCTCACTTACAATAAATCACGCATTATCCCTCCGCTAAACACTGACCACTCTACCATATACGGTAACCACGCCAAATCGAACATTTTTGCTGACACATTCGAGCAAATTCATCTCAAAACATTTTCAATATTATCATCCAAGGATACCATCGTTAAAGAGTTCGTCACCAACCTTGCCGAGACCAATACTACCGACAATACATTTTTTCTTTATATTAACCCTTAATTTATTCAAAATATCATAAAAAAACTGAGACTCAAGAAAGTGCCCGGGCCGGATCATGTAACTGTTCCCACGCATCCTTTAAAGTAACAATTCAATTATATTATAACATTAAATCAGCATATTCAGCGTGCTACTTCTCCTCCCAATGGAAACTAGCCAAAATCATTCCCATACCCAAACCCAGCAAACCCACCAAGTAATTACAGACTTATTAATCTTCTACCGATTTGTGGTCAAATCATGGAAAAATGCTTATTACGCCTAATCCAAATGACCATAGAAACTCACAACATACTAATTCCGCAACAATTTGGCTTTTGTAAAAAGCACTCTACTACTTACCAAATCGTTCGCCTTACGCAGTTAATCACTCATGAAATGAACACCCATCGATACTCAATACTAATTTTTCTAGACTTAGCTAAAGCATTCGATACAGTTTAGCACAATGCCTTGCTATACAAACTACATCTTTTCGGTTTCCACTTCCACACAATAAAAATTATCCAATCGTACCTAGCCAATAGAACATTTTTTGTCAATTTAAACGGACACCACTCTCGGCATTACACAGTTACGGCCGAAATCTCCCAAGGTTCCATCCTTGGCCCGGTCTTCTTTAACTTATACATCAATGATAATTGCTCACGAGCAATGCTCCCTGGCCTTGTTTACCGACGACACTGTCTTGTTGTCGTCATCCTGGCAACTTAGTGCTAATGCCCAAAATGCAAAACTACTTAAATAAAATCGACTGCTACTTCAACACTTGGAAACTCCGAATAAATTCCATTAAAACCTAAGCTATTATTTTCACTTTCAGACGTAAACACTCTGTTCATTGCTTGCCTCAACTTTAAATTCAGCAACATCCACTCCCCTGGTCAATAACCGTCACCTACCTCAGATTAAAGCTTGACCATAAACTCATTTGGTTGGAAACTGCTAGAGACAGAGCCACCAAAACTCCAAAGCAGCTTTTGGCATAACGAACATTTTAAATACCAGCTCGCGTCTCAGTCTTAATTTAAGACTGCTGACCTATAAAGTTTGTATCAGGCCCATTCTTATATGTGGGGCACACGTATGGTGGTCCCCATATCCAAAATCCTAAGAGCTATTTCGACTATTCACAATAATCCAAAACAAGATTCTCAAGATGATAACCGACTCTCACCGGCGCTTCCCCACAGAGGTTCTCCTTCACAACACCAACATTCCCAACATCAAAAAAATGTCTACCTATTCCATCTCATAGCTAAATTTCAATCCACTTCCCATATCAACCCGCTAATCTCTTTCACCAGTACATATGATGGGCTCAAAATTCCATACAGAACAAAAATTGAATTCCCACTCTAATTCCTCAACGACCCCGAAGCAAAGGCTCGATTTGACATATCGAATCAATGGTTGGTCCACGTTAAAACGTAGCGTCAACGCATTATTTCCAAATCAACAACTGGGTGCGACTAACCTATTCATATTTCGATCACTACTCGACTCATACTCATCCTCCATCCATTTAAAATGAACTATACTCTTTGCGGACAAGAGGAGTCCGCAGAGAATTTTTGATCTCCTCTGACTTCTCCCAGTCTTTCTCCATTCTTATTTATTACAGCTTCTCTGGTCACCTTAGAGTTTACTCCACCTTTTTCCGCCGTACTTAGTCACCTCCAAGCATACTATTAATCAAAGTATGCAGCTACTTTTCAGCCCATAACATTAGGACTCGTTCTTCATCTTCTCCACACCTGGATACTTCACATCGGTAGTTCCACCTACAACTCTACTATTACAGGAGCTACAATCACATCGCACCACATACACTACACTAATAGCCTGTCTCGACTATAATCCCTCTCACTCTTTCAATTCACTCCCACCTCCACCAACCCCCATTCCACCCACCCAGCATATTACTTCATATAAGCTCTAGTAACCATCCCAATACACAACTTACTACCCTCCATTCTCTTAACTTACAGTTAACCTTATATTTCATTCCATGCTTCATATTCCTTCAATAAATTCTCGCATTGACATAGCTTGAATTATATCAAACAATCCACACATCTGACGGAGTTTTTTTTGCAAATTTTCCTCCAATAATCACTTTTTTTTTTACTAAATTCTCACTACCCGTAGGTAACTCCATAAACGTCATTTATCTGGTGAGCCTGGCACACAGGCAGAGACAGATACTTCACTTCAAGACATAAAAATAAAAGAAAAGGAAACACTCGAGAGTGTTTCGCCGGGAGCCTGGCAGCAAGGTGCTTCTTGCTTAACCGGCTCCCAAAGGACACTGCGCCACCGCCCTCTTCCAGGTCCCAGGTCCTTCTGGTTCCGCGCGGGCATTAGATCTCGAGGCACAAACAAGTCGCCCGGATGAACAGTGCCTTCACCCTCTCTAGTTTGTCCAAGGCGGGATAAACATAAGTGAGAGAGAGGTGTGGCGAACACAGCCCGCGTGGCTGATCCCAGGTTGTTGCCTCAAGGTCCTTCTGGTGGGAGCTTGCCGGCCGGATTAAACCCAAAGTCCTTCTTGGATAGGTGGCTGGGGGGGGGGGGACGGTGCAGGGAAGGTGCGTGGAAAGAACGCTGGTCAACGCATCCTTTTCAGCACGAGGGACCTGAGGGGACCAATAAATTATCCCGCCTTTTTTCTTCACCTGATAATAGCGATTGACACTCGCTTGATTCTCTTACAAATAGCGGAAGTGGCCAGGGGATAGGCAGCTGTGGGGTAAGTCGGAGCTCCTACTCCTCGGGCCAGGAATATAGGTAGCATCCGGGGATGATCGCGAGACCAGGACATCGACTCGAGAAAGTGCAACAGGAAAGAGGCGACGTGTTGGAGCAGCGGCTCGCAGCGGAGTAGAATTAATGTAGGCTAAGATCAAAGTTATATTTTATTTTATTTCACATCAAAGCGGTTTCATTTCTTTCGTTTCTCTGGAATATAAATTAGTTGTAATCACGTTGTTCTATAATAAAGTTTAATTTTTGTTATTTTGATAATAGCGCCTCGAGATTTATTTCGATCCCCCCACCGATCCGAACCCTGGTGTTACAGTATATACATAGAAAATATATTTGTATATACATTTCCTAATACAGTATTTTATATATATAATATTATATATCATTGTTAACGTATCATACTCATGTGCAAGAAAGCATTTCGTGTCGGAGCAGATCTAAACTTTGAGATAATACTTGCATATGCATTTCTTGAATCGTTTACTTCAAGAACAGAAACAATCGATGAGTTTATTATTAAAATATACATGATTAAAAGGAATAATTAATATGACCAAACTAATAATGTTTCTTTATCCAAATAATTTTACACAAGTAAATTTTATAAATTTAATTTCTTCACTAGTACGTAATTTCATTTAAACTACTTTCTGAATAATTTTCTTTTCTTGCATTGTTCAGGAATGAAACATAATAAATTAGTCCGCTTAGTACTATCACTAATCACTATTTTAGTTTAGAATTTACAGCAAGCCAAAGGTAAGTGAGACTCACAATGGCCGTGCTCATTAAATTTTCAACCCTAACTCATTGACTATCCCAAGTGTGAGTCAAATGAATGAGGGCATGAGTAGGTTTGCGTGTCGTGTACGATGTATTCTCCCACTAATATGATTGTGTGATTAGGCAGTGGGAAATACGTCGATTGTTTAATATCATATTTTCTGAGAGTCTATATTATAAACTAATGGTTGATTAAAAACAAACTTTCATATAATATATTATTATGAAACTTTCAATTGTGCATAGAAAAAAAGATTATTATAAAAAAATCGTGCAAATTTTATAAGAATGATCTGAATTAAAATATAACAATATCAATTCGAACAAAATATTATATATAAATTTTGAGTAATAATTCAGAACAAAATTAATTACTAAGTATATCGCAATGTGCGCTAGCTTGTCAATCGATTTCAGCGTTGGTACGTACTTTGTTAGAATATGAACGTTGAATACTGCTGAATATCGTTCGAGTGACGGAAGCGACCCGGGACGTTCTCTTTAGTTCAAGCACTTGCACCTGGGTATCATATATAAGAATCGTAGAATATATGTATTGAAAAGAATGCGTTTTGCTATGTTTTTAAATGTAGCAACTAGGTGCTATCACATTTCTCAATCGGGTAGGCGCGATTCGCGTGATGAATCTGTGTCTGGGATTTGATAATTAGAATCAATTGATATCCAATTCATTGATTCCAATTTCATTGTAGTTTAAGATTCACATTTTACAGATCACACTACAGATACAGAACCATCCTGTTCTTTATTTTGTATTGCATCTTCACGTTTCCTTTTCACTATGCATCTAGAACCACAAGATCAGGTTCATTTCATAGATATTAATATTAATTTGAATGTAAATCAAATGTATATGTATACAATTTGAAAAATAACTTTATTCTCCGAATTAGAATTACAAAAATTTAATCGAACATTTCTAATTTCTTTTTCTCAAATTGAAATTTTTGAAGCTTGTAAAGGTTCTTATTTTTTATGTTATCAGTAGACTGCGATGAAAACTGAATTGATGGAATATAAAAACGTAAAAACAATTAAGGATTTTCAAAATTCAGATGCTTTATTTTCAACTCGTTCAAATGATTATGGAATGAAATAAATATCTACGTAGCATCTGTATATTGCAATTATTGCAGACAATTTTTATGTTGCATAAAAATCCGCAGTCTAGTTATCAAATATAAACGATTATTATTTGGATAATAACTATACCGTTCTTTGGATATAGTAAAATTAAGTTATTTTTTAATTTGCACGGAGAGGAGTGAGGAAATCATGTTCACTTTGGATTGAATCGTAAGCTTTTCAGGAGAGGAATGCATTATAGTAATTAAAGTGGAATTCACGTAGTTTGGAGATATCAAAAGAACACATAATTAATGTCACTATAATATTTAATATTAGGACATTCTATTGACAGCTTAAAACATTACGTACGTATCACATATTATATATGTAACGAACAACATTCTTTCTGCTTTTACGTATACGCGTGGGTTCGTACACACATACACGCATGCGTAATCGCAGCTACATTCGATAAACTGATCAGTTATTTAATTACGCGTCGCAAAACTTCTTCAATGCAATAAGTTTACTTCTTAGTAATCGCGGCGAACTTCTGCGGGCGCATTATTCACCATGCGTTGGATATCTTAATTTCACAATGAAAACTCGTCACATATAACTTATATTGGCCTCTAATGACGTGAATAAGTCGGCTTAGCTCTGTTGAATTATTTGAGTGACTATACACTGTTGATACTTTACAAAACTATGTACACTAAAGCCTTCTTCTATTCTAGGACATGTTCTGTTTTTCGTTCAAAAACAGAAGCGCTGCGAATTTGCTTCTTTTGTTAGAATAGAATCCATATGTTAGACACTCCAGAAAAACGAACCGTTTTAATACGACATTTGCATTCGAAAGTGAGATACGCAGCAGAACCTCCAAACATTAGAAATTATCAAAATATTTGATTATCTGAAACTGAACAATGTTGTCTTTTAAATAAAGGAGATACATGTACGTGTTGATGACGAAATATTGTTGAAATCAAACGTTCATAAACATTTAGAAATTCACAAAGTACTTACAGTTCTAAGACAAGTGGTTTCATAAATTGTACGATGTAAAGTAAGCGACGAAGATCTAAAGTTTAGAATCAATTTATTGCGTTTAATTGGACTTTAAGATACAACCTTTGAAAACAACCACTTCGGATGAGATCTTTTAGTTGATAATTGAAAAAAGATTAGAAGAATGTCCGAACGAAGAGGAGTATCGTATTCTTATTCTAGTTATACTTTCGTTTATTATTACGATTAATCAAATATTTCAAAATAAATGATTCTCTTTTTACACGAACGAGATCGTTCGATCATTCGATTAGTAACCGAGGTTCCACTGTAACTCAATTTAACATAAAACCGTACCGAGTTCCGATCGGTAGTTTTTAAATCGAATTTTATATACAATGAATATCTATATTTATAATATAACAATTAGTTGTAAACTTTCCTAGGGTATCGCGGAATGCTGAGACGTGATAAAAACTAAGTCGGTTCTTACTTACACATAACAAGTTTTCTATTTAGGTTTTCTCGTCCATGCCAGCACACGAAACGATAATTCACCAACCAGATGCGTTTAATGCATCATCCAAATGAAACATGGTAGGCGCGCTGCAGATCACTAACGCAATCACAAAATCTGTATTGTACAAAGGTTATTTTCTGCCCCCTTGTTTCGCTCATCTATTACATTTTATTCGTGCCGTTTGGTGGGTGTGTTCATGGAAATAAACGAATGGTCCCTATTTGTGCTATTGCCTCTTCTGATAAATTTAAAATACGTGGTCGTATCAGCTTTTATCGATCAGAACTTCGCTAGGAATCTTCGTTTATTCTAGTACGGCACGGATCAAATGAGATGAGCGAGTTAATCAATTTCGGCTAAATATGATAACTATTGAACGATCATATCTGATGACAATACAACGGCTCATATATATTTGTATATATTCGTATTCACCATCGCTCAACAATTTGGGATCATTTCGAATGGCTACGTTTTATGAAAGAAAAATAAAGAAGAAAATTTATTACTATTTTTCTGTATCATTTCTATGTTCGAAATTTATATGAGCTAAATGATCGTCAAGCTATGACGATCTTTTTCAATGTTTATATTTGTAATTATAATTCTTTCGGTAGAAAAAACATGAAATGTTTTAAAATCATAGTACTATATGAAGATACTGTTGTTCCTTTTACAATTAGACTGTGGATATTTATGTAAAATACAAATTTTCTGTCAGTTGCAACAGATAGCTGCTGAACATGCATTGAATTCTTTCTTTAACAATATTTTAACAAGTTGAAAGTAATACATCGATACTTTTTAATTATTTGAATTTATCCACTACTTTGACCTGCGACTAATCGTTTCTATTATATATACATACAATCCGTAATTTACTTACGACTAGGATGTATCAATTTGAAATGTTTCGAAGTTCGAACGTTCGTCCAATTGTACAAGCATGTACCATTGAAAAGTTCAAGCTCTGTTCCGATCCCAAACTTTTGAGCAGTTCTATGTGTCCATGTATGATTTCATCTTTGTGTTTCTTTCGCGCTTCTTGTTTCTCCATTTATCTCTCGTTGAAGCAGTAACTTAATCCTTCGTTTCCGTTCACAAGAGTCAAAGACTTGGAAACTGTGAATACAAAAGCACGTTAGAGTCCATTTTTCAAGTATGTACTTGCGGAATGTAAAGACCTCGTTTACTTATTCGTTAGTGAATTGTCGAGCTTTAGCTGATCGAAAATAACGTCTTTAATAAAACAGTATTCTTTAGCACATCACAATTGGTTATCCTTTCTAAACCCTTCGTTTGCTATATTGTTATTTCCAATCTCGCTAGAACTGTCTTCGCAAAGTAATTAATCCGTTTCCGATCGTCTCTAAATGATGCAGCTCCAACTTAAACACTATACGTATTCACGTAACTTATCGTGTAATAACAGGTTGTAGATTACTCTCTTAACTGTAACGCTAAACTGCTAGGCATACAACTTCTCGAACACGCGTGAAAGCAATGTATAATAATAAATTTATCTAATACAAAGTTCAGATAAAAGATCATGGGACGCTCCAAGGATCACTAAAATCTTGAATCGGTCACCCATTTCCTTACAAACGCGACACGATTGTTTTCCTTTTTGTAATTTCCGTCAGCGATGTTTTCGATATCGAAACGTTCAGACAACGCTACTTGTCGTTTTCAACTTTGTCGTTAGGAGCCTCGTTGCATGTAGTTTTTGTTGGGGTTTTCAGGTACTTTGTCAGTCTTTCGGTGGTAAATATGGCTCATTCAATTGTATTCGTTTAATTGTATTTGTTACGTAACTATTCAGGCTGAAGAGGAAAAAACAAGAAGAAGAAGAAGACGTTGGCATTCGTTAGGGCATCTTGCAAATTGAGTATCAATTTGAAGCATCTTACAATAGATTACTGTATATGTATTATGTATTCGTTGAAGTTAAACAAATTCATCTAGCAAATTATACGCACATAACATGCTTAAACTACATATTCTCGGTAAAGACCGTCGCATGCTTGAAAAGAGAGAATGAAATATTTGGATCCATTTCGAAACTGTCCATTTTTAACGATCCATTCTTGATTAAATATTGTCTACGACAACATTGATGATAATGTATTCTATGTAAAATTTGGCAAACGTGATTGACATATGACTTAAATTATCTCTAGTTAACAAACAAATAAACGTCACTTTTACTAATAGAAAAAGTAGGAAAATTATATTATACCATAAGTGTTATTCTTGCTCTATTTCCTCGTTTTTTTTATAATATATTAACTTTCAATTAGAGATACAATTCAAAATAACGAATTACTTTTAGAAGTTCTTGTGTTTGCTTTCTTTATTTATGCGAGATATTGGAAGACGTTTATAGTTCAGAAATAGGATCGTTTTTACGTAGTGAAAAGTGTTATTCGTACGGAATCTAGTTTAAGTAAAGGAAATGCTAGTACGGAAATAGTTTAAGTAAATTTGAAAGTTCTTCAACCGACTTAAAAAATCCATTACTAACTCAAGAAGATAATCTTCGTTATATTTCAAGTAATAAAAGTCAACAATTTTTGAGCTTGTACTTTCTCAGAAGTATTATGGATATCTCTTGTTACTTTTTATTTAATACTGTCTTTGTATGTAGAGGGTGTATCAAAATATATAAGCATCTGTTCGGAGCTAAATTGAATTTGTGTATATGTACAATAAAAGAATCCCAAACATAAATTTTGTTCGACTCGACTTTTAAGCTTGAAGCGTTTTTTGTCACTATTTCAAATGACAAAGTGACTAAAATATCACTAACCATTTGAAACGATTCTTGGGGCTTCACAATGAATTCGGCTTAGAAATATAAAAATATCAACAAACTGGAAATAATTTTGACTAGGGCACTGTCTTCTTTAAACTGGTTTTATTAGTCTAGCGTGCACAATTATCGTCCGAAATTCTGCTTACATGCTTTGAAGTTCCCTGTGTAAACACTAGGTGTTGATACAACGTAGATATACATGTATAATTTCGTCGGAATCAGTGATCAGCAGTTTTCAATTAACTACGTTCGCTGTTAGATTTTATATTTAATAGTTTTCGTAATATAGCCGTATTAAAAAGTGAAACGAAATGACGTGGTGACAAGAGATCCCAGGTTGCATAGCGATCCTTCAAGCTGTCCCTTGAATGATAATAAGACCACTACTATAATACACGATCAGTAAAATCTATCTTTTTCAGTGTTTATGTTTCGAGTTGAACAGACAGTACGACACAACGCGTATAATATATCTGTGTATATAAATATCTCTGAGTATGGAGAACAAAAATAGTTTTTTTTTTTTGATTCGTTTTGAAGCTTCTTTCAGGAGAATCGTCTGAGGACTGCTCAGTGGAATTTTATAAGGTAATGTAAATGAACATAGATATTCCATTTGTTCATGAGTCACCACAGCTCGCAAATAAGATCCAGTCGTATATAACGAAACTATCCTCGCTTAAATAGTTTCAGTCACGATTTAACTGAATTATTTCAACACCTATGCTGTACTTGTTATATTCATTTCCCTAAGGACTGTAATATATTTGTCATTTTCATCTTATTATCGACTACCTATCTATAATGAGAATCGTTTACAATAGTTATGGGGAGCTCCCAAATTACCATTACGATTCATTATCAATACTTGAAAGTTTCTTAGGACTTGTCTCGAGTGCCCGAACTCTAGTACAGACTACTTTACTTTTTTATCTCTAGGCTAATTCTTCTTTACTTTGTAGATAGTACTGTGTAGAAACTGAACGAAATCAATGCAAGGAATATATAATCGCCTGTCGAAACATTCACTGGCTAATATTCAAACGTGTTCCCGTTCGACACGGTTCTTTTTAGGCAAGACTTCAACGACTTTCAACGAGCTTATTCGACGTGAAACATGGATTTCTTTCGTTCAGTTGCGCGTCTACTGTTCGAACCTTCGCCAGGACAATGATCGATTCTATATCATCGATACTCTCTCCATTTTACGTTTCATCTTATAAAAACATATTAATTTTGTTCAATAAAAGGAGCAGATACAATTGCTCCGTACACCGCTTGTTCCGTATCTTTGTTCACGTTTCGTGCAACATTTCGATACGGCTATCTACAATCTACATAGTTTCATGGTATTATGCATCATTGGATTCTCTCGTTCTTAAAATACGAGTGATCCGGGTTATATTTATCAAACAGTTTCGATATATTTTCTAAGGAGAATTAAAATAGATTAATCGTACGTTTATTTATAATTTTATCACGTTCTACCTAATCGAAATCCACGGATTCCAGGCACTGGGCAGTAACAGTACCTAGAATCCATCACACCTCCGAAGTATTATCGGAGAATAATTTATGTATTATATATCAGTATTTCGGGGGAAATCGACAGTCGAATCGTTATTCCGACGTCCTTATCTAGCTTCACCTGGCCTTTCTTCTTTAGACTTAATTTCGCATAGTTACGAACGGCGGTTAATGACAGTTTGCACACTGAGCTACTATTATCGAAACGGAACAATTTCGTTTTTCCTCTATTTCTTAAACATTGCGCAGGCCGTTGTAAGATCAGGCCGTAAGTAAGTTTAATATCGCTTTAAATATAGTTGTTGTATTTAGGTACTTATCATGTATAGGGTAAATGCACGGCTACTACCTACACTGGATAATAATTAAACATTACCACATTAAAGCTATCCTATTGCGAACGGTAATCTGAATCACTTATATATTGTTACAGATAATGCACTATTGGGATTTAACTGTAACATTTTCAAGAAATCGTGTGTTCAACGAATAAACAACGAAAGAAATGCAACGAGTAATGGTCACTTAAGTTCATAAAAACGAGACAAATTTTTCTGTAACCGAAGTAGTTAACAATCGCTATGATCGTTTTCACATATGAAAAAAGAAATCATTGTTCACATGGGATTAAGTATTAAAGAAATTTACGATCTGCTGGAGCGGTCAATGGGCTCATGTTTGACAAGCATCCGCGAATCGTAACTTTGCGTTTAATACTTTTCACAGTGTGCTAAACCTAAAACTTCATCACCCAACGTGCACGTTAATTACGCCCTTCTATTTTCGTAATTGTAACAGAGAAATACCATCGAATATCTTAAATTACGTTTCATCGCTTAGCGACATACACAGATACGACACTATTTATCCTTTTCTCGAACCACAATTCATTTTCTAATCTCATTATACGTGTTTTTATTCTAATGTACATTTGAATTTAACAGCTTACACGTCTATAAATGCAGAAACACGCCTTGCACAAATTTCTATAAACGAATAATATCGTGTTCTACCAGAATCAAATCAAACTGGTATATTATGCGACGTATCTAATTTAATAACATGGGCTCAGTAGGTACTTTTAAGTTACTATTCTCAAGGCGATGTAACTTGCGAGAAGTATTTTTCCGTTTATTAGCGTTAAATGCATTTCGATAAAATGCCGTATATATTATATTTCAGCGTGTTAAAGTTTCTATCGCTACTTATTCACAGCAAATCGTGGGACTGCACGCGAGTGCATAAGTGTACGTTATATTTAAGATTGTAAACGATGTCTCTCCATCCGATTTTTGTTCTCCGTCTAAACGATGTTTCTTCTCCGCATCAAACCGTAATGGCAAACAATACTTCGGTTCACTGGCTTCCCATCGCGAACTAATCGAGGAAACGGAAATAATGACGAAGCAACTTCAATAGCTCGGGCACTCGAATTTAGAAGTGAAATCAAAATTGAACCACTGAATGTTTACGTGTAAAATGTAAGTTTAGTGTTAACGCCAAGTTACAAATAACCTAAAGTTGAATAAGTTTTTACATAGGGTGCATCCACTCTACAGTTTTCCCTGAAACAAACGACAAAGTTCAATTGTTAGTCGACGTATTTCAAAGAACAATAGAAACACTGAATAGTCAAACTAATTGGTTTTTTTACGACTTTTATCAAAAAGTCGCGTAAAATCACAATGCACCAATTACAATTATAATTAACATATGCATGAATAACGTATAAATAAAGACAAATTTTTAATTTTACAAACTTCTCCTAATTTTATTGTATAAACTATGCGATGATTTTAACGCAGAACGATTATAAAAATCAGTGTTTCCCAATATTTTTTGACAACACCTTAACTGCTTAAGTAAAGCTCTTTTTACATCGATTTTCTTCAATGTTTTACGTCACGTAAAAGCGTAATATCCAAACAATTTCTTTTTTTCGCTAACAATTTATTTACAGCACTAAAGTCACATTCAGCTAAATATGACGAAGAGAAGGGTAACAGTAATTTTCTTGCAAAACTAGTTGAAATTAGGTATTTTGTTTCTATTTCGCCGCAAAGACATTTCATTGTTCCTTTTATAGTCATCATTAGACTGCGAATCTCTGTGTAAAATAAAATTTTTTTACATCGATTGTAAGAGGCAGTTGTCAGATATATATTTAACTTTTCCTTCAATACTTTTAACAAATTTACGATAATATATCGATACTCTATAATTATTATAATTTGTCCACTGTTTAAATTGTTCCCACTCGTTTTTATTATAAATGCATGAAATCCGCAGTCTACTTATTATTTTATGACGCTGTCACATTTTTCTTCGAACGTTAGGATTGAAACATCGATGATTTATTGTCAACAATTATTTTATAATTACTCCTTGAAATATTTAAAATTGTCCCACGTTGGGAAACACTGCTATTGACTCTCCTAAGTACAACGGTATATTTTTATATATATTTTTATAAATTCAAAGTAACTGTTAAATCATCACTGACATCTAAATAAAAACTAAAAAAATATATCATAATCGTATATGTATTTTCTATTATTTTTAATATAGAAATATACGAATACAGTGTTTCGTTAAGTTTTTGTTGGACTAACACTAAAAACATAAAAGTTACTTCGAGTCTACAATTATTCATAGCACAGTGTATTATTATAAGCATTTAAACATGTGCAACCCTCATTCTGGCCACAGTTACAAGCAATTTAAAGATCGTGAAAATCGCAGCTTTTTCCGGATTTCAACTTTTCAAAGTAATTTTTACATCTTTCAGTGACTTCAGCATGCATATACGATTCCGACATCTACAAGATGTATTTTTTATATTTTCGATGCAGGTTTAGATAAGAAAGTTAAAAAATGGGAGTTCTTCTATTTCTTTTTTGTCATTCCAAGTAATAGCAAAATTAAGTGTTTTAGTTATTATACAATAAACTAGT
Organism: Megalopta genalis; assembly: GCF_051020955.1. Lineage (NCBI taxonomy): Eukaryota > Metazoa > Arthropoda > Insecta > Hymenoptera > Halictidae > Megalopta > Megalopta genalis. The sequence goes on along the minus strand of NC_135013.1, from coordinate 42,163,597 downwards.
CCCTTTAAAATTTAAAAGAAATTCAAGTCGTTTAGTCCAGTCTCAAAAAAGCTATTGTGTTTTAAAAGGTATTCGAGTACGTTTTGCCATTAGAATTCGTACTCTACATTAGAATTCGTACTTACTCGTCCTCCCACGGGCACACTTCGTTAACGTTATTGTCACGCTTTTGCTGAGCTGCTGATTGAGTGACAGGCGCTGTTTGGTCATTTTGTTGAGTGTCCGGTTTCCAAACAGGAACAACCTGTGCCTCCTCCAGCAACTCCACGGTTTCCGTTTCCGTTTGAGCCGGACTTGCCGAGTCCTTCCCGGCAGTGTCCGTCGTATTACTTTTATCATGTTCCAGTTCTCCTCCCCTACTTGCAGCCCCTTCCATCAGCTCTTCTTCCTCTACGAACGCCGTGCAAATGTCGTCTGGATTCTCCGTAATTTCACCAACAATCGCGCTAATACTTATTACGGGAGCTTTGCCTGGAGATTTCATGGGAAAGTCCCTTTCGAATGACAAGACTTTTGGCTTTGTATAGTGAGCTTCAGACTCTTCATTATAGGACGAAGCAGGCGGTCGACCAATTTCTCCAAGTTTCACTCTCCGGAAATTTGTCCTGACTCCCCCTCCACTTCTTTCGCTCGTTGACGGTACTCCACCTATCGTGGTAAAATTAACGTCATACAGTCAACGGGATCGTCAAGAACATTATTATGCATAGTGGCTCACGGAAACAAGGTTGGTTTAACTTCCTGAATGATATTATCGCGAGCGAGCTGTTTTACTACTAAGTTCGTACATCTCGGAACACAGTTATAGCACCTTTGTAGCTTTTTCACAAAGCATAGTGGAAAATACGTCGAGCAACCAATGAAAATGATCATTTAATCAAACCGATAAATTAATACAAAGTGTTAATATTATTATTAAATATTATTAATTAAAATTAATCCTTTCGTGGATCATATTCACCTTTTCGTAAATAAAATTTATTCACCTTTCTGCAAGTGAAATTAACCCTTGTATAAATTAAATTCACTTTTTTGTAATTATTATAATAAAACACATGTATTAAGTTTTAAAATTGATTAACATTTTATAAATAATTATTAAATATAAATGAAGTTTACGAAATGTAAAATCAAATTTTACATAAACGTTTACATAAATGTAGTAATCAAATTTGTATTGTTATATAAATAAGTATATAAATGCATATTAAATTTAAAAATTGAATAAAAAGTGAAAATATGAAAGGGTTAATTTTATTTGCAGAAAGAGAATTTGATTTTGGAGAAGGGTGTACAAAACCTGTAAAAGGGTTTATTTTATTTGCAAAAAAGTGAATATGATCGAAAGAAGGTTTATATTTAAGAACAAATAAGTGAATATGGTCTAAGAAAGGATTAATTTGGAGTGCGAAAAAGTGAATAAGATTTATAAAAGTATTAATTTTTAACTATTCAACTATACAGCTGAAAATATTAGCATCAAAAGATTTAAGAAACTTTACATTTATTACAAATACATTATAAGGTAAAATTGTGAGTTTCGCCATGTTTAATCATCATCATTCATCTCAGACACTGTCATTTAGTCAAAAGCCTTTAATATTATTTTCAATGTTTGAAAATAATATTATTTTATGTTTGAAAATTAAATGTAATCAGCAACATTTTGAAACTCGAAAACAAATGCGGCACGGATTTTCAAAGCATCCGAATTTTACGCACATCATTTTCTCACGAAGTGCCATAATTTAGAGGGCTGAGATCAGAGAAGAATCGGAAAATTAGAATCACCCTAGTGCAGAACCTGTACAGTTATGCACCGCGTTGTATTAAATGTTTGTGTATGACCCTTTTCACAACTCACCTACGCTGGTGCTGTGTTGCATACAGCATGATTTCCGAAGGTGCTCGGACACTTCCGTTATTGGTAGACTAACGTCAGACGAAGAGCTATAGGAATCCAGTTGCGTCGAATTCTTGCGGGCTGCGCGTGTTTCGACGGATTGCAGCAATCCGACCATGCTGTTGCTGCTCTCATCGAGCTGACCCTCAACTGACAAGGTTGTTGCAGATAACGTCAGGTGTTGCGGTCCTGTGGAACCCGAGGCGTGCTCTATACTGGGACCTGGGGCCGCGTCCCATGGACAAACGTCGTCTATAGGGCGAGCCATCACTTCCGACGTGCCAACATCCCTGACAACAGGAACTTTATTATAGGATTTAGTTTTCACTTTTCCCTTTCGACAGAATATCACGTCTTTTGTTTGGTTGTGTCGATAGGCCATGCATAATATAGTTTCATTATTTTACGGACAAAATTGGAACACGTTTTGCGTAATAACATTTGGATCAGAGAACATTGCGGATGTCAATAAGGACTTCTATTTGTTGATAAGGAAGGATCGCAACGGTGGAATCAAACCGATTTGTTTAACTGTTTGTTTGTTTTTCTTTTTGGCGAATACACACGGAAACGGTTCAATATGCTCTACTGACAAAAGTACTTATCAATATTACAACACTTAGGTCCAGCGAATAGAAGATAAGCGTTACTGATTCAAGATCGCACAATGCATTGTATATTATTTATTGGTATTGCTAATTGAGTGAGACAGATTGATAATGAATGAGGACAAGATACTGATTTACAATACTACTCCGATAGGACTGACAAGGAAATATTCGAGTTGTGTGAATAAGTTCGGAATTGAGATAATATAACGGAAAATATTTTTTCGTTCTATCTGCCGAGTAAAGTTTCCTGCTGGTGTAATTCATTTCAGCTGATATTTTTCATGTTTGCTTCCAAATCAATTTAAGTAGACTGATGCTCATTGTCAGTAATGTACGAATAAGATAATGCTCTTGAACTTGTAAGTGTTTATAGAAGAGCATTATCAAGAGCATTATTAAGAGCATTATTATTATATTATAAGAGTTGTTTATATCCTGTCGATGCGTTGTAGCAGTAAACACTTTGCGGTAACATGTTTTTTTCTCTAATACTGTTCCGCATGAACATTACTAAAATATTCAAATCTTGTATCTTTATAGAAATTCGCATCTACAAACGAGTATACACAAGAAATTTATTTTGTTTTAGTATATTCCTAGGAAATTAGTTATTATCGAATAAAATTATAACGTAAATGCAGAAACTTTAATTCAGTCTTTTTTATATGAATTACAGATGTCCTTATTTAGGACATGGTGTAAAAAGGGTTTTCCCTTTGAAACCTATTTCTGTGATCTTAAAGGTTTATTTCTGATATACAGAGTTGTGCAAAATTAAAATTGAATTACTCAAGGAATTATAAATACAAAGTTATTCAATTACATTATAATTCAATTACATTGTAATTCGTAATTCAGATCTCCAATCAATTAAATTACAATGTAATTCGCAGTTCGATAGTAGTACAATTACGAAATACAAAATAATTCAATTACATAAATTACGAATTGTGATGTAATTATATTAAAATTACGAATTAAGAAATAATAATAGGGCTGAAAAAACCATGTGAAGTTATCAAACAGAAAGTTATTATTGTTGTGTTCTCTATGTACAGTTACCCCCATAAATAACAAATTACTTTAATAATTCATTCGCAAATAGTAATTGAATTTTTTATCAAATTAAACAATCATTTAATTAAAACACACAAAAATGTATCTCACTTCTTCAAAGTTTTGGGCTGTAATTTGAAGAATTGTATTTCAATTATACTCGTGGTTAAAATAATTAGTAATTTAATTATTTAAAAGGTTTAAATTACATAATTGGATTACAATGTAATTAAATTATGTAAATGAAATACAATGCAATCCAGTTCCTTGATTGAAAATACAATGTAATTAAGTCGGATAATTGAGTTAGCACAATCCTGCTGATATAGTCCGTCAGGTGCTCTATGAAAATTTTGTACTATCGGTGAGAGTTCTTATTGTGTTGCGTGTGTGCGGTACCTACTACAGTAACACTACCGTAGCAGTATCATACTTATACAAATAGAATTTAAAAATGTAACGTATCAGTGAGCTGAAGACCGAAGGAAACATTAGCACCTCTCGCGGAACTTATGGAAGTAAACTTTTAGCGTCACAGAAATTTTGTGACTGGGTAACAGTAGTCGGTCCGCCTTTCCTTCTTATACCATGGTTGGGAGCACCATGTATAGAGTTCGATGATGCTTACGCATGAAAAGGGGAATGCAAGTTAACATATATACAAGATTACGGTAAATTCTTATTGGCCCGGGATTGTAGAATAGAAATTAAAACAAGATATTACTTATTTAAATTGTAATGTAATAGAGAGGATCGTAACACTAATTTCAGAGAAATTGAATGCAGAAATGTATGTACATATTGTATATACAACAAGTCACTACATATGGGTCTAAAAATCCACGTAAGAAGTAGATTTTATGAAAAGACGTGGAACGTAGTGGTTGTCATTATATCAAAGATATTTTATACAAGGTAAATAAGCGACGTAGCATGAATAGATCCTACCCAGCTTCGTTACAAGTAGAGAAGAATTCTGTTACAAATTCCGGAACAAAAGATATCAACGATTTCCTTTATTTTGTGATGTAGTTACACGATATTACCATAAATTCAAATGCGCACAGAACCTTTTATGATTATCTAGGTAATGATCTGTTGATAAAAATCGCATGAATGGGAACCAGCGTATGAAACAAACGAGAAATAATAAGATTTTATTGTACAAAATAAGAGAGATGAAAGTTATTAATTTTCAAGATATTAATAATTATATTACTCATATAATTAGTATTTATTAGTGATATAACTAGAATTTATTACTAATATAATTAGCATTTGTTACTAATATAATTAGTATTTATTACTAATTATTATTATTAAAACAATTTATTCCTTTCAATTTTCTCCTACATATTTTCCTTCAATCTTCTCTCTTATTTTTCTTTTTATTCTGTTTTCATATCGTCCTTAATTTTTTCCTAATTTTCCCTTTGAAACCTGTTTGAAAAATGAAGCAGAAAAAGTGTTGCAACTGACCAATGTGACAATCATCCTCGATTATTCTTTCGATTTCAAATTATCAATTTTAATAAACAAGACACTTAAAAGTGAAAAATAGCAGTCAGTATTACCTTAACCTTGAAATTATGTACGTATATTTTATCTTCTAAGGTAATATACTCCACGACGAAAAGATGGGACATTCCGTCAATTTAATATTTGTATCACTTGGACATAGAAAATAGTCTAAGCCTTGATGTTTGCAGATTTAGATTGTATAATTGCTGCAATGTTAAATGTTACGCATCATAGTAAGAAAATTCTAGATGACCTTTATACCTCGATAAAAAAGTAGACTATCATAAAACTAATCATTAAATTGGTTTGACTTTTGCTTGGTACCAAACAATTTTCCTTTATAAATTTGTGTGATTCAACAAGTAGTTCATGAGTCAATTTAGGTGGCAAAGTTGACTCACCCTGTATACTAGAAGTGTATGTTTCAAGGTACATACTCGGTACGTTACATTCATTCTTTTTCTTTTTCTTAAAAGTTCACACGAAAACATCGTTGCATGATATTAACGTTATTCGTTTGTCGAAATCCAACTGTCAAATCAATATTTATCACTAGACTGTGGATTTTATGTATTTATGATAAGAATTTAAGAATATTGTTACATTATTTTCAATTTATTAAAAGTTGTATAAAACTTCACCGAGACAATTATTATTTTGCATAAAGATCTGTAATCTATTTATCACACGCTTCTATTGTCTTTTATAAAAATATCGAAATAATATGTATATTCTCCGACCATTATTTCTGCGCAGTGTTAAACGAGACTACAGTTAAATAGAAATTTCGTGCCAAATGCTTTGTGCATGGTGAGACACAAAAGGAACAATTTATTAGGAATTTTTGCACATGATTCGTACTATTAATTCAAACTGTGAACTAATGGAACGAGTGCACGAATGCCAGTCGATAAACCGTCCAGATGTCATCAATAGAGAAAGAATCATCTTTTATCAGAAGAACGTAATTATGAATCGAACGTAAATAAATTTTATTCATATGTTCAAATAGTTTGAAGTTTCTGATTTAGGTATGCTCAACAAGTAAATACCTGTTACGTTTGCATTCAGCTCGCGGAAGTTTAAGTTAACATTCGCCGATAAGACAATAGTGATGCGTGCAATTAATATTAATATTTGCCATTACTATATTCGCTGTGCATAATGTATATTAACACTTTTAGCGTATGTGCACGTATGCATGCATCAAAATTTTGTTGTCCTAAAGACATTCGTTCATTTAATAAGTTATGAACTTGTTTTATTGTTTTCATATGTAGAATCTATTCCTAAAGTGGGTCCCACATGCTACGGGACACCCTATATAATTATATTTAGAGAAGAGAAGCAGACTATAGCTTTTGAAGAGCAGGAAAGATAAAATGCAATTCGTAAAGTTGTTTGCTACTTTTAAATTTCTTCATTGTTTAAATACATTCGGTATTAACCACGTAGTAATGGTATGTGAAGTAAGTTTATAAATCGTTTTATGTAACAGTTGTACCATAAACAGTATCGCCATATAAATTTCACTAAAAAATGTTCAAAAATAGTTACTTATCCCTAGCTATGTTCGAACGTAATTAACGATGTTTGAATGCATTTTTTCAATTTAACTGTTTTAAAGTAAATAACAAAACCATATGCTCTTCAAACTTTTTAAGATTAATTTAGTACAGAGACGAAATAACTTGTAATATGCAGCTTCTTAATTAATATAATATTCTCTACTATTTCTGCTTAAATTTCAGCATTTTGGAAAAAACTTTTCTTGTCGTATTACATTCTTGTTCTTCATCTATATTATCGACAGATATTCTTAATTTTTCATTGAACTGTTGCTGAACTGGCACTTTTCTTTTCTTTCGAATTATTTTTCCATAAGATGTATTAGCGATCTATGTTTTGAAGAGTGGGTTATTTAAAGTGCATAATAAACGTTCAAAATATTTTATGCAAGCATGCAGCGTGAAATCTCGAAGGAATAATTATTATCAGTGCATGATTTACTTCCTTACAATCACAGATTTAGTACATAGTAATGTAACTATTAATTTAAAAATTAAATAAAGCAGAATTAACTTCTCGAATGATATTTGTGAAATAGATTATTTTTTGGTCATTCTGAAAGCCCACTTAAGGGTCCAAACAATACTAATAATGAAAATGAGATTACAACAATGCATTCTAAAATGATGAAATGTCTCGAAAAACTGAGAATAGCTAATATAACATGAAAATTCGGACACTAAATTCTATTAGAACTTAAGATTTTATTTTCACAATGCAAATGAAAATTCAGTTCTAGGGAACCACTTAATTGTGGAGTGTTTGACACGTATGTAAAGTATGAAAAAATATTCGACATGCGTTTTTTATAACCGTGTTTACAAAGTGGGGATCAGAAAAACATTATATTAAATATTCTAGAAATTAATAGAGACAGAAAACAATTGTATCATTGAGGCAGTACCATTTATGGTTATGATTTTGACAATATTTTTTCAGAAATCGTCGAGATCGGAGAATGACACCTTTTTTTAAATAATCATCCTAATTATAGATTCAGTTCATCAGAGCATACCTTCACTGTAACCATTGCTTATTATATTTGTCCGACGAACACTATATCATTGCATCCTCTGTAACCATAATCCAACAATAAACCTATTTGCTAATCAAGTTTTACCATGTTACTCACCCATAGTATCAAAGCACTAAAACTTTAACCATCGTAATCTTTGTTAGTCATCAATTTCTATCTTTACTTATCTTATACCGTAAATTATAGAAAGGTGGTGATATGACTCACATTTTTCTCGTTGTGAAAAATAAAGAATATTATTATTTACCAACGAAATTTATAGTTAAGTTAATTTATGGCCAAGTTAATCCATGGGTCTTTTAATTTATAGATAAATTAATTTATAGTTAAGTAAATTTATTTAAGTTCAATTTAATTTAAGTTAATTTATAGCTATGTTTTACAGTGAACTTATAGCCTATTCCTCTTGTCTTTCCAACAGTTTGTCTTTCTTACATTTCCAAACTTAAGTCAAACCTTTCAAAAATGTGACTTACACCACTATGACTTTAACCTCCTCATATGTAAGTTTTAACACTAAATCTAGGCAAATCTTTGCAACGATTTTTCCTGAACGTTCGTTTCCTGGCAACTTATAATCCCTCATCTAAACAATAGTTTGGGCATCGATGTTTGGTTAACAAAAGTGTAGTGACATTCGAGAAACACCAATTGATGAATTTGGATCCATTGTGGCCTCGCATCTAAATTGTCGTATGGATAAATGGTTTTTCAACAGATGGCAGAAAGTGAAAAGTTGTGTGGTTGCATGAGAGACTCGTTGAGCGAATAAAAAATCACACGGAAGAACAGAAATAGAAGACACAGCTAAAAGTATAGAAACAGAGTTCAGAATATAGAGTATGGAAACAGAATTTTCTGTGTGCAGAGTGCTGAGATAATTATGGTCTATATGTATAATCCTTAGAATGATTACATTTTACATTAATCTATTACTCTATTCATTATGATTTCATTGTGAACCCTCGGGCAAATTGAACAAAACTCGAATACTACTATTTTTTTCGTACGGTTAAACATTTTCAACTTTGCAATCCTACATGTCGAGAATAAAGTAACGAAAAACATGTAGAAATATCAGTTAGCTCTATTATAAACCCAATAATTATAAATTCAAATTAGAAAAATCGAGATTATCTATCACTGCTATTCACGAAATCAAAGATTAAATTATTTAATTTCGTTGAAATTATATTTTATAATCCTAGTCTACTCTATAGTTTGTTGACACGCTGCACAAAAATGCAAGAATACTTCAATATTGTTCAGGCAATAGAATTGTAGGGGAAATAAATTCGATATATACAACAGACACAATACTGAGATCGTAATAGCCAAAATACTGTAGCATAAGAAAGATGTCAAAAGAGATATGTATATTGAAAAATATTTCAACACATTTACAAGTGAGTCACATTGAGAAGAATAGGAAGAGTCATGCGTGTGTACACATCACTGTATGCATACACGCACAGTGATTTTTTCAGAAACGTTGGACACTTGAAGAAGAGACACCGAATAATAGGGACTGTGTATAATTGAAATCAGATCAGGAACTATATATCCGCATACTTGTATAAGGAAATTATGAAATTTTTCGAGGACTTACTGAATACTATGCGCGATAGACGTCGTAGCGATTTTTACGAATCGAGCCAGATCTCCCCTGAAAATACCGCATTGAAAGAGCCTAATTGGTCAGCCATTGTTGTTTATGAAACATGATGCCATGATATCTTCGAGAATCATATCTCCGTCGTACAGGGCAATTATCGTTACATTATTATTAGATTATTGTAATGTTCTTTTTTTCACACGTGGCTGTGGCAAACACGTTAATGTATCAACGTTATTATATTCAAACAGTTGCTATCTTTGAAAAAGATATAAGTTGAAGTGTTGTGACAATATATAAGCTTGTAATGCGCATACAGAGTGACTCCAGTAACTACTTGCAAAAAATCTAACAGGAGAAATTGGCGCTTTTTATATCAGGGTATCATCCTATGACACAATATTCATTCTGCAGCATCAAAGTCTTCATACGTTATAATTTGCCATGTAAATTAATATTTCTGATCATTGTACAAATTGAAAAAAATAAACGGTGGTGTACGAGTCACGATTTTAAGACTGCGGACTCATTGTATTAATTATATCATTGAAAAACTTTATGTCAAATATGTATCAGACAGTTGTAGGTTTAAGGAGCTGGCTTTAACAAGTTGAAAACAAATGGCAAGATAGCAGATGAAATAAACAGTATTTTTTTAAAACTGAGTTTTTCTCGTTAACTTAATCGCAAATTTCTTCATAATTAATGTCTAAGAATTACATTCCAATAATATGAACGAATTAATTATAAATAAGTTATTCAAATTGTGTATGGTCTATAGTGACGTTTAGGCTACCCTGTTTGTACTGTGTATAATCATTAATTTAATGTAGTTAAAACCTTTGATAATTATATAAAATGATTGATAATTATATAAAACGATCTTAATGAATGTTTTGAATTCACAAAATAGGCTTCATTCGATCTAGTATAATCTATAAATATGCAGTCCTACGTTTTGATAATCATGTTCACCTAATTTTACTATTGTCGACTTTTATAACAAATAAAGTACTTTTATAACAAATATATAATATTTCCATATACAAGTCGTACAAGAAAGTAGCATACGACAAAATATATAGAATGCAATAATACGACTTTATATTTATAATATTTTAGAAAACAATCAAATATTTCATGAAGTATTAGGTTTTCAATGAGTTTATCTTATGTCTTTTTAGTCGTAAAATGTTAACTGATTTTGTTTCGAAGGACGGTGCAATTGCACCTGCAAGTCATATCATAAGATGATGGAGCTTGCAAAACAGTGAGCTTTAATACCCTTTCAACGGAACTATAACATGACCTAGTTATGGTTACTGGAATCACCGAGTATTCTTAACATGCCTGTTACGCATAGACATACGAATTCCGGAAACGTCTATAAAAATCGTGATACTCACTGAAATCTAAACCGGAATTTAGCGAATGTAATAAAATAGTAAATATGTGATCAATTCTTCCAAATATTTCAATCAAATGTTTTATATTAATATTGGTACTGCTAATGGAAATGTACACATATAGAAAAATGATATATTAGTAAAAAATATGCTAGAATTAATTAAGAAACAGTGATGTTTCTAATGCCTAAAACGCGCGTTAATGAGAGTATCTGCACAGTGAGTATCACTGAACTATAATATAACAAGAAAAATATTGTGCACCTGTATGGTATGTCGGTAAGATTCGACTGGCTGTGAGAGTGCGGCACTCGTGGCATCGACGTTGTATCTCGAACACCACAAACAGCTAACTCATGGGCAGATCCAGATAGGCTTCGATCACTTCCTCTACGTTTACCACCGGTTGTACTACTTGCACCATGTTGTAAAGTGCTGGGGGTTGTGGCCGAGGTCGAAGATTTCTTTTTCGTTTGTCCACCGAAGGTAAAAAATCTACAATATAAAAATGTTATATAATGAATTATGATTCTTTTTGTAATATATTTATACACAATATTAAGTTATCCTAACCAAATGTTTCAAAAGGAAGATTCAATCGAGAAAAAAATGTTTCGATGTCTTCAGAGACGTTTAAATTCGTAGCATTTTCGGAATAAATGTATGTATCTTTATATTATGTAAAGCCCGTTATATTATGTAAAGATAGTTTACAAGAAAATGAACGATAAATTGCGAAAGCAGAGGCTTCAAGCTTTAAAATCAGTGGAAATTCATTGGTGTGCAATTTTTATATAGAAAGTTATAATTATTTATACACTAAGAATTTGTGGTGAGGAAAATACAGAGCAGTAACAAAAATTGTGTCTAGAATATGTAATAAAAATATGATTGTAAAGCATACCTCTTTTTTTGTAAAGGTTGCACGCCATGCGCTAAAAGACTTCGATACAGATCAGAGCGAATAAATCTAGGATAACAATCCTTTTTCAAAAGTAGCGTATAAACGTGTTCAGCAGCAGAATCGAATGTAAATCGGCTTGGATTTTTCATCTCTTGATGAACTTTTTCCATCGTCTTCCCATCAATATTTATTTCGCAGGGTGCTCCAGGTGCCAGGAATTCTCTAAACGAGTAATATGAATTTATTATATTATTAAATATGAATTATTCATATTTGTTTATATCGCGTCTATAAGGTAATATAATAGGCTGACTATTATACATACTTGAAAATTTCGTTGACTTTATCAGGTATTTGCGCTTGAAAACTGCGCCTTAAATCTTTCACTGCTACCCAAAACCGTATGTTTTCATGACTGTACTCCTTCCTTAAGTAATTTGTGAATTCTTGCAAGCCTGTATCAGAAAACGAAAAGATAAAACAAATGACTTTTGCATTATGTAACATTGCGGTAATACAGTGTGCCCATTGTTGACAAAAAATATCTGTATGTCAGACGTCGGTGCTTAAAATCAAAGATTGTGTGCGAGATTAATGTTAAAAGTCTTTACAAAATACAGATTTTGAATTTCTCGATTTTCTGCTCATTTCCATGAAAGAAAATTGTACTTATAAACTTTGTACCTGACGATTATTCGATGAATTGAGTTCATTTTTGTTTTCTATCCTAACTGTGAAAGTTCGGTCTACCGCAAACACATCTTTTTCATTTAAACATGAATTATGTAATATATAAATTCAAAATGAACTTTTAATGTGGTTCTTATTTTTTCTATGTTTAGAATAATATTTTTATATCTTTACAACTATTACATTTTCCTTATTTCACTAAATTCTTCTAGCTGATAGCGGAAACATTCATTTTCCGAGCATTTCACTCAACTTACCATGTTGAGTGTAAATGGAGAACATAAATTATTAGTTTTAATAATTCCTGAGTATGTAAATGATAAATGAAATCTGTATCATCCATTATCATTTCATTATCATTTTACGTGTAAAATGTCGCTTAAAAAATATGAAGACAATACTGCTTACATGATTGTGCATAAGGATAAATAAACTGTTGTGAAATTCAATGTTATTCACCTGTAGGATCAGACATCAACTCCTCCATTGATAGCGCCCAACGCTTAACACGTTTCTCCGTTGGAACTTCCACTCTGCGTATAAAGAATAAAATTAGTTAACAGAAAAGAAAGCAATATAGACACTTTATCAAAATTTTCTTTCGTATAAATTCTTATTTATGATATCACAACAAATTTCTTTTCGAAATACTAACACAGAGCTGTTTAGTTGCCAAAATGTTTGATCGTCCGTGATCCACGGATTGGATGGTTGTGGTTGCACAAACATCGGATCGTATTCCACGTACGTTTCGAAATATGATTTCAAATTTTCAATTGCAGTCGAAACCTTTATCCTTGTGCGTGTTAAGCTATTCTCCAAGAAGGCCACCTAATTTTGAGTAAATAGAAACGAGTAATCGTTAAAATATTCTCTAACACAATTATCACATCACGATAATTTAACGAAATCAATTATTTTTACAAAACTTATTACCATCTGTCAACTTAACACTAAACCTACTGAGTTCTAAACGTAACTAACGTGTGTTACTTTATAACGATGAAGAGACGGTATTCATGTACACTATTCTACGATTTTCTTATAATATATGCTTTGGTTAAGAAATTGATTCAATCATTTTCTACGAAAGAGTTTTTATAGTTAGAACGACTTTAAAACAAAAAAAGGGAAACTGGTCATGGTAAGCTTGGTAGGTTTAGTATTAACGATCAATCAAACTCGTTTGGAGAGTAATACATTTTTCTTCGACAGTATTTTAGTTTGATCATGTTTTTATGAAAAATCTTACGATCACCAACAGCGTAGGAAATTATATGCAATATATGAAAGATATTTCTAATAGCATCTAGTTTATGTCAGAATTCGAATTAAAGGTGTTGGAGGCGTACAGTGCTTTTGGAACGATGACATGTAAAAATTGTGGTACACACAGGGTGTGAATCAGTAAGAACCTTTGTCTACAATAACTCGATATTTATTCATTCTATTAACAAAACTTTTTAATGTATTACGTGATATATTAAGGGATGTGTCGAATGTGTACAATTTAATCCTTTTATACCTCATTCTAACTGAGATATCAAGGTGACTTTGTGACATGTGAATAACATTGAATTGACCTTGATTTCTAAAATAATAAAAATCTCAAAATGAAACGTAATCTCTATTATTAGCTATGCACAAAATTGGAATTCAAAGTATTTACAAAGTTTTCTATAACTACATATGTACTATTAACTTTGATAGGTTTCGGTTCCAAAAGCAATGTACACTTTCGTAAGCTCCCCCTGTTAGATATCTGGATTGATTAAGAAGAGGAGAATAAATTACCTCACGTTGCAGGTCAGATAGAGTACGTTTGCGCGATGGTACACGTGAAAGTCCAGGACGAAAACGCGTAGGTACAGGTGCTATGTCGAGACTACTGATACAACCAGGCGGTGGCCTATACACTCTCCAAAAGGCTCGTTCTTGAGAATCACACACTATCTTATCATCTCTTTTCCGTCCTTTCGATAATCGTACCTGCATCGAACAAAATTAACACCATTTCAAGCAATCACTTGCTCGAATATTCTTAATTGTAATTACAGTGGCCAACGTTAATATTCGAACATTAATACAAAGTAGATTTTCCTTTTTGGACCAAATAGTTGGAGCCTTGTTTTAAAAATTCAAGAGACTAATTTACTCGATTATGTTTGAAAAAAATTATGAAACAGTTGTGAATGTTCGAAACTGTGATAAAAATACTAAGGGATGTTTTCTCCAACTTTTTTATCCTCCACTAAAAATTTTAAAAACACGTTTATCAGTTATGAGAATTACGGCAAAATCGATTCACGTAAGAAAATATGGCAAGCATCGAAAAATTTAAAAGATTTCGCATTTATTACAGTTGTAGAGAATTTCAATCATCTTTGATCGTTTGTTGCCTACAGCAATATGAACTAATCTCTATGAAATTCTCAAGATGTATATAGCCGACTAATTGCAACTTCTTCCAAATTTTCATTCAAATGATCATCTAGTAAGGTTTGAATTTCTTCGGGAAACTCTAATAGTTTGATGCAATTTTGAAAATGTTATTTTATTTTTAAAACTATTCGAATATTATTAACGGTTGTTGTATGTAAATGTATGATATAATGTACTTAAACACTTAACAAATTAATAAGTAATTTAGCTCACTCTTCTCGTTACTTTATTCTCACGAGCATCTAATTTTGTGCACGTAAATGATTGATTATTTACCTGTTCCTCAGCTTGAAGTTGTATCGCTTCCCACTTGCTTTGTAAGTTTCTACGTAAACTGTTTAAAGCTTCCTGAGAATATAAATCACTCCATAAGATAAAGAAGATGGTGCGAGTCGAATATTGATTGGAATAAAAACAAGGGGATTTACATACGATCTCGTATTCCTCAAGACCATGGCGTTGCTTGTTTCTCAGAGTTCTCTTAGCCAGATAAATAGCATACTCCACATTATCAGGGGTTCTATGTTGCCATGGCCAATAATATGGTGTCTGTATATGTTGAACACAATTGCAAGTATTAATGGTTGGGGAATTGATATTGCCAAGGTATAGTAATTTTGTGTAGTTAAAGCTTATGTATGTAAACTTAGGCGATCGTTTCCCATAAATAATTATAACGTACAGCCTAGCTAGAACATGGTACGAATCATATTGTGACACACACATTGCAATTTAATAATTAAAAACTTAATGCAGATGAACGAATCCTTTAAAGTAACAACATTTTTTTATTTTTTCGAAATAATAATAATTTTCAGATTTATTAGTCAGGTTCTTAATCATTCAAGTCCTAATTAGAAATTAGGCGAAAACTATATACAGGGTGAGTTGCATAACTTTCGCAGCTCAAAATAACTTTTAAATTACGTTTATTTGTGATAAATGATGAAAATGTTGTAAAAAATGGTGATTGTAGAAAGGTTTCAAAGCTTTCCATATAAACTATTTTAAAGTTACTTCATTTAAATAGTTATTCGTGGTGTCTAAGTTACGTGACTCACCCTGTACATAAGAATATATTTCGCATATGTTATGATGAAACCGATTGTGGCGAGTTCGCATATACTATGCGATGTAGAAAATTACTTTAGAGAAATGGGAACACGTCTCTTCATTACATTGCAGTATAAACATCTGATGCACGAATTAAATGTACGTGCTCGACGTTGAAAAAAACATTTCCCGTTTACGCATAACGAGAGTACAATATCATGGAGAACGTATTTTTAACAGAAACAAGTGGAAACTGTAGGGAATGATGTCTGTAAACATATGTTTTAAAGATTAAATATCAAGTCCATTTCGCAGATAAATGAAAATATGAGATTTAACTAAAAAAGATGGTAAAATTAATTGTTTTAGATTTATTGAAAATTTAATTTTGTTTTAAACTGATTTAATCTAGAAAAGCTTGATTCGAATCCCGTGTTATTAAATTTTATTTTTCTTTGAAATTTCGACATATAGAGTCGATAGGTGGTGATGGTTCATTTTATAGTATCGTGAATTTTGATATCCTATACATTAGTGATTGTCTAATGACAAGAGCAACACCCATAGATAACATTTAAATTAATAGATATATCGAAAAAATTAAAGGATATCAATATATATTATTTGTGATTAACTACAACTAGTAAAAGAAGAAAGAACTTTTTATATAAAAATCTGCAGCCTAGCGATAACAATACGACTTTTAGTTGGATAGAAGATGAAAATACAGTACCTGAAATCTATATAGAGAACTATCATCTTTTACGGTGAGTGTCTTGGTGTCATTTGCCGGGAAGAAGTAGCCATACTGGCAGAGTTGATTGGCAATGTGAACCGCCTCTACTGACAACATAATATTTTATGTTTACTAATTAAATCAATGTATGACAGAATACTTACTCTAACACATATTCAATTACATGCAAATATAAAATTTATTATATTATTTATTAAATTTATTATATACAAATCGTAACGTTGCAATAATGTTTCTTTGTACAACAAAGCTTATTTGTGGAATAATATATATATTTGCGTTAAAGTTTTTGATGTTTTCAGAGATACTAAGCCTCTACTATTACACTTCACGTTTGAAATCCGAAATTTAGATATAGCTATATAGGAAAATTATGGTATTTACTAAGTATGTCAATTTTTATGAAAGTAATATAACAGTATTTAATGAGATAAAACCGCGTTTGCTTTTCGTTTAAATTTTCAGCATGTGTATAAATCACCAAGACCTGCAAAACATATTGTTTAAATTTAAGCTTTTCTAAAAAATATTTGAGTTTTCCATCTCTTCTGTCATTCCAATTGATTATAATATTTGAAAAAATAGTTTTTAGACATTGACTAGTAAACTAGTCCCTACATTTAAAAAAGAAATTCAGTTCACTTTGTTTAATTTGTAAAATGTTAATCCACTGTATCGTCGTCTAACATTCATTAGATATGTATTCGAACAATATACCTGATTCTTCGATGGAAAGCCGCGCCATCAGCCACTCGACGAGATCGTAACCTGTAACAAACAGCCAGCCTCATGTAATATCCTGGTCATGATAGTCGCTTATGTTCACACCACGGCACAGCTGCCGATGATACCCACCCATGAAAGCTGAAGGGATTGAGCTAAGAAATTGTTTTTGGCTGCCCACGGGTACCCCCACGGGTACAGGGTATTGCATCTCCCGCACCAGCCCCTCCATCTAGAATTAATTTCCTTAATTAATTGGTCTTATTCTGTAATACAGCGCCACTAAAAATTAAGAATAAATAGTTTTAGCAGCAATAAGAATATTCTTAATTTTAAGAGAATTTTTCGTTATTTTTATACACGTTGAAATAGAAGGTGTTTCGTAGTATTAAATACATCGTTTTGGCAGTGAATTCCGCACATAAAAATGTTAAAAAAAGTTCTTCTAAGCAAATGTCCTATTTGACTTTGTTTTTGAGTTCCAGTGTTGATACAAATCTACCGAATTATGACAATGGTTCAACTAATTATTATTATTAACATCTCGAAATTCGCCTGAAATTAATTTAAGTGAATCTTTTAAAGCTAGATAAAAACAAATTGTTAACAATAATTCTCAATACATCGTTAATTACATAAATGTCTTTGCTTTCTGGTGGTTTACAGCTGATCAGAAGATAGGGCAGAAATTATGCAATAACTTAATATTTATCAATGAATCTCCAAAACGCATTGTTGAAATTTTTGTTTCAAGCACAGATAAAAAACAGTTGACAAATCTTATTCTTTTTGTCGTTCTAACCAATTGTTTTTTAAATATATCTAGTGCTTTTAATATATTAGAAAAATTGAAATCGTTTGGTCCAAATTTGAAAAAGTTACTTCGTTTTAAAGAAATATACACACACATTTGTCAAATACCGCATGTATTACATATTAACTTTCGAAATATTTTCTCTGATTTTAAAAGAATTTCTCTCATCAAATAATTTTACAAAAATGTAGATTATAATCTACAATAATCATGCTACATGAACGATTAAAAAAAGGTTATGTCATAACATCTGCATAAGTCTAATAATTGCAATTCAGAACGCAGACAAATTTGCTTTTTCTTTTAAAACGTATTCCTTTGCGAAGTTCAGGCGCTTTTTATTTAATGTATTTACAAAGGGTTCCTTTCGAGCTAGGCAACCATCGTGCTTCTTTAATTGTTCTCCGAACAGTTCGTGAATTTACGTCTCTGCCACACTCCTGGTATATTTCCGCTGTTAATTGGGGTGCACTTGCTCGAGGATTTTCCTTAATTTTCCTACAAATCTACTTCTCTTCTCTAGAATTCAGAACTGGTAAATGCTCCTTTCTAGCTTAAACTCGCAGCGATTCTCTTTTTCATAGCTCACAATTAGACTGTGAATTTTTATGCTAATTCCCATTTTCGTAAGTTATTTATGCAAATTCTCATTTTCATAAGTTATCTTGTGAAAATTAGTATGAAGAGAAAATATCTTCCATCAACCAATAGATTCCACATTCTAATAATAAAATTAAAATTCCACTAATTTTTATTGATTTATACGTCTACTGGTATGTTAGGAATCTGCATATAAAATAAGTGCATAAACATCTGCAGTCTACTTATGATTATATTATATCCTACTACACTTTTCTTCATAGTTCATAAATTTGCTACTTCGTGATTTCAGCTTTATTCTTTTGTACAATTATAAATTACTAACTGACGTTCATCAAAATTTGTTTTGTGGCATTTAAAAACAACGACTTTCTATATCGTTTTCATTTTCAGCTTACAGCATCTACTGCTAGAATAAATTAACACCTTATCTACGGATGACGTAATCTGGTATCAAATTAAATGAACTTTTTTCTTTTACAGATGAGTCAAAGTAGATACTATTTTTGATTATAGTATTATTGTTTTCTTCACATCTTAATAATTATATATTTAACATTATTATGTAATTATAAATTAATACAATACAGAAATTGTTGCGTAACGTGATTGCAAGTAACGCCCGCGGATTTGCTTTTAAATCCACCAGGGATTCTAAATCCCCGGCTGATCGTCGCGAAACACGCCTTAATTCACGTTTATTGAATCAAGATCACGATTATGGCCCGCCAAATTAATCTTGGGCAATTAGATCAAGTAATGGAGCAAAGTGGTTCCGCGTTGAATTAATTTTGTAGACGAATTAATCATGACAAATTTTAACGGTCTACCGGACTTGAAATTTAGAAAAACATCAGAAAATCGAAGCGGATTTTATGAAATAAAAATACGTCAAGATGCGCGATACTAAATACTCTACCTTCTTTCATCTGGAAGAGCCTAACCTTTGGTATATTGAGGTGGAAACTCACCATGGGATTGCAATGTTTAATTATCGTATAATTATATTTTGTTTTAAATTTCCAAGAAAAAGTTATTAAGTATTTAGAAAAATAGATTTTTAAATATTACAACTGCATTGTTAATGTTGTTTTAACCCTCGTTAATGAAATAATAGTTTATAAATTGATAACAAATTCAAAATTAATGTTCAAATAAATTTAGGCTCAAAGAAATTTTCATGTTACATAATAGTATAATTTCCTTTCACCCTGTGCTGTTTTTACAAACATATATCTAGTTTTCAAAACAGATAGAATTCGTTTTCCACTGATGCATAATCCAATTTGACAGAATTCATGCTTATTATAATTCTCTTTTGATATCTACAAAGTGAAATCCATTTTTTTACTATGACTTCTCATTTGTTGCCCATTGAAGAGTTCTTTAGCTATTAAAATCAAAAATTGTTCTTCGTATAGTGCTTTTTTATCTAGTTTTATACTGCACTTTGCATTTACATCAACAATGTAATAAATTATTACCAATAACACAATGTATTGGAACACTTATTATGATGAATATTTCAGGAAGAACACATTTCTTTGTGACAATTAAATAAGTCAGTTAGGTGTGTTTTATAATAAGTCATTATAAATTAGCATTGATGTATATTCCTTGTGTTTTTCAAAAAATGACACTGACTTATTCTTAATAGAGAAATAGAAAAAAATGTTACACAATAAAATTGATCAATTGCTTTACTACGATGTTGCGAATAAATATTGCACACACAAAATATCTAAATCGGATCTTCCTAATTACAGAACGCTTTCGCGATAAGCATTTTCAGGGTGATCGGCAGCTGGTAGACAGTAGATTGAACCACTAACTATAAATTAGGAAATGTTCATTGTAGTAAATGAGCACCTGATTAAGCGAACGAAGTTCAGTGAGGCGGCAACTGAAACATTCTCCCAACCGTCTTAACTTTCCTAATTGTCTTAACGAGTATTCCTCTTTACTATTTGCTGTATTTTGTGGAACTGTACTACGATTTACACGTTACCCTATATACCGGTAAAGTTCGAAGTTTATCCCGAGTGAGATACGGTACAGCAGAGACGTTAGATCCATTGCTACAGTTAGCGTTTTAGATCGACTTTTCGGAAAAATCAAAATTCGATTACTAAATATATTTTCGTGAATTATCTCTAAAATTAAAGCCGAATGGCGGGCACACGTGACGAAAAAAGTTATTCAAAATAATGTTTGACGAAATATTTCGTCATACCACAACTCTAGGAAAACAACTCCAACTGGAATGACGACTTTTTTCGTCATAGAAATTTTTTCAAACAGTGTGTATGCCTCATTGCTTCAAGAAATATTATAACGCGAAATAATTATTTCAATTTGTTTCATTAATTCTTTATACATTAGAAGTATTTGATTCATATATTTTCTAAATATATCATAAGATATTTTGTCAAAATAAATAGTCAACAACTGAAAAGCTATTTTTATAATGATAAAATTGCTTAAAGTAATACTTTAAGCGTGATTATATAACTTCTCACTGCGAAGAAAAAAGTCCCCATTGTGAAACGAGTTGAACAAAAGCGAATTCCCCAGTTAATTCTCGGACGGCGGATCATTTTCACAACTGTACTATCAACGATGCTTAAACAAATCCGAGCTTTATTCAGTTTTATTCAATTTTTCAAAACATACTTTTGAAGTTACTTCTTGCAGACTTATTAGCTTTTCTGTTGTTAGTTAATTATTTAGTTAGTTAATTTCCGAAAATTGAGTGATTAAGTGAACGATTTAAATACTCTCTCTAGGTCAAAATAACCCGACAACCGCAGTGAGGGGGTTAACGGGTTAAATAGTATTAGTTTACCTTATCGAAGGCGCAAGGCCTATGAACACGTGGCTCCTTCTCCTTCTGTTGTTGATTGCTAGAGGCCTCCATCGCAATCGTGGCGGCCCTCTGCGACGCTGGCAGGAGCAGTGGTGATATTGATGGCGGAGGGGGCTGGGGAGCTGGGCCGGAGACGGGTCTACCCGAACTCCATGGGGCTCTGGCCCCATCCCATCACTCCAGTCACCCCCGCACGCCCACTGAAAAACATTAGAAAAATCATTGGTTAATACAGCGACGTGCAACATAGCTGTTTTAATTTTTCTTCCAAAAGAAATATCTTAAGAAATTTTTTTAATATCATATACAGGGGTATATTATATGAAAAGGTACTCCAAAAAACATCAACGTTATTTATTCTTCATATGCGTTTATGTGAAGAATAACTTAATTAACTAAAAATTTTCTGGCCAGTGTGTTTAACTAAAAAATAATGCTTGTTTTCCATTTGCGGTACACTATTTAGCATATTACAATCAATATATAAATTATAGTCATGCCTTTAGCAGTAATAATAGCAACACAGCAACGAGGCATGGATTCAATTAATCTAGTAATGTAGTTGTATGATATCTTATTCCATTCTTCCATTAAATTTTGAAAATATTATTGAAACTTCTATGATTTCTCATTCAACGTTTCATCTCTCCCTAAAGATGTTCTTTTGGATTTTAATCATAAATATTTCAACATCTTTTCAAACGGAATGATTTCTTTAAAATTGAAAAACACAATTTTTTATTTCTTTTCTGCAGTTTCAACCAATTGCAATTTTTGGAAAAATTGTCTAGTAGACTGGTCCCTCTAATTTCATCGAAACGCCGAAAATTGTGAAAAATTGTGGTCTTCGCAGTCTTTAATTGTTTATGAAACAACGCTAATCAATTTTGATGAAATTTTCAACATGCACATAAATTACCGCGACTTACAAAACGCATTCTTTAAATTTTCATTCTGGTCTCGAATAAAAAAGAACGCGGGTTTTCTACTTTTTTTGCCATTTCAACCAATTGTAGTTTTTGTAAACAATTTTTAGATATTCTCTAGTAAGCTACTAGACTCTCTGATATCTCAAAAAATTCAGATAAAAGGTTAAAAAGCGTGAGTTTTTTTATTCTTTTGTACATTTCAAGTAATTGCAATTTTTGTACTTTTTTCGTGTAGAAATTATACTCGTCGCGAAGCTTTCTCGCTTGGGAAATAGAACATACAAATTACACGAGATAAATAATTGACAAATATTAATTCACGATATGTAACAAAATATTTTAATATTTTAATCTCATTATGTGATAGCTAATGCGAGAGGAGTTCAATGACACTATGACCTTGAAATGACCAAACTTAAAATGCATAGAACACCATTTTAAGTAATACGCAGAGAAGACTCGTTGTTAGCCAGTATCGTAAGGCGTTGGCTGTCGCGAAAAAACGACCCCTCTATTTACACACATTGTTATTATTGACCAGATCGGTTACAAGTTTATCGCGTGACGAAGAACACGAAGGAAACGCGTCGAGATGGAGTAAGATAGGAGAACAGTGAACGAGTAGTTAAATACATTAACGTGAACGTAACATTAAGTGTTAACAAGCCAAAAAAATTGCACCATAATATTGTAACTGCACATAATTTTAATTTCTTATCACTTTATACATTCATAGCACTGAGAAACTGCGTAGATAAAAAGAAATTTAATTTGAATGATTGTGATAGTATTAATTTATTATTGTAATTTTATAAAACAGTAAATACATATTTGAGAAAACAAGGTCAGAGAATATTGTTAAGAATTGAACAAAAATTAATGTATGCAAAATATTAATTTTATGAAATGGATGTAATAAAACTGTTGAATGGATAAATAAAACTGTTTAATAAATGAAAACTGTTGCTTTTTGGTAGAAGTTAAACAAATCGAGCAATTTCTTTCTCGTCTCTCTTTGCCTCCGATCAACTTTGTTTATAGCTATCCGATCAACAAGTGATCTCTGCACAGTGCACAGCTTTAAACATGATCTCCAGATAATTTTCAACCCCAAATATTGAACCAAAAATCAGTCAGCTAAGTGTCAGAATAAAATTGTCATTTTTTAATAGTCATTCTTCATTCTTTGTATTACATTGTTGTCCATAGATTTATAATATTGACTTATAAAACTTTGGAAATATGTATTACAAACGTTTAACATTAGAGCGCGTGGTTTAATTTTTCTTGGCTTATGAAGATTTATGGTGCACACTCTCTTCAATAGGCTATAATGGGTAAAAGGCAATATAATAAGATTCATAAAATCAATTTTTTATAGTTACATTGCTTTCTCAATCATAAATTATCAATATTAGATGATTTAATGAAGAACAAACAATACCAGGAGGTACATCATTGTCCTTTAATTATTTTACTTTGTCTACTACTCTAAATTGCACCTGCTTATTTTTGTCATAATTAAAATTCGTTTTATCTCGCATTTCATTATCTTGCAATTCATGACATGTTATTCTTTTAAACGAAATCGTTACACTATGTATAGCAGACCTGGGCTCATTTGCAATGACATTATTTAAAATATTATTTCAAACAACATGTTATTTTATTTCTTATACTTATTTTCCCACCTGTGATCACTTTTGAAATATTATTTCAAAGAATGTATTATTTTATTTTATAATTGTTTGAAATAATCATTTTTTTTTTTTGAGACAACTGTGATATTCTTCTTGGAAATTATCACATTTAATTATCAGCTTTAAGTCTGGTTTCCGCAAGATAAAAGGACTCATCTGACTATGTCATATGATTATCCGATAATAAGAAACATTTTTCTGAAGAATAACACCCCTTTTCCATCTTCCGCGGCAATGGATCATTATCTTCTTTCGCGACAATATTAGACAAACAAAAATCTGTTAAGGATGATCTTTTATGATAGACCTTTTGCTGAAAGCAAATTGCTATAAAGATTTCTGAAAAAAATCTTTTTGCTGCATATTATTTAGAAGATTATTTCTTTTGTCATAGATCAATTAAAAAGTAAGGACATTATTCATTATTTGAAATTGCTATTATTTTAAATAATATTATTTTATTTTTATATGATATTATTTTTAGTTTTAAATAAAGTATTTTCTAACGACATTGAAGATGACGGTTTCAAACGGATTATTTAAAATCGTTATTTCTTATTTTCATTTCAAATAAAATTTATCCAGATCTGATCATAACATGCCTAATTAGTTGAACTGCGTAGGAGAATACGTATTCGCGTACTAATACTACTTAAAATTGAAAACTGTCAATCGGACAGCAGTATACGATAAACAGTTTCTCCTATACGGACCAAGTGTGTCGGCTCGATAGCGAGGTTAGCGTTTTGTGGGCCGTGCGTGTGACCAATTAATTTCCCAGGCATGCGCTATGAAGATATTTATCACAAATACAATACTTGTAGATCCACGGATAACTAACTAACCTACGGGTTTTTTACTACGTTCTGTCTTTATCTTACACGTAAATTTCTCGGCGAGGCAGGGATTTTAAGAAATAAGATCTGCATGTTATGAACGTGTTAACACGTACAATAGTTGGCACATTAAATGCGGTAACTTCTACTGTTTCTTTCCACTTTCTTGTATAATTTGATTGTCTAACGCGTAGGCTGGTTTTGCACATTTAATACGCCTCAACACTAAACGTACCGAAGTCTGAAAATGATTAGCATGCGTTGCCTTATAAAAATTATAAAATTATAGAAGTACGCATTGAATTTATTTAAATTTTTCGCATTGTTGGTAATAGTGTGGATCCAAATAAAAAAATATATTCAACAAATTCCAATGGATGCAGCTTCATGACTTTAGTACAATAATTGTGAACAACAATTTAGTACAATAGTGAAACTGTAACTTCGTGGACAAAAATCGTCCAATAGTCGCACAATTTTTTAAGGATTAAACCTCTAATTTTACACCCTTTAATTTAACTTTTTCGAAGACTCGTTTTTCTTGCATAACGGAATAGGAAACTGAAAGTACTTCTTCTTTTCTTTAAGTTTTACAAATTTGAACGATTCTGTGGTGTTTAACTTTCTGAGAAGACTTGCTTTATGGTGACTTTGTAGAGAGACATCTGCCCTTTACGGCAACAACTAAAAAATTGACATATGATTTTTTATAGCGCTTTAAATGACACGCGAGTCACTGTCATTGGAATCTATTGGTCTTATTTCTAAAGAAAACATTTACATATACTACAGTTACTTTACATACGGTAGAACGTGGACGCTAGAGAAAAACAAAATCGTTCGGGGAAAAGTTGAAAAATTCTTATGTAGAATATTGAAAAACATCTGTTACGTATTTTGAATGTTTTCTTCGATTATGATGCTTAGTATAAAGGAACGTGTCGCAGCTGAATCTTACAAATTATCGCCCAATATATTACACAATGTGAGACAATAACTATTTAAATGGCCGTTATATTGAATCCTTCATGTTATAATTGATCATTATTAACATTAAACTTAAGCAATAAAAATGACTGGTGTGCATTGCCTCATAAAAGTGAGAAGATCGAATTTGGTTAAACTTTGTACAGTTTTCATTATGTTACTTGCTCTAATAACGTAATATCATCAATCATGCCTCATCTAAGCGTCTTTATAATGTTTACAATTGTAAAATAAGTACCATCTAACCGTTGTAGATTTAGTGCATTCGAATGGCGCCTCTGATGCGCCACTAAAAATTGCTGTACCATTCTTCCAAGTAGTTTTTACGTTGGTAAATTGGTTTATATTTGTAAAACTGTTAAAAATGTAAGCATGTACGAGCAAATAAATTCAATTTCATACACATGCAATATAAAACTAACACAAAATCTAAATATTATACGTTCGAAGAAATATCTCACTTTTGAAGATAAAATAGCTTTGAGAGCAAATGGTTAATATTTTTTTATAAGGAGTCATCTGTATCATCTCGATTGGTGAATTAAAAAATATATATAATTCCATTCAAATAAAGTTGACTCAAGCTCTCAATGCTTCCGCCCACCAAAAAAAACTTGAACTTCCGATGAAATTGAACTTCCGATGAAATTCCGACTAATAATGATACAGAAATCAAGATGATAATTTCTAATGTAGCACCTTGTATACAATCTGACATTTTGAACTATTAGTCAATGAAATATTCATGCTGAACTAAGGTCAGTGAGGCACTGAAGAAGTTTTAAGATCACATAATATGTATAAGAGTAGATAGCAATCCAACAACGTGTACGGTTCCTGCAAAACATACCGAGCGAACACTGATTATTATTCATGAGTCATGACAGTATTCGAACTTCGCCTGGCATTTTCATAAGAAACAAAACTTTAACTTCTTAAGGCCTATAAAATACGGAAACTAATTTTTTAAATTTCTGATATAAGTTTGATGTGTTTCTACCTTGATCTTGTCAAAATACTTATGAAACACATTGCAAATAAAGATGAAGAATAATAAAATAAACTATTGCATTCATAAAACTCTCGTATAAATTACAGAA
This sequence comes from Megalopta genalis, assembly GCF_051020955.1. Classification (NCBI taxonomy): domain Eukaryota; kingdom Metazoa; phylum Arthropoda; class Insecta; order Hymenoptera; family Halictidae; genus Megalopta; species Megalopta genalis. The sequence goes on along the minus strand of NC_135013.1, from coordinate 42,136,479 downwards.
AACAATATTATAATAATAAACTTCTTAGATATATTCTTTTATTTAAAATAATTCAGTAACTGAAACTGAAACGTCGTCGTGTTTCTTTACCTGTGCTTCGTAACTGGATTAAGTTTTCATATATTTTTCGATACGTGCGTTGATTGCTGAACCCTCTCATTGCAAACCACGTGTTACGTCTAACCTTAATTTCTTGGTCCGTGAAATGTATGTACGCTATACGCGATTTTCTTTCCTTTTTCGAATAATACCGTAAGTATTGAAACTTATATAATAAATTATGCTAAATTATTTAGTCTGAAATATTTCATGTTTTTATATTTTTGTTACAGAATTATTTACCTAGAACTGATAACAGTAATTAGATCAGCATACAAAAATTGACACACAGTAACTAGACCAGTGGACAGAAATTGACACACAGTAATTAGACCAGTGGACAGAAATTTCCACATAGTAACTAGATCAATGGACAGAGATTAACACATAGAAATTAATTTTTCACCTTCTTAAAGGCACAGTAATTCGCTCAAAAATTGTTTCGTATATTTTGTTAAATATTTTGTGTTTTTTATATATTGCAATTACGAAAAAATTCATTCTTATACTTATTATAACGTTACAACAAGTGCGGTATAGGTAAATAAACCTATTTAAATTGTCGAAAACTTCGGACGTCACTTTAATGGACACAGTAAACGACACGCATACCCTAATGATTAGAATGCGGATCTTTATGTAAAACAGAAATTTTCGAAGAGGATTCTAAGAAACAGAAATGAAACAAAAATAAATTGTTTCATTTAATAATTTTAATAAGTTGAAAGTAGCGTAATAATATTATTAAGTTCCTCTTATGTCTACATAATTTCATACTTCAGCCACTTTTTTGCCACAAATGCATAAAATATTAAAATAAAATGTGAACAAGGGAAAAGGTAATGGCCCTATTTGCAATGCATGAGAACATATAAACGCGAGAGAGCCTGGAAATCAGAGAGTACAGATTCGGGCAAAATTGGGAATGTTTGGACAGATAAAAGTTTGGGGTCCCGATCCGGCTCCATTTCGGGTAGGTGGTTCGAATGATGCTGACAAAGCGTTCGAGTAAAATTGACCGCGCTCGCCTGAACACGCCCAATTCAAATCTCTATTTCTTCGACATTCCGTCGGCAATTCTACCTCATCTTCTCTTCTTTAATGGAAATGAACGTCGTGAGTATTATATAAAATTTGGTAGATCGTTATTGTGTTGTTAGTTAATTAAATTTTCAAGCACGAGACTCTTCTTATTATTAGTGTGTGCAATATACAGGGTAAGTCGCGCAATTGGAACGGATTATATCTCGAGTTTAGCATCAGATAAAAGAATGTTGCAGAGGAAAAAGCTGATTGTTATGACGGCGTCTATTTTTTTACGACTTCATTTTTTTACAAGTGCAGCGACGCATCTGAAAATTGCAGATGCACATTTTGTTTTTAATGGAATCACATATTTTTGTTTAACCATATCGATTCCTCGGGTTATTCTGCGTAAAAACCGATCAGGGTACCATATTAACAAAATCAATATTTCGTGAGATATTTCACATTTTTACTAAGGCGTAAGATCCTAAGCGTAAACATTTTCGAACGTAAGACCAGTGTTGCTGAGCTGCTGGCGTTCGCATGACATGACGAGGTAAGTCGTCGAGCTTACTACACCTTCAATTCTGTTACGAAAAGCATTAAGAAACGATATATGAACGTTCGACTATTTTGTGTAAGATAACTAAACAAATGTGTAAATAAATGTAATAGTCTAATAGTTTTTTTTATGTAGAATAACCCGAGGAATCGATATGAGTAAACAAAAATATATGATTTCATGAAAAAGAAATGTGCATCTGAATTTTTCATATGGATCAGTACACTTATGAGATGAACGAACTCGTAGAAAAATGAACACCATCATACCAACCAACTTTTTTCTATTTAATGTCAAGCTCTGTATATATTACATCTTTCAATTAAAGTATTTAGTTTAACAAAATTTATAGACACAGAATTACTCTGCGTGTAGTAAGATTATCACTTATCCATTCTTGGCGATAACCTAATTTTAGAGTGTAAACATAAAGCTTTTAGTTAGTTTATTTGAATATAATCTAATAGTCTTATCAACGTTAACATTGCTGAATACTATATCAGTATAATACACCAGTTTATATCTCGGAAACGTTAAGCAGGAAAATTTAATTTCACAATTCTTACACCCATCTTTCCTTGTAAAACCACTTTCGCGTCGTTTCTAATAAGGTTTCTGATTTACCCTGTGTACACTTTCATTATATGGCATTCTTGGTATTTTTGTGTGTATAGTATACACGTTCAGTTCCTCGCATAACTGCAACGCGAAGCTGCCCGCATAGCAACAACGCAATAAATCTCACATATACGCGTACACAAATGCTCTAATGACCAGAACCATGCAGTATGACAAATCAAAGTAGCGTGCACCCCCGAAGAGCTTGAGTGTTTTGCGGACTAGATCTGAGACGAAAATGCTAGAAAGTCCATTAGTATATTGTTACGAGGATATGAAATTGTGACAATAATGGGTCCTCCTCCTAATCCTCCTCCTACGTTATGATATGCAATTTGAACTGAAACTATTTGGTCGAAAAAAAGACGACTTCTGAATCAAGACTGGGATTTGCTGTCTGGTTGTTGATAAGAGAATGATCGTCACGTCAATTCAAGACGTAAAAAAATGAAATGTGGTCAACACACAGTACTCTGAAAACCAGCTTTCTGCGGCCTAAATTCAATTTTCAAGTTTAATATATTGCACAAATTGGTTTGCTATAAAATAACAATCTTCCAAAGCTTTCAAATCCTAAATATTATTTAGTTTATATGATAGTTTGGCAAGGTATTGTAGAATAGAATTATAAAATATTACAAAATAAGTTTTAATAATAGCTTTATATATTTTAGCAAGTGTACAACACGTATTTAATTAAACTGTGTCATAAAAAATCAATTTTATTTGAATAGAAGATGTTTCAAATTATTGCCACAAAAAGTCACTTTCCGGCAAGAAATGTTTTGGACATAAATTGATCAGTATTAATTTTTCTATAAATTTCAATATACAAAATTTCAAAACAAATTCTTTAAAAAAATGGAAATCATTTCGATTTTTTAAATGTTAATGTATAATTTCGACTTCATAATATTTCACCTAGTGTCGAGACGAACTCAAGGACATATAATACGATTCTAAACCTAGAAATAGCGATAAAATAATTTTGGTCACAGAAAGCGTGTTCCCAGACCAGTATGCATCTGCGAGAAGTCGAAGTCTATGTAATAATATGTGTATTATAGAACTAGGTCATGAATTTCGAATCCACAAGAAGGCAGTGGAAGGGGCAGAATGAGAATTGTTGCTTGCTCTAGAATATCTTATAATAGCAAATTCGGGTTCTCATGTCAAGCTTAAACTTATCTGTGCTACTCTATCTAAGCCAAGAACTCTTACTTATGCTCTGATTATCCACTTTCTTGGCAGTATTTGAGCTCTCAACAAAAAGAAGGCTTAGATTCTCACGTATCGAGCTGTGGCTTTTTTCCTATTTCATACTTAAGCCGAGAGCTCTTATTAACTCGCTTCAGGCACATTCTCTTGACGTATATCCTGATTAGATTTATCTTCCGATTTCTATAACTGAATCGACATTCTTTCATCACTAGCCAGCAAAACTTTAGGCGAAATAAAAATTGCCCAAGGCGACTGCAATAAACAAAAATCAAATAATGATATAAATTGTCTCTTTTAATAATTTAGATATGTTTAAAACAGTGTAACAATTTTATGAAATTCTGCTTATCTCTTCACGATATTATACTTTACCTACTAATTTAAACCATAAACATATGAAATCCGCAGTTTACTCATCACTGTTCACGAGCTAAACGTGCTGAAATAATTACACAACAAATTTTATTTCCTTTTTCGAATTGTTAATTTTGACTAATCGTTTTATATCGATTTTTATAGGTTAATTTCTAGTGTGCATTATTTGTTCATCTCCTATGAGTTTCTGAATAAGATAATTTTTAAGAAAACGGACATTTTTACCAAAGTACATACTTTCAATTTTGAACCTATCATGGGCTTCAACAATAATAGCTTATTTTAAACAGTCTAGTGCATATTATTTTACTTCGGTACAAGCTAGCATTATGATGACAATAGGAAAAGTTTATCAAATCTCCAAATTAACCCTTTGCCTTATAATAACGTAACAGATTTGGAAGATAATCCATTAAATGTAGATGTCATTCACGTGTGTTTTTAAAATAGAAATCAAATTCTGCTCTTCTATCATCAATATTTAAATATCAAAGTAAAGGTTTGTACACCCGCATTTTCAAGTTATGTATAATTCTGAATGAGTACTTTTACTTAAAATTCAAGCATTTTTTATGGAACTATTCATCACGCCTCAGCCCAACAAATGTTCCTATGTGATCTCCGACTCTAATACTTTGGAGCAGACAATGTCTTTTCTCTTCCTTATTACATAAGAACGGTGACTTCTACGATTAGATGCGGTGTCTGCTTTATTATACTTCTTTTTTTTTATAACAGGCGGTGCCGTGATCATGCCCAATGATTTCTGCAATTTTTCTACTAGAGTAGAAGCATAGTATTTAGAAACTGAATAAAATTTGTACATAAACCTCGCTTACATAGAGGTTCAAGTAAGCTGAAATAAAAAAAGACGCCAAAATATAGGAAAACAAAACAATCCAAAACATGTGGAATGTTTTTTTTCGGTTATATAGGATACCGTTGGACATTTGCGACCATATTTTCTCGTTCAGTATACGGTAAAATTATCGCTGGACTGCGCAGGTTGATACACGCAAAATATGTCAGAAATATGTATGTGACATTTATTCTCGTGGTATATGCATATATTCATAAGACATATGGAAATATATAACGAGTATGAAACACGCATTTAATCGTACACGTACGTTATACCTCAACGTATAACAAATATTTAAATAGTTTTATTCTTAGCGTAGACTCATCACAAATACTGTGATTTATGTATTTTACAAAAAGGTTCCGCAAATTTTGATTTAAATTTAGGATCACGAGCATGAAGCGTAAAGACTTCAATGAGAAAGAATGGATGGAAATAAAAATATTATTACTAAAAAGTTTCACTAGGTTTCTTTAATCAATGAATTGAATCGTAGTGCAAGTAAGATCAATTACGTTAAGCATTCTTTTTATTAAAGTGTGACTATTTCATTAAAAAGACTTAAAGACTTGTATTTATAACTTCTATTAATCCTATATTTATTAAGAATACAATGTATTAGAAGTCTCATCTATACGTCATAGTATTTATAAAAAAATATTTCTTAATATAAGAATATTTATAAAAATAAAACCCGCTTTTACTACGTTTAATCATTTTTGATATACCTTTAAGAAACCTCTGGTTTTGTATGTATAATAGTTCTAAACAACGACGACTTGGTCATTTATAATGGAGGAATATTTTTCAATACAAAATGAGCAAGTTTCTGTATGAACAAGATAAATGGTAAAGAATCTTCAATTCTCATCCGTAATATTGGAAATGTAGAAAAAGAAATATAGAACAGGAAAATGAATTTGTTGGAATTAGCGTTTAATGCAAACAGTTCAAGGCACTAAAGCATCCATTTTATGCACTCATAACAAAACTCAGTAAGTAGAATTTGAAATAGTAGGAAGATTACAATTCAGAATGTCAAAAAGTATAATTTTCAACCTATTAAAATTAGTAAAAGAAAGGATGACATTTTTATTTGAATTCTATTTCTATGCAAATGATGCAACAAAAGTTTATTTCGGATGGAGATCAACAATTTCTTATAGGGCAAATTTTGTTTCCATCATATTCACACGTTTCTTTCTGCAATTTAATGAATTTTATAACAAAAATTTATGTTAAGACTATGTTAACTACACAATTAAATCATCAATATTTGTAAATATTAAAAATATACCCGGTATCCAACAACATATAGCAGACATTTTTAGTGAGTATTTAGTTTACAAATAATTACTAATCAGGCAGTAGTGACGTGTGAGTCCATATGTCTATTGCTGACTTCTGCACGATACGTCATTTCCATGCTTGTATTGACCTCATTCACGCCCGCCATTATTAAAGAACCGTCAACAGTTCGAAGAAATACTTAATCGCAAAGAACTTGAGAAAAAACTTTTAGCATAATTTCGTGATTTTTTCTTATTTTTGTAGACTTCCTTAAGAAGATACAAGATGTTCTCTTGTAAAAATACAAAGAAAAATAGAAAACACAACTTTTTCATCCGAGATGATGAAAATCTACTATGTACGTATGCAATTACTAACTAACACATCTCATTAGATGTGATGTTGTTTAGACTGTATAACGCCTATTTAATTTGTACGTAATATTTAATAACATACATCAAAATATATAATTAACATAGAAATATCTTAGTGAGAACATTTTATTATGAATAAATATTTGAAATCTCACCACTGATTCATTTATTCTCGGCAACCAGTTTCATTTTTTACAGTTTCGAATGTGTAATTAATACATTGTAACAATTGATACACGTTTTCAATATAGCCATTATACACTATCTTCTATATGACGCCATAAATAGAAACCTAGAGGCATAAAATTGCAGGACATAGTTTGCAATTAGAATAAGTATTAGCTGAAATACTCGATTTTCTTGAAAAACAAAGTCCCAAACGAATGAATGTTATTTTGTGTTTTCTTTTTTTTCTTACTTTTGAATTAGGAATCGTGTTCGCTTGACATATTGTTCGGCCACGCCCTGTGCGTAGCTACATGTATCACGTAATCATTCCCTAAAATATCTATTAGACAAGCATATACGATTACACCGTGTAATGAAAGACCTCTGACGCTTGAAATATCAGTGATCACATACTTTACACATAGTACAAACGATTGTGTACATACTGTCCAAGAATAGAAGCAAATAGTTGGGATTTATAAATCTTGGTAGATCTTCATAAATATTGAATGAATATTGGAAACCGCATCAACAATATACTGATAGCTAGGTACAGTCTCTCGCTAAAATATTCGGACACCTTTTAAAACGAAACAACTTTTTAAAAATTGCACCAAGTGACTTGAATATTTTTGAGATGTTAGAAGGACTAGTTTTTGTTAGACAATGTCTTAAAAAACTGGCAAAACTTGCAATTAATCGAAAAGATTAAAAAGAAAATGAATATATATATTTTTTCTCATCAGAGCTTATAACGAAAATTTAAACAATGCATTTTGTGAGTGCCTATAACTTATAAATATGCTGAAAATGTCATCGAAATCGATTGAAACAGAGACAAGCTACAGGCATTGAAAGATGTAAATATCTCCAGATTTCTTACAGTTATTGATAGAAAATCGTGAAAAATTCTGATTTACAATGATACTGTATACCATATAAATTATTTTATAATGTTCACGTCCATAACTGTGAACAGTATATTTTATGCTTAGTAAAAGAACGAAAACACTTCACATTTTCTTAAGATTTTTGTGAATCTACGTCAACGATTCTATTATATTTATTTAATCTGTATATAATAATGTATATAATAAATTTTTCATTTTTAATACATACTTTCAAATTTCTTCAACAATCATGTTCATAATTTCAGTGGAATAATTTCTGCCAAGGATAGTAGTTCAAATCAATAATTTTTCGTCCAGTCCGTTGTAGCCAAGATTATGGTTGTAGGTACTAATGGGTTTATAGGTTTCTATCAATCGTTTTCCTCAATTAATTCTCCTACTTTTCTTATAATAATCATAAAACTAATTCGCTAAAAATAGATATACAGTTATTCCCGTTAATATTCTAACACTTTCCAAAACGCAATAACTTTTTTAGAACTGAACAAAACGACTTAAATTTTTGTCACATAACTGAGCGACCAGTCTACTAGATCGTAACTAGAATGCTTTTATTAAATTGTTCTATTGCTTAGAATGACTAAAGAGAATAAAAAGCTCTCGTTTTTTAACTTTTTTATCTGAACCTATAACAAAAGTTGACCTTCGTATGAGCTGTAAACAATAAAAGATCGCAAAAATCGCAGTTTTGTCCCGATTTTTGACACTTTCGACTTTTTACAATCTTTTAACGCTTGTAACTTGACTTTGCCTTAACCAATTTCGATGAAATTTTCAGCATACATATAACTTACCGATATCTACAATACGCATTTTTTAAATTTTCGTTATAGGCCCAGATAAAAATATTAAAAAATGAGAGTCTCTTATTTTGTTTTGTCATTCCAAGTTAATAGCAAAATTATGACAAAGTAGTTTAGTCATTGTCTAGTATACTAGTCCCTCTAAAATTTAAATCGTTTATTTCAGTTTTAAAAAAGTTTTAATAAAAAGTTTCTTCGAAACTCGACACTGTAAAAAACTTAAAAAGTGTTTCCAATTAATGTTGCGATTCGTAAAACATTTTTAAAAATTTCCCTGAAAACATTTACTAATTATATAATTTAACAGAAATGATTATTTTGTTCCTCTGTCGAAATTTAATTATGACACGACGTGCACGCATGACCTCTACATGTAGTCTTCCTTGAAACATTCTGATGCAAATGAGGTGTCTTCCTTTAGCCATGTAGCTAGTATTTAATTAGAATAACTGTTCACGTGTTATAACATTGCAAAGATAAAAGAGAATATCTTCCTTCCAATTAATGTTACTTATAATTTGAAGTTATGGCAGCAAATATTTAATTATTTTCTGTTTAACACTACAATAACAGCCCAAATAAAATTATTGCTTAAAGATTTTTGATTCACAATTGCTGAAACTATGAAGTTTTTGTGAGCAATTATTAAATAAATATTCGGCACATATAATACGAATTTAGCAAAATCTGAACAAAGACTACTTTGTTATTATTTTCACATTACTTCGTTACTGTTTTGTTATTACTTTACCATTATTTTCAACAATACTTTTATTATTATAAACAATAGAAGGATTGCAATAACTTTAACCCTTCTATTGTATTTCGGGTCTATTACAATCCAGATCGTTTATTAAACTTATCTGTAATTAATAAATCGTTACTTTATTTTAACTATTTATGTTAACTACGATATTCTTTCATTTTAAGCTTAAATACATTGTATTACAGCACAGGTTCCAAAGATAGAAGAAAGATTACGAATGTATAAATTTTTTATTGCGCCGCAGATTGTTTAAACATTGCACAATAAATTGATGATGGAAAATCTTATTACCTGTCGCATCTATAAAAATGTTTGTACTCTCATTTCGAATTCGAATCAATAAATTGTTAGACATACTGTTTGTTCAAACGAAAAACACATTAACATTAAATCTATACTGGACAATATATATAAAACACTGTTCACAGATTAATGTACTCACTCCTAGAAACCACAGAATTGGGTTTCCAGTCATTTGGATTAAATAATGGTGGCGTACACAGTCTGTAGAAAGGCATAGAATTACCATAGCATGATTTTACTGAGATTGAGTACTATGTTCTGTTTAATTCATACGTGCAAGAAAAAGAAAAAAGGGAAAAACACTCATGACTGATAGAATGAGACCAGGTATAGCACAAGTGACATGTGTATGTTGCACATGTCATGTTCTTACACTGAATTTGAACTACTCTTCGATCTATGGCTGCGAAGTAGCAGCAAGCCAGCGAATCCTATTACAGGTTAAAACCTGAATTTTTAGTTCGGCGTAAGTGACTCCGTTCGTATGTGGCATATAACATTCCATTATTATATATACTTGAACAATATTTATCTCTGTTATGTTTGTATTATTTGTGTTACTCTATATTTAATAAAAACGTAACATGTTTCATAACGTGCGAGCAGACTGCGAATTTTATGCATTTATCAGAAAAATGAGTCGATCAAATACAAAAGAGTAAAATCATTCGGAGGTTTATTTGAAATACCGTTGCGTTACTTTCAACTAATGAAAATTATTAAGACATGAAATAAATTATCTTGCATAAAGTAGTCAAGATATGAGGCATTTATGATTCAACAATTTTCATATATTCATATATTTCATATTCGCAATGGTTTGATTTTCTAGGTACAGGTTGCCTTCGTATTGCAAGTTATTCTGAAGTAAGTTATTAGGATAGAAAATTTCAGATTTTATGTACATATGTATGACAACAATAAATAAACGAAATACAGAATAGTGAAGATATCAGGTGAATGTAGGAATATTGTTACATTATTTTAAATTTGTTAAAACTATTAGAAGAAGAAATACACACCTATTTGTCTCCTATTTAATGCATTTGATGCAGAAAATTTTTATTTTGCATACAAATCTGCAGTCTAATTATCTGATATTAGATACTGACATTTAGCTTAATAAAATCTGTGCACGGGAAACGTGTTAATTTCACGAACAGTCAGTAACAGTGAAAAATGCGATGCGATAATATGTATTATCGTTATGTTGCATGCAGTGAAAGTGCTGTTAGAGCTAAATATAAATGTATGAGCAAAAGGGCTAAGAGTAAGTGTAAATGTAAATCTATCCTGTACGAAATAAGCCACAGCTTTCTATCTTTTTAATATGGGCCTGATCAATTGTTGTAGGATGATAGTATCAATATAGAAAAATGCAAACGCGGTAAAATTGTTTTAATCTAGAAACATACTATGTCTTAATCAGAGTCTATATGTATGCAGGTCTTAGCTAGAGAAATGTCTTAAGAATTCTAAATTCTCAGAAAATGATTTCAACATGTGCTGCAATAACTACCAACGATTCCAAAAATGTCTCGTTCACTTGTTATTCGAATACCTAATTGCTTTGATTATAATGTACAATAACACTATTTCATTATGCGTGAACTCTAGATCTACTTTGTGCATTTATATGTATATGTAAATTAATGACCACGACATCATAGAAAAAAGAATATATGTAAAGTTATGTAGATTCATCAAGTAGCAGAGTTATGTGCAGTAAATTTGCAATTTAAACTTTGTAATATAAGCAAAATACTATCGATTCCTATTAATTTTAAATAATATGAGTGTGTTCTCAAAATTGTAATTTTAAAATTGAATGACATTTTTCGCTACAGTAATAAAATAATAGATTGAAAGGGCATAGAAACTGTACAATAGCGGTAGATAATTACTGATTTACATAATTAATGCAAAAGTTCATCTGAAATATGAAATGTCACTGAAGAACTACAATTTATATGTGACGCAAAGAATTATTAACAAATATGGATCACGAGAAACAATGTCAAAAAAATCGTGAAGATAGTGAGGGTTTATTATAAGATTAATTAATAATATAATACGAATTATCAGACCAATTGTGAATAATATGTTTTGTATGTATGTTTTGTATTTAATTGTATGTACTTAATAGAGAATATTAGGTTAATGAAACGAACAGAAAAAAGAGATTGCAACAGAAATAGAAAATTGCAGCAGGATCATTTCTGCTTTTTAGTCCAATATGCAGAATTAAAAAACGCGAGTTTCAGAACTAATTACTTAAGCTTTCATGTTTGCTATAGATTAGACTGAATTACATTTTAATAAATAGAATAATAATCCTTTGTATATGTATTAATATTTAAAAAACCTAATTTTATTTTACTGTAGAAAAAGGATTCTACATAAATACACCTCTGATATTTTATTCTTGGTTAGTGTATAAAATAATCAAAGAATGGAAAATTAAACTTTTACTACAAAATTAAATGGATATACAATATTGGAGTTACTTATGACCCAAGTATACCAGTTAAAGACTAAATATCTATTTCTATTGTTGTTGTGTAAAAAGTTGCAAAATATTTGCACTGGTTGTGTAGTGAAAAATTTCATTTCACTCAGAAAAACCAAATTCTGAATACTTGAGACGAAACAATAAATGTTTTAGATGCTTATCGATGTTAACACATTTATTAGTTGAAATTAAACAGATCCTAAATAATCACGATATTTTCATTTGTTTTTATAAGAAATATATATGCGACATCAAAACAAAAACATATGAAAATTTATAAAAATAGTTATCATGAAAATATATTACGGGAATATGAATTTGTTATTACAACAGCCATGATGGACGTAACAAACAATATTGTGAATATGAATATTTTTTTTAGTTAATTTTATGATTTCATGTTTCTAATTGATTTATGTTTGCAGATAAAGAAATATGAGAAATGATGAGTTTAATTAACTCTTAAGGATCCAATTAATGAACGTCCATAAAATATAGAAAATCATTTTTTTTTTAAATATTTTAAAATTTCATATCTGACAATATTGTAGATCTAACAGGATCTGACAGGATATCATCCAAAAGGAAAGGATTATAATAAAATTTAACAGATCTTGCATTGAATATAATCGGTTTGAACAAATTTGCTCCCTGTTTATAAAGTGTGTTGTATTTTTAAAAATTGAATTCTAATTTTCTAATTTTTCTTTTCTAATGTTGATTTGGACAAATTTTCTTATACCATCTTGCAACATCGTGAGTATTTCAATTGCAATTAATAATCATAAGCAGGTAACACTACGTTGTCTTTACTATTTATAAAAGTTATGCTCTTTCGAGACTACATAATACATTATTTATGATAATAATACATGAGTTTCATTCATGATATTATATGGATACAAAATAGTATGACAGCGAAAGTGTGCTGGTAGACAGAAATAGTTCAAACAGCTTTAAATTAGAACAACTTTGATATTAATAATTTTATACCGTAAATATCTTAATACGTTTTCCGAAGGAGGCTAAATACTGCATCAATTGATGAGTATGAGAACGTATAATCCTATTTTATTATATTTTATATTTATATTTACATATTATATTTTATTTACGATTATATCAAATCGTCTTACTATATGTATTACTAAATCGTTTGTTAATGTTTTCAAAAATAAGTTCAATATCCTATAATGTATTTATTTGATTTTTAGCGGTTTTTCAAGATATCGTGTGTACAAATTTATGAAAGGAATGATCAAAATTCTTCCCAAATAGAAATTTTACACGATCAATGTAATGAATACTAATTTTTCTTTATTGCACTTTCTCCTAAAACACGTAACTTGTAAAATTGAATATGTTTGTTTAAATAGTTTAAAAGAACGTTATACGACAACAGTGTTGTTTTTATTCTCTCTTTGTGATTATTACGTTTATAAAGAACAATGCTGAAAAATCCAATAAATCAGTACCAGAAGTATTCAATAAAAATCGCTTGACAAATTGCGGTGAATTTTGGCCTTTTATGCATTTATTCTGATAGTAAAAAAGAAAAAACAACAAAAAGAATTACAGTCAAGAAAGTTACCCTTAGCAACAAATATAGGAGTTACAAATACTAGATCGTAACAATAATAAATGAATGAATTTTACAATACCAATTAATAATAAATAAATTCAGATTTGAATTTGAATGATTCCAATGTTTCAGATTTATAATATTTATAACATTTTCCAATACCAAACACTGTTTTGTAATGTAAAACCTAAAATTAAACGCATATTGCGTGTACAGTACTATATGTATGTAGTAGTACGTTCCGCAAGTAAGACGCAAAAGAACAAAATTGAGTGATAGTATTTTTAGTACGAAGCTAAAAGTATGTTAAATCATGAAACAAAGAAAAACTGTATGTATTTAAAATGTGGTTGTTTATTTTATGCACGATCAAGTAAATTCTCAAATAAAGCGATATTATAATAATCTATCGAATCTTACGAACTAAAATTTTCGACTACAATTTTTCTTCTATTTTGAATTCATTCAGTACAAACATCGAATTTTCAGTTTTTTAAAATATGTTAAGTCAGTTTTTTGAAATAGTTAATATTAAAAATATTAATGAAATCTCGTATCGTGAACTCGACCAATTTATGCATTTCTAATGATGTATCATTCCAACTAAATTATAACTAAAGTAAAACGGAGATCAATGGATAAGTAATAACAATAAAATCGTTCATTCGCGAAGATAAATGAGAACGTGGTTTAAGCTAATCACAACGCTGCATTAATAAATAAACAAATCAAATTTACGCTATTTCGCCTTTTTGCAATCTCGTGTAAAATAAGATGAAAATCACCGTTACCGATTTGTAAATTCGTCACAGATATGGAACACGTCCATAAATTCTGTTTTAATAACGGTTAAGAAACGTGCTGGCAATAGCTTTTCAATTCGCAGAAAACAAAGATACTTCATATAATATTGAAGAATGCTCGATGTACTGCAACCGTGGGGTGGGCAACTAGGGCACGATGTATTTTTACAGTTGCACTTTGTCTGACTTTGCACAAAAACATGCCAAACTAATCACCACCGAGGCAGACACGAAACGGTCTAGAGCAACAACAACAACAACAAGAATAAGGGAGCCGTCCCGGTAGAATCAATAATTTCGAGTGATCACTGTCGCACTTGCTCAAAGAGAAAATAATTGGTTTAATTAACACACCTTCACTGTATTATGAGATATTCGGTTGAACAACTTCGTAAACACAGCTGACTTCCATGGAAAAACACAATTGCGAAGAGTTACGGATGGGCGCAGCTCGATAACAGGAAAGTGCATTCGCATCGTTCGACTTTCGTTGAATCGTTACTATAGCAATAGCCATGCTAAATATATACGTAGAATAACAATAAGTCCCCTATCGTTTTACGAACGGATCGGCTAGACGTCGCGACGGTAATTACTCCCTGGACGTTTACGTTTTCGTAGGGAACCTTATAGGTGTGTTGTGAAAACCAAGTTACGACGCCGGAGCATACGGAAAATATAGAAAATTTCGCGGTGCAATTTCTTCCCCGGCGAATCGATTGGCATCTACCAGCCGAAGAGCAAACGAAACCGGAGTTGAATCAATTCGCCATCCGGGCACGTCTTCGCGAAAATTTCGGGAGCACACTGGATGGATGGAATTGCGACATGACCCGGTTCGCGTTCCTCAACTTTAGCTGTCCGCTTCATACGTGTTCGATATTTATTGCAGCCTTCCCGCACGTACACACCGCGATCCTATTCCTCCGATATTTCCCACTGAACACTGAACCAATCGTATTCTAGAATCCGATGAGACACCGCCTTCGTTCCGACTCGATCGTCCCTGCGGTTTTCATC
Organism: Megalopta genalis; assembly: GCF_051020955.1. Classification (NCBI taxonomy): domain Eukaryota; kingdom Metazoa; phylum Arthropoda; class Insecta; order Hymenoptera; family Halictidae; genus Megalopta; species Megalopta genalis. The sequence continues at coordinate 42,121,184 of NC_135013.1, read as the reverse complement.
GTTACGGCGACCAACCGAGCTCGTGAAGGGATGCGAAACGAAAACAATCAGGCAGGCTATCCTTGACACAGAGCAGACATTGATATTCACAGGATTCACTCGGACAAGGACGAGGAAGCTGGCGTTTACGTGACGGTATGCGAAGCTGACGAGTCAGCCAGCCTGCAGAATTGCACGGGAAAGCGGAAAACGAATTAGAATTTTAGTATTTTGGAACCGAGAACGGCAACGACGAGAATGGCGACGAGAACGGCAACGAAAACGGCAACGAAAACGGCAAGGTAAACGTTAACGTAAACGGCGACGAAAACGAGAACGACAGCTTCAACGACAGCGACAACAAATTCGGTGGTACATCGATCTCCATTCTACTAATCGACTGTATCGGTATATGTGTTAACAACTACTCACTCGACGAGTCAGGGCAGTGTAGCTTCATATACGCGTTTCGTAGTGTATATCAGGCCATCGGAGCACGGTCGAGCTCACGGCCCTTCTTCCGCGGAGTCTAAAGCTACCGTCCGCACTGTATGCTGTCGAAACAGCACCGCGCGCGCACACCCGCGCTACACCATTGGCAGCGGCACCAGCACCAGCACCACTATCAGTACCAGCACAGCCATCAGCACCAACCACCTTGACGACACCGCTATCGCTTCTATGCCGATCATAATTTCTATGGCGACGGAAACCGAGAATGAGACGAGCAGAAACGTCACGTAGATCAACACAGGCAGGAAGAAACGGCTGAAACGTGTCGCGGAGTCTTCTTTCGCGTACCACACCACTTCCTCGAGATCCTTGCTCATAAAACGAACTCAGGATCTATGTGTAGAACCTCCCCTGTCGGTTGACACACGGACACGTCGGTAACCCCGCGTGCATCATCTTGGCACCCTCGGTATTGGCCTCGCCTCGCCTCGATTACAGTGTCATTGTTACTCTCGTTATTGTTATTTATCTAGAATCACCGGGGAAGGCCCGACGGGGATCGGTATAAAAATGTAAACAAATGATATAGTCCAACGTGGTATTGCGCGACGCGTTTGATTACAGGCCGAGCGGAACGCATAAGAGTCGCGGGGAGGGGATAGAGGATGAAAGGGAGATGGGGAATGAGTGAGCGAGAGAGAAGGGAGGGAAGGGGTGAAAATAAATCGCGCGCGCAATTTGTCTTTTCATTTTTCGAACTACTTGCCACAACACTTTATTGACACTGTCTGTTGTCGGCGGTGCTCGTGAACGGGCAACGATTCAAACCGACCGACGGTAATACTGCGCTTTCGTTTCGCGAAAATCGAACGCCGCAGCCATATCGTCGCCACGTTGTGGAACGTCATCTACTCGGCCTGGCTTCGGACGTTCTCGTATACGTTCGTCAAATGCTACTGTGCACCTTCGGTGGAACATCGGAGTCGGTCGGCACCCCTTCGAAGCTCCCAGCTTTCCCGTTTCCTCAACTCCGCCACCCTTCCGACCGAGAATACCAAGCAGTCAAATTACACTAAACTTTATCGATGGCCGACTGCCTATCGCCGCATACCGGGAATGCTGGTTCACTTTTTCTTTTGTCTACATAGATACGACATATAATTCGCTCGTTTCTTCATCTGTCTCCGTCGCCCGTGCTCTTCCACTATTTTAATTTTCATTGTCACCGCGGATTTTATGCGAAATATGAGCGAAATATGTAGATGCAATTTGCAACTGTAAGAAAACTAAGAGAATTCATAAGGGTCGATGTACTGCATTGATCTCATTCGAGTTGTTAATCTTCTACAGTACAAATTTTTCATATGAGCATAAAAAGGTTTATGCGAATCGAAACCAGGGAATATTAATCTTTGTATATAAGTTATTATCGAATTTACAAATTTGAAGAGGATGAATTTACTGTAATATGTGAAGCAAAAGTTGAAAATTCATAATCGATTATTGAAGGAGAAAGGAAAGAATTCCAAATTCCTTTTAAACATTGCGGTGTAAAATGAAATTAAAGAACATAACAAATCGGCAACCTTCAAGGTTACATCGAGTCACAGAGGGTTACGTAGAGAACGAAATTTCTATGTGGCTCTCGGTTCTTAAGACCGACGGAAACGATTTTTATTCGCAGTTTAATTATTATATTTTATAACTATAGGATATTTTATAACTAATTTTTTTTAAAAAGATTCTCGATGTATCTGCAGATACTCTGTTTAGATTTTTACAAAATTTATTATTTCATTTTACTACGTCGTTCATTGAACTGAAAGAATGTCACAGACGAGAATAATTATGTACTTATAGGAACAATAATATCACGTTGCAGGAGTGAATACGAAGTCTTACTCTGATTTTTATAATCTTTAATAGACCAGCTTTACTTCCATTCATTAAATGTTTTCGAGTTCGTCTGATCTGCGTAGAGATTGTTTTTATGATGTATGTACTACGTAATTTATTTGGTCTTGATTTTTGTTTGGTTTTGATCTGATGTTTGAAATATTATTTTATATTGAAACACATTAAGAATAATTTGCTTTAAAATTGAATATAACATCTTTCCATGAGAGAAGCAACACTTAATTAAAAAACAAGAACAACAAAACTTTCTCCAAACAATGATTACAATTAGGGAAAAAACACACGCGAAAATACGCAATGGAAACAGATGGACTAGTGTATCTCAAATGAAGTTTCGACATAGACAGACAAAAATAATACAGTGCAGAAAACAAACAAATTATCTGTGCGTATGCATACGTATGATATATCCGAAACTTGCATAGTCTGTAAATGAATAAGTCATTTTAAAGAGAATAATTAATTGGAAACAGCATACTTTCTTCTCTAAGTAGTAGATAATATTATGACTCTTTTGAAAGAATATTTAAATATAATGAAATATATATATTATATCTATAAGGATATAATATAGAATTTATATTCTTCTTGCGAGAAAAGTAAATAAATTTCGCAAAAAAATTAAGGACAATGAAAAAATGTGAACAAAAATAAAGGCACTTGCCATGGGTTCTGTTTCATCTTGGCACACCGATGGCTTCACGCAGAGTTGTGGGCTGCAAGGAATCGTTCTGCACATGAGCAATGCAGACGATGAAATATCCTTTAGCAGCAACGTAGCAAATTATTGGCATCTGGAATTTATGGTAAAACGAAGAAGTAAGCTCTTCGTATAAATGAACTGCCATAAGTTTCATAAATGCATGTTCGACAATCTGTTTACAGAAAGAAAACCACATATTTGTCGTACACAAATTTCTGTAAAATCTATTCCGTTCTTATATTATGTATATATCTCACTTACATGCTAATGTAATTGAAATTTTGATTGCAACACAATTAATGTATTTAAATAACTGTTTACTTGACCAGATGTATACATATAATCCTCATTAATATTAACAAGTCGACGATTTATTATTACAATTCACAAATAATAATGCAGCATGACATAAAAAGTTCGATGTTATATATCTTAATGAGCAACTACAGTATAGTATCTTATGTCTGTTACGTTTAATTTCATGTGTGAAAGTGGGACCTTAGCGTTAAATACGTTACTGCCCTGGGGACTTATTGATCAACGATCAGTACACATATATGGTAAAGTTTTGCGCACGCCATTCCTCGAAATGTGAATGTCAGTTCGCAGTTCTTGATTTACCGTTTCTGGCATCAAAAGACAAGTCTTGACATTTTATAGAACAATGTAAAGTTCAGATAATGTCTTCCTTCGTAAATATGCCTGTCCTCCCAGGCATTTGTAAATCTCGTTTACAAAGTACTTAGAAATTCTTTAGATAGAAACTTTAATTAAAGCATATTTATTAGAGTGCGTGAACGAGAAATATAAACCTTTAACTGATATTAATGATTTTCACAAAAATTCTTAGTATACTGGTGTCATGGTAAATTCCGAATAAAAAATACAAAAAACGTATTGATGTAATTCTAGATAAACGCTCCATTGTCATGTTATTCTTAGGTAATGTAAACAATAATAAAAACATGAAAAATTACATTTTTACTTCGAAATCGAATAGAAATGCAATTTCGAGGTCCCTCATGAACTCGGTATACCAGAAAAGGGTTAAAAGAACTCGCACGAAATCACTTTATCGAATGAAAACTTTTAGATATTTCAGTTTGATTCAATTTTTTTTATTTATGTTTCAATTTCTAGAATCTAATTTTGTATCTTCATCTTTGTTAAATATGCTAAATTAGTTTGTGGTCATATTCGTCACGAAAATACAGATCTAATAATTAAATTCATAGTTTCTCAATTATCTTTAATATTTCGGAGAGTATTTATGCAATAATGTGCCATACTACGCATTGCGTTAATTATATTAGACATATTGTTGACATTCTAACGAGTGTTCTCTTTCTCGAATTTTTTTTTGAAATTATTGATATTTTTTTTTAAAGAATATACATTTTCTTCTTGAATCTTCTAATAAATGTTAATGCGCATTTCAGTAGGTATAAAAGATGATTTCGAGGTGATTTTAAACATCAAAGAAATTTATGAATTACAAAATATTTTTGGAACGATATACGAACTGACTACGTAGGTCATATAATAACCTTTGTGCTATTTTTGATAGCGATGTAGTCGGCAGAAATGAAACGTTGAATGTAATAAGTTTATATTTATCAGCGTAGCAGATCTGTCCCAGAGGTAATTAAGCGTCTTATAACGGCATGTCATTCAAAATAACAGACGATTGAAACGATTTTTATTTATAGAGGAGCTGGACTGTGTTTAAGAGGAGATATACAGTAATACATCGAGTAACGCAACTGACATTTGCTTTCGTCGTGTAAGAAAATAATTAAAAAGTTTCGTGCAACTGATAACATTGAAAGAAAAAAAGCTATCATGCCCTGAGCAAATGCAAGAACTATTTTTGTTACTATTATCGTAAAGGTAATTTTATCATTAGATAACTGATTTGGTAAATCAGACATGCAACATTTCTCCATCAACAACAAACTTTTTGTGCACTTGTTACTATCGATCTCATCGCTTCATTAGACAATAGATAATCATCAGAACTATTTCAAATGTGATAAAAAAATAATCACTTGCAGTAATTAATTATTTCATATAAGATAACAAATAATCATTCGAAAAAATTTATTGTTTCGAACAAGATCACAAATAATCAATTGTGACAATGAGTTATTTTTATTAAAATAACAAATAATCGTTTAGAATATTGTATGATTTCAATATTAACGTGTGAAATAATCTGATTTTGTGCTTCATTCAAATAATAGTTTACTTTAAATACTTGTGTCAAATGAAATATGTAACTAGTTTGATGTAGAATGTTGAACTAAATCAATCAATTGAGTGAAGAGAATTTTTTCTTCAAAAGAATTCGTCAGTAACACATTCATATTATAGTAAGATCTGTACACTGTATGGAAATATCTATTTCAGACTTTATGTGGATATTATATAAAGAGTACTTAAGATATTATGTGAAAAAGTAAGAAATATAATTAAAAAAAATTATATGAAATAAATTCCAAGTAACGAACTAATCTAGAGAAAAATTTTGTGCATGTTTAAATAAGCTAACATATGATTTTTTCAGTTAATATGTAGCCACATAAGATGATGTATTACGTTAAACGATTATTTTTTAAACGATTTGTTTGAATAATGCCCAAACCTGATCTAGGTCAACACATTTACCAAATCTAGTGCAATGCCATTCGATTTTTTCCTTTATCCCGCACTTGACTGTTCCTGATGATTGATTACCCAATAGTTTTAATTGATCACCTGATCGATTATACAGTATGTTATGTGTTGACCAATCAATTTTAACATAGAAGTTTGTATAATTCTATTAATTATTAATTTCACATGAAGCAAACTATGTCTATGCATTCGTGGGACTCGTAGAAACAAATTCCACTTAAATGGTATTAGAGATTTTATATTTTTTATAAAGTCAAATGTAAATACTAAGGGAAGCTCCAAAAATGGTAATACACATATATCGTCGGTATTTACACATCGATTAAATGTACACTGGATAAATTTACAACAAAATCTACAAATTTTTGTACGTAAATATGTAAGAAATGATCTTGTCGGCTGCTGTAACAGCTGGTGAAATTGCCTTTAAATTAGATAATCTAATTAACTAAATGACTAGTTCCAACATTAGGAATTTTATTCAATCCTGCGTAAAGAAATTTTTATAAATTTCATTTGCATTTGGACAGTTTTTATGGGATTTTCAATATTTTTAGTACATTATATTGGATCCATCGTCTTGTACCGTAAACATTGTATTTCGGATCGAAGATTGTTTTATATAAAATTAAAATTGGTTTGTAGTATAACTTTATTTGTCCTAGCTTGTATATATATATATATTATATGAATATATTTTATAAATATATATAAATATATTTTCCTTCACTAATAAACGCTTTCTATTATTTGTTTCAATTATGAAATAGTCCTTAAAAATTTACACAGTCTTCTGCTGCGCAAATCAATATTAACACTATTTGTACCAAATGATTCAAAGAGCAACTTTTAAAATTTTAATTCAACACTATTTCTACCAAAGTGATTAAAAAACAGCTTTTAAAATGTTAATCTAGCACTATTTTTACACCTCTTAAAATGTCAATTTTACATTATTTCGGCCAAAGGGGTTCAAAATGTTAATTTAAAATTATTTGTTAAGTTCAATCACTTCCCTTTAATGGTCTTTTCAGCTTTTCCTATAATAATGATTGTAAAATGAATTTGATAAAAGTAAATACGATTATATTATCTTATTTTATTTTAATTACGTCGAGTTTTTAATTGGTATATTTTGCAATTGTTATCACGTTTCCTGATTTTATTTCATGTTGCAAATTCTCAATTGACCACTATATCAATTTATCTTTTATAGATGCACATGTCTCTTATAGTATTATTTTGTACAGTTTTCTTTTCATCATATCTATCAATAATCTATTGAATTATAAACATTGGCGTATCTAAAATCTTGGAAATTTCACACAATATTTCGTACTGGTTATACAAAAATAACTAATCTTTTTTACATTTCTTTGTTCTTCATATATGTTAGGATTATGATCAATAATGATATCCGAATTTAGTTAAATTAATTAAATATTAAATGTTTAATCTAATATGTGATGTGATAGACTGTATCCAAACTAATAAAACAAAGATTTATTAGGCATACATTTTCGACACGTTCTCAGATTTTGCGGGCAGTGCTATAAAAAATCCAAGTGTTCGGTAATTATCTTCAAGAGAGCACACAGTTGACCTTGACACACATATGTTGTCAAGGGCACTATCCCAAGTAATTTCCTTTAAACAATTATTAATTATTAAAATTATTATTATATATTTATTATTATTATAAATTCATATCTCATAACAATGTTAACAAATTTCTAGGTCATTGTTTTGTCAATTGACAAGGTGATGATTCTACATGTAAAAATGAGTTGAGAAAATGAAATAACCTCTTTTCGTTCGACAAATTGTTCTCGAAAATAACGAGAATTGTTGTAAAAAAACATTTCTGTGAAACTTAGTTAATTCTTGTATTATATCTATCTAATCTTGATGTATATAGTGCTATTATTCATTTTTAATATACACTAAAAATTCTTTCAACAATCATATTTATAATTTCGATCGAATAATTTCTGCCAGAGGTAGTAATTTAAATCAGTAATTTCTCGTACAACTATTGTAGCCGAGGTTGTAGTTGCATTGTAAATTTGTAGGTTTCATCGGATAAAGAATATTCATGTTTATACCTAAGTATGATTCGTAACGCAGCGTTTCTTACTAGTCCTTTCTTAATAGTCTGACTGTCATGTCAGCCATACATAGGTAACAATTTTTTAATCAGTAAACTAAACTAAAATTTTATAAGGATCTTGAAGTGCAAAAAGGTGAGCAACGTCTATAATAAATCTTGGTTTTTCAATCCCTACTTGAATAAAATGTTTAATTTGTTTTTATGTAACTTGGGTCCATGGCAGTAAATAACAAGATTTTTTCTGATGGAAAGCACGCTCATTAAATTGATTGTTTATTAAATGATCTATTGTTTATTAAATGATCTACGATCTATTCAATTTTGTATCTTCAATTTACGACTGACATAGCAAATCCAAGAACAAAATATATTTTTATTTCCCAAGTCTTCGCTCTCTTCTTTTAACGTTCTCAACACGGGCGATACGATATCGCGTCATGAACTCCGAAATTTCAAAACGCTCGGAAAACTGTCAAGCGTGAACTTTAGAGTGACGTCACTCATTGAAGTCAGCCTCGAGATCGAAGTAAGTAATACCGTTAAAAAAGCTTCGGCTTTTAAATCTTTTCATGGACCTTAAGCGGCTCGAAAATCCATCATCGCAAATGGAACAATGCGATCAATCCAATTCCGTAAATTTTCGTTTAATTTAACCATATATGGTCACACAAACACAAGGTAAAGAGTTTTATATTGTATTCTATATAATAATAAAAGATAAACGATCAATACAGTTTAAATAAATAAAATCGCGTCAAATAAACCGCAGAAATAATGCAAATCGTGGAAATGTATGTGGGCTGTCCAGTGAATAAAGACTATATGTTTGTTAAAATAATCGTTATTTAATGTTAATCAATAAGTTGATGTAAATTAATTACATTATCTTTAATTATTACTACCACTCTTTGATAAATATAATATTTATCTAAAGTGTAATATAACATTTAATGAAAAATACGTCCATATGAATATTTATAGTTACATTGATTAACACTTCCTCGTCCTGAATAATTTTCCTAGTAGGACGAGATAATTTTTGTTTTCTTGTATATGTCTTCATTTATTTTCATTCCTAGACTTTAATAATAGAATCAAATGTTTCGATTTAGAAAGAATTAATGGCATTCATATCTAGTAGATTCTGTTTAAAATCTTCATCACAACTGTGTCTCTATGTCAAGCTTATTTATACTTGTTGTAAATCGAAAATACTGTATTTACATAATATCATATGAGTAAATAATATTCTGGTAGAAAACTTTTTGTTGTAAATATTGTTTTCGTGTAATCGTAGTCCATTGTCAAATCGTTACTTTCAACCTTGGTCTTCCTAAAAATACATAAAATCTATTAATTATAGATCATCTGTTGCGTTACGACATCACTTTCCCAAGATTGTTTGGATAGATGTTTGTTAGGTTTACGCGTTTCGTATATCTAGTTCCGGTTATCGAAATCGGTGGCCAGTTTTCTAACTTGTTTTCGCTCATTGTCTTCGTTCGTCTATCCGTGTTCAGGTAAAAAAGAGTTTATGCGTCCCTCGAATTCTCCTGCTGACACTTTTTACGATGAAATCCTCTTAGGACCGATACCTACACACGAGCAACGCGGTACCGCCGTGATTCCGTAACGGTGATACTATACAATTCCGTTCTACGAGCAAGTGGCATCGCACGATCGTGTATATAAAATTTGCGGAATCACACAATAACACCGTCGTCGTTGGGATTTTGCATGATCGACGTTATGCGATTCCGTTCGCGCTACGATGTCTCCACGATTTTGTACACGCTTTTGTTTAACTCATGGTATTTATCGTTATGGTCAACACTTTGACACCGACATTTAACCTCCGCCGTGCGATTTGTAGGTTCGCACGGACCCAAACGCAAAAGAATCGATTCAATTGTTCGACATTTAACGTCGGCCGTTGTGCGTTTATGATAACTCGTTGCACTCGAAGCTATTTTATCACTTTGCTAACTTATTTGCTCAGATTTGAAAATTAATATTTATGCCAATTTATTACGTCTCTCTAATTTTGTTAGGGTCCGCAATGAACCATTTAAAATACTGAGTAATTACGTAAACTAAAAACAAAGGAAAAGGATTTGTATAAAATACTGCTTTATTGAAAGTGCATAAAATATTTAATGAACTAAAACGAGAAAGAAGTGACTAATGAACTAATAACGACAAAATGATTTAGCATATGGTTTAATGGAAACAAGAAATTAATTAATTCTTCTTGGAAAATTCACCTATAATTTGATATCATGAATAATAAAAGCATAAGGTTGCTTGATAATAATGTACAAATAATTACATACTAGAATATATGTGTTAATAACTTTGGTTATATTTTTAAGTAGTATATTAAGCCCATTTAGGTTGGGTCTGGATTAGTCTTTGTGTAAAAAGAGGAAAATGGTCGTTTTAATGAAATTTTATACTACAGGGTGGACTGAAACTCTTGAAGGGATTGCAATGTTTAGTGACTCTGTTTATGTATACAGTACAAATAGAAAATAAATTCATAATAGATAGTGTCCATTTTCTGCTTCGCACAAATATAGACTCATTCTGCCTCTATAGTCCAAATTTGTATACGATTATAAATAGTTTGTGTAACATGAAACGGACAATTGGCAAATTTAAGGAGATTGTTTTTTCTCTGGTTTGTAAAATAGAAGTTGAACATTATGTAACATTTGTAACAGTGTTACTAAAAATGAAATTAGGCTAAAAGATATGATAAATACGTATGTGATTTCAAAGAGACACCCAGCCACAGTGACCTTTTCCATGGCAGATCTTAGTGTTTCTGATTCCATTACTCCGATTTCGGCTCAAGTATTGTTCTCAAATTATTAGAATATCTGCGGCTTGTTAACTTCAATTTTTTCCTTGAAATAGCCCCACAGGAAGTAGCCGTTAGATGGCCGTAATGGCGCTGATATGCACGCTGAGTTAGAATTATTGATCCTTGGTATTGACAGTAAAATTTCATAATTTATGCTTGCTGTTTGGTCGTGAACTTTTCCATGGTTAATTTCCAAATTCTTCTTCATAAAATCTGTTTAAAAAATATGTTTCAAAATAAGTTACAAGAAACTTATTATATGTCAAACACTTCGTGACTTTTTGACGCCTACCCTGTAGATTGATCTCTCTTGGATACATCGAACTTATGATTCCAAAGAAAGCGCGTACGTATTTGCTCGAAGCAATCAAGACGAATGCCTAAATTATTATTAATAAATTAAGATTATTAATTAAATTATATTAACTATAATGTAACTTGTTATTATTTAACGATAGAACAATACTTCTGAAATGTACGGAAAGTCAAAAAATCCAGATCTAATACGAGCTTAACCTAATTCTATTTTTCAATTAAAACTCAAATGTTCCATCAGAATATTTTTTCTCAAACGTGCACAATGTCTAGAAACTAAATACGATATATCAAACTTTTTTTATTTATAACTTGTTTACAACTAAAACCTTTTGGATTTTACTCAGAATCACAACCTTGACACCATATGTCAAACTTAGCGTCATTGGAGCTGAATCCTCTAAACACGAATTTCACCATATTTGCTCCTCGAAATCAAACAGCTTACCCTTGTGACATTTTCGCGTGTCATTAAAAATAACAGATATATCACATGGTAACAGAGTTAGTGGGGCACCGTACATACTGTGTGTCCGTTTTATCTGAGAACGCGTGTGTTAGCGACAGTTGATTTTAATGAAAATCGGAGGAGATAGCCCAGTGCTATTCCGCTTTCGGTTAATTTATAATAGGGTCAGGTACAGCGTACAGCCAGCCTCTGAAGGCACAGTCCCTCCAACGAATATACCCGAGATGACGACTGGCAATTTGATACATCTAATGTGGTACATTTGTTGACATCATGTTTAAAAAATCGGGGATCTTGAACACGAGCTATCAGGAGTTGTTTTTGCTCCTTAAATGATTAAAACTGTAAAAAGAGAAAAAATATTTTTTCATTGAGCTTGTGTTTCGTGTAGTTGATTAAACAAAATTTTATTTCGCATAAAGATACGCAGTCGAATTGTCATACATTATTTCATGATATCATCAATGGATAAATAATTAACTGATGCATGTATAACAGTTATCACATCGTGTACCGTCGGTGGTACACGCAGTCTGAGTCAAACGTGTACCATCGGTGGTATATATACAGTGAGTAACGATAATATTTGGACATCTCTTTTACAAACGCAATAACTTTCTCAAATTGCGCCGAATGACTTAAATTCTTGGTGTTGATAAACTAGTATGACAGTCTATAATTTACTAGGATATGTTTAAAACAATTTTATAAAAATTGCAATTGATTGCAGAAGCACACCATCCTTTAACTCTTATTTTATATAATTGATTCATACAAGTTTTATTTTGCATAAGATCCACAGTCTAGTAATAAGCAATTCAGATCGAAACCAACGACGACTTCAATGGCCAGAAACGGACATTGTAATCATGGATACGTCAGAGATTCGCATAATTTTTTGATAAATCGGGCAGACAAACTGTTGATGGTATCGGGTAAATTCGGATTTCGAATCCGAATCAGCGAACTGAATCGCAGCTAATTTTGAGACTCGTCTAATTCGAACTGTCTACTCCATGAAGACTCCAAAATACTACAGTACTGAACTAAAAAATTGTGTTCTATTCATCATTTTTCTGTGTATAATACTCCTTTTCCGTGTATTTCGCAGAGAAGACATTGCAAACTACAAATTTCCATTATGTAATAACAATAATATGCACAGGAACGAAATGCACGGAGCATGTTCTTGATATCTGACATAGTCCAAATGTGAATGCTTCATCTGCACACTTATTCAATTTCTCTGCGTGTTAGTCTTCATTTGTTAGAAAAAATCATGTGAATAACGAGGAAGAATATTATCACATACAAGCAAAAAGAAATATGAATGAAGAGAAAACATGCTGAGTAGTGATGCAATACAGTGAACGTGTACATACGTGGGTGACATTATTTTTAAAAATTAATGGGAAATACAATTGATTGATCAGTTGTCGAATCATAGTTAAAACGATTAAAAGTGTCATAGCGTAAAATGTCACAACAACTGATTTCATAAGTTGTTGTTTGTTAACGTAACTATCTTAATGTTGTATTAGATTAACTAACTAATAAGCATCTCGTTTTGTTAGATTTGTAATAATGATTTGTTTGACCTATCTTGTCGTATTTAATACATCGTGACTATACCTCCGATTACGTTATCGAGGGTAATAGAGTTCCAGGAATAGAGGAATAGAGTTCCTTAGGTCACTCGTCTTCGAATCGTTCGTTAGATCACGGTTTTACTCAATTTAATATTCAAATACTGCAGTGCACTTACGTTTATTGATTTATATCAAACCTGGGCAAGCGATTCCTCACAAGGAACGAACTACTAAACACATTATCATGCAGTCAAGAAATGTTATTTTGTAGAATTAACAATAACATATTTATTCAGATTTTTTATGATTGTTATTGCAACAAAAAGTATCGATGCTTGTGCGAAAACGTTCAAGCGATTTCTATTCCTGCTCGTCAGCGACGACACAGATTTGGGATTCGTACGGAACCTAATGTAATACAGAAACGGACTCTGAACTACAATATTTTTTATTCGACATGCTTATATTAAACAATGTACAAAAGTGTTCATACACCTTTTAAAACGCAATAACTGTTTTAATTGACTTGAATTTTTTTTTGGTGACAAAGAGACTAGTCTACTAGACGATGGCTAAAAAGCTTTTCCTTTTTTAATTTTGCTATTATTTCGAATGAAAAAAATTGAAAACCCTCGTTTTTCAACGAAAATTTAAAAAATAACAAAAATTTTAAAGGTGCCTTTTCTAGATCTCGGTAATAAACTTGTGCTGAAAATTTGATCGAAATCAGTTAACCCAAAGTCAAGCTACAGGCACTGAAGGATTTTAAAAACTGAAGATTTCTTACAGTTTCTGGTCAAAATCGTGATAAAATTGCGATTTTTGCGATCTTTAATTTGTTGTAACTCATAACAACATGAACCGATTTCGATCAAATTTGCAACATGCATATAAGTTACCAAGATCTACGAAAGACACTCTTTTTAATTTTCGTTGTAGGCTCAGATAAAAAAGTTAAAGACAAGAGTTTTTTTACTTTTTTTTTGTTCTCATTCTAAGCAATAGCAAAATTTAAAAAAAAAGCATTCTAGTTATGGTCTAGTAAATTGGTAATAAAAGTAATAAAATATTTTGTAATACTTGCGTCTACCACAATTATTGCATCAGACTGTAATTGCGTATCAAATATTCCACGTAATATTTACATCTGGCCCGATCACCGTACGCGGGCTATGCCCGTAATATTTACTTCTGACCCGATCATCGTACGCAGGCTATGCCCGTAATATTTACTTCTGGCCCGATCATCGTACGCGGGCTATGCCCATTATTGTAGGTCAAGGGGTTAAGAAGCCAGAGTCGTAAACGAGCAGCGGGTTTCGACCTGTCTCAAAGAAAAATTGTTATTGTTGTATTCTTCGCGCCGACTCAAGATCGTCCGCTGTCCTAATTAACTCGGCGCGGCAAATTATTATAATCCGTCGCAAAAATTTCGAAAACAACACGGTAAGGGTAGAATTTGATTACGAGTAGTCTTGTCGAAGGAGTGGGAATAAGGGGACCGCGGGCCACGACCGCGAGTTCGACATTCATGAAATCAGTTGGTCGGCAGCCTCGGATTGGGAAGGATGGGTCCGAGGGCCGTGACTGCAAGTTCGACATTCCTCAGGTCATTTGCTCGGTAACTTCGGATTGGGAAGGATGGATCCACGATATTTTCGGTCGGTCATCCTAACCTCTGGAACACTTGGTGTTCGGAAAATTCTATTCTTGGGGTACAATATCGTTGAAATATTTAGACAGTACATCTGGTCGCTGGCGTATTTCGCGCTTGAGATCGCGCTTAATTTTGCGCATACTTTTGCGTTCATGATTCGTAAACGAACAGCGTATTTCGACCTGTCTCAAGGGAAAATAGTTATTATATTCGTCACGCCGCGTCGAGGTCGTCCGCTACCCTAATTAACTCGGCACGGCTATAATACGAGCTCAGATTTTCCTGGAATATTCTGTCGCGAGTTTCATTGCCAATACCCATGCGAGTCGTGATTTTCGACGCAGATTCGTTGTATTGGCCAATGTCAATTTTGTTTGAAAACCTGTCGTGTATATTTCAGTGTATTTAATCGTGGGATTCGGTTACCGAATTCGGATGGGTTTTCCGCTGATCGTTGCACGAATTTTTCTTAAAAACCAAGAAGGAAAGAATCAGTCATGTCAACAAAGACCACTACGTGATACGTCGTAGTACTTTCTTTATTCATCTTAATCTATTTTCACATTGTCTTGCGTTTGAATTTAATTGAATTTCGTGTTATTGTTACAGATCTTGAAATCACATGCGGGGCAGAGATCGAGAAACAACGCGGTCAGGCTTCGTCGAAGAGGAGCCGATGTAAGTATTATCTTTGTCAGCACACGAAGCATCTGTAACCTATAACACATAATCTATTTTCACATTTAATAGTGATTGAATTTAAGCGAATTTCTTGCTATTGTTACAGATCTGGAGACTACGTGGATGGCTGAGATCGAGAGGCAACGCGGTCGGGCTTCGTCAAGGAGGAAGGGATGTAAAAATAGTGAAATAGTTTATAGAAATGAATAATTTCATGAGCGATGTTGGCATACATTAATATTTCTGTGCTTTTCTTTCTATCTCAGAACTCTAACGCAGCTCCCTCCTCGCACCAAGTAGTGGATGAACATTCAGAATATCATCTTCTTTCATTACATAAAAATTGTAGACTATTTTAACGAGTACAACGACCAAGGGATTGCCCGGCAATCCTTTGAGTGGTAATCTGTTTCATAGTTAGATACGGTCTTTCTGCGCGTCGCGATTTCCTACGATTGTTTCAAAATTTAATGATTTTATTTCAAAGCTGCCGAAAGAGATTAATATTTTATAACACGCGATTATCATAACACGAATGTTACAAAAATTATATTGATGCATTTACTGTACTAATATATTCAATAACTTTGTCCCGCCTAATTACATTCGGGATCACGTGCAGAAAGACGTTTCACGATAGGTAAAACATACTTGATGAAAGTTCAAAATAGAGTTTTTTTCTTCTTTTGAAATTATTATACATATTTGAACATATTTTTAAATTATTATTATAAAACTATTAAATATATTTGAACATATTTCGAAATTATTATTAAGGCAGTGGATTTTGCGTCGGTTCTTTAAAATCAAAACTAGTTCAAATCAAACATATTCCACACGCTCTATGTCATGTTTCTTTGATTGGTTTGTTTGTTTGTTTGTTCGTTCGTATGTTTGTTTGTCTGTATGTTTGTTTGATTGGTTTGTTTGTTTGTTTGATTCTTTGATTGGTTTGTTTGTTTGTTAGTTTGTTTGTTTTTTGTTAGTTTGTTTGTTTATTTGTTTGCATGTTTGGTTGATTGGTTGTTTGATTGGTTTGTTTGTTTCTTTGTTTGTTTGTTCGTTCGTTCGTTCCGTTCGTTCGTTCATTCGTTCCGCTCGTTCGTTCCGTTCGATCGTTCCGTTCGTTCCGATCGTTCGTCCGTTCCGTTCGTCCGTCCCGTTCATCCGTTAGTTCCGTTCGCGCGTTCCGTTCGTTCGTTCCGTTCGCTCATTCCGTTCGCTCGTTCGCTCGTTCCGTTCCTTCGTTCGTTCCGTTCCTTCGTTCGTTCCGTTCATTCATTCCATTCGTTCGTTCGCACGTTCCGTTCGCCCGTTCCGTTCGTACGTTCCGTTCATTCCATTCGTTCCTTCGTTCGTTCGTTCGTTCCGTCCATTCGTTCGTTCCGACCATTCGTTCGTTCCGTCCATTCGTTCGTCCGTTCGTTCCGTTTGTTCGTTCGTTCGATCGATCGTTCGTTCCGTTCGTTCGTTCGTTCCGTTCGTTCGTTCGTTCCGTTCGTCCGTTCGTTCCGTCCATTCGTTCGTCCGTCCTTTCCGTTAGTTTGTTAGTTTGTTAGTTAGTTTGTTTGTTTGATTGGTTTGATTGTTTGTTTGTTTGATTGGTTTGTTTGTTTGTTAGTTTGTTTGTTTGATTGGTTTGTTTGATTGGTTTGTTTGTTAGTTTGATAGTTTGTTAGTTTGTTAGTTAGTTAGTTTGTAACTTTGTTAGTTAGTTTGTTAGTTTGTTTGTTTGTTTGATTGTTTGTTTGTTTGCTAGTTTGTTTGATTGTTAGTTAGTTTGTTTGATTGGTTTGTTTGTTTGCTTGTTTGTTTGTTTGTTTGCTTGTTTGTTCGCTTGTTTGCTTGTTTGTTCGCTTGTTTGTTTGTTTGATTGGTTTGTTTGTTTGTTTGTTTAACTGGTTTGTTTGTTTGTTAGTTTGTTTGTTTGATTGGTTTGTTTGTTAGTTTGATAGTTTGTTAGTTTGTTAGATTGTTAGTTTTTTTAGTTTCTTAGTTTATTAGTTTGTTAGTTTGTTAGTTTCTTAGTTTGTTAGTTTGTTTGCTCGTTTGTTCGTTTGTTCGTTTGTTTGCTTGATTGTTTTGTTTGTTTGTTTGTTTGATTGGTTTGATTGTTTGTTTGATTGGTTTGTTTGTTCGTTTGATAGTTTGTTAGTTTGTTTGTTAGTTTGTCCGTTTGTTCGTTTCTTTGCTTGATTGGTTTGTTTGTTTGTTAGTTTGACTGTTTGATTGGATTGTTTGTATGCTTGTTTTTTTGTTTTCTTGTTTGCTTGTTTTTTTGTTTTTTTGTTTGCTTGTTTGTTTGTTTGATTGGTTTGTTTGTTAGTTTGATAGTTTGCTTGTTTGTTTGTTTGTTTGCATGTTTGCTTGCTTGTATGTTTGTTTGTTTTTTAGTTTGTTGCTTTGTTTGTTTGTTCGTTTGTTTGTTTGTTCGTTCGTTTGTTTGTTCGTTCGTTTGTTTGTCTGTACGTTTCGTTGGTTGTTTGATTGGTTTGTTTGTTAGTTTGTTTCTTTGCTTGTTTGCTTGTTTGTTTGTTTGATTGGTTTGTTTGTTTGTTAGTTTGTCTGTTTGATTGGTTTGTTTGTTTGCTTGTTTGTTTGTTTGCTTGTTTGTTCGCTTGTTTGTTTGTTTGATTGGTTTGTTTGTTTGTTTGTTAGTTTGTTTGCTTGATTGGTTTGTTTG